>NC_139344.1:361642033-362242033 GCF_055883805.1 Amblyomma maculatum | reverse complement strand
CTTTTACCATTTCCTGCTCCACTCTCTTTTTCGTCTTTCTCCCTCTAAATCCTTGCCCTGTGCAGAGTGGCAAGTCAGCAAATTAAAATACTGGCTAAATTCTTAGTTTTTTGCACTGAAGAGCTTCTCTTTCTCTCTCTCTACATGCTTACAATGAACAAAAAAGCATATGTATACGTGCAATGCATGAAAAGCATACAATTTAATAATCAATGTTTTATTTTGTAAGATAAAAGTAATTGTCTGAAACACATGCAGGCTCGTGATGCTGTATTAATTTCTAGTTTTATTCTTATGTCTGTAACTTATGTATGTAGCAATTAGAAAAATAGTTTATATAGGGTTGTGGTTTAGGTGCACTATCCTTTGCAGTGTTACAGTATACTCTGATGCATTTCCATGAAGAAATGGAAGTTATAGCTAGCAAGTGTATAATTGCTAATCCACAGATGAAATGCCTTCAGGGATATTCATTGACTGCTAATTCAATCAGGCTTTCGGAATAATTTCAATTTTTTAACTTAATACCTGCTGTTGCTGCTTTGACATATTATGCTCAGCTTTGGCATTTGCACACTCAAAATTATGTTTCTAATTTGGGAAAGGCAGTATATATTTGTTAATTTCTTAATAAGTTGCAGGCATTTACTTTATTAGCTTTTGGAATAAAACTCCACAGTGAAGAAAATGCACACAGGAAAAACGCGGCACAATAATTATGTGACGCCTTGAGAAATTTGGTTTTATAATTTTTCATCAATCACTCATTTATATTTGTCAATACTATTTGCTGTACATATAAGGCCCTTTGTTTTTGGGTTTAATTTGTCATGAACTTCGGAGACCAGTATTATAGGCTGCTAGTTCAATCAGGCTTTCGGAATAATTTCAATTTTTTAATTTAATACCTGCTGCTGCTTTGACATATTATGCTTAGCTTTGGCATTTGCACGCTCAAAATTGTTATGTTTCTAATTTCGGCAAGGCAGCATATATTTGTTAATTTCTTAATAAGTTGCAGGCATTGACTTTATTAGCTCTTGAAATAAAACTCCACAGCGAAGAAAATGCACACAGGAAAAACGGGGCACAATAATTATGTGACGCCTTGAGAAATTTGGTTTTATAATTTTTCATCAATCACTAATTTATATTTGTCACCACTATTTGCTGTACATATAAGGCCCTTTGTTTTTGGGTTTAATTTGTCATGAAATTCGGAGACCAGTATTTTTAATTGTCATTTTTCTCACCTGCAAAACATGGATTCCACAAATCATGCATTGAGACCGAACTCATATCATTCGCGTTCATATTCTCGACCGCTTATCCTGCGCCAACTGCATTTTTTTCGGCCTTTTAGAAGTATGTGCTATTATCTTACTACCTTTCAAATTGAACCAGTTAAGCATAGAGCACGTTTTACTAACATGGATTGAATGTTTTCTTGTTAACCGGTCTCGGCTTTTAACTGCTAATGGTCATCACCCTTATTTTACTGATGTACGCTCTGGCATATACTGCAGGTACAGTTCCTACGTATGCTTTATTTCTTGTTCATATGGCCATCTCTCCCTCATGAAGTTTATGATTTTATGATGTTTACCTTTTTGCAAATGATTGTTCACAAAATAAGCATATACCGATGGCTCTTCAGTTTTGCAGTCTGATCTACCAATTAACTTAGTGTAATGCATTGTTATGAAGCAATATTTAATGTATGTAAAATTATCTAAACCTAAAAGGTAGCTAATACTCCAACTTCCTATTAAACAGCAGCTAGTTAATATCAGTCTATTCCTACAAATGCCTTGAGGTCCATGTGGCCTCTTCATATTCAAAGAATAATATGCTATAGTCACATATGCTGGGCTATTTACACCATAATTATTCTAAAGCCCCATTCTTATACTGAAACTATGCACTAAGAATTAGAATATGCAGTGCTGGTTTAGGATGCCTGTTATGGAAACTGTTTTCAAGACTGACCTCGCTCAAACAGATTCATGTGTTTCACATTATAAAAGGGAAGCTGGCCTAATTAGCATAAAATCTGGAATCGATTCCATCCCTATCATTATGTGCAAAAGTTCTCTGTCATAGCTGATTCTACAAATTTTACCACCTCTTACACTCTGCATGCTATTAATTGCTTGCCCTGTATACCCTCAATACATTTGAGCAGCATTGGCCATTATCACTAGTGCAGCATTGAATTGTAATGAACACAAGCTTGCTTAGTTAATTTGTATTCTATACCACATAGAGTAAAGCCACCTCCAGTATAACGTGTGAATATAATAATCACTTTTTTGGCACTGCTGTAGCTAACATTGTATGTTATTGTTTTTTCCAGCATTGTATGTTTCCTATAATGTATAATATATATATATATATATATATATATATATATATATATATATATATATATATATATATATATATATATACATAATGTATTATGTATAATATATATATATATACATAATGTCTTTTTTCGTTTTTCATTACTCACCCTCTGGCCTTTGGCCTTATTGATTTACTAAAATCAATATGAAACAAATCAAAATTAGGTGCTGTTTTTCCACATCATATTCAAGAATTCAGGACTCAGTAGGTTAGCCAATTGTCTCATGAATCTAAGTGGACAGCCCAATTGGTTTTTTGTGTACAGCTGTCCAGTCAAGTTGGTTTGCAGTTTGAATTAGATTATCCACTTGGGCAATTCACTTGGATATCCAATCAGGAAGTCAGCCAAACTGTTCAATTGGCCATCTTAAGTTGTTTTCACTTCTACTATCAGTCTATATTAAAAACAATAACTGCTCAACAAACAAGAGCCATTAGCTTTATCAGGAGCTAGACTCTCGAGGGCAAGTATATATACGCCCAAAAAAATAAAAATCAAGCAGCAGCCAGTTTAGCTAGGCTAAGCATGAATAAACATGCGGAAGTAAAATTTAGTGCTCATTTGGCTTTTTTTTAGCTTGCTTTTCTGTGCATCTTGCCATGAAGTGTTTAACGGGCTCTTTATGCTGAAGGAGTCCTAACTACGTCTTCAGAGTAGTTTTTTCAGAGGAGACGAAGATGACGACTGCGAAGTGCAACGTGGAAGACCAGTAGCTTAGTACTATGAAGAAACCAGCCATGAAGATGGTGCACCAGTCTAACGCAGTGGCCAGCGAAGCTATTTCTTTGTCTCGGCCTGCTTTCAAAACTGGCTGATGGCGAGCATTATTTTTTGAGTAATTGTTTGAAAGAGGCATCACAGCCACTTCGAAGAAATACAAAGGTAGCAGTCCTCCAATGGAAAAACATTATTTCAAAATACACGTATGGAACAGTTTGGCGTTATGTCGTCTCTTCTGATGTCATGCATGCTTGCTTGCGACCAACACAGATTGGCTACCTGCATCGGGAGTCAACAGTTAATATTCTTAAGCTCCTATCGGGCCAAAATGGTTTCAAATACATTAAGTAAAGTCAGATATCAGCTCTATTTTTGAAGCATTTAAGTGTTTCGCTGACTTTAAGGTAGGCATGCTTTTGTTCTGTTTCACCCTTTGCGATCTGTATTACCTTTCCCCCCTATCTTTGTCTTGACCAGACCGATATATTAAAAAAATAATAATAAATACTTAAACTTTTCATTTGGTTTCAAATATATGTATACAGTTGGAGCCAACTGCACTATCCAATTGGTTCCAAATATGTGTTTAGAAAATGTTTCAATTAACGGCCAGACCAGTTGGAACATTCGAGCGATTGCATTCCGATTGGTTATAGTATGTTATCCATATGATGGAGACTTATTTGCTTAAAATGTTGGAAATGGTGCAGTCTCAATTCATATACTTGCATATAATTATTCCCTCAATTTCGTTCTTTCATTTTTCATACATCCTTCATTCCATCAGCAAAATTGGGAAAACAGCTAGATTGCGTGTTTTCAACTATGTCTGAAGTTTTCCATCTCTTTCCATCATTCACTATTGTTCAATGTGTTATGCTGCATTCACATCTCTAAATGGGCACTCTTAACATATGAGTTTCCATATGTTAACATGGGAACCCATGGTTAACATGGTTAACATGGGTTCCCATGGTCTTTGTAGACTACAGACAGAAAACTTCCACAACCCAGTATGGCTGCACCAATTAAATGTGGAGGACAGATACAGACAGAAAACTTCCACAACCCAGTATGGCTGCACCAATTAAATGTGGAGGACAGAGAACACGAAAACAGTAAACACTGCGGACAGAGAGGTATACTACACCACATAATTTGCCTGGGGCAATGGCCAACATTCAAGACACGGAAGCTTGGGAGTACCTCCTACAAAGCGAAAACTTTGAGACCCAAAAAGAAGCAATCGGCCTGGTGGTTGAGGCCGTGAAGAATCGGTGTATTAATTCTTGAATGCCTCTAGTTGAGGAGTCCCAGCCTTCTATTTCTGTCCATGTGCTACCCGAGTGGGGGAGCAGGGTAACCTCCTATATCGATGGTAATAAAGTTTTCAATCTATCAATCAACCCCGTGATGTGCTCCAAGTAAACTGCCAGAGTGCACATGCACACAAAATGAACCATGAAAAGAAAAAAGAAGTCTGAATTAATTCATCATCATCATCATCATCATCATCAGCCTGACTATACCTACTGCAGGGTGAAGGCCTTTCCCATATTCCTCCAATTAACCTGGTTCTGTGCTAACTGCAATCACTTGACCCCTGCAAACTTCTTAACCTCATAACCTTATCCACCCACCTAACTTTCTGCCGCTCCTGGTACGCATTTCCTTCCCTTGGAACATAAGCGACTGTCAGTTATCCTCACTTCACACTATATGAGCTGCCCACGCCCGTTTATTTTCTTGATTTCCACTGGAATGTCAGTGACTTTTCTCTGGCCCACTCTGCACGTTTCCTATATCTTAATGTTGCCCCTATCATTTCACGTTCCATAGCCCTCTGCGTTGTCCTTAACTTAAGTAGAACCCTGTTTGTTAGCCTCCACGTTTCAGCCCCATAGGTCAGTACAGGTAAGATGCAACTGTTGTATACCTTTCTCTTGAGCGATACCGGTAAGTGGCTAGTCATAATCTGCGAGTGCTTACCAAATGCGCTCCATCTCAATTTTATTCTCCTTGTTGTTTCCCTTCTCCGGATCTGTGGTTACTACCTGTCCTAAGTAGACATATCCGCCTACTACTTCCAGTGCCTCGCTACCTGATGTAAACTGCTGCTCTTTGCCGAGGCTGTTGAGCATTACCTTAGTTTTCTGCATATTGATTTTCAAGCCTACCTATCTACTTTTCCTGTCTAGATCATCAATCATTCTTTGCAGTTGGTAAATACCATATAAGTAACAGACAGTAAGCTGACTGGTCTGTAATTTTTCAAGTCCTTAGCCTCCCCATTCTTATAAATTAATATAATGTTTGTGCTCTTCCATGGTTTCGATACCGTCGATGACACCAGGCACTGTGTATACAGGGTAGCCAGTTTTTCTAGCACGATATCACCCCCGTCCTTTAACAAATCTAGAGTTACTTCATGCTCTTCAGCTGCTTTCCCCCTTTTCATAGTTTCTAATGCTTTCTTAACTTCATCCTTCGTCACTAGTGGAAAGCCTGACTGCATTTCCCTACCGCCAATCTCATTATTGTCCTGACTTCCTTGGCTACTGTAGAGATCAATATAGAACTCTGCGGCTACTTTGATTATCTTGTCCATATTCGTGAGGACATTTCTCGCCTTGTCCCTCAGCGCATATATCTGATTTTTGCCTATATGCCCAATTTCTTCTTCATCGCTTTAAGGCTTTCACTATTCTTTACAGCACGCACAATTTTCTCCATGTTATACTTCCTTATATCGGCCACTTTGCGCTTATTGGTTAGCTTTGATATCTCTAGCTGCCAATTCTATCTGGTCTGTTGGATTAGAAGCTTTCATACTTTGCCATTTCTTAATCAAATATTTTGTCTGCTTAGACAGCTTACCGATATTGTTTCTAACTACCCTACCGTCTACTTCTACAGTGCACTCATTAATGATATCCCTGAAATTACCATTCATTGCTTCTAGGCTAATGTTGTCATCCTCGGTTAGAGCTGAATATCTATTCTGTAGTGAGATCCTGAACTCTTCTGCCCTCCCCCTCAAAACTAATTCATTGATGGACTTCTTTCTTACTAATCTGTTTCGTTATTCAGACTAATTCGAGACCTTACCATCCTGTAGTCACTGCACCATACTTTTCTGATTACATCTACACATCATGAAATCAATTTTATTTTTAGTCTCCCCGTTAGGGCTTTTCCATGCCCACTTCTGGTTCTTCCGTTTGCTGAAGAAGGTGTTCATAATTCTTAAGCTATTGCGCTCTGCAAACTCAACGACTAACTCCATCCTACTATTCCTAGAACCAATGCCATAGTCACCAGTGCATGGTCTCCTGCCATGCTTTTTCCCTACCTTGGCATTGAAATCACCCATTAGTACATCATACTGCATCTTCCCTTTCCCTATTGTCAATTCTACATCTTTGTAGAAGCTTTCAACTGCCATGGTCATCATGACTACATGTTGGTGCTTAGGCCTGTACAACCTTCAGTTTGTACCGCTTATTATTAAGCTTAATTACGAGGCCTGCCACCCTCTAATTAATGCTATAGAATTCATCTATATTACCAGCTATATACTTATTGACAAGAAAACCTACTCCTAATTCTCGCTTCTCCGGTAAACCTCGATAATACAGTACATGCCCATCTTTCAGTACAGTATATGCCTCATTTGGCCTCCTAACCTCGCTAAGTCCTATGACATCTCATTTAATACCCTCTAGTTCTTCTAACAGCACTGCTAAACTAGCTTCACTAGCTAGGGTTCTAGCTTTAAACGTTGCCAGGGTCAGTTTCCAATGGCGGCCTGTCCAGCGGAGCCAGAGATTCTTAGCACCCCCATGCAGCCGCTGGTGACTGAGGGCCAGGGTTTTGTAAAACTAATCATGGAAGGTTGCGGACAATTATTGCATCAGGGTGGCCAACTCCTGTTCTGGTGAGGGAGTGTGTTGTCGGAGGTGTTCACTGGCATCAGGTTGCACCCCAAATCTGTTTATGCAATTTCATCGACATATGGATTAAAAAAAAAAAAAAAATTATCCAGTGGAGAATTGCGTGGCACTGGGAATCAAAGGTTCTCTAGCATGCGAGGCAGGTGTTCTACCTCTACGCCACCGCAGTATATCTGAATTAATTAGGCGTTGGAAATTCTCAAATGATCCAACCAGTCGGAGCAAAATGGGAAATGTTCTATAAGCAAGTCAATTATAATCAGCATCAACATATATAGACCATTTTTGCGGTGAGGAGGAAAATAGTCTTGAACTTGGAACACACAGCACCACTCCTCCTCTCTGGCATGTGGCGACACGGTATAGTAGCAGTGAGCGAGCCAAGGCATACTATGCAAAAAGCACACACGCCACGCTGTCTTTTACACATAAAGCATCTTGAATGGTCGAAAAGCATCTAAGGTGCTCAGCTGATACGATATAATAGCAGGCGGGCAGTGCACTATATATCTTTACACTTTTTTTATATTTGTATGGTTCTATGTACATACCCCACCCCTGTCCTTTCCTTTCATCCCCTTCTTTACTTCCCTTTGTATCTCTTCCCTTCCCTGTTCATTTCATTTACATTGGCAGCAGTATGCTAATTAGTGCCGCAGCTAGTGAGATTTTTCTCTTTAATTTGCTGTTCAAATTAATATGAGAATAACAACCTAAGACAGATGATTACCAGAAGACAAACAGATTAACAGTGGTGGTATGAGTGCATGTCGGTGTACGCAGTTGCAACTCTTTCAATCGGGCAAAGACGAGCAAGGTTTGAATTTCAATCACCAACCGAAAGTGTTTTGCGTGGGAGCCTTTTGCGGGTGTTCCATGCACTTTGTTGGCAGAAAAGAGACAGGAAAAGCTGAATGCCCATGCAACAAGCAGATTATATTTTTGGCAGAAAATTTACAAGATGCTGCATGGTAAAGAAAAAAATATTTTGGCGCAATTACCTGAAATTTATGAAGGTATGAACAAAAATGCATATGCCGCTTCAAGTTAATTACATGCAATTAATTGGTTGTCAAGTTAGTATTTAGTGAAACAGCACTACAATACTTTTTTTCTGAAAACACACATTCCGAAAGTTTTTGCTGCCGTAACAATTGCGAATATGGTTGTGGGAACAACAGCCATTCTGTAAAATATTCAAATTTTGCAAGAAAAAATTGGCTATAAAATATATGTTGATAAAAGCAACTTTCACTGCAGTCATCATGAATATTATTCCATAAGGTGACTATTACAGAAGGAATTGCCCATTTCCATCTGGCCAGACGGCAGCATAAAGGAAGCATGAGACGAACATAGAACATAGAGCGGCCAGTCACAGAAATTCCAGGACAGGATTGAGGCCCCGCCATCGACGACAGATACTTGCTATGTGCCCTGGCAAACCAGTAGCTGAGTCATGCAGCCAATATGCTGCAATCTGACCGCCAAAAATGCTTTCGATGCTTGAAAACCGCGGCTTTATTTCCAGCAACAGTGCCTTAGCTAGGGTAGCTAAATGCATCTGAATAGAATGCGTCCCAGTAGAGTTGTGAGAACTCCACACAGTATATCTGCTCAAGTAGTAAGCTGTATATGCAGGATTAGTGGGTCCAACAAATGTAGCACGATTAGCTCCTGAAATGTCATGAAATGACATTCACTTGCTTTCATTGCCCGAACTGTTAACGCAGCCCTTTTCTAGCAATCATTCAGGATAAACAGTAGTCCAAAAGCTACTCTGCATTGCGCTTTGCCGCCTTCGCTCACGCATTTCTGTCATATGGTCATATATAATTCTAAACAAATGGCTTATTAACTGCTGCTGAAAAGTTTATTCTTCAAGTCAGGTATTTTCAAATGCAAAATTTCGAATAAAAAGCTCCGGAGTGCTGTGCAACTCGTCAGGGTGGCAATCCTCCAAAGAAGCGGGATCGAATCCGGGCCTTGGCGGCCGTTGATGGAGGCGAAAGGCAAGGCGCCCATGTGCTGTACATATAGGATGTCAGTGCACGTTAAGGAACCCCAGGTAGTCGAAATTTCCGGAGACCTTCAATACGGCGGCTGTCATCCATAGTCGGGGACGTTGTCCTATTTTGCGAATGCAGCAGCACACGCACAACAGTTAGTAAGTACATAAGATAGCTGATCTCATTTTGACTTAGGGCAGGCGTTTGCCAAAGCCTTCCCTCTGCATATAAAATGACAGCGCTCATAATGAAATGATCAAGAAATTTTGAAATCCAACTTCCTTTTTTAAATCCATTTTCTTCTCCCCTTCGGGCGGCTGGGTTTCCATCGAGAGGCATGCGCATGTTTCGGCAGCTGCGTTTCGATGGAGGCGAAATGAAGAGGCGTCCGTGTGCTGTGCTTTTTCAGCGCACGTTAAAGATCTCCAGGTGGTCAAATTACTCCGTAGCCCTCCACTACAGCTCCTCTTTCTCTCTTTCCACTTTCACCCCCACCAATTCCTTCCTTCCCTTACGGCGCGGTTGAGGTGTCCACAGAAAACAAGTGAGACAGTTATCGTGCCTTTCCCCTCCTACAAAAAAGAAATCAGGCATGCGCATGTGCTGTGCGATATCAGCGCACGTTAAAGATCCCCAGGTATTAATCCGTAGCCCTCCATTACGGCTCCTCTTTCCACTTTCACTCCAACCTTCCTCCCTTCCCTTAAAGCGCGGTTCAGGTGTCAACAGAAAAGTGTGACAGATATACTGCGCCAAATTTCCCTTCCGGTGAACCAATTATTATTATTATAATTCTGATTTATTTTTATATACTGCGCCTTTCCCTTCCGGTGAACCAATTATTATTATTATTCTGATTTATTTTTATATAGGAAGGGAGAGGGGCGGTAACTGTCTCACTTGTTTTCTATGGACACCGCAACCGCGCCGTAAGGGAAGGGAAGATGGGAGTGAAAGTGGAAAGAGAGAAAGAGGAGCCGTAGTGGAGGGCTACGGAGTAACTTCGACCACCTGGGGATCTTTAACGTGCGCTGACATCGCACAGCACACGGACGCCTCTTCGTTTCGCCGCCATTATAATTCTCACCATTGCCACAACACGTACACGTGGGCACGTGGCTAACGATCATTCGCCGTAGCTAGATTACGTCACTGATCGTCGAGGTTTGGTGGTGCATAAACACAAACCACCGGCGGTTTCGGCCGGTGGTGTTTGCTGATATGCCGTCGTAGGTGGACAATGTACGCCATCGGACATCTCAAAGCGCGAACATATGCAGTTAGATGAGTACTGCTGTACACGTGCAAGCATGAGAGACAGGAAGACGGGCGTGCAAAGGTCAAACCGTCAAACCATTCACACTACGCGCGGGCAAAACAAATACACACGCGCAAACATTATCTGCATTTTGGGGGCTCTGTAATTGCCGAGAAGTGTACCTCCCAAGCAAGAATTAATGCGCAGCTGGTTCAGCAAGTACAGACTGTTACAGACGTTGTTTCTTGTGTGCTGCTCCATGGCTTCGCCTTCGCGCGCACGTTCATATGTGTGTTTCGATTAACAAATAAAGCATCATATTAGTCAAATAATTTTTACAGCGTAGAAAACATAAGTATAGTGTGCAAAATACATTTAAAACGGTAATAAATATATTTACCGGTTTAAAAATGTTATTATCAGACTCTTTAGCTTCGGTTTCGGTTTTAAAGTTCAAAAAAGAAAAAAAGGTACAAAGGATGGCATTGCTGGAGCCGCTGCGCTGTCGCCGCCGTTGCATGCTCGGGAGGAGGCGATGGTCAACTGGTGTTTCTGCTGACAATTCAGGTGATTCTGTCCCGGAAAGCGCTCGGTGAGTTCGTCTTCTTCCTTTAGTGTGGGGCAGTGCGCGTTTGTTTCAAATGGCAATCCGGCAGGTGCGATCGGTTGCTGTGATCAAACTGCATATGTACTACGTTCGTATTCGTTGAACGCTGCCGCAGCTCGTCAGCTGCTGCGCCGGTAGGTTCAACCTTTTTCATCACTATATTAATTGATTAGAAGTTACCACAGCATTGTTGCGAATGCTTTAGGAAATTTCAAATAATTGTCAGGCGTTACCTTCCTGTTCAATCGTATCATATATGCATGCCATTTATTAACTTGCGAGAGTGCGAAATATGCACGGGAAAATATTTGTCGTACACGTTTTGCAAGTCTTGGCATTTTTCTGGCTCATCTAGCCATGCCTTGCCCTTCTTGCAGTGTTACAATATTGCAACATAACAGGGCAAATTAGCGCAGTGAAGCGTGAATAACAGTGGATCTAGCGATCGAAGTAATGGCACAACAGATTTCTGCGTTGATCGCAGGGGCGAACGATCCGTTTCCAACGGAGGTCTGCCTATTTGCGGAACGGGATCTTTCGCAAATTCGCCGTTTATAAATTGACACATCACTGCGAAAATTGGAGCAATGATCGAAGAGCTGACGCGAGCGCGTAATCTTTTTATGCTGTTAATTTTCGTAATATGGGATATTGGAGCTATAGTTGCCAAACGAGACGCATATCGCGCGAATATGATCCTGAAGCGGATGCAAGTTTTCTGTTCGTTTGCCTCCTTTTTAACGAGTTTATGTTGTTTAGGAAAAGTGCAGCATGCGTGATCGAGTCGCGTTTGCGGCTGCGCTTTAAAATGTTAATCGTATGCGGCGTGTGTCATGGTAATTATCAGGCGTGTTGAGCAATCAATACATAGAATTGAAGATTCGCGAACCGGAGACATCGCACTTGGTGGTTCATATACGTATTGTTTTGTATGGAGACGTACCGATCGCACCCCGTCGTCTTTGCTGGCGAACACCGCTTTTGTGCAGTGTGCAAAATAAAAATAAAAGACAAAAAGAAGTGCGCTCTACCAATCTACGCCTCGACAACGGTTAATGCATGGATTTACAGGCAACAAACCTGGATGACGACGTTCTCTTCAATCGTGTTAGAAATTGCGATGACTTTTTGCTAGCTGTTACCTTTCGTTTTCTCTTTGTGTTGTTTCGGTTCTTGTTTTCTCGTGGCTGTAATGGCGTGCAGTGGGGTTAATCCTGTTAATCCAAAACGTTGAAGTTGTTTTAAGCGTTCTAAAGCGAATTCAGTAAATCTGCTCCACGAAAAGCATTATGTCTGGCCGGACAAACACGTATTAACCGCATAGTGAGGGAAGAGGTGGAAGGAGTGAAAGAGAGAGAGAATATTACCACAATGGGTATTGTGAAATACTTCGGGTTCTCGAACATGGGCGGACATATTGCATAGACTCACGGGAAGCTTTTGCATTTCGCCGACGAACTCTGACGAACATTAATGTCGCGGAAATGAAATTATTGGTTTTATTGCGCCAATTTGGATGGAAATTATTTCTGACTTCTGCCCTCATGCATTTGCAAATCTGCCGCCCTTTCACGAAAAATGTGAAGGAACTAAGAGAAATTGGCGTTTAACATTTGAATATTTTTCTACCGTTAGCTCATACCTTCATAAAATGGGTGTGCGATATTTTAATGTATTGCATATATACGTGTTCGCACCGAAAAAAAAAAAAAAAGTGGACATGTTTTCACCGAAAAATGAAAAGGGAGGGAGGGGGAAGGGGGGGGGGGGGGGGGGGCATTTTTAATTTTTCTTTTTTTTACATTGAGGTCGGTAAATATCTTGCTTCAAAGCTGAGACTTTTAACTTGCGATAAAGTTTATTAAGCTGATGTAGATTTCTAGAAATTAAAATTGAAAGCAATCATGGCTAACAGTTATATATAAATACAATTTATAGGAGAAGTGCAAGTTCTTATTACACATTAAACATAAAGCCAAGCGAGCGGGGGGGGAAATGATAAACAGTAACATGTCTCTTCAAGTGAACAAAATGAAAATGAACAGACAAATTTATTTATAAGAAAAGCAGTATTGGTTTGCTTGACGGGCAGCAAGCACAACCTCCTAATTATTTAATTATATTGTGAAGACATTGACAACTGCAGTGCCTTAACATGGCGTGAAGTGGTAAAATTTGCGAAAGTTGGCGCGTGTGCAGAATGTGTCAGTTCCAGCTTTTGTTGAATGCAACGCCAATTTTTTCTCCGTCTTGGTTTTAGAAAGCATGTTAACGGTTATTGCTAAAAGTCACTGTAAAATTTTCGAAATGATAGAACAGAAATGTTCCCACTACCACTAATAAGCAGAATAAAAATGTTAGCCTTCTTCGGATTCTGCAGTCCCAATATCTGAGGGGGATCTCAGATCTTCTTTAAATACTGTTGGAGGTTTTCAGACCCTTCTGACTTTACCACTACTGCCTGAGGCTCCTCAGAGGCATGGTACTTAAATATAAGGACAGATACAAGCATTCCTGGAATGGATGTCCTTTATTATTATTTTTTTTTTCTGTAAATGTTCCAGCATTTGAAATGCACCATCAGTATGCAACAGTGTGGGCCTCCTGACACAGCATGATTACAAGGAGCCCTTCCTTGAATGAGTGAATAGTTGTGATGTGGCATATACATATAGGCACACAACTTGTGTTATGTGGGGTCCATTTATGCAGGGCCGGCAGCAATGAGCGGCAAGGTGCCCGGCTCTCCCAAGAAGGAGATGGGCAGCCCCCACAAAAGGCAAAGCCTCACTGGAGTCACTGGTGAGTGTCCTTCCCTGCACATCTCACTCATATTTCTCATATTTCTGATATTTCTGATATTTTTCATATTTCTTCGCTCACTCAACGGTTGTTCAATTTAGTGAGGAAAGTGGTTGGGTGGCAATTTCTCACACTGTTTAAACAAAGCGCGCCCATTATTTAGCAGACATAGCAAAGGACTCTAGTCTGCCTTTGTATATATGTACGTTATTGCTTCTTTAAAGCCTACTGTGTTGCTAGATGCTTCTACTGCCACTTTGTCGCAAAACACAGCACTGTCTCCACAAGAGGACGTGTAGCAGAAAGTTAGTAAATTGGATCATTGTGTTATACCTGTAGGAAAGCTATGCTTGCTGTATTGATGGCGACAATGAACAAACTATGTAGCACCTAATTCCAATTGACGAGAGGACCAAGAATTTGAATCATGACCTTTGAGACCTTGCATGAATGCAGGGTTTATTAATCCTGCCTCAATCCCAATGCATTGCTGAACCTTGGAGGCAATATGTATGAGAATTATAAGCTCTGCCACATGAATGGACTATGTCGTGGTACTGAACCCCTTCTCATCTCAGTGCAGAAAGCTGCATAATGTCTTGGACCCTCTCGCCAAAAATTACTATGCCGTGTGTTGTTTGAACTCATGCCGGTTATTTGAAAACTTGGATTCGATTCAGTTTCACTAATTTAAACACGCACTCTTTGATTCGTTCAGCAAATTGAATATAAGGATATTTGGTTCAGTATTACATATAGTCACGCACCCTTGATGCTACACTGAAGTGAACCCTTGATGCTACATTGAAGTGAACGTTGTGGTTACTGGTGTAGGTATTGCGACCGTCCCTGCAGTTTGTGACGTGATGTTGTGCTGGTCATAATTTCCCTGTACAGACGAAGGCGGAGAGCCAGAGTTCCAGTGGGATGACTACCTGGAGAGCACACAGAGTGAGGCCGTGCCAGCCACAGCTTTCGCTCATGTGAGTGTGTGTACTGTTAGGCTGAGTTCTCACGTGATGTCAGTGCTGCATGGAAGGCAAGGTTAACCTTGGCATGAAAAAGTGTAAAATGGTGTGTGTGTGGGGGGGGGGGGGGGGGAGGGGGGGCAACATTATTAGTGTGGCTAGAGTTACAAAATCCATTTTATGAGATGTATCTGTGCTGGTACGTCTCATACAATAGATACAATGGATAGCAAAGCACTAGGAGTAGTAGGCTCACTGTGTCTACTTAGGACAGCTATTAACCATAGATCCAAACCATGAGAGGGAAATAACTGGAGAATAAGATTGGGATGGAGCGCATTTGGCCAGTACTCGCAGATTATTACTAGCAGCTTACTGGTATCACTAAGTATATATAACAGGTGCATCTTACCTGTACTGACCTAACGGGTTGAAGCGTAGAGACTAACAAAAAGGGTTCTGCTTAAGTTGAGGACAATGCAGAGAGCTATGGAACGGAAAATGGTAAATGTGAGCATTGATTAGAGGTAAAGTGCGCAGAGTGGGTGAGAGAAATAACTCAAGTTATTCTACTGGAACTCAAGAAGAAGAAATCGGCATGAGCAGGTCATGTAATGCAATGAGAGGATGACCGGTGGTCAAAAAGGGTAACAAATTTATTATCATGGGCAGGAAAGCAAAGCAGAGGGCCACAGGAAGTCAGGTGGCTGGATGTGGTTAGGGAGGTCTCAGGGATCAAGTGGATGCAGCTAGCACAGGACCGAGTTAATTGAAGGAATATAGAAGAGCCCTTTGCTTTGCAGTGGGTATAGTCCCGCTTATGAAGATGATGACCTCTGCCTGACGTTTATGAATGCCATTGTTTTCAGCAAGAATGCACACTTACATTCTATATAAACTACCATGCCGACAGTCACGCAAAGACAAATAGGAAACTGTGTTGGAATCGAGGCTCTGTGGGCTGATGTTTATGTAGTGCTAAATTGACTTCAATCTTCGAGTCACTTTTCATGCTATATACTGTATTATATTGCATGAATAGTTGCATCAATGGTAGTTACCATGATAGAAACGCTGTATTTATGATACAAATTAGGCTGGCTAGTGGCAAGTCTTAGTTGGGAGTTTTGTCACTTGTAAAAAACATGCGTTCTTACAGAGGTCACCTTCAGACAGACATTGTGTGTTTGCTGCATGATACTAAATGTGTAGAAAGTTGAATGCTTGGCAAAGACTTGCATTGTCTACTGTGTTGTAGGTATAAGCATGGTATTACCTACTTTACGTATGGCTTTATTAACATAACCTTTTTATTTGAGGTAGCCTTTAGTTATTTTGTCTGATACTCATTCGGGGAATTGATCTCCTAGTCATATCATAATTTTTTTATTGCTTTTAAATACAGATTTATCATTGACGGCATTGTCAGTCCTTAGTTATCCATTATTTTCTTCCAGTTTTGACAATTATTTTTCTTTACTTCAGATTTTTTCAAATTTATTGTTTACTGCTCCATTACAAAATCAGAAAGTCAATAAGCAGGTTTAACTCACGTTTAAAAAACAACACTTTATGCCCTGGCATGGCACATATTTTTTCTTTACGAAGTGTTTGGGTTCCGCAGTTTCACGGTTTTTGCTGGGATGATGGCTAGGTGTAACTAGCCTAGTACACATTTCAGAACACGTGACAGTGCCAAAACTGTGCAATTGCGCTGAACCTATACCGTTAAGATGTGGAGCATCAGTAGGGACTGCCTGTCATGATGACACATTTGCCATGGTATCAATTATTATTATACAGTCGTGCCTCGTTAATATGGACACTTTGGTTTCCGACCAAAACTGTCCATAAAGCGAGTCATCCATAATAACGAGTCATGAATAAAAACAAAACGAATTTTATTAAGAAAAAAGAATTTTAATTAATGACTGCTTTTGTACATAACGGTGTGCACTGGACTCAAAATTTCACAGAACACCGGCAATTTTGAGTGCATTATCCATTGTAGTGCAATAGTCTGAAGCGACTCGCGTACCATGACACACCTGATGGTGGGCTTTGTGTTGGTCGAACTTTCGAGCACGAACTCCTTACTGGCCGATGAATCAGCATCCGATCCTCTACTCACAGCCACTTCCAAAATGGTCTCGTCACTGAGCAAAGTAGCCGCTAAGTAGCTGCTTGAGATTCTCCTGAGGCGAGGAATCAGCTGAACTGTCGATACTAGTCCCTCACAGCTTGGATTGACTGAGATGGCTTTTGCCGCTTATATTCACAGATTTCTTCGCGCCTGCGTTCAGCTCTATTCTTTTTCGTTTAACTCCTGCCATGCCAAAAGCTAGACTCAAGTTGAGGGTCACAGGCTCCTGATGCTTTGCACTTTTTTTCCTAGTTAACCTTTCTGCCTTTTTGTTCTTCTGATTCTTTCTTTTTTGCCTTGTACTGTTTCCGTAAGGAAGCAAGGGAGTCAAGTTGGCACGCTGCTATGCAGAGGGCTATCGAACATCCCATCTTCTTGGCGCTGGTTCTATGTGCTCCTATAAAACAAACACTGCAAGCTGAAGTACAGTTTAGAATGACGGCTAGCTGACTACGAAGAGCTCAGACCTTGTCAAGGCCGCATCGCTGACTCAAGGCGAAGCCGACATGCCTGAGGTGCGAAATATGGCAGTTCGGCAGCGCAACAGTGACGAAAACCAGAAGCATGAGAAGGAAGGGCGTCCAGGACGGGACGTCCGGTCCTAGTTGCTTGCACTTGGCTTTCTTCCTGTCATTTCTCTCTTACGCTTTTACCGGCCTCTCTGTTCACATTCAGCAGAATTTATTGCAACCACATGTTGCTGTTTCTCGACTGCGGCGGCACTTCCGCTGCACCCAGAATTCTCCTGTCTTACGCTTACCCTCGGTTTGCTATGTACGTTCCTCTCTGCCCCCCCTCCCCCCAACGGCCACGCGCCCACTTTGGTTCTTTCCAACCCCACAGGACTCGCTCAGGCATCCCGCCGTATCGGCTGTCGCGTAGGTTCGCGGGCGGCGCGCCCTTCTTTACCTTGCGTTCGGACTATAGTGTATTTCGGACTCCTCTGCTTTTTTTCAAGCACTGTCCATATTAACGAGACAAAAATACATGGGCCCAAGTGGGCCGTGTGCATTCTTCCCCTGTCCATTGTCCAGACAGCGAGCTTCCATATTAACGGGGCATAAATACATTGAAAAGGTTTCGTCCCCAGAAAAACTGTCCATAATTCGGGTCGTCCATATTAACGGGGGTCATAATAACGGGGCACGACTGTAATCCTTGTTGATTGGAGGTACTGTCTCACAAAAGTTTGCAGTCTACCTCACTATTCATTCTAACGGAGTAGTGAATTGTAAACTTTTGCAACGTATGGTACATACATATATGCCTTGCTCTTTCCATAAACGTGATATGGGTGGAGGAATTCTGACCCTGAAGTGGCCTAACAATTGTGCTTGTGCACCACAATCGTGGTCGTCAACACTGGTTCACGATCCATCTTTTAGCGAAAATGTGATAACCTTTCTGTAATGCATCATTTGGTACATGCAGGCGATACTTTCAACTGCAGTGAAGGAATTTTGTGCAGTTGAGTGAATTATAGCAGAGAAGGGCATGCTATAATGTTGCTATGAATGCTGTCTGTGTTGGGTGATACTGTCACATCCTACCTTCCCAACAGACCAGGTATCTTTGTGATTTAATTTCCCTTTGCCTGCCTTGAGCCATTGTCTTGTTGACTTCATTTACTCGTGAAGTGTCATGAGAAGCAGCTACCGGCCACATCAGGAAATAAAATGTAGGAACCAGGGTTATAGTTCCAGTGGATACGAGCTAATGGGGTGCAAGGACAAAAATAGGGGCAATGTAAAAACTCATGTGCCTATCTCATCATGCAGACTTTGCCTGCTATATATGTGCCTTTATCTCTGTTTCACTTTGGATGGCTTAAGTAATTTTCTTATGCTGTGTGGTGGCATGTATATGAGGAACTGGAGTCATCATAGCTGGAGGATCATAGCTGGAGGATCATAGCTGGAGGATCATAGCTTGCATCGTGAAAAGCATATATTAAAACAAAAAAAGAATGAATTTGACGTGGAGCAATTTTCTTCATAGTGCTACACACATTTGTGCTAGCAGAATTTTGAGTGGCAAAGTTGTAGCACAGGTTCGGTTGACGACAATGACGATTGTTTGATTTTAATGGCATTAGGGTGGCTTCGCCAGGGAGCACCATTTTTTTAATGTTGGTAGTGTGCAGAGGTTGGGTTCAGAGACCTTTCTTTTTGAGTACAAAGCGTCAAATAAAGAGCTGAGTTTGGAGTACAGTTGGGAACGTGCGGGGGCCTCCTGCACCCAGGTGGAGCACAGTCTGGAGAGCGGCCTGCGCCCCGGGATGAAGTTGGAGGTACCACTGAGCTCGGCCGACGGTGGCGGCAGCGGCAGCAATGGCAGCGGTGGGAACGTCTACTGGCTGGCCTCGGTGGTGACTACGTGTGGACCACTGCTCTCCCTGCGCTATCTGGGCTACGGGGCTGACCGCTCGGCTGACTTCTGGTGCGATGTTGGCACCAACGAGGTCCATCCCTTGGGCTGGTGTGCCCGTAACCATAAACCCCTCAAGCCACCCCCGGGTGAGGGACATGTTCTATGTTCTGTCGTTCCACTTACATGTTGTATTTGCTTAATGGCCAAAAGTCGTGAAAAAAAAAAGCAGCTCTTTAATAATGACGGGATAAGGATGTTTTGGGAGTGTAAAACCCATTTTTTACATACCGACAAATTTGTTCACTCCCTTGACCATAAATTCAGCTTTATAAGGTGTAAGCAAGCTGAATAAATTCAATCTCTGTAAATGTTTTCTTGTTTTCTCAGAACGCAAAATTTTCAGGGTTTGCTAGTTTACAAGAAGGATACCTTTGCATCTAGAGCAGATAAAGGAATAATTTTATTACAGCATGCTCCTGAGTGATTAAACTAATGTTCAGGGCAGATTTCTCGTTTTATTCTTGCTAATTTTTTTGTGCACTGTAAGTTAAATGGCTCATAAATAAATCACTTTTCCTACATTGAAATTCAATAAGTTGTAGAATGTCTAATATATTGCATTAATCAAAAAGTAGTTCCTAAATTGTATTTGTATTACTGCATACTATCTAGTCACACAGTAATAATAGTTTTATGATTACTGGCTTTTCTCTATTGTTTCCATAAACAAATAAGTGGAAATGTTTCATTTTCTGAAAACTAATTGACATGTCAGACTAATGATTATATATTTGAAATCTGCTTAAAAAACTGGTTATGACTGTGCATTTTCATTGAATTTAGCCTAAATGTAAATCAAAATGTTCCATCAGCCCTGTCTCCTCTTAAATGTAACGCAAGTTCCTTTTTACTAATAAAAGACGTGGAGTGTTGTTCCTTGTGTAATAAGGTCAGTTTAATGAATAATTTTTTTCTCTGTGCCATCCTCAAAAGCAACCTTGGATGAATATGACAAAACAAGTAAGCTTATGATTTGTCCTGATCAGTTCTTCGGTTCTCTTTAAGTCCTGTCTGAATGGTATGATGGAATAAGCACCTTTGTCTTATTTTTTATATCAATTTTTTTCAATTGCTAGCACTCATTGGGTTCTCACTGCTTACAAAATGGCTGTGTAGCTGGTGTCACCATCACTGTGCTGTGTGGGTGAAGAAATGACTGTGGGAGGTAGGGGGTGCCAATAACTGGCTTTTCACCATAAAGCGCAAAGAAGAGAGCAGTTTAAACCTAACCATCCAGTGCACACAAATCATTCTTTGATAAATTTCATTCCATGTAGCTAAGCGTTGCCCTTTTGTCATAGAAAATTGAGCTGGCTTGCCTCTAACTGATGCCTCGGATTTCTCTATCTGTCCCTGGCAGCCATTGTGGAGAAGCACCTGGACTGGGAAAAGCTGCTCTCTGACGAACTTAAGAGTGCTGTCACAGTGCCGGCCTATGTGCTTGAGATGGTAAGTGGCAGATGGCCGAACACAGGCACTCTTAAAGGAGCTGCATGCTTCGTCGCAGTATGAATGTCTTGTAGTCCATAGTCCACAGTCCGGAAGACCTGAGATTCTCTGGTGTGTACTATTGAAGCTGGGCAGGAAAAAGAAAAAAAAATAGAATTTTGTTTATCTGTGGAATTCCTTTTTTTCATTATGTACATATTGCATGAATAAGTCCTGTCTCTTGTGTCTTTTTATGCAGCAAAGAAAAGTGCCAGTTATCATGAATTTTGTTCGGTGGCCATTTTCATTGACTGAAACAACCTAACCTAACCTGGCTTAGATTAGCTAACCTAATGTAACCTAATCTGCAACAGCAACAACTGTTGCTGGGTGCTGCATGAAAATGCATATACATTTGAATTCCCCATGCCCCAACTCTCTCTCCACAATTTCTATAGCCTCACTAAGCCAACTCATTTTGTAAGGGGGATTTAAGAATTTGGCAAGCATTTATATACAGCATTTATATATATATCTAGGAAACAATGAAGTGTGCACATCTGAAATATAGCCCCTTGTTTGGCTTCACTCCTTCGTTTTCTCAGGATCAAGTTTTAGTTCAGCCACCGACATATACTACAGTCGAACCCGGATATAGCGAACTCGAAGGGGATCGCGAAATAGTTCGATATATCGATAATTCGATATACAGAAATCGGCTTGTGACGGCACTTACGATGCTAAAAAACGATACCGTATTTGTCGTGTAGTCAACCCACTCGCATAATGAACCCACCCTCCACTTCTGCACCCGAGAATTTAAAAAAAAAAAAAAAATGCGTTAAGGCCAGCTCGCTCACATGCAAGCGACGAGCGGCAGCAACAGAGCGAAAATTTTCAAACTTGTTGGAACTGCGTCCCTCTCGCCGCTCGAGCCAGCCCGGCAGCTCAAAACAAGGTTTCTGTGTCGCCGCGGCGGCAGCAGAAATCGCAAGCATTTTCGCTTGCATGTCGATGGCGCGCGTCAGACCGTTCCAGTCACGGTCGTCTCATCCACAGCCCATTGGCAGCGTGCCAAGATGCTGCGCCGCGATAACGTCAGGGCGCGTTTATCTTTTGATAGCTCCTGCGGTGGCGGGGAGCGAACTTGGCAGAGTACCCGTGATGGCGTGATTGCACAAGCCTGGTTTGATTTATCACGCTGCGCTTGGGGCGGGCGTCATGATCGCAGCAGCTGACCGCGTGCTTTCGCTGATTCATACATGCAAGGATAAACGATAGAAAATAAAATAAAATAAACATCCCCGCAAAAAAAAAAAAAAAAACCCTGCCGCTTCTAACGTCCGCAGCCGCCATATCTTGCGCTACGCCGCGCGTACAGCACAACGATAAGAAAGGATGACTCTCGCAAAAAAAAAAAAAAAAAAAAAAACAGCTGCCGCTTTTTAACATCCGCAGGCGCGCCACCCCACGCAGAGGGTTCGCAACACACGCTAGAGAAAGCGTCCCACGTCTGTCTGAAAACTGGCTGAGCTGGCTTGGCGCATTCGTTGCGCGTGCTGAAGGAGAGATATCTCGGCAAAAGAATGGGCACACCCATGCACATGGCTTGCAAACGTCATGTGTTGGCGCGCGGGAAACGACAACTGCAGATGCTCGCGCCTTTGGGGAAAGGGCGCGCCGCTGCCCAGACCAGCCGTCGCCGAACTGTCCCCTCTCATTCCTTCCGCGCGGCTTGAAAACGTCACGCGGCAAACGGCCAAGGTTGATGCGATCGTCTTTGGGGAAGGCACACTTTCCAGTGCGCAGTGCGGAGTTCGATATATCGAACGACCGGTGAAATTGAGTTCGATATATGACGCGGCTTTCCTATACTTTTACATGGGATTTTCAAGGGGATATTTCGTGAGTTCGATATAACCAAAATTCGGTATATCCGGGTTCGATATAACCGGGTTCGACTGTATGTACACTAAGGGCGACTTGTCCCGATGTTGCCGGTATGCAATGATATGTGGGTGTTCGTCGTGCTCTGGTGGTTTCGTCGTTAGTTTGACTCAGGTGTAATTTGAATATATGCGTGTAGCATAGACACTTTGTCTGGTAAGCTTTCTATTTCCTATGTAAAAATTAAAAAAAAGCTCTTGTTTCACATGCTGAAGTGTAACCGCAAAGAAAGCACTGCTTAATGACTTTCCATGCAGCACTGAACACTGGCCCAATATTGGTGATGTGCCAATATTGGATCAAATTTGTCACCCGAGCATCAATATTGGACCGATGTTGTGTGCTGCCTGGGTTAGTGCTTGGACGCTTGGGTCATGTCAAGGGGAGACAATTCGGAGTGAGCAAAAACTGCTTGCGCCCCATAAAGTGTGCTGTGTGTATGTGCATGCAGAAAGGTACAGCGCCCATTGACCAGATCCAGCCGGACATGAAGCTGCTAGTGCTTGAAGAAGAGAATCCTTTGAATGGGTGGGCTGCCTCGGTAAGCCTCTGATTATTCTCTTCGCACGGAGTAGATTTTTGCTCAAGTCTCTTCGTCACATGGACCTGGCTCAGATTGTTCTCATGATTTAGTAGTGCTGGAGTAGGGCAGTTGCAGAGCAAAATTCATCCAGCATATGCTCAGTGTTCATAATTATGAGTTTACTTTTTTATCTGAAGTCATGAAAATGTTTGTGTCCGATAGTGTGTTCAAGCATTATATTTTAGCTAACAAAATAAAATAAAAATAAAATAATACAATGAAAAATTTCCCTAGATCACTGCAGAATCTGTACTGGAGAAATGCGGAAGCCTATGCGTTGTTTTGTCCGCGAGATGGTCAGTGGGATTTCGCGAGTAACAGATGCTGCGCCTTTCCTTTCGTGTAAACTAGTTATGGAATGCCGGTGAACTTTGATGTGTTCAATGGAATGCTGATTGTGCTCGACAAGGGGCACTCTGTGTACCATGTGCAGCAGCAGCAGCGCTCAGCCTTTCACATTTCTGCACTGAGACACGTGACCAGGAACTGAGAACTGAAACCTGGAGTTGGTTGGTGGCCGTCTTGGCTCCCAATTACGCACTTATTTGGCTCTAATTAATTACCTAATTAACCCACATCAACCGTTTTGTTGCTTGCACACCTTTCCTTGATGCTCTGTCCGATGGTACCATTCTTTTTCTCAATATACCAACTAGTTCCTCTTTTACAGCTTCGACAAGGCCACGACCATGAGAAACCTGCCTACATAGCCATACAGTGCTTACGCATTAAAAATAAAAGATGGGTGCATCCATAATATGAGTGATTATGTACAGCACTAAATTAATTGTAATATGATGTCAAATGCACCTTTTTTCATCTTTGATCCATCCTCGGTACCAGTTACCTTTGGCCTATAGCTATCGTTTTTTTCTGTCCCTCGCTGCCATGCTGCGTAGGTCCTGAAGAATGTGGGTGGTCGCCTCCTTCTTCGCTACGATGGGTGCAATGACCCCCAGTGGGACCTGTGGCTTTTCTATCTGTCGCACCGTGTCAAGGCCCTTGACACACCATCACACGGCGACCAGAGCTACCGGCCTCCACAATGTGAGCACGGGACCATGAGTCCTTGAACCTTTGCACAGAGTGTGGTGCATTACGCTGTTTCATACCAGTGCACCAGTTTCGGTGAAAAGATAAGTACAATCGGGACCATTTGTAACTGTGGCCATTAGAAGGATGTGTACAACAGAAAGAGAGTTCTAGATCTAACATATGTTCTCTTCCTTCTTCCGTTGCTTTTTTAGCCAATGGCTTATGTTCTTGGTTATTGTTTTGTGGACCTTGAGCACAATTCTCTGTTGTGTCTCCAAGAGCAAGTGAGGATGTGAGGACCTGTTGTGGATGAGGCCAATGCTCTTTGGTGCAATCATGTTGCCTGAAAACAAAATGGTCACTTGAATGGTTTTTGCCCATTTCTTCTTCTGTGTACCTATCTTGTTTACACAGCTATTTTGAAGTCTGTTCCACCAAAAAAATATTTGAGTATGGGTGTCGTCCAAGAGAGTAGCTTGGTGGCAGGCTCCAGCATATGGTAGTCTTTGTAGCAATGACTGTGCTATATTATTTGATTTTGAGAGCCATTACTATCCACTTGATGTTGGAAGCTGCTGTTCGATTTCATTCTTGGTGTCCTACACTGTGGAATTTGCATATAGCGTGCTTAATCACTGAGCTGTCTATCACTCTCACTTTCCTAGGCTTTGATAGAGAGCAAGATGAAAATGTGGTGAGGCAAAAGGGTACATTGTACTCCTGCACATTGTAAAGGCACACTGTATATATATGTTGATGTCACTGATGTCAGCATGTGTTGTGACTATCATTTTGTTTGATATCTTACCACATTTTCATCTTACAATATAATGAAGACTTTAGAAATGGGTGGGATAGGTGGCTGAGCGATATTATATTGTGCATTCTTATTGTGCAGATAGTACGGAGCCGCATGCTAAGATTAAAATAGAGTACAGTGGGTCAGCGATATATGCCTTCAGATGCAGCGCAGAGTTGGCATCATTGCGCATTGTCATGTTGGTTCTTAACCCAAGTATTCAGTCTGGAATTTCCAGCTTTCACGGGCCATAGCAACAGCAACTATCATGGCATAGGCAGTTATAGCCTTTTTCTTTTTGCCTTGCGAGACATTTGCGATTGAGAGGGCGCGTTGTCTGCAAGAATTCCATTACGCAACTTGTGGAAGAGTTTTTACTGGAATTCTGTGAATGGGCTTCCCCTGAAATATTACCACTATGGGGTGGGGTCACTTTTATGTCGATTTTGAAACTGGGAGGGCAGTGTAGCAGTTCTTGCCGCTAGCGTTCACTTCACTTCGAGGTTCTGCCTTTTGGTTAGCAGTGCTCGTGGATGACCTCCAGACGACGCGAGGCTGAGCTGAGCATGCGTATTGTACGCAGGTATCGAGAGTCTACACACACTGGACGAGTGGAAACGGATCCTGCGTGAGTCGATGGATGAGGCCCAAAAGTACAACAGCAAGATTCTGGCTAACATACTGCAGGTGGGCTTGGCTTCTGGATACCATCCGTCTAGTGTCCAGCTTTGACGCTTCACTTCTAGCCTTCTCGCTCAGTTGGTTGGAATGCACGCGGCATAATAAGACGTGTTTCAAGCAGCATATTTCCAGCTTTAACTGTTGTATCAGGGTTGTTCCAAATTAGAGACCATTAAATAACCAATATTTCCTCTCGGTGTGCGTACCAGGAGAGTACTATGTGATTGCGGTTACTAACAGAATGGTCAGGGAGTATGAGATGTTTGAAATATAAAAAAATATTCAGACATTCAGCGAGATTCGTGCTGCAAGGCATGCATTAGCATTAAAAATGATGTTTGCATCTCATGTAGCATGCAGCTTCAGCTGCTAAGTGGTAAGTTTGAGTCTTCAAATTTTCTTTAACTTTAGCTACCTAAAAGCTTTTTGCAGTGGCTGTGAAGTGTGGGGGGGGGGGGGGGGATGTGAGTGAATATTAATGTGAATATTCTGCATAAAATCAGATAATGGCTGACACAATTTGGAGTGTCACAGAGTGGCATCCCCTCATTTGTCTGGTGACTGAAGAGCAGCTGTGACCTCTGTTTGCAGCCCCCTGTGCCACTGTGCGAGCACTCTTTTGAGGTGGGCCACAAGGTGGAGCTGCTGCACCCAGTCAGTCGCAAGGAGGCCTGCCCGGCCACTGTCACCGCCACCCTCGCATCGGGGCAGTGGTTCCTTGTCCAGGTCAGTGGCAGGCACAGAGTGCGCTGGGCATCTTTGTTTGTCCAAGCAGTGTTGCCAGTTGTGAGCTATTACTCTGCTTTAAATGTGTGCTCTGAGAACAAAGGCCAGAATATGTGGAGAATCAAGACTTTTGTCTGGGCTAGTTAGTTTGTGGTGAGGTGATGAAAGAACAGTGTGAAAAATTGACGAAGGAACGCACGCAAGTACAGAATGGGCTCTTTTCATCGCAGCACCCTACCTGTGTTTGTGTTTGTTCCTTCATCGTTTTATCGTGCTGTACTTCCATCACTTCACATGCGGAGGTCCTCTCCGTATGTGGTGCTTACATTCGTTCTTTATTTCCCTTGTTTCAACATGTCATGCAAAAGGCGTTTTTGTTTTCTTCACTGTTTTCACCTAGTCTTGGAGATAAGGTGCTATCACCATAACAAGTGCAGTGAATGACGTAAAAGAATGAGACGTACGGAAAAAGAAAGATAAGAGTAAACTACAGGCAGCCATGTACACTGTCATTTAGCTAAATGACAGTAATGCTGGCAATCTACATAGCCCTCTGTAAGAACTTTCCCAAGACCTTGTGGGCCTCAGTAAACGTTATAAAATGCAAATTGATTAATTTTTCAGATGCTCTTTACTCGGTCGTGTGCTTTGTGATCTCGTGGATTTATTCCCAGAGTGTGCTCTGCCTGGCACTGACATCTTTGTTTCAGGCAGATTTAGCATCCGTAACTTTGCAAATAGCATGCTCTTTTATGCCAAGTATGGAACACAGCATATAGTATATCTCCCAGAACATGAGCTTGTTTTCATGTTGTTTACCAGTTTCTTGCAAAATTCTCCACCAGCATATCCCTTCCTGATTTTGCCATTTCTGTGTCAATATTGTTTTTTTTTTATTTGTATCATGTGCACCTTTGAAGCAAGAAATCATGGCATGATTCGCAGCAATAATTTCTTAATTCTTTCCTCTTTGATATGATAGTTTGAAACTATTTTGAGAGTTTGCAAGGAATTTTGTATCTGTGTGTAAGAGATGCTTTTCAAGGCAAAAGCCTTTCGAGGTGCATGGACTGGGGAAACGTTTGCAGGGAGTGTTCACAGGAAACGTTCACATGAACTGAAGGACAAAAATTTGTCTCCACCGGGAATCAAACCACTATTCCTCTGATCCCCAGCCAAGCTTGCAAACCACTCAGCCATGCCGGGCTCGTCAGAAACCGATCATAATTCTCCTTGTCTACATGAGGATAATAGTCGCGATGCCAACGAGGATGCAGTTTGTGATAGTGTTAAAGATGGTACTACCGATGACAACATCGGTGCATTTGTTTGATAATGATGATAGTGGCAATGGTGACGATGATAGTAGGGATGGCAATGACGATGCAGTTAGTGCAAACAGTCCTGTAAAGTGTCTTTCGCTATTAGTAGCGATGCCAACGAGGACGCAGTTTGTGATAGTGTTAAAGATGGTACTACGGATGACAGCACCAGTGCATTTGGTTGATAATGATGATACTTGAAATGGTGATGATGATAGTAGGGATAGCAATGACAATGCAGTTAGTGAAAACAGTCCTGTAAAGTGGCTTTCACCGCTTCCGCTTTTAAGCAGACTTAAGCGCAGTCCTGTAATTTTTCTCGTGGAAAAAAAGACGAGTTGGCTTTCTATAGCCTTGGATTGGATTCACCACACCATTTAGGTACAAAGGTGTTTGTTGTCGATTTGAAATGGCGAATGGCATCTAGACAGGGTTTTAAACTCTCTTGCAGGTGGATGACCTGCGTCACCCCACTGAGGCGCCACCACTGGTTCGCTGCTGCCATGCCCGGTCGCAGACACTTCTCCCAGTCGGGTGGGCTCAGGAGCATGGGCTGTCCCTCCTGGCACCTCCCGGTCAGTCATGGGCCATCTTTTATTCCTCCTGTGAAACTCACTGCCCTTGCTTCTCCGCTTATGCAACTAGATAAATGACGTACAATATGTTACGACTGTCTATTCTAGTGATGTTTTAGTGAAAATCAAGAAGAAGAAATAGGCATGGGCAGGATATATAGTGCAAAGAGAGAATAACTGATGGTCTCTAAGGGTAACAAATTTGATTACAAGGGAAGGAAAGTGTAGCAGGGAACTGCAGGAAGTCAGGTGGGTGGGCGAGGTTAAGAAGTTCGCAAGGGTCAAGTGGATGCAGTTAGCACAGGACTGGGTTAATTGGAGAAGTATGGGAGAGGCCTTTGCCCTGCAGTGGGTATAGTCCTGCTACTGCTATTACTGCCAATGATGATGATGATGATAATGTTACAGCTAATGCCACTCATGGCTGCCATGAAAAGGTTACTTTATTGCCAGCAGGCACCCTCAATTGCGTGTTTTCCAAAAATTGGATTTGACTCAGTCTGGAGTTGTTTCGGTGAGTGAGTCTGAGAGAGTTCATGTGTGTCAGTGAGAGAGAGAGAAGGAATGGGGAACTGCACTGGAGAGTAACTTCTTTTTATTTTAGAGCGGGAAGCAAGCACGCCATGCCAAATTTTGTCAGATACAGCCCAAAGGAGCTTCAAAACACATTCCCGTAATTGCTTAATATTATCCTCCTTTTCAGTTTATCCTGAAGCTAAGGAAAGGAAAAATATAATTGAGCACCTTTGAAGAGCATAAACAGAAAATGTGAGAAGAAACAGTTGAATACTGCCATGTTCACTGAGGACCACAGGGTTGCGGGGCCACTAAGGCATGACATATATTCAGCGAATACATACAGCTAATTTTTATCTTGGCAGTAGAGGGTAAAGTTTTTATCTGAATTTCATTAGCCTGGCAGGTTGCTTAGCTGTTGAGTGCTTGGATTTCAAAAGTGGCTTTGATGCAAATTTTTTAGTGCTTTAGTTTATCGTTTCCATCTTATTGCTTGCTTTTGCCTTGTCTAGTATGGATCCCCTGTTTCATTTGCTTTTCAATTTTATTAAAATTTTGTTAAAATGAAGAATTCGGCTTGCGTTTTATGGAGTAAGCAGCCTGACAGGCACTTTTTTCCCACTTCTGTAATCTCGTGCTATTTTTCTTTGGGACACTAAACCACCTGAAGCAAACGTATACATTAGATAGGGAGTGATTAGCAGCGTCACTTGAAATTGACTTTTAGGTGAAATAATGGGTCACTGTCCTTTGTGAAGGCCAGCTGAAAAGACAGGCACTTTTTTCCCACTTCTGTAATCTCGTGCTATTTTTCTTTGGGACACTAAACCACCTGAAGCAAACGTATACATTAGATAGGGAGTGATTAGCAGCGTCACTTGAAATTGACTTTTAGGTGAAATAATGGGTCACTGTCCTTTGTGGAGGCCAGCTGAAGCCTACCCGCGGAGCATAAACTGCAGGGCGTTCGGTGATTGTATGAGCCGTTATCCTCGGGTTCTTAGAAAACGAGGAACCAGATCATTTTAGCAACATGGCGCACCTTTAAAATTGCAGGCTACACGTCTGAGACGTTCAGCTGGGATGAGTACCTCAAATCCAGTGGTGGCAAGGCCGCTCCAAGGTCATGCTTTCACCTGGTGAGTTGGGCCAATGCCTGATATGTGCACAATATAGCAGTCACACCTGTCGCGCGATTTTATTGGAGAAAGTTTATTGTAAGCCATATTTTGTGGCCTTTGGGAAGATAATGCACTGGCCGGCATGAGGCTTTGGAAACCTTTCCTTGTCATTGTTTTACACTGAGAAAGAAGATAGCATGCTAAATGTTCCGTTTGGTTGGGAACTTTTTTAGATGGTCATTTAATTGTGACGAACTGAATGGAATTTGAACAGCACATTTGTAGTAATTTAAAATATGCATGTAAAGAAGGTAATATCTTGGATAACCTGTTGTAAGATGCAACACTGACCCCAACTAAGTGACACATGACGCTAAATCAGTTTATTATTTCTCTGACTGTCACATGCACAGGAACATTACCGTTTGATGCCGATGATGACAGCAAACAAACTATACTTCTGGACAACCTTTTTTGGCTATGCAGCCAAGGCAACAGGGATGGAGCTTCGTCACAGTGTTACTACACCACGTAGTTCCGGCATATCTGGCCTCAGTCATGGTTTCGGTTTCTGTTCAAGCTCTGCTTTAGAGCTGCCAAAAACACAGAAATGCTTTCTTTACAATACTTACGGCTTAAGCGAACGTAAATTCACGGTTAATGAGCAGCAACAGGAAAGAGAGTGCAAGCTATGGCCTCTGAAAATGGGCACCAAGAGAGGCTTTGCAATGGGCTGAATCCTGTAGCGGAGTTTAATTTTGAAGGTGATGCATATCTGGAATGGCATTGCCTGAATGGACTGTTTCGTGGCACTGAGCTTTCTCCCCTTTACACGTCTGCCGTGGTATCGTGCTGTGTGGCATCGTAGTGGTCTCTGTATTTGAAACATTTGTCGAAAAATGTACAGCATTCTTTCATGTCAGTTATTCTGAAGGTATCTGAGAACTTAAGAATAGATCCGGTTTGTTTCTAACAGGGGTGTGGAGTATACTGATTTTTTAAATAATTAACCACATTGCATGTCCTTGTAGCATTCAATTCATTTAACGAATGAAATATTGCATGTTCAAAATTGTTCGCAATTAATTGAATAGGTGCTCAAGTTTCGAAATGCTGTTTGGATAAATGGCGCAAACTTCAAATAGGCCAGCCATAGTTTTCTTTCAAGAGTATGCCAAAAATGGGCACGACACATGCCCTTTGGTGTGTTACCACGATTGGTATAGGTGAGGTGGAGTGTTCAACATCACGACGTGGTCCATTCTTCGTGGTGTTCGTAATTCTTGTACATGACCTCAGAGATTAAACAATGTGGTGGGGTCTAGGCAAGGTCAGCAAGCCAGATTTCTGCCGGTTCCAGCAGTGTTTGTTCGAGAGAGTTGACATAGCGCATTTCCAACTGCTGCTGGGACCGGCAACCTTGAGATCCAGCAATTTATAGAACCAGTAGGTTCTCTTGCAGCTCAGAAACATTAAAATAAACTCTTATGGTGTAAAAAAATGTCCATACAATGGCGTTTTGTTTTCTAACTTTATGATATATTAAAATCAGGTGGTGAAGGAACAGTTATTGAATAATTTAGCAAGACACTTCCAGCCTTAGTTGAAATGGTAATTACCCTACTGGACTATGATACAGATCTGTGAAAGCACAAGTACAGCTTCATTGTCAGCTCAGTGGGAAACTGCAAGAGCAACAATAAACTACTATAACTAAAACTTCCTGTTGGGCGATTTGACAGTTTATCTTGATGTAGGGTTTTTAAGTGTAAACAAAGACAAGGACACACACAGGCGCTATCAACTGACTTTATTGGCGGAAGGCAACACCTTATATAGGCCGAAGGGTAGGAAAGAAAGAAACCAAAGCAAATAATAATAAAAAAGAAAACAAAGGAATCAATGGTCGAAAAAAGCCAGCAAAGCAAGGTACATGCACGGGTGGGCATGTGTAACACATTAAAAGACACTTTTGCCGCAGAATCAACAGGTAGTTGCGTTGAAAAAGTCAACCTCAGCAGCAAACAGAGATAAAGAGGGTTCGCTGATGCGCTCGCTGCAAAGTTTCTTAATATAATAGGCAACTGCATCAGCGGACTCTCTTTATCTCTGTTCGCGGCTGAGATTGACTTTTTCAACACAACTACCTGTGGATTCTGCGGCAAAAGTGTCTTTTCATGTGTTACACACGTCCACTTGCGCACGTGCCTTGCTTTGCTGGCCTTTTTCGACCATTGATTGCTTTGTTTTCTTTTTTTCGTAATTATTTGCTTGGTTTTGCTTGCTCCTACCCTTCCGCCAATAAAGTCAGTTGATTGTTAGCGCCTGTGTGTGAGTGTTGCCTTTCTCGTCCTTGTCTTTGTTTGGGCTTAGAAACCCTACATCAAGAAGTACTATATAATATACACAGCTTATCTGTAGAACTCATGCACTTATATTAAAATTAATACTACGGGTTCAACTAACACATGCCCTCCATTAAGGTCATATCAGTGGTATTAGAATTAAACACCAAAGCTTTCTCATCAAATTTTTTGTGCCCTCTATGCTATTTATAGCAGACATAACTATTAGTTGAACAATATTATTTCCATCAGAACAGTGGAGAAAAATTGAACGGCAAAAAGTCGTTGCCTGGAACCGGCAGATCTCAGTTCAGAATCAGAAAGGTGACAGTGAGGTTCGCACTGTCACATCGTCACAGTTCATGGTAGTTAGGTGTCCTCCAAGCTTTTCTGTAAATCTATTTTGTCACGGGTTATCTGAGGTTGAGCTGTTGTCCTTTTGTTCCATAATAGGAGGAAGACACTTTGGGCTTCGAGACAAACCAGAAGCTGGAAGTGGTCAGCAGCAAAAATCCCAGTGAGGTGAGCCTCCATCTGTCATTGGAACAACAGAAAGTTGCTCGTGTATTAGATTTCAACTCCTTCTACATATTTGCTCAGTATTTTCTGTTTCTATTTTTTTGTTATTGTTCCAGTTATCATGTGATGGGATGGAGGTTCTTTACAATTAGTAAATACAGTCGAACCTCAATATAATGAAGTCCTACTTGCAGCCGAAAATTTCGTTAGATCGTGAATTTCATTACGTCGAGGTTCCCATGTGTTCCAGCTGCCCAAGTAAAGTAACAGGTTAGTGGAACATTGCTTGTAGCTGGACACTTGCAAATTACGAATTCAAGAAATAAGCAAGAAATTCTAGCAATAATAGTGCTAACAAGGGTACTGAATGTTTTGTATATCAGGAGGATAATGGGTGATGGCAAATGGTCGTGAATGAATCATTTTTCTTCATGTGAGCAAAGAGCGAGCGCATCGCCCACACCGGCGTGGCTAACTTTCTTTGCGGGCAATCTTTTGTTCTGGCCTCACATACGAATACCTTATTTACACACGTAATGAACTTGCCTACCACTTTTGCAGCCAACACTTGAAAAAAAGCGGTAGTTGTTAGCACGTCCCTCCGTTGGGCTGATGGTATGCTTTCTTTGATGACTGATAGGCAGTAGGATGGACGACTGCTGTAAAAAAAAAGTCTACTTCTTTCCGCATATTGAACCCTCCCCTCAAACTGACGTCAGTGTGGGGCAAATGTAAATTGCGATGTTTGTCGGCAAAAGTTTTCAAAATGGCTACTGATGCATGGATGCGATGCGCGAGGACTTCGTTAAATCGAATGTGTGGCATAGAATTATTTTGTTAAATTGCGATAAAAAATTATTGGTTTTCAATAAGGTAGAGATTGGGAAATAAAAAAGTTCGTTACGCCGTGAATTTTGTTACATTGAGGCTCGTTATATTGAGGTTCGACTGTATTAAGGTGCCACAGGAGATGCACATACAGGCAGTAGCCCTGCCTATGTGTGCCATCACGGCTTCCCGCTCATGTTAATTATTTCTGCCATGCCATGTGTCTGGAGCCTTAAACTCATGCTTATCTTCTGGCATATTTCTTGTCCTGAATTACTGTGTCATATAATCAAGCTAGTTTGGGGTATTGCTTGCTGCTTTCCTTTGTTTTGTATGGTGCTGGTGAAGATTGATTTATTGAGGCCTCTGGACAAGCCTTTCATACTGTAGCTTGAAACTGCAGCAGTGATGAATGGAATTCAGTTTGCAGCATTATCACTCTTCTTGTGTTGCATGCATCCCTATGTCCAGCTGTGCGTGGGTACAGTCGAGCGGGTGTGTCCTCCCCTGGTGTGGGTGCGCCTGGAGGACAGCACCGAGGGAGGCACCACTGTGGTTCTGCCACTGCGCTCCCAGCAGCTCTTCCCTGTAGGCTGGTGTGGCTCCAATGCATGGCCCCTGCGGGGTCCTCGTGACTGGCCGCCCCCACGCTTGCCCTCCGTGCCGTCGCCACTCAGGCGACCAAGTGGCACTGTGGCACCATCGTCTGCAGCTGGCACCAAGACAGTCAGGTAGAGTAAAACTGACGTTTTTTTTTCGTTTTTTTTCTTCATTTAAGTATAGTGAAATCATTTTGGTTTGCGTTTATTGCATTGACGGCAGTGCTGCTGGTGTTTCAATCTTTTTGTCTTGAGTTGGGGTTCATTACTTGCATTCATTTTCCTGTTGGCTGTGCTTGCATTTTCGCATCTGCATCTTTTAGGGTGAAGCAAGGCCCTCCATAACGTTTGCCGGAGCATGATTGAGTTCTGCACATGTGCGACAGTACAGCGCATTTGCTGGTCAGCAATCTAGTGCTCTGTGCATGCGCACGGTACTCGCCGCTGTCACAGCGATGGCACCGGGGTCACCATCTTGTTTTAGAGTGTGAAGCTGCATCTCTTGTGGTTTAAGGGGCCCTCCTGCGCAAACAGGGAAGCCAAGAAATGAAGCCATGGTAAAAACTTTGCCGACCGAAACTATGACTCACTAACTATGACTAAGACTGGTTATCCGTGACTATGACTACCAATGACTAATTACGACAAACCATGACTGTGCCTAACCATCCTTATACTATGACAGGTCAACTATGACTATTCTGTGACTGACAATGACTACGACTAATATTACTATCGATGAGTATGAAGATCATGAGTTAAACGTGATTATGACTATTACTAACCATGAGTATGCCGTAGTCATACTTAGGCATAGTTGTGGCGTTGCAACTTGATCAACCAGCACATTCCCCTGATTGCGAACCGGAACGTATCGAAGTCATCCAGTGTTCGACGCTTGTGTTTCAAGACGGGAATGGTGTTCATGCTGGCCAGCAACATAATATAAGGAGCTCGAGGACAATAAACAGGGAGGTGGGGGTGGCTGCTTCCGGCCCTGTGGGGCCAGGAACCTAGAGGCCTTTGCAGCCATGCCGTCATTGCACTCACCACCACTTTGGTGACGGACAATGCCTGTTGCAATGCGTGGCTTTTTCTTCCTTTCTTCTTTTTTCTCTCAATTCTTCTTTGTTTGCATGAGGCAGCGGTGATGGCTTAGCTATAGAACCAGTTGGCAGACTTGTGCAGCTTCTTTTCTTCCTTCCTGCAGTCACAACAAAACAACAATAAATGGGGCTTCCTCAGCTTAGGGCCAAGATGCTTGCCTTGTGTTTGCGCCACTCATATGTTCGCCCTGTGGTGCGGCCGAAGCCGTAACCACAGCTGCTTGTGCAGCCGTGAGCTGCTCATGGTTCAGCAAAGGGCGCTGTGTCGTTGCTGGGAGAAAGAGTGGGACAGAGACTGCAAAGCATCTGTCTTCATTCATGTGGGCAACTGCGGGATGACTAAACCGCAGCCTTCAGACTATCCAGCCCTTTAGGTGGCATATACCAGTCAGCTCACACTGCCACATGCACTAAGCTGCAAAAGTTCAACTCTACCATTCTTTTTTTTTTTTCACAGTGCTTGGTAATATTGCCACCTGGTGTCCCTGATGTTCTTAGGTGGCGCCTGGAAGAAAAGGACGCCGAAGTTGGCTCGCGTGCTGTGCGCAGAACTTTATCTGCTGGTTCAGCTTCATCCCGTCGTTTTAGTCACGTCTAGCCCTGTTGTCCATGACATATTTTGGTGTCGGCGCTAGGTTTCGATCCCAGTACATGTCTCGTACACCACCGCATGCCCAGGACTCAACTCCTGTGCCAGTCGACACCCCTGTGTACCGTACTAGCCGAAGGAATCAAGGCCTGCGCCCTGAGCACGGGCCGTTGGAGTTCAACACCGCAGCCGCCCCTCGACTGGCTATGCAAGCTCCAACTTACTACACCCTGCAAAATCCACGACTGCCTCAGCCCTTCCACGGCAGTCAGAGCGAAGACGTCGAAGACTGGCTTATCCAATCTGAATTGGTCGTCTCGTTTAATCAGTGGGACGACACCGCCAAGCTTCGAAACGTCTTCTTCAGCCTGGAAGATGGCGCTCGTACTTGGTACGAGAACTGAGAAGACGCCCTAACATCATGGCGTGAGTTCTGCCGACGCATTCGTGAGACCTATACCAGCGTAGATCGCCGAGAACGCGCAGTAAGGGCTCTACAGTCTCGTATACAGATGCCAAATTAGACTGTGACCATGTATGTGGAGGACATGACCCGGCTCTTCCGACGTTCTGACCCGGCCATGACCGAAGACGAAAAGGTGCGCCACCTTATGCACAGTATTAAAGAGCAACTGTTCGCTGGCCTCTTGCATAATCCACCAAGGACGGTTGCCGAGTTTCTTTGGGAAGCTGTCTTAATAGAGAGGATGCTCCAGCAGTGGTCTACCACTTACGACAGACCGGTGGTCGCTGTTTCGGTTGTGGAACCGTTTTCGGCCTTCGGGGCTACCCCGAACCTACGCGACATCATCCGCTCAGTTGTACGCGAAGAGCTCCAGCCGCATTTCGGTGCTCCACAGCCGATGGTCGGCTCTGTAGCTAGCATTGTCTGCGAAGAGCTTCAAGCGTTGAAGTCTTCGGTAGCGTCCGCTGATCCACAACCTTTCCCCACGGAGTACCTGCATCCAACTTATGCAGATATGGCGCGACGCCCTGCCCCTGCTTCGGCGCCATTACCGCCACCCGATCAAGGCTCACTGTATTCCGCACACACTGAGCCATTCGCCGACAACCGACGACCACCCCAGCGGAAGGCGGACCTGTGGCGCGCCCCAAATCGCCAGCGCCTGTGCTTCCATTGCGGGGAACCAGGTCATCTCTATCGCCAGTGCCCCTATCGACACCTTGGACTTCACGGATTTCCCATCAACATGCGTCGCCCTCCAATAGGCCAAAGACCCCGAGAGATTGAAGACTACTTAGCGCAGCAGCGCATGGCGCCAACTTCTCAGTGGCAGTCACAATCCACGTCCCCACGCCGACCATCGCCGCAGCCCAGGTCATCCTGGATGGCGCCACGACGGTCGCGAAGTCCCCACCGGGAAAACTAAAGACAGCGACCTCCGGGGGCGAGGCCACTTGCAATCGACGTGACGAAGACCCCCTGACAACGAGACCTGTGAGCGATCTGGATTTTACGGCACAGACGACAGTTCCTACAAATGAACATAGACTCTCGCTGGACATACCCGTGGTTCTCGACGGCCATAAGGTTAGCGCATTGGTGGACACTGGCGCGGATTTTTTCGATTATAAGCGGGAAGCTAGCAGCGCTTAAAAAAGTAATGACACCATGGTCGGGCACACAGATTCGCACCGCTGGCGGACATGTCGTAACTCCTAGTGGCCTGTGCACAGCACGAGTTCAAATTCGCAGCTCCACGTTTATTGTAAACTGCCTCATTATACCTGACTGCTCCCGTGACTTATCCTTGGGGTTGATTTTCTCCGGGAGTATGGAGCTATTATCGATCTCCGGAAGCACACAGTGACATTTTCAACCGAGAAAGCTGCTGCGAGAAAGAATCACCAATGCCGCGCCGCCCTTCGAATTTCCGCCGGGAGCGTTTCGATTCCGCCACGCGGCAGTGTTTTTGTGACTGTTACTTGCGACGAACTGCGTGACGGGCATGCGGTCACGGAAGGCAACCAGTTTCTTTTGCTCACCCACGGCATCTGTACAGCGCGCAGCCTCATCCACCTCTGCGACGGCCGGTCTGAGCTCCTGGTGACTAACTTCACCAACGAACCCCGGAATCTTTTTCGTGCTACTGCCATCGCGTTTGCTGACTCCTTAGTGGATGTTTCAGAATGTTTTACGTTTGGCGCTGTTAGCACTGTGCAGCCCCCACTTGATCGTCTTGATATTAGTCCGGATCTCTCGGACACACAGAATCGTGAGCTACGTGCTCTCCTAGTAGAGTACAACACTTGTTTTGCGTCCTCATCGAAAGTACGGCAAACGCCTCACGTGAAGCACTGCATCATTACTCTTGATGACGCCCACTGATGTTCTTAGGTGGCACTTGGAAGAAAAGGACGCTGAAGTTGGCTTGCGTGCTGTGCGCGGAACTTTGCCTGCTGGTTCAGCTTCGTCCCGTCGTTTTAGTCACGTCTAGCCCTGTTGTCCGTGACAATATACAGCAAAATGTGTACATATTTGGTGTGTTCGTGGTTTAATTTAAAATCTCTTTTCTCTTATTCCACCTTTCATAACAGCAAGAAGTCTGGATCTATGGAAGTCAAGTCAGGTAAGCGCTCACCTGTTCGAATTATTGTAATCTGCACTTTGGTCCCCAAGTCAACCCTCTGCTGAGGCAGCAGCAGCAGCCCGATCTTCTAACATTTATCATCATCTCTGTGAACAGAGTTTGTTTTTCCTGAAGCAGTTATGCTTACAAGCACAAGCCATGTGATAGTGGTGATTAGTGAGTTTACTCTCATATAGATTGACCTTCTTTTCTTAATGTTTTTTCTCAAAAATCTCACTTTTCACCACATGTGAATTGCATGAAGGCAGGAGCAAACAAATCCACAAACCCTGTGAAGGAATGGAGAATGGCGTCAACAATTCTGTCGTGGAAAGTCCTATGTTCTGCCCATGTTTTGAGTTGTTAAAACAATAGCAGTCATCGTTACTGCCTGCAAATATTTCCTGCACTCTTTCTTTCGAGAGCCGTGCAAAGTGTTCCCTGCTATGGCCGACGAGAACATGAGAACGGAGCCTCCACAGCGTCGACTGTAGACTTCAGAGGCATTGCCTTAAAGAACTAAACTTCCCTCATTCATTCAATTGCACATGAGTTGCGATTCCTGAATGTGTACACCATTTTCTGAGCACTGAACCTATTTAAGCCATTCAAGCATTTACCTATGTCACTTTAAGTGCAAACTCGATTAAAAGTTTGAGTGACTGTATGAGGTTTTAATATTGCCAAAACTTTGTGAGGTACTGGGGATAGCAGAAGAAGTTCCGCTCAGTGCTCCTACAGCTCTGCGTTGTGCCAGTTGCTTTAATTTCGCCATTTGTAGCTTTTATTCATTGGCCAGTACAGCATCCTAATTTTCTTCTTCTTTTACGACTCCCAAAGTTAAGGGCCCATCTGTGTGACATATTGGCTAGTACACCATTATAAATTCGACACTTCCTTACAGAGTAGTTGTTCTGTAGCAGAGATCACGTGATGCAATAATCGTTAATTTGTGCCGATTCTTTATTCGGATGAGCAGTAGTGCAAGGTCAGTTAATTTTCGAGCTTCGCATGGCGATATCTGATGCTGCTGCTACCCGAGACGAGTTAGTGCCATTTGCTTGACTATTAAGGCTCTACAACAGCAGTGTAAAAAAGGCAGCAAAGATCTTCAGTGAGTCGAAATCTTGCATTGCCAAGCATTGGCTAAAGTTTTTCATCCTTTTGTGACTGCCCACGACAGCTATTTGTCCGTTTTGTTTAAGGGGTAAATACTTCAGGGTGGAGCGAGGTTTGGAAGTAGAAGTATAATTAGTAATTACTCATTAACATCCACCCAACCACAGCCACACATCTATGAAAGAAAGCTGTACAGGTCTCACAGAAACTTTGCCGTTGAAGAAAAATTCCACCTTGTCCTGAAACTGAATCCGAGACATTCCATCTGGCTACGAGAGCAGTTTGAGACAACGTTGTTCGCGCCCTTCTGACCTCTTGTAATATAACTCATTAATTTAATTAATGCAGTAGGATATGTGCTGCAGTGGCTGTTTATTTTTTGGCTCTTTGGATACTCCCTTGAGCAAACTGTCTGTCATGCACTGTTGTGCTAGTTGGATCTGTGCCACCTGTTTACTGCAGTGCTATGCTCCCATGCTCCTCCCACTCCCCGCACAGGGTGGTGTCCCGCGCTGCATCTGAACCATCGGTGCTTCTCGGGTCCGCTGCTGTCCAAGGGTCGCCTGGCGGAGCTTCCGCGCCAGACGGGTCCCGGCCCCGTGGCGCTGGTGCTGCGTGAGGTGCTTGCACAGCTCATTGGCGTCGCCTACAAGCCCAGCCGCGTGCTAGCCATCCTGCAGCTACGTGGAAGCCCAACGCCCGGCATGCTCCAGCAGACCCTCAAGGCCAAGTGAGTGTGCTTGTCCATGCTGGTAAAGGGGTGGGGGAGGGAGTTAGGTCATGCACTTTTCTTCTGTTAAAGCAAGAGCCTTATAGTATATGACTAGTCAGCAAACGAAATCTGGTGATGGCGGTGTCTAGAAAACGTGGTCCCGAAAAATCACTAGGACGTCATCAGGATGGTCGTGTCGTTGTGGTGGCCCTATACATCGTCACTGCAGTATAGGCTCGTGAATACTACTAGTCCACTTTAATTCACCCCGTAATCCATTTCAGGCTTTCGCACCCACAGAACATAAGCAGTCTTTTGTGCCCTCCGTAACTCATTTAGTTTAATTTGAATGGTTTGAACACTGTTAGTGCATCCTGATGAATCACTTGTGATGCTAGGGGGCAAACCTAGTGTCCGTAACTTCTCTCTCAGCTATTACGGGGTTGTTAGCCCCACATTTTGAAATCCTCACAGCAAGCATACAAAATGCCACTGAAGTCTATCGACACTATGTCCTTGCAGAATGTTCTTTTCTCTGTGGAGCGATGTTCGGCCTTACTGCCGCTAAAGCAGCAAGAGTCGGAAGACCAAGCTTTGAATTCTTTGGAAATGGAATTTGTCAAACTTCAGGCATTTGACATTCCTCAAGGTGTGCTACAAGAGAATGTGCCGACAAGCAGTGGAGAGCCACCTCCCAGCTGGAAGGCGCAGATGTGCAAAAGAAATTTAGCCGTATCTCGGCAGTGATGCTCGGAATCCTCTGTATACCACACCGCAATGCTGAAGGTAAGAGGCAGTGCGGTGTTGTAAAAAAAAAAAAAATCGCACCCAGTTTCAATTATCAATGTCAGACGCAGCGCGTGGTCACATTCTTTTGGCAATATGTTGCAGGGGCAAACATTGTTATGCTTGGCAGTACTCTAAAGAATTTTTGAAAAGGGCAGCATCTATCTACTACATCAAAACTTCCCCAATAGTGAGCAATGATGCAGCACGTCGGTGGTTTGCACACAAAAACAACCCGATTCCTGCTTTTTTGAACTCAGTAACAAACAACTCAGTCATTATATAGATGCCTGGCAACTCCTTTCGCTCTAACCCCCCTCTTTGGTCTAATCAGATCTGCCTAGTGCCTCTTCTGTGAACCTGGCAGGTATGGGTTTATTTTTGCGGTTCCTTTTGCTGTACAAGTGTTCCCAGTGGCTGCCACAGTGTAATCCTGCGCCCTTTCTGAACGAGCATATGCCTCACGCGGTGCGCAGGTACAAGGGCAAGACTTACCGCGCCACTGTGGAGACTGTTCGCAGCAGTGGTGAGGTGGGTGCGTTTTGCCGCAGCATCTGTGCGAAGCTTGAATGCTGCCCCAACCTGTTCGGCCCGACCAGCTTTGGCGAGAGCGCCTGCCCTGACAACTGCGCAGGACTCACCAAGACAAAATATGGTACGTTGTTGTCTTTGTCATTTTTGATGCGGTCACTCGTACGTCCATTTTTGGGATGGTTAGAGCAGCTTTTTTTTTTTCTCTTTTTGTTCATGCTTAAGCAAGCACAATCTTTGTGATACGCTACAAAACATTTTAAGGCATTGTAGTATTGTTTGATTTTTCATGGCACCCTTTGGAGAGGACTCGCGTAGTGGTAGGAAACAATCTAACTTGAAAACGGAAGTATTGTGAACAAAAATACTATCTGACCTATATACGTCTCATGCACTAATTAATGTACTGGCCTTTAATATGAATGCATATTGGCTAATAAGGTGTATCAGTTTCTGTATTGCCTGATAAAAAATAAAACAACACATAGAAAACTAGCCAAACAAATAAAACTTTTCATGGGACCAATAACCTTTTCTGATGCTGTCCCCTTCAGTGCGAGCATAAGGGTCTTGATTCTGATATTGTTTGTTGGCCAAAACCAAGTTTTGTGTTTCCCACTATTGTTGTAATTGAACAGCACATTTAATAATTTGAGTGCATTGTTTTGCTTGTTTGTTGCAATTTCGGAGTTTTAGCGACGTTATTACCACTGGCCGTACTGCGAACTTTTCAATATTTAATATTTTTATTTGCTCGAGGAGCAAAATCATGGTACTGATGGTGTCGGCAGACAGTGTAGGTTCTTTGCAGTGGATATGACGTCAACAGGTGCTCTTCTGACGATTGCATAAATAGAAAAGGCACTGCAAATTATGTCTATATTAGGAAAACTTTGTTATGTCGCATTGTTGTATTTTATATTAAGTCGATGAATCCAACATGTTTGCTTTGCACAGAGGCACCGTAAAGCGAGAGACTCAAAAAGTGCCAACAGAGACATTGGTTACTGTTTGCATCAGACTTTCACGACCTATACACGTGGACCTGTGGCTATGCAGCCAAAGTTATGGCAGGAAAGAATTTAACGACCTTGCTACTTTCTCCTCACTATTATAGGATGCCTGTGAGTAGAGAGAAAGGGGCAGTCAAGCAGCGGGCTCATGAGAAGAGCACAATAGTAGTTGGCTGTGGATGTTGACAAAGGAATGTCTCCTTCCCCTTCTCTTTGTTCCTCATTCTATTTCTGTGAGGTGTCACGGAAGAGATCTCTTCAACTTTAGCAAAGAACTTGTTATGGCGACCCGGAAACCATGAGAAGACATCTTTCGCGACTTTGTCGTGACATGCTCATGTAGGCTGCTTGGATTGGCGCCCCACATAGTATCATCATTGGGCGAGTGAAATGGGAAAGTGAAACTCCGGGAAAATTGAGATGAGGGCAATTTTTGGTTTGCTTGTATTTGGAAAACTCATTCCTTAATAATTCAGGTTCTAGTGCAACGATTCCTGTAATTCTTTTCGATTCGATATCTGCTTGACATAAAGAAAGCGAACAAGCGTTGGGGGGCCTTTTTAAAAAATGATTCGAAATGTTCTCATTATTTATGCGCATTATATAACTAAACTTGGCACAAATTTACTGGATCCAAGAACAGCATTTTATTTTAAGCTGATTAGTATAATTTGTGAGCAAGTATAGTTAGCACCATCATTAACTGATCCCCAGGGTCATTAAAAAAAATCCTCCCCCCCCCCCCCCCCCCTCGCTGGTTTGAACCTGGCTGCGGCAACTGCGTTTTGACAGAAGAATGTGCTGTGCTACTTTAGTGCATGTTAAAGATTCTCAAGTGGCCTGATTTAATATAGAGCCATCCACTACGGCATCTCTCATTAATGTTAACTTCCACACGCCACATTGAAAAAATCGCAACAAAATGCATAAATCTTTTTTTTGTGTTAGCATGTGCTGAAATCCCCATTTTGTGCCATAAAGCTGTTTATTCTTTTTTTATATGCCTAGTACTCATGGAAACAAAAGTTAAGTAAAAATATTTCTTACAAAAATCGCTCACAAGAACTTCTGTGCAAGTAATAATTTTATTACAGCTGCCAGGGTGTCAGGATTCATACAACAAAAGAACAGAATCATTCTACTGTCATTCGTTATTAAATGCCAAGAGAACGAGTGATAGCAATCGCAGGTAATGTGAAAGCACAGAAAATCAGCCTTAAAGTTTATTCCCTTCCCTGCCTTATTTGTCACATTTATGCGCGTTTCTTTTTGGTCCGAGAAATGCGGCATTGCAAACAACCGAAGCACGCTGATCGTCTGATCTCTCCTCTTCACCGTGATACGAAGATGGCAGCGCTCTGTCACGGGGAATTCGCAGTTTACTCTGACTATTCCAAGCCTGGTTTGCTCACAATGCTCGATGACCACACATAAACAAACATGCGGCTTTTTAATTTCTTCTTCAGATTTTGCTACAATGTTTTGTAGCAAGGTAGGTGGAGACACGAAGGTTGCAAGCGATAATAAATTATAGGAAGCAAAAGATATGACCACAGTGGCCATTTTATTTGCTACCCCCTCCCCCCAATTAAGGAGAGTGACTGACTACAAGCGTAGCGCTTTAATTGGGAGTCGTGCTGCATAAGCGAGAGATTTGCATCATTCTAAAAAAGGTGGCATCTATATGCAGTGGCTGAACGTAACAAGCAGAAAAGGAAACTCTGCGCAAATGTGTGAAATGGCAGTATCTCGAAGGCAACACAAAGCACAACCAGCCTAAGTAGATCTGTTCTTGGTAATAGTATTATTAATTATTTGTTTTAAAATGTCGACATGCTTACTGTGCAAGACCTGTCCGTTTCCTATGATGCTGGATGCCTACAGAAATTCTGTTGACCAGTGGCTTACAGTGCTTGGCAAATTGTTTAGCCTGAAGTATTTATTGGCTGATTGGTTAACTGACTTTAGGCCTGCCAGGCAGCTTCGAAGTCATGGTGATGTACCACTTGTGCGAGGCCAAATGTTGCCGACACGGTCTGACGCACTCTGGACTCGATCTTGACCTGCGCTTATCATCTGGAGCGTACAGAACATCCCCTGTGCTCAATCTTTATGTAGAATCAAATGAGCTGCCTTTAGAGCATCGCAGAGCTGCACTGATAAGCATGTATGTCTTAAAAATCCATTCTCTCCGGAAACATCTCTGCTACTCCAAATCACAAAATGCCCATCTAAAACTTTATTCTACTTCAAACCACATTTTATCAGGCCCTTGGTATTGCGTTTTGAAGTTATGTGATGTTAGGAAGATAGTGAGTGACCGGAAAGCGTGGCGTGACATGGTCCATAGGGTCACGAAGAGTTGGACCCGACTGAACAATTGAATTGAACTGAACTGATTGCGTTTTGAAGATAAATGCAAAGAGCTAGCGGAATTGGACTCTCTACCTAACACTGCACCAAGAAACAACCCTCTGCCACCATGGTACAACCTCCCTGTTGTATGCGATTTCTCACTAACACATTTACACAAAAAACAAATACTACAAGCCTTTTTCGCACTTCAATAAAAAAAAGTATGATGCCTAGGGGTTTTTTTAGCGCAAACAAAGGCAAAGACAAGAAAGGCGAGATGTACACACACAAGTGCTACGTGTACGTCTCGCCTTTCTTGTCTTTTGTCTTTGTTTGCGCTAAAAAATCCCTACATCAAGATGAACTACCAACTGGCCCAGCAGGAAGTTTTAATATGATGCCTACACTGAATTTTATACAGATAGCTCAAAAACAGATATTTGGGTAGGAATTGCTGCAGTTAAAGACAAAAGCAAAAAAAATTGTAAGTCTGCCACAGTGCGCCTTGATTTTCACTGCCGAGTGTTATGCTGTATGTGTTGCTGTAGAGCAGATTGTAAAAGAGGAAATAAAAAACAGCATCATCTACACTGATTCATTGAGTGTGCTCACAGCATTAAAACCAAAAAATGGTCAGGAACCTTTATAGGGGAGCATTATTCATGACATTGTTAAAATCACCTCTCAAAAACATAACATTAGGTTCTACTGGGTCCCTAGCCATGTTGGGATTGACAGCAATGAGACAGCTGATGCATGTGCTGCGCAAGCCCAATTAAGTCAAACTAAACAAGTGAGCTTGCCGCACAGGGATTGTTTAAAGCTAATACAAAATAAATTGCAGTCAAACAAAACAAGTGAGCTTGCCGCTCAGGGATTGTTTAAAGCTAATACAAAATAAATTGAGAGATAGATTGCAGGTCGCATGGAAAGAGCAAGTGAACAATAAATTGCATTCTGTAAAGCCTCTTTTAGCAAAATGGAAGCCGAGTAGACATCAAGAACGTTGTAAAGGAATAATTTTATGTTGCTTTCGCATTGGACACACTCACCTCACTCATAATTTCTTACTAACAAAACAAGACAAACCACTCTGAAAGGTGCGGTGGTGAACTCACAGTTATCCACGTCCTTGAAGATCTGAGAAAAAAAAAATTTACATTATTGTAAAGAACACATCCCATTACACCCCATGCTCCTTTTAGGTGAACAAGCACTAGTTGATTCTGCAGAGATTTTTAAGTTCCTCAAAGATGCCAGCATTTTAAACAAACTGTAGCAGTCAAGCTATGTCATTATCAGTCTATATCATCAGTTTTTAATCTTATGTTTAGCGCAGCATAACCTTGGTTGCTTTTACGCCATAAAACTGAATATAACTAACTCTGCTTGGTGTGTCTTTTCCCTGTGCAGCTTACAACTTCGTGCGCAAGCGTCACAAGCGGCAGCTGGCACTGCGAAAAGCCAAGCAGGCGCGTTCCGAGAGCTCTGCGTCCGGAGCCAATGCCTCGTCTGGTGGATCCATGGGCGATCCATCTGAAGCCAAGAGAAGCCGAGTCAATGAAGCGGTGCGTTGCACGATGAGATTGCGTGCATCGGGGGCAGGTTTGCATTGCAATGGCACTTAGCTTGCTTAGGATGTTTTGGAGTCATTTTTTCTTTTTTAACATGTTAAAATATATACTTTTTAGCTCTTACTAGTCCGAATTGGCAACATACAAATTATATGCCAATCTTAATTTGGTCCGAACATGTTCTTGGCAGATAGGTGTTTTTGCATGCAAATGCATGGCACTTGTGTGGAGCAGGCATTTGAAGCAGATGAGGCAAATGTAAACGACTGCGAGTCTACAATCGGCACTACATTTCTCATTTTGTGGGAACTGTTCCTGGTAGAATAAGGAGCAATTTATGGCGTGAAAAGTTGCTTATGCTTAGTCTACCCTTTTACACTGTTACGCTTCAAACCATGAATTGTTCGAGTGGATAATGCATACTACACAATGTCGCATTATCTGCCTGGCTGACAATGTGTATTTTACCACCAAATGGGGCGATGCTAGCTAAAGATGGTTGTTATGAGCGATAGCAACAGTGATGGTCGAGATTGCGTGTGCCTTAGTTTTACAAAGGGCCCATCTGTGGATTGTGGACAGCCGAAGTAGTACTGAGAACGAGCAGACCATGACAAAACATAAATCAATATGAGCTCCGGCTTTAAAATATTGGAACAGAAATTGTAAACTGAATGGGAGCAGACTGCTCCAGCCTGTCACGTTACAATTGTAACAAAAAGTCCAAGCGACAGTGCAACGAAGGCAGCAGATACAGTCTGCCCCTGAGTAAAGGCGAGATCAATGACTGCTTAGACGATTTTCATCAAGAATGCTATAGGTTATTGTATTGCTTCTTACATGCCTTGTTGGCTGTTCAAAACGATCAGTGTCTCCATAGGCGGATGTGATTTCTTAAGTCAAAGCAGTGGTAACAGATCTAACGGTGCTAATTTTTTTTCATTGATTATTCCATCAGTTGGTTGTAGGAGTGTCGAGTGCTTGCTCAGTGCTCTTCTCATTGAGCTGATTTTTACTTACGCATGACATGGCCATAGTTTAACACTTTCCTGTCATCGGGAAAAGGGTGGTTTTTGGGTGGTGTCAGTAATATTTTTTTTTCTTTAACAAAACTTGCTTGGTACAAGAGTGTTTAGTATTAAATTGTAGAGGAGAATTCCTCTTCACAAGGGTATTAGCAACAATCAGCATATTTATTGAATAACTGATGAAAAAAATTAGAAGGGTTCAACGCTGCTGAACCGAATATGGAGCGAAAGCATTGGCTGCGGGTGACCGGGCGTTCGTTTTCTTCGTCTTCTTCGTCATTGTCTTCTTCACGGCTGTTGCGCCCAGCTGTTGCGTGGTGATTGCGGCCACGGACTACGCGGCTGGCTGAAACTTGGCGTAGTATTGTTTTCGCAAAAAATAAAAACTATTAGCAAAATATAGTAGTTAAAAAAAAACAAACACACAAAAGCATCAAAGTTTCTTGGCACAAATAAAAACACAAAGTTATAAATATACGTTTTTTACAACAGGGACCAATGTAACATTGCAGCAAATTCTAGCTTTCTGTGTACAGTATTCACTGAGTTAGGAAAAAAAAACAGTAGTTGAGGTTGACCCGTGGCTGTCCTCTAGTGGAAAACATGACTCCCTGTGCTGTCGGCGGCAAGTAATACTACCCGAAAGACATTGTCACCCTGCAGGTAACTGTTGTAATCTTCAGAACAGTGATCTCTTCTGATCAGCGCGCAGCAAACGCAGAAATTTTTTTGGGAGGAAACGCGAAATTTATTGAGGCCTGTTGTCGACTTTCCGAGTCGGTTTGATATAGTTTCGCTGTCAGTCCTATAGTCTGAAAAACTGAATTCATCTTCCAAGTCATCACTGCTGCTGTTTGCATCCAAAAACGAGCTCTCTGATGCGTTAACTTCAGCAGAAATGCTCGTTTCTGCGCAGCATGAGCGCGACGTCGACGCCATGCTGTAAACAAGAAGTGCCAATCACCTGACTCCGGAGACCATCTGGACGAGCGTGGCGTGGTGGAAAAGTTAAATCAAAAGCAGAACTGAAAGAAGGGTTTCTATAGTTGCCATTGGAGGACGCCACTTGTCAAGGAGCGCTTCGAAAGCGGGAAAATTTGAATCGTGACACCATCGATAGCAGGCTATCGATGGGAATAGGCGTGGACAGGAAAGTGTTAAGTACAAAACAGATACTAGCATGCGTTGAAAAAGATTAGGACTTCAATGAAGTGCACTGTACTGAAAACTAAAGGTAACGAATGAGTATAATGATCAAACGGTGGTTTCGCTTGCCTGTAGGCTACAGAAAAAAGTACTGCATCATCCAAGGAGGCGAACACCAGCACTGCTGCACCAGCTGCCGTAAAGAAGTCTGAGCGGCTGTCGAACCGGCTAGCTGGACGGCCGCCCAACCGGATAGGACATCGGCCGCCCGGCAGACCGCCCAAGTCTGCAAACAGGCAGTGCGTTGGTTCTCATGGGAACACCCCGCACTCGTGTGGAGTGTAACAGCATTGCTGGCCTTGTGCTTGCCTTCAGTTTGGACATCACTTCAATAACAAGAAGTGACTGTGATATTGTTGGTTTAACTGAAAAATGTGCTTGGGAAGACCAGAGCTCTCAAGCTTGTGTTTTCATTGTTTGCAGGTAGCAAAAATTGTCACGGGCTTCCTTTCATTTATGTTGTGCAAAAGCATGCCATCATGCATTTTTTTAATGAAAAACTTGTGGTTAAAAGGACGAGGTTGCCATTGCTGCTTCCTGTAGATGGATGCAGTGATTTCCTCAAGCATATATGTACAGCTAAATATTTGCACAGGCGGCAAAATAAATATATTTTTGGGTGGGTGCAGGTTCACCACCTCTTCAGCACCAGCATGATCTTGATGTGCAATTCATGCCTTCTTGTTTGATAGTAGTCATTTTCACAGCTGGATGAGTGGCCAAGCAAAAGTTTTACATTTCCATGCAGATGTGGGCAAGAAAATTGCAGAAATGTCAAGTGGTGGAGACTATGCATGTACAGTTTTGTTTGTTGATACTACCTGAGATGCAAAAAAAAGTTACAGGATTAGTACACTTAAGTCTGCTTAAGAACGGAAATGCAAAAGCATATTCCTTTCCTTTTTTTTCTTTTCTATTTTCCTTTTTCTTGTTTATTTGCTTTTTTTCCTTTTCCCCCTTTCCGCATTTTCTCTCTGCTTTTTATTTTTCTTATGTTTACATACGGTGACCAAAGTATTCGAACCCACCACCTTTGAGGACACACCCATGGTGTTTTGCTGTCACTTTCATCACCACCACCACAATTAAAATCGCTATCATCACCATCAGTAGCGCCATCAATAGCTATCATCACTATCATGTCACTACCACTAGCTATCACCAGCATCATTATACCATCACTATCATTAACTATCACCACTGCCATTACTATCACTATTTATCCCTAGCATTATTGCTATTTCTAGCACTAGCTGTTGCCAGTGTCATTACATATTTATGGTGCTTATAAACTTGCTTAATCAACTATTACATCATGTTTACTTACCTTACAAGTTTGTGTGCACAAATTTTTGGCCAACACACTGTTTATACCACTCATGAGCCAAAAGGCTTTCGCCTTAAAAAGAAAGTGTGATGCCCTTTACCTGCGTTAGAAGCTGTTGGAAACTTCTTTTTCTCATATCTTCACTCATATCTTCCATAATGGAGCATGATGTATAATAGGTTGTTAAGTATGTGTAACACACTTTATTATCTATTATTACTTATAATCCTGGAAGGAGTCTCATAGCCTGTGTGCATTGAGACTGGTAACTGTGAAATGCAGAGTGAATTGCAGCTTTACAACGATAAAAAGCATGAAATGAAAGTTGGCCCTAGTGGCTTTCTCTAACAGCATGTTTATGTTTCACTCCACAAGCTGTGTCATTTTGGTGCTCTTGTTGATTTCTGTTGAAAAAGAATAGTGGCAATGGATGGCCCTGCATTGTTATATGCTACTGAGAAGACTTAAAAGAGGAAACTGTTTCGTGGGTAGTGTTACGAAAGGTTTCGTGTCCAAGCTAATTGTTTCATTGCTTTCAGCCTTGATGGTATTTTAACCTGGTTTGCTAAAGTCAGCTACACATGTCCAAAGCAAAAAGCCGTTCGACCTTTCGATTCGAGGATATTCTTTAAATTTGACATGATCAGAGCACGTGCTGTCACTCTGAGGCGTGGCATCTACTTGGAACGCGCAGGCCTCCCGCTGCTACGTCAAATGGCTCCTCTGCTCCACCTCCGTCGGATGATCGGCCTGGTGTTCGAACACGGGGGGCACGCCTACCAGACTTCAAGACCCTCAACCTCGACCTGCGGTGGCAGAAGCCACTGCGGGCACGGCTCCTGTCCAGCAAAAAGCCACAGCAGCAGACATCACGGTCGGACACTCCGGATTCCATGTCATCCGAGGGCACGGCTGAGGCGAGTGTAAGACTCGTGGTCAAACGTGTCATGCTGAATGGGGGCAGCAGAGAAATAAATGTAATTTCATGCTTCCCTCCTGCTCCCGCATATGACTATCCATACTCAGATACTTGGGGTAGGAAAAAAACAATTGCGGAACGCTGAAGCCTGTGCAGCTGTGCACTGCACTTAGAATGCACTGCTGTCACGCTATCTTCTGGGGCAGTGGGTGCTTCATATCGCAGAGCTGTAGCACAGACATACTTATTAGCATACAGCCAGAAGGTATCATTTTACATGCGAGATCGTACGACGCATATATTGTCACGTAGTTGTGACAATGGTGTGCATTATAATCACAATGATAAAGCCGCACGCCAGCGGCTATTGAAAACGACAAACAAAGCTTCCAATGGTTTGCGGCAATATATAAGACCTGCCTGCTCCCAGTCCGCACAATCGTTCCTCGCTCATCTTAGCCTGCAGTATGTCTGGCTCAAAATGCGAGGGTTTCAAATACTGCGATGTTCTTGATATTTTTATTTAATCAAAATTAATTTCTTTGTAAACTAAATGGTTTGAAACATGAGGAAACTTTCATTTCGCACTTTGTGTCACTATTTAATCACTTTAATTCTGTGCGTGACATCACGCTTCACCTGAATGCTGTGGGATGTTTTAAAATTCCTGCACAAAGTCATGTGGCTGCAACATCACGACCCTCTTGACCAATCAGGATTATTTCCTCGTGACCAGCTACGCTGCTAATGACGATATTGTAACGTAACGTTACACAGAAGGCGCTCTGGCACTCTGACACTGAAGAACAACAGCCAGTCAGGGCAGCACGAAAGCGGAGCACCGTTTCGCTTCGTCGTCTTCTCCGAATCGCCAGTCCAAATCAATGACACATGCCATTCATAGACGACGAAGATTTGGACCGGCGATTCGGAGAAGACGACGAAGCGAAACGGTGCTCCGTTTTGTGTTGTGGTATCCCACACCAACCTAGCATAACATCTGTCAGCTCACTGCGTCAAGCAGCATTTGCAGCATCGAGGCGATGCTGCCAAGAAGGGGGGCAATGACACATGCCATTCATAGACGACGAAGATTTGCAAGCGTAACGTTACACAGAAGGCGCTCTGGCACTCTGACGCCGAAGAACACCAACAGCCAGTCAGGGCAGCACGAAAGCGGAGCACCGTTTCGCTTCGTCGTCTTCTCCGAATCGCCGGTCCAAATCTTCGTCGTCTATGAATGGCATGTGTCAATATTGGCTTTTCTGCGACATGCGGCCCAAACCATCAACCTAATATTGGTATTTCTTTGGCAGTATACCGGCCCAATGCTGGGCGGGTACATTGCCTATGCAGTACCAACATTGGGCCAATGAATTTTAGTGTTTGTGGTCTTAGTTCTCCCTCGTGTCACTTACCTGCAGAAAGCACGCCTTTATTCTTTTTTTTACTGCAGAAATAGTGCTCACTTTTTTTTCTTCTGTTAGGGCTAGTGCATTTGTAGGTGCTTGATGTATAGTTATTAGTCAGTGACTACATCTACTCTGTCTTGTGTTGAGCGCAGTCAGTCCCAGAGCAGCCATCTCGGTCTTCGTCATCGTCATCATTGACCAGTACGCAGTCCCAGCCCAAGGCCCAGATTCCTCACCTGTGCCTGGACTCAAATCCCATCGAGTGGAGCGTTGGGGATGTGGCACGCTTTGTCGCTGGCACAAACTGTGCACCCCTAGTTCGAGTCCTGCAGGAACAGGTCAGTGTTAGCGCATGGGCTTTCCTCAGTGTGCCTTGTGTGGGGAAATTTTTGTCTCTATGCGGTGCAAACATCTACGTTTTAAATTAAAATTGAATAGATCAGTGTAGTTGTCAAACATACTAAACGTGATGACGCCCCCTCTCATAAAAAAAACCAAACACATAATTTAACGGTCTAAAAAAATATCTGAACTTTCACTTTACTGAAATAAAGACTGGGTTGGCGAAAAAAAGTTAGTCCAAAAATTAGGGGAATCCCCTGAGTGGAGTTGGATTTATAATAAGGGAGCGATTACTCATTGACATTCACCTAAGTGCAACCATGCGGTTAAAAGGAAAGCTCTACAGCTTTCTCAGAATCTTCGCGGTTAAAGAGAAATCAAGATTATGGACAGGGTCTAATCGCTTTAAATAGGAAGCTCTTGTCGAACCATACAAAATGCTTCCGTAATCTAACTTCGGGACTACTAGAGAGCAATAGGTATGCAACAGGCATTCTATATCAGATCCCCAGCATTTCTGCGGCAGTAGTTTCAGGACATTTACTTTTCGTTTTTCGACGGCCACAGAATGAAAGGCGAGGTTTCACACATTTACTGCAATTTCGTGGTCCATCGTTGAGCACCTTTTCTCGGATTTATTTGCAAATTGGTTTGCACGAATTCAGATATATTGTATACATACTTTTAGCATTGATATCAGGCATTACAAAACACACTCTGCATGACATAACCAAATGCCATGCACAGTATGGTGCTGCCACCGATAAACTATAAAATGTTCAGCCGCCTCCCTTCAAACTGTTATCTCTGTTGTAAGCTTATAGTAATGCTTGGTTGGGCTAACTGGCAGTGAGTAGCCTATTCTAAAGGTTCATGATAAACAATGCTTTGCTGATAGACTGTCATCATGCTACACTGTCCCTTTCCTGTACCACCTTTTGCAGGAGATAGATGGTCAGGCCCTGTTGCTGCTCACGTTGCCCCTGGTCCAAGAATTCCTCGAGCTGCAGCTGGCTCCAGCCGTACAGTTTTGTCAGCTTCTGGAGAGAATAAAGCTGGCCTTCTACCTCCAGTATGCCAAGTGAAGTGAGAGGCGACGGGTATCCACCCGTCATATTGACCACAGACTTGCCGTCAACGGCAGCAAACAAGTGGACCCGTCTGCAGGCAGAGGATCGTGGCGAACGACTGTGCTCGTGCAGTGATATGCTCGAATGACTAGAGTGTGTGCTCCGCTGAAAGATGTCCTGGAAAGATGATGTCCAGTGTTCCGTGACTGCATCTGGCTCTTTTCAATTGCTGATGTGCGTGGTCATTTGCTTCACCCACCACATTATGCATTTGCACCAGCTCTGTTTGCTTTGATCCAGTGGCATTAATTTCAGGTGTCCCACTTGACCTTATCGTTAGCTGGATTGTCCGACATCAGATATGCTGTACTGCTTTGGCAAAGCTGTGGGCTTGTTTTCTTTTTGTGCGCATTCTCTGGAAGAATGCAGATGCCTCAGATTTGAAGTGTAGTCAATAAGCATTTCTGTCAAGTGTTAGCTTTTTCTGGGAATTTTTTCTTAGACTTTTATAAATTTCCTATAAATTAACGTTGGTTGCATTAGAATGGAAATGGTAGTGTGTAATCGATTATTTCAAGGACATCTTTAATTTGGAACAGGTGTGCACAATGGTGGAAACAAAGGAAACCAAACACCTTCATAGAGAGCAAGTTTGTCAGAGCGAACGCTTTGGGAATGGGTTAGTTTTCACTTTGGCAAGACAAAGAACAGAAGAAAGCTCATATGAGAGGTATTCTTGCACATTGCCATTTTGCATCTTCTCTTTCTTAAAGACAGGGCCAAAATGCTATCCACTGACAGCATTCCAGACTTCCTCAACCGAGTACAGCCTCCTTGAAGAATTCCCAAGGGCGGCAAAATCTAGAACATTGAGTTGCTTGCATAAATGAATTGGCATATTGCAAGCTGCAAAGTAATGGTTACCTTTTCCTTGCATGAGTGTCGGTAGTCGGTATATACTAAGTGCCATGTCCCCCTTTCTCAATTTTATTATAATCCAAATTTACCTGTGTTAAATGGCAGGTTTATTGAATGCATGAGTGAGTGTGCATGCGATGATTAATATAGGGTCGTCAGATGGTGCACTGGTATCAGTGCTGCCCACTTAATTGTGCTGTATGCCCAAGGCCATTGAAGAGTGGCTCGGCTTTGCCTGTCAAACTAAACAACATGGCACGCACAGAACTGCTTTTTACTTCGGGAGAAAGCAGCAAAGTTTTGCATTTTCCAATGCCAAGGCTGATCTGTGAGCACTTGTTGACATAATGTATTCGGTGGTTTGTTGTGTTTGCATTGTGTAGCATCTATGCACACATGTGTGGGCAGTCATAGGGCTTACTCGTTCCTATTGTAACTGAAGTCTTTGTGTGGCGTTATTGAAGCCTCGGATTGGCTTCAACACGCATTCGGCAATATCTTCTAACCTGCAAAAGGTTGTTAAGGCGAATTTCCAGAGGGTTACTGATAAGTGTGTGCTTCTCCTTGTGTTGCTTTGATGACAAGCTCTGCGTAGAGTGCCCCAGCTTTTTTCAGCAACATCGTACTCTGCGAGCAATTTAATTTCGGAGCCTAGAGTTGCAAGAAAGAAAGCATGTACGGTTATTTTTCTCACTGACCACGACATATCATTAATGGAATTGTTATACTTGTCTCAAGAGTGGCTAATAGAGTGGAAGTCGATGTTTAGGTATGAGCGGCTACTGCAGTTTCTGCAAGCAGGAAAGACCTGCAAATGCTCTTCGGTGAGTCAGCAGCAATAGACGCGAAATGACAACTATGATGCGCGCATGCTTCAGGTGATATCGAATGATGCTCTGGGCACAACTACTAGGGCGACATCATTTGTCTCACTGTGGCGACTAACAGCAGACGAGTTAAACGAAACAGCGAATGCCAACTGTACGGCATTCTGCATTATTTAAACATGCGCATACAGGTAAAAATTATTTAATACTGCTGATGTCATAATGCCACCAAATGGATATCGTGTACTTGAAACAAGCACTCCTTGCAGTCTTGACACGTTCTCTGTCCTGTTTTGAAATGGAGGGTGCTTTTGTGAGACTTGTACAGTTGAGAATGAATCGGTACGCGTGTATGTGACGGCAGAGCCGAAGGACTTCAGTGAAAGGCAAGGAGTGATGGACGTTGTGTGCTATACCAAAGTTGAAAAAAAAGGTTGTTATCTATGATCAAAGAGTTTAAAAGCAAGTGTTATTTTCCCTCTGTCAATAAAATATACAAAAACATTGGTGTTCTCTCAATTTGCTGGTTTTCTGAGGTTTAAACATACGGGAAGCATTCATCTTCTAACGAGTCATCGTCCCACGCGATTCGTGGTGGCAAACCTCGTCACAAAGGGATGCCAACGCAGTGGGAAACTTCTATGGCGGAAATAGTGTGTGATGCCTTTAGAAGATGAAACTGAATGGTTTTTGCAGACATGGTCTAATGATAATGCATTGGGTGGAGTTCTGCAAAAAGGAGAAAAAATATTAAATGCAAATGCAGAAACATGAAAACATAGCTGCTGGAGGCGAAATGTTTCCAAAGGACAGGCCTGATGTCCACAAAGTGAAAATCAACCATTTTAGTATTTGGTCTCCCATAATACGCCTGCCAACTATGCAGATCTTGTCCCGTTCATTGCATTTGGAGTCTTAACATTTGTGTGTTTAAAGGGACAGAACACTGGCCAAAAAAATTCAGACACTTTGGCGACTAAAGTGATGAGAGGCGAAAGCCCGAGTGCTGCATTCTGCTACGCGATTGTTGCGCATGTAGTGATGAATCCTGCTAAGAGTAAAGTGAGCGACTACTCTCACATTCTGCGAGTGCATTTGTTCAGTGAATTCTGCTTGGCAGCGACGAGATCGCGCTTCTTGTATCTTCGCAGCTGTATGTTCACTGTTGTGTGGTTGATTTTATCAGTGCGTGGCATTAATTAGTAATTAATTAGATCATTGCAACTAATTAGGAGCTATTAATAATTAGTAAGCAGTTAATAATTAATTGTTTAAATATTAATTAGTACTTGATCATTGGCATATGGCCATATAAGGCACGCATTCACGCATACTGTGGTGGTGCTCTGTGATTTTGCCATTGAAAATCTGAAGTGCTATCCAGTGGAAAAACCCTATTACCTTCACTGTAGTACCCCACGTGACTAGTCAGCAAAATATAGTCAATTTTCGTAAGTGTCCATTGTTCTTTTTTTTTCTAGAAGTGCTTGTCACAATTTATATTTTGCACTCTGTTTACACAAAAGCCACCCCTCCTTTCGTACTGCAAGAGGCATGCTTTCAGGTTTTGCCACCAGATGGCGCCAAAGTGTTTGGAATTCCGTGAATGAAGCGATGATACTAGTGCTCACTAAACATTTCGTCGACGAGGTGTGCATTACTGTGCCGTAACAGTCTTGAGTGTGAAACTGAAAAGGAAGTTACTCTAAGCAAAAAATGTCTAATTACTGTCCTGCGAGTGAAATTATTATTTGTTTTCAGTAAGTCTTTTCTGTCTACCACCAGTCGCCATCGCGGTCGCTCCTCATGGTTTCCAGCATCGGACTACATAAACACGGGCGCATGCACTGATCGAAAAATTGTAGGCAAAATTTTCTACGGTGTTTCTACACAAAAAAACTATGGAATCGAAACATTTTCACTGCGGCGAAAAAAATTTGAGGCTTATATTCTAGTGTTCTGTCCCTATAACCTTGATCATGACTTTGATTACGGCTGTAAGTGTATGCTGCAGAACATGTAGCAATGAAGCCATTCAGCAGCGCACAAGGCTGGTGCAAATGTTTGCAATAGTAAACAGTTTGCGAATAGTATTTGTTATTTGATTTGACTTGAAATGAACCTCCCGAGCATTTGGAACTTGCGGAATTTCCTGTTCACCTGAACTTGCATCCAAAGTTCACTGCACTTCGAAACGACATCCTGCATCTTTTGTACAATAGCACAGTCAACAACTGGATATGAAAATGACTGTGAAGGAAGCAAGCTGCTTATATTTTGTTTTTGATCCCTTACCTTGTGTTTCACAACAACCCCTTTCATATTATGCACATTTCGATTGGCATACCTATCACCTTTTATTTTACGAGGATGACTGAAATGAAAGCTTCAGAAAGAGACTAATTCTCGCATTAAAGTGGCAATGTTTCGTTTTTGACCTTTTGGTTTAGAATGGCATTTGCTTTTCCCATGGGGCTTGGCATGTTGCAGAAGTGAGAAACGAGGGCAAAAGCATATTGTTGAGGACGGCACCTTTGCTTCAGCACTAGAAGCCTTAAATCTAGCAGTGACAGTGTCAGGAAATATCACACAGCACGAATATGCAACGAAAATATTGCAGAATTTAGCGCATTACGGGACATGGCGTAAATGTTGTGTTTTGTCACATTTTTCCAGTAGCACACTTGTGAATCTTGTATGGCATGTAACTAACTTCACCCGGTTTCATGCAGGCCCTTTCTGTACAAAAAGACTGGGTATATGGAATGCTGTATAAAGTGTACGTACCAGACTTTTCAGTAGGGTATACAGTGCAGTTATGACTATAATTTTATTTACAAATACCATGCGAATTCTGAAGTAAAATGCTTGCTGTTTATTAATTTTTCTTTCTCACTATACAATATTCAAGGCTCGAAGGCATTTTTTTCCCCATATTCGTATTCGATTCATATTAAAAAATTGCAAAATTTGCACGCTTTTTGTTTTAAAGCAAGCGTACAAACCCCGCTCTACAGAATAGCTGGAATATTCGCCATCATGAGAAAAAAAGATCATGGCCATGGCTGTGGTAGTTGTCAGGTGACATAGCTTCACACTGGTTGGCCTGACTGTTGTGCGACGTCACGAGACCGCATGACATGGCAACAACCTTCCAGTGCCCTTCGGCAACGAGTAAGATAAGCTACCCCTATTCCATGCAGGCACATTCATATGGCTTGACTAAGCGGTAATATTTGTTAAAAGCTATTCACTATACCTACGTTCATATTCAAAACTATTTTAAAATAATTTGGTTTGATTTACAATGAAATTTCGCCATTCGTATTTTATGTTCGCAAACAAGAATTTTATGTTCACACACCTCTACTCTGCACCTTTCACTTGTTTATACTATATATCACAGGGAAATATTACCGTGTGTTTGGAACAATAATTCAAATTAATTTCTTTGATTTTGGCTTCCATGTGCTGGCTCAGCCAAGCAGCCTGTTGGTTGCTTAGTGGGCTTTGAAGTTCCAATAAAGTTTTTCCATCCATCCATTGAAGTTCCAAAGCGACTAAAGCTATGAAAGATGCTGTTAGTAGACGGCGCTGGAAATTTCGACCACCTGGGGTTTTTTAACGTGCACTGACATCACACAGCACACAGACGCCACACTGTTTCGCTTCCATCTACATGAAGCTGCCGCGGCCAGAATTTGATCCCACATTCTTTTATGTGTATTTCTGTTTGGAAATAGAAGTTGATTGAGTTGAAGTTGATCCTTGGGCAGAGCAGTCAAGGGCCCTAATCACTGCACCACTGCAGCTGGGCATCAAGCAGCCCATCTCACCACAACCTATCTGTAGCAACCAAATATATTTCTTGTTACAAAAGATGTCATGGAAATCTGTTCCCATAACAGTTCTTAAATAAGTATGGACACCAAATTTTGGTGGCATTTTTCTTCTTGTTAATAATGCGTAAGACAACCTTGTATATAGATCCCCACAGTTTTCGCCTAACTGAATTTTTTTTTCTCATCAGTTTTGATTTCAGCAGCCGAGAGATGACTCTGGTGTCACAATCAAGTCTAAGTCACGCATGAGGGAAAAAAAGAACAGCGATATACTCGTTCCTCTGTCGTTTTGAATTCACTAAAACACGAAGCCAGCCTGTCTCAAGAGCAGGAATTGCAGAAAGAGAATAGTTAGCAATTACATCGCTGTTATTTCAAGCCTTGCGTGACATAGACTTGCGTGACCTAGACTAGACCTAGACTGACTTCACAGCTATCGCTCGGCTGCTGAAACCGAAACAGGTGAGAGAAAAAAAAAAAAAAAATCGATCATAAATTATTCAGCAGTCGTAGGTGAATATCACATGGCTATCCACATACAGTAATATCCTACAAACCATTACAAAGGATACAACACGAACCCAAAAATTAGACGTCTATACTTCTTTAAAACAACCACACCTTACACTACCAGTCGCTCCGAGAGCATGGAAGATGCAAAGAACTACACAGAAGTTTCTTGACATGAAGGAAATATAATGCATCTAAATACACATAGTATTCAGTAATGGATTGATTGAAAGATGAAATTATTTTTTGTTATTGTCTTCGTCTATGCTGCTCCACTTCCACAGAATGCATCGCTGTTATTAGAAGAGCCCCCACATATTCAGTGCAGGCACCAAGAACAGATTGCAATGTGATTTATTAACAAGATACTGCATGCACATGTGTGATGGGCCCATGGTGGCAAGGTATATTGTTGCACAGCGCTGATACACAACTAAAAATGGCATACGGGTCATACACTGGACAAGAACTAGCATGAGATAAATCACAAATAAGCAACAGAACTGATAAGATGCGATCTGAAGCATGGGAGAGGGGCTGCTAACCGCAAATGGTTGCAGACACTTAGTACATGCAAAGAGCTGCTTCGCGCACAAAAGCAGCGACACTGAAATATCAAAACAGATAGTTGCATGCGATATTACATTTAAAGTGGCTAGCGCATATGTAGCTATCAGTAAATAACAGACATACATGCGCATCAGTACTAAGATGACGGAAAATGCAGACATTGGTATGGCAGCAGTTTCAAGCTAGCGGTTCATTGACCAGCTACTGCCAAGTACCCTCAACACATACTAAGCGCAACGCCGAATGCACCATAGGGCTGGCAAAGAAAGTTGCAATGCTACAAGCACGGTGCAAAAAATTGTTCCCTCTCGCTAGGTAAAGCTTCCCTGCTGACAAGAATATGACTCCACACATGCGCCTGTTGGAAAATACTAAGCCTGCTCAAGAAGCATACATCTATCATCGCGGTAGCAAAGTTGTTGCAATGCATTAACGAGAGGTAACAATCGGTAGCTCCCTTTGCCAGCCCCAGTGAATGCGCCTGAAGCATCTCCATCAACATGACCTGCCACTCTCGGCCCTAAGCTCACACAGCTGCTGTCGGCCCTGTCGACCCTGCAAGTGTAAAAGAGGAAAGGCACTAAGTGGGCGGTATCTACTAAAACCTGCCGGCTCGGGACGTCACTTCGTGAGGCCACAGTCAAGCAGGCCTGCTCGCGCTGCCGGATACTTGGTGAGAGCTGCAAACGCGGACACGAGATGCCGCAGGTCAAGGCGGTGCGCAATTGGCTCAATTGTGCCGGGACAAAGCTATGCGCTCTGGTCGGTACTCTCGCCGCAGGCGTACCGCTCGAAGTCCATGATGTCGATGCGGCCCTCGGCGACCACCCGGCCCACTCGCACGCTTGGGTCGACCACGTAGTCCTGGAACAGTAGTCGGCTCTCGTCTTCTTCCTCCTCGGCAAGTGGCTGCACAGAGTTGAGCAGCTGACTTGCAGTAACACTGGAGACATGATAGCATAAAGGATGCTACATCCCAAGCATCCATACTTTCATTCTTCCCCGTGCTCCTCGTTCGCTCCCATCCACTGCTCCCGCCTCTTTGCTTTTAGTTTCCTTTTACGGCTATGCCAACATTCAACACACGGACAGGTACGTAAGAGCGGTGCTAAAAAAAAATCTCGTTACGTGCAGTAATATGAAATATGATCAGAATAACTGGACACAACAACATTCCAAGCAGATGTGCACAAGCTTCCGAAGAAACCCCCCCCCCCCCCCCCCCCCCCCCCCCCAAATTATCGTCCCATCTCTCTTACCAGTACACGCTGTAAATTATTGGAACAAGTAGTTTTCACGAAACTTGTCAATTTTCTTCGACTCTATTTCCTTCTTCACACCCGTAAAGCACGGTTTTCAAAAATCATATTCACGTGATACCCAACTTGCCTGCTTAGCCTAACAAGCTCCAGCTTATCTTAAATAGAGAATCAGAGGCTGGTTGCATTTTCTTTGATTTCTTTAAAGCTTTTGACAAGTCATGTCACTGCTTATTACTTTTTAAGCTAAATCAGTTGAACATTTATCATAACATTGTGAATAGATTGAATACTTCCTTCTTATCTGATCACAGTTTTTTTCCCGCTAACAATTATAATTCACCTTTCAGTGATGTTTACTCGGGTGTGCCTCAAAGTTCAGTTACTGGACCGCTTTTGTTTCTTATTTACAAAAGACCTTCTTCCGAAGTAGAAAATAAAATCCCCAATAATGCTAATCTTCTTCACAGCGATCTTTGTACATTTCTTCTTGGTACAGCGATTGGTTTATGAGCCTAAACATAGCAAATGTAAAGTTATGAGAGTATCCAGACCTGCTAACGCCCCTTTCAAATGCTGCCTAAATAACGTGCCCCTAGAATCTGTCACTACATATAAATACTTGGGCATCCACATTTCTGCAGACCTCACCTAGTCGCACATATCGAGTACATTACAAACAACGCTAACCGCATGTCAGGCTATGTACGCCGAAACTCTGTCAAAATTCCGTCATTTCTTAAATCATTGCTTCACAAAACACTAATCCATTCTCAACTGGAATATATGGGGCCCTAAACTTTTATAGAGACCCCCATGATAATAAGCTAATTATTTCGCTAGAGTTAGACAAGCGTAACGAGCATGAAAACGTATAATCACTAGCGTGCCGTCAAAAAATTATTTGTCTCGGTCTTTTACATAAACTGTACCATCATTCAACACTACAGAACGCGCTCATTCCTCCTCCTCATACGTGCCGCACCGATCATCGCTACAAGGTTGGAACTCAAGCATTTAACACTGCATCAGCATTGCAGCCTTTCATGCCTGCTGCTTTATGTGAATGGAACCACCTTGCCGCTGAAACCGTCGAAATCGATGATAACCAGTATGTTCGCAAGCAATGCATTAACTAATGTTGTACGAATAGCACAATTATTTTTGTTATGCTCACTGTTCTTCTTTCTGTATTTTTCTATATTCTCATTTGTAACCACTCTCCTCTTTAAAGCCTCCAGCGGGGTTCAATAAATAAATAAATAAATAAATAAAATCTCCTGAGTTAGCATGAATGCTGTCCCTAAACCGCTTCCACACCTGTTCCTCCTCAGTTGCTTCACTGCTGTCCTCGGCTGCTTGGCTCCCCTCCTCCTGCTTCTCTTTGGCCTTTGCCTCACTCTCCTCTGCTTCCTTCTCAAGCTTCTCCTTCTCTTCCTTCTCCAACAAGAGGTAGTCATCCAGCAGGCCAATTGACTTGGGATTCAGCGCCACCACCTGCTGGCACAGCCGGCGGCCCAGCTCTTCCATCTCCTCCTCGCTCAGCGGGCTGTCCCCAAGGTCACGGTACGCAACCAGGGCGCCATACCGACCTGCACGCAACAGCCCAAGGTTGACCCCAGATGGTGGAATGTCACACCAAACTTAGGTTGAGAGCGGCCACGAGGCAACTGGAGACACTAGCCTGTCTGTCAAGGCCACAGTCATGGCCATCACGCGGTAAAGCATAGCCAAGGCCAATCTATTGAAACAGCACATGTGAGAACATTTCATCTAATATACTGCCGAGACCATCTCCGAAGCAAGCCAGAGCCCCCCCAGTGCTAACAACTTCCACCGCCATGAGCGCCTTTTGTCTCCCCACTTGGCTTCGCACGTCCTAGAGCAGTAGTTTTCAACAGGGTTCTGCAGAGCCCTTGGGTCCCTCGAGCACTTTCATTCCATGCATGCGCTAGACCAAACTTCTCTTATCCCCCAATTTATTTTGGGACTGATGATCACAGTTCAATGATCCCGATTCAAAACTGTAGAAGTGATTGATTGATTTGCGGTGTTTTATGTCCCAAAGCGACTCGGGCTATAAGAGACGCCCAGTGGAGGGCTTTGGAAATTTTGACCACCTGGGAGCGTTTTCTACCGTGCACTGACATCGCACAGCACACAGACGCCTTGCTTTTCACCTGCAAAAGCCGTACAAGCGCGCTTCCCCATCTGACACTGCTGTCCTCAGCAGCCAAGTGATCCGGTGGGCGACGAAACCAGTCCAGCCCACTGTGAGAAGATTCCTGTTTCTTGCATTCAGTTCAGTTCAGTCGTGTCCGACTCTTCGTGACCCTATGGACCATGTCACGCCACGCTTTCCGGTCTCTCACTATCTTCCTAACATCACATAACTTCATCTGCAGTGCCTCGAGGATGCCATCTAACCATCGCGTTCGCTGCCTACCCCTTCTCCGGCGACCCTCAACCTTTCCCAACATCAAATCTTTCTCCAGCGACTCCTCTCTTCTCATCAGATGACCAAAGTAGCTGAGCTTTAACTTTAAAATTTGACCCTCCAATGAGCAGTCAGGGTTTATGGTCGACAATATCGACTGATTTGATCTTCTGGCAGTCCAAGGAACTCTCAAGAGTCTTCGCCAGCACCACAATTCAAACGCGTCAATTCTTCGGCGGTCAGCCTTTTTCACAGTCCAACTCTCGCATCCATACATCACAACTGGAAAGACCATAGCACGAGTTATACGGATCTTGGTTGGCAGACTAATGTCTCTGCTCTTTACTAGGCGGTCAAGGCTAACCATTGCTCTCTTTCCCAGAAGCAGGCGTCTCCTAATTTCATGGCTGCAGTCTCCTTCCGAGGTAACCTTGGAGCCCAAGAACAGAAAATCTAACACAGCTTCCACTTCTTGTCCATTGATGCTCCAGGACTTGATAGGGCAAGACGCCATGATCTTTGTCTTTTTAATGTTCAGTTTAAGCCCGAACTTCTCACTCTCTTCTTGTACGCGCATCAGAAGTCTCTTGAGTTCCACTTCACTTTCTGCCATTAAAGTGGTATCATCCGCATATCTAAGGTTGTTGATACGTTTTCCAGCAATCTTCACTCCAGCTGAAGACTCCTCCAGGCCGGCCTTCCTCATGATGCACTCTGCATATAGGTTAAATAGGCAGGGCGACAGTATGCAGCCTTGCCTCACTCCTTTCTCGATCGGAAACCAATCAGTAAGACCATGCCCAGTTCTGACTGTGGCCTCTTGCCCTTCATACAGGTTCCTGAGACAGATGAGGTGAATTGGAACTCCCATCTCTTGGAGAGCTTGCCACAATCTGCTGTGATCTACGCAGTCAAACGCTTTCGCATAATCAATAAAGCAGAAGTAGATGGGTTTCTGGAACTCTCTTGCTTTTTCCATGATCCAGCGAAGGTTAGCAATTTGGTCTCTAGTTCCTCTGCCCTTGCGAAACCCAGCTTGCACGTCCGGAAGCTCCCGATCCACATACTGCTGCAGCCTACCTTGGAGGATTTTCAGCATCACCTTGCTAGCATGCGAAATAAGCGCGATCGTGCGGTAATTGGAACAATCTTTGGCACTGCCTTTCTTTGGAATGGGGATGTAAACTGACCTCCTCCAATCCTGTGGCCACTGCAGGGTTGTCCAAATCTTCTGACATAATGTATACAGAATGTTAACAGCGTCATGGTTGAGGTTTTGAAGCAACTCAGCTGGAATGCCATCAATTCCGCTAGCTTTGTTCTTAGCAAGGCTGGCTAAGGCCCATTCAACTTCACTCTTCAGGATGTTCGGCTCGAGATCAGTAATCACAACCGTCTTATGTTGGGTTTGCACATTCGGGTCCTTCTTGTACAGTTCTTCTGTGTATTCCTGCCACCTCTTCTTTATCTCTGAGGCTTCAGTGAGGTCCTTGCCTTGTTTGTCCTTTATCACGCCCAGCTTAGCACAGAAGCTTCCTTTGATATCTTTGATTGTCTTATACAGAGCTCTTGTGTTCCTTAATTGGCTGTTGTCCTCAACTGCTTGGCACTGTATGTTAAGGAAGGCATTCTTAGCTCTCCTTGCTATTTTCTGAAAATCCGCATTGAGAACCTTGTATCTTTCTCTTTCCCCCATAACTTTTGCCATCCTCCTTTCCTCAGCTATTTGCAATGCCTCTTCAGATAACCAGTTTGCTTTCTTGCATTTCTTTTGCTTTGGAACTACCTTAGTAGCAACTTCTTGTATTATATCACGAACATCAGTCCACATCTCTTCGGGCTCTCTGTCATTTAGATCTAATTCTTGAAATCGATTCCTCACTTCCACAGCATATTCTAATGGAATTTGATCCAGAGCATACCTGAAAGGCCTTCTAGTTTTCTGCGTTTTCCTCAATCGAAGCTTAATTTCGGCAACAAGAAGCTGATGATCGGTGCCACAATCGGCCCCAGGCCTTGTTTTTACTGCTTGTATAGCGCTTCTCCATCTCTGCCGGCAAAGAATATAATCGATCTGATTCCTGTACAGACCGTCCGGTGAAGTCCATGTGTACAGGCGCCTCTTGTGCTGTTGAAAATGAGTATTCGCTATGGTCAGGTTGTTTTCTTGACAAAACTCTACTAGCCTCTGCCCAGCTTCATTTGGCTCGCCAAGACCGAACTTGCCTATAATTCCGGATATTTCTTCACTCCCGACCTTAGCATTCCAGTCGCCTATGAGAAAAACGACGTCTGATGATGGGGTGCGGTCTAAAAGGCATTGTAGGTCCGCATAAAATCTCTCAACGTCAGCTTCTTCAGCAGCAGTGGTCGGTGCATAGACTTGGATAACTGTTATGTTGAAAGGGTGACCTTGGATCCGAAGTGAAATCATTCGGTCGTTTTTGGGGGTGTACCCTAGCACTGCTTTGCCCATTCTTCTGTTCACTATGAGAGCGACCCCATTCCTTCTCTTGGATTCGTGGCCACAAAAAAAGACATAATGGTCGCCGGAGTTAAATTCTCCCATTCCGGTCCACTTGAGCTCGCTGATACCCAAGATATCGATGTTCAATCTGTCCATTTCTCGCTTGACGACATCCAGTTTACCTTGCGTCATAGATCTTACATTCCATGTTGCTATATGATATATCTCCTTGCAACATCGGACTTTCCGGTCGCTTCCCGACACATCCACAACTGAGCGTCCTTTTGGCTTTAGCCCAGCCGCTTCATTTGTCCTGGAGCTACTAGGAATCGCCCTTTGTTCATCCCCAGTAACATGTAGGACGCCTTCCAACCTGGGGGGCTCTTGCATTGCAATCACCCAAATCGTGTGGTCAGCACATCTTGTTTGGGTTAACTAAGATATGTGGAAAGTGTGCTCGAGGAATTTTAAATAAGGCAAACTGCTGGTAGCATAAAGGTTCGCTACACAGCCAGTTAATTTTTTTTTTTTTTTTACCCTGAACATTTCTTTGACGTGCCACGGATTTATGCATCACTTTCTACATGCATGTTAGGTAGGAAAGGACGGAAGGAAATACCTATGGGGTTCCGAGCACCTCTTGAAAGCCATAAGGGGCTCTCTAAGGGTTATCTAAGGGTAAAAAGATTGTTAGCTCGAATTCTACTGACTCTTGTACTCTTTCTTTGACCTAGTGTGGTCGTGGCTTGCTATGAGCTTTCCACGCTGTTTGAGTTGCAGCAGTGGATACTGTTGGGTTCGCAACCATGTAGAAGCTTAGTGAAACGAAACAGATAGCTGAAAACACACAAACAAGAATGTACTGATGGACAGGTGAAGCATACAAAGACCAACAAGGGAAAGGTTGTGAAGGTGATTTTCATGCATAGGAAAAAAAATAAAGAAAAAGCTGCTACACGATGAGGCGCAAGGATGAAGATATCGCAAAATTTGCCAACCTTCTCATCGCAGGGCCCAGTACTACTGGCTGTACAGTGTAAATAAATGATAGGACCTATGGAGGACCCACAACGCCATGAACGCATTAAAAATCCTTGCAACTTGGGTACGGCTCCACCAAGACCAGGCTAGCTCACCAAAGCAGGGGTACTTCTTCTCCCCGTTGTTGCTGTTCTGTGGGTGGCAGTATCCGGCGATCAGCGTGGTGCCGGCCTCACCCCTGAGGCAGAGGGCCCGCCGAACGGCGAGCTGCTCGCCAAGTTTGCCCACGGCCAGCGCCCGTGCCTCTTCCACCGTGTGGCCGTCCTTGATGCGCAGCTTCTCCAGCTCCTTGGTGCCCAGACGCACCTGCTCATGAGTACAGCACAGCAGAATAGTGGCAACACTGACCTCCCCATAAAACGACAGAAATAAAAGTAGACAAAAAAAAAAAAAAAAAAGACGCCGGCTTAGCCACAACTAAATGAAAGCTTTGTGCGTGAAAAATAAATAAGCTTTCACACTGATATAGGCTTTCAGGAAGGTGCAATTATGACCAACGTGTGTTCAGACCGCAACGCACTACTGCAATGTGACATCATAGACCTTGACGCTCAGCTAGGCCTAGTAGGCTGAACTAAGCCTAATGCACGACCAAGCTTAGGAAGGCATACTTACACCAATGCGCATTCAGACCTGTTTGTCTGAGCTTCATTTCCTAACCTGTGCCTAATACAGATTTAACTAGCGTTAATTATGCCTAATTAACATTGGCAGCCTTAATTTTGGCCATGGTAATCATGATCACTCCTGGCAAGTAGTATTATAATAAAGGGCCATTTTTTTAAACGTATACCAGCTATACTAGTGTAGCAAAAAAACCTTAGTCCTGTATACATGGACTCAACAAAGTCGGGTCAAGTTAGCCCGTCGATAAAAAAAAAAAAAAAAAAAAAAAAAAAAAAAAAAAAAAAAATCAAGTTTTCAGCTTCATGTTTAAGCAGTCAGCTTGAGTAAAGTAGGCGGCAGAGCAAGTCGAATTAACTCACCTGCAGGGGCCAGGTTAACTTGCTTGACCCGACTGTCTAAAGCACGTAAACGCTGTCGAGTCTGGGAGTCGTACTATGGGCAACTCTGTGATTAGAAAGCTTCTGGTGTGGAGCGTCAGGGAATTGAATGCTTTCTAGCCCTCATCAACAATAAAAAATAATAAGCGGAACTCTCGGTAGTGAAAGGTAATGGAATCAAATATGAACAGAAACCTTGCACAATAAGTGCAAATCTTAACACTAGGCGCTGCTGGTATAGTTACTCATTAGAAGCGAGTTCATGTAGACACCAAGTAGGTCGAGTCCATGTATACGGGGCTACACTGGTGTGGCTGGTGTAGGTTAAAAAAAAAATATGCCTCTTATGTATAGCATTGCTAGGCTTGGTTGTTGCCACAGCAACTCTGTTAGGTGGGCCGAATCCGAAAACCAGTGAAATCATTGCTTTTGACTAGGAGTGCTTCTGCAATAAAAAAAAAAAAAAAAAAGCACCAAGAAAAACCTAGTCTAATTATTACTTTTGGTAGAAATCGATTCTCTGGCTCTTCCCGCTTGTGTCAGTGGTCTTTTTTTGCGACTAGAATGCAGCACCCTATTGTTACAGTGCGACTCTTTTGTTGTGCTCAATGCTGACACTTGATGCTTTGATTATAGCTTAAAAGAATAAAAAAAAAAAGGAAAAAGAAAAACAGAGAACTCTGTTGCAAATTTTAGTTCTACAAAGCACATAAAAGCTTTGACAACAGTGAGTTCTGCGTAATTTATGAAAAAGGTAATCACGCACAACTTTTTGCCCCTTGTTGTTTCATACTGGTGCCCACATCTTAGCAAAAGAATTAAAATTTGGGGTTTGATACCCAAGGTGAAATGCGAGCTATGAGGGACACTGTAGTGGAGGGACCCGGACTGATTTAAACCACCCGGGGACATTTAACATATGCTGACACAGCTCAGTGATCAAGGGCAACAGTGGTTAAGTTTTCTAACAAAAGAACTGTACTGCATTGTTCCACAACTGCTGCAAGCAAGGACAATGCCCCCCTGCCCCCCCAACGCTGCTGCAGTGCACCTTCATGATGGTGGTTTCCAAGGAAGGCAGCTTCTTTGCATGGCTCGTGCACGACCGCACCAGCTGCTCCACAAACTTTTGGAAGTCAGGGGTGCGAGCCACAAAGTCCGTTTCGCAGTTCACCTGCATCACATTTTATTCACTTTAGTTTCATTCTCACCTCCAGTGACACAAGAACCCAAACAGCAAACGAATATCACCCCCCCCCCTGTAAAAACCACCCCCGCACCCTTAAAAGATGCATTTCGTGTCTATAATTTACACTCTACAGAAAGGTCTAAAAAAGGGCGCATTGATGTACCGATGCACTAATGGGTGCAGTGCTGCTTGCTGCACCCAAGGAAAGGGTGCATCAGTACCTCAAGGCAACTTTTCAGAAGAGTGTGAGTTATAGAAACAAAAAGGGTGCAATTTAATTTTTATTTTACAGTGCAAGCTGTGCAATAAAACCGACTAAAGCAAGGCTCTGGGCCCCTCAACATCAGCTGTGTTAAAGAGGTTTGCCACGGTGCGATTAAATAGAATTCAAACCAGCCTTCTCTCCCCTTCAAGTTTGAATTACAGGGTGATTACTCGACTGCACCTGGTCTAGTCTGATTGTCTATGCCATATTCGTTGGTGCAGTGCTCATTTGGATTACACTTCCATTACGGCAAAAGCGAGAATATGGAGGCATGAGTTGCCGGAGGAGGCATGAGAGGGCGAAAGGAGTTTTACCGCCCCTTCAGACTGGTTAGCCGAAAAGAAAATTAGTACTGTATTCTCCTGTGCGTAAGACGCATCCCTCATATTTACGGTATTTTGTGCCGCATCAAAAGTGTTCTAAACAAAATGGCAGCGCATTTAGGATTTAGCGTGCCAAAGTGGCCCTGTGTACGAGGAATACAATAGTTGAGGGGTCAGGATTAATGCCTATTAACCTCGGGTTCTTTAATGCGCACTGACATCCCACGGCACACAGATAACGTGTTTTGCCTGCATCAAAGTGCTTGTTCACCTATGAGTGTAAAAATTAAACAAGTCTACATTTTCATCCCCAGCCAAAATGACTTCGCATATGCTCACAAGTACATTTCACGAATGAACATGTCTAAAAGACATTTCTTTCAATCAAGTACACTGTCAAGTCTGAACATATCAAGCCCAGATGATTCCTATTTTAGGCTATAATCCCTTGAATATCCTACCTTAACAAACGAGACAAGTATTGGAGTTTTATATACTGCGCAGTATATAAAATCCCAATTTCAGGGATTGTTCACTACCTGCAAGGGATGTTTTTTCTTTCTAATGGTGACCTTTTACCACTTTTCGCGTGCTGAGGTGAATCTGCAGCATCACCTTTGGGACCCGATGGAAACGCTTTCACTGTGAAACTGCGTCACAAGGTGAACGTGAGTTGTGCTTGAGAATGGCATCCCATTTACTGTACTCATTTCCAACACGACAACAGCACATTTCTGTCATGTGGTAAAGCCAGCCCAACTAGCTAGAAGGCGAGTAAATGGCAGCTGCTTTCCAGTGATGCCACGCAGGAATTATGATGCTCAGAGGCTGAATTCGCGCGAAATACTGGCACCGGTAGTCACTGCGAGGCGGGGAACAGCAATTGTAAGAAACATAGCTCACTTCTGAGGACTTGTACGCAACATGTGCGTTCTGTGGCACTTGATCTACACATTGCAACCATTTGAGAGGAATTTTTTGAACCCCCTTTCAGAGGCCTTTTCATAGTAACATGTTGTGAGTTGCCCTTTCCTTGTAAACAAAAATTTTGGCAGCTACGACAACATCCAGGATTTCTAAAGAAAGGGAAAATGGGCACATATGATGCTAATGCAGTTTCTCCTGTTTCCACTGCTTTATCTTTTCAACGTGCGCCCCTGGTATCAGTCTTAGCTGTTCATTCAGAACTTGAGTATAGTTTAAACACACATGCTCAAAGCTCCCCTAAAACTGGTTCTGCGCGTGCTTTCCTCTTAATCAGCGCCAACAGTGCTGACTGAGGGATGCTTAACGTAGGTGTCAATTAGAGATATGTGTCAGTGAAATGCACTGAAATGTGTTTCAGCATGCTCGCTCTATAATGAATGTAAAGGAACTACAAAAACTTGTTTTATCGAAGGAGTGAGTTATCAGAAGTGACCCCAAAAGGAGGAGCATATCAGGCACTGCAAATGTCGCTGTTCCATGAGAAACTTTCAATGCAACGCACACATTAACATGACTGCTGGTGCTGGCAACGTGGCAAGGTGGCCCGCTGAGACACGAACAGACCCATACCTCGGCCATGGCTGCGTAGGGCCCATCGATGTGGACGGCAACCAGGCCCTGGGTGGTTGAGCGGCCCTGCATTTGCGCTGCCTTGGCCCAGCCGTGCTTCTTGGCCTCCTCAGCAAGCCACTTCTCAGCCTGAATCATCGTCCAGCACATTGCTGTCACAATGAGGACCTCAAGCATGAAAGCAGAGGTCGCTTAGACTTTTTGCTGCACCAGATGATTCATAGCTACTTAAAGTGTAGCAACTGCACACAAAACACACACAAAGTACTTGCTCTTTCACTGCTGTCTGCATACATTTTTTTATTTAGTTGCAATAATTGCTCACCTCAGGGCGAGAACACCTGTAGGACATAATGATAAAGACGAAGCACAACACACAAGGACAAAGAGAAGTAGACCCTGTAGGAACTTAGCACGCTTTCTTTTTGTGCTCATCTGGCACATATGCATCGTGCGTGAGAATGACTTATGACTGAAGCTGGAAAAATCAACTTTTCTCGAGAGGTCTGTTTATGCTACCTCAAAGCCACTGTAATTATGATGCAGGTGCCTGAAAACTACAACATATATCAGTGCAAAATAAAAGAACACAAATGACTCGGTGTCAGTCAGACGAAAACAAGATGAAACAATTTTTTTTTACACGAACTTCAGTAATATAGCAACAAAGCATGCCATGATTTGAGAGTTTGGGCTTGTTTAATGCTGGAGATCCTCAAACTACAATAAAAAAATGCAGACACGCAAGTTAATTACATTTTGATAACAGTGAATGCTTTCCACCTCTGGTTTGACAGAGAACAAACTTGCTGCAACCTATTCTTTGTCACCCAAATTAACATGACGGAAAAGAGGCACACTGTGGCAACAACAGCTACCTACCTTTGAACAGTGCATGTCCATTAAGCCACAGCACGGATACACATCGGAATTCTTGAGCAAAGAAAAAATATGTTCCAGTAATATTCAATGAAGTGAGAATTTGTACAATCTGCAGTTGAGTGCCCTCCATCATGAACAGCTGTTTGCAGACAAACTAGACATGCGACATGAAGTGCACCTTCTTCAGGTCATTGTTGCTGGCCTCCAGTGCCTTCTTGCAATTGGAGAATGTGTAGCCTGTCTTCCTACGCAATTCCATGAGGGTAGCCTTCTCCACAACATGAAGCGAGGCACACGTCTGTAGGCATCGTGTCAGCACCTGAGCAAACATGCTAAAGCCGACACGCCACCTGGAGTGAAAAAGGAGGAGGAAGAGGGGTTTAATTGGCTGCACTTTGACCTCTCTGTTTACTTATTTGCAAGAAAAAGTAAACCAAATTTCTGTTCTTGTTGAATGTAGATTGCAGAATAAGGTGCATAAGGGCTTGAAACACCACCAGAACTATTGAACAGGTTTCGTTCATTAATGGACTGCAGAAATAACAGCACAAGAGACTGAGCGATGCAATAACAAAGTATATGTCATTTTGGCCACAGCGGTTACAGTATGTTATGCAAAAAGTGAGCACGGTCAGCCAGGTAGCCAGCTTTTATTACAATAAAAACCAACTTAAATCTGCCGTCATCTGCACTATTAAGTGGAATGAACCGTTGCTTTCATTTCTCTCGGAAGCAATGAAACTTAAATTCCTCATACAGAGGAGGACATTGACAGTTTCTGGAGCAATGCTTCACATCTTCCACTGATGCAAATTTGAGCAAACTCTGCACCAGTTCAATAACAGTGTCTGTATTGCGTCTCACATAACACAACATAATACACCTACTTCAGCGGTGATAGATTATTCTCCTCGCTAACCTATTTTTGAATAGACAGAAAAAAGGCGTCTAAAGCAAGAAAACTGCATTGTGACAAAGGGGCACCAATACCGCTGCCTCCTCGACTTGATCGGTCAAACATTTATTTATTAACAACTGTATTTAACAACTATATTTCCTAATAGCTCCCTTTATGTCTTGATGCAATAAATAACATACTAAAAAAAGAAATATCTTCCATTGTAAATACAGTATGGCATGGTATAGTACATGGGGTCTAAAGTCCCAAAGCGATATCAGCTATAAGGGACACCGCAGTGAAGGGCTCCTATAATTTCGACTACCTCGGGTTCTCTATACCATGCACTGACAGTGCATAGTACATGACCTCCTTGCATTTCAGCTCCATCAAAATGCAGTCCCCATGGCCAGGATCAAGGCTGCATCCTCAGAATCGGTAGTTAAGCGCCACAACCACTGAGCCAACGAAGCGGAGGTCAGTTGCAGTAATGTCAGAGCAACTGCTAGATTACTGAGAAAAACTGCACTATAAAGTGAACTTATAAATTTATACTAGCTTCTGCACGCAACTAACTTGCTGAAATGATAAATCATGTGCCCTTCATCAGGCACATAAAGCAAATCTATAGCATAATTCAAAGTAAGACTCCTACACGATATAACAACATGACACGCTTGCTGAAACTTTCACTCATTTAGTCCAGAAAGTCGGCCTTTGCCAACAGTGATTTCACGGCATGCTTGCAGTCTCTCTGGCATTCGAAACTTTGGAAAATGCAGCTTGTGCAATTTAATAAAAATTTCATCCTTTTCCAACGAGAAATAGAAACTGCTGATTTTCATGCAATCTGCATTTCATGTAACGAGCAAGTTATTATAGAAATAAAGCAAGGCCTACAGATTTCGGAAGCTAATATATAGTGTCTGCACCACAGAAAAAAAAAAAAAAAAAAAAAAAAAAAAAAAGTGGCTAAATGCAGGTGGAGATTTGGAGGGCTGATAGATACATTTAGGGGGCGGGGAGACTAACGCACAATGTCAATTATATGCTGAAATACTTATCCCTTGCCTAAGCATCCTTACAATACTCTGATTGCTACCAAAGTAACAATGCCTTTCAGTGTTGCACTCTGGCAGAAAATGTAAAGCAGTTTAGAGAATCGCACACAATGTTTTACATCCGATCGCAAGCTGCACTAGCCAGATGCTTGCAATTTCACAATGCTACAGGAAGCACAAGTGTGGACCTTGCGCTGGGCATTCACAGAAGGGAGAGAAGAGGCGAAAAGGTGAACACTGCTCAATGCCCTTCGGTATAGTCACAAAACCTGAAAACGGGGCTAAAACGAAGAGTGTGTTGTATTCTGGCTAGTGCACGAGTTTGAGGGCAATAGGAGATATGATGGAACTGCTATATTTTAAACTCAGGCACTCCATTACTTCTAGCAAAAGATGTTGGCATCCTCTGTCAGACCGCAGATACCTGGATTCACTATCATTATAATGTACTCAGTTTGTTATCCCTGCCAAACAGAAGATACCTTGGCAAGCAAAATGTGGTACTGGTTGGAAGCTGTGACCTCGCCCCCAAAAGTGGTGGATGGTTTGAGTGCACACAGTTTGTTCACAAAGCACAGCAGATGAAGTTAAAGGACAATGACCATGGTCAGTGACCTGCGAACTACATCTGCTTGACCCCAGAAAATTTATTTGCACTGGTGTGGCTCTAGGTTAGTCTGAAAGAAGACTGTTTTGGTACAATGGCATAGGTCAAGTTGAAGCAAAATGTATTCTCTGCCGTGCATATTAAGTAAAGATTGCTTTCCCTGCTACAAATGGTGGTAGCAATCCTGCAGTTGCTTTTAAGACTATTTTCAACTGCACACATGCAGCACTCCCTCCCCTGCAAATAATTAAAAAATTTGCATTATTCTACACTCCAATAAAAAGCAGTAACTGCTCCAAGAATAAGTTCATAATAAGTAATAGTAAGTAAAATCTCAGCTCCACCAAACAAACTCTGTGTGCCAAAATAAACAAAATTTAAAGAATTAAACACAACTGAGAAAACAAAATTTTCTTTCAGGCCCAAAAAAACAGGTAGGCAATTCCATGATGCATATCACTGTAGAACCGTTATTCCCAGCACAAGCAATCCAGGATCGGTAAATGCAAGTGAAGACACTGCTTGACAATAAAGATCTGTTGTTGCTTTTGATGTAGGAGACCTTGAAGGTTTCGCTTCAAGTCATATCAAGGTAGGAGCTCCAACTGCTGTGCAAGTGTTATGACCATTTGCAGACAGGGTTGCCTAAACAAAATAGGATAATTTCTGCGCACTGTAGATGACCGAAATAGCCGGACAGTAAGCTCGTTATGCTGATCACGCATGCACAATCATCAATCAGACACTGCCATAGTTTTGGCCGGAGTTTTTGACGCAGAATTCCTCGGCGTGCCGGCCGAATTCAGTGGGCTCTGCTCTTTTCAAACCTGCAGCACATACCTGCTACTCAAGAAGTCACAACTAATTATTGACCTCTGTCATAAATTGTGTGCAAGGTCATATAGTTATATAGGACCCTCACAATGAAAGCCAAAATTCAAATCCCTAGGCAAGGACAACAGCCCATGTTATTGCCCGTGAGCATCGGTGATGCAAGGCACTGAAGGCCCAACGCAAATTCACGACCCGCTTAGAATACTTTTTGCATCTTAATTGGTCATTCACTGCTCAACTGGTAGGTAAAGTGCTGGGGACATGACAACGCATATGCATTTAACAGGAGATCACGAGGACTCTTCAGGCCGCTAAAAGCAATTTGTTGCTCGTCATAAGCAAAATGAAGATAGAAGCAACTTCTAAATCGACTCGGAGTATTATGCTACGACGCCGGCAGGAGCCTCAAGATCACAACCACTTTACCCGATGTGAACAGTTCCTCGTGTTTGTCTTTATGTAGCTCTTGTGATTCCACATACACTTGTCACGCGCAAAGGCCTTGGCTCCTCGGATGTGCCTCAGTTTTCTTAAGTTATTCACTGCTATTCAGCTAGCTAGGAGCAGAGCGGAGGGAAAACGTGGTTCGCGTACGCATGCTCACCTGCGTTTTTCGCCTAACCAAGAAATCAAAACTTTCGGCACCGACGCCCTCCGATCCGCAGCGCGATAGAGCACGCAGCGCACTTGCACTTGGCACGAAAGAAGTCGTAGGTACCACGAAGCGAAACGAAGTCACCAACGCATGTGGGCATAGGCGCGGCAAGGCCAGCACCAGCGGCAGCAGGTAGGAGTCAGAAGTGCGAGCTGCGCGTGGCTGCGGCTGCGCATCGCCAGGCGCATCGGAACAATTGCAATTCAATCCAATCCAATCCAATTCAATCGATTTCTACGCTTGCGTACGGTGACTCTTCTTGCGTTATGTACTTGCGTTTCAAACATAAATGTCGCACCACAAGAGGTTTGCTTTACTGCTTAAGGCCTTTAGAATTGGTGAAATTTTTGAAATAAACTTACGAGTGATTTTTTGGTATTGTTATTTTCATGTATGGAGTGTGCGCATAGAAGCAGCCGACGCTTCGGGCAACGTTACTAGAACCTGGCTACAGGATTCACCGACAGATAGCTTCGTCTATTATAAAATGCAATACCGTAATGTTCTACCTGGCTTTGTTTTTGTACGATCTTAATGTAATAATAACGCCAATATTTTTGTAATTTTTCTTATATTACAGAGCATGATCTGCAAAATTTATGAAGGGACTATATTCTGCTGCGCAGTTAGTTGATGCGTTTTGGCAATGTTTGCATGATGTTTGGCTGGTTTGGCTGTCGGGCTTGTCCGCTCAGCTCGCTCGCGTTTGTCGGCATGATATGACATAACCATAGACCGCTGCATTTAAGCGCGCGTGCTACACGCTCCGTGTAGTTGTCTGTCGGCTGAAGGGCCGTTCACGGACGTTGGTTTAGTGGAGTCGTGGAGCTTCTCGCAGTGAGCTACGGGAAGAGGTGAGATAAAACATTTGTCTAATGACGATTATTAAAGAAGCTCGCGGGTACTAGTTGCAGTGTTTCATTTTGGTTTGCCGTTCCCGGGTGCAAAGTGTCGCCAGTGTCGCGTTGAATCTTGACGGTGGCAAGCAAAAGAGACGCCTAGCATCATTCTTTATATTGGCAACAAGCGTTATTATTTAGTTCTATGTTGCATCGGAATGAAGCGAAACGCTACGTTTTTCTTGCGTTGCGTGTGTCATCATGCATGCTATGAAACGCTCATTATGCCTTGCTGAGCGTTCTCGAAGTCAAATGCATGAATGATTTATTCCTTTATTTGTTAGCAAAATAGAGTTAACCGCATTATTAATTGGCGGTAAGTTTACATTGAGGTGAATGGTTGCCTTTGTAACGCTCTCCTTGTTGACTGGTTTATTATCTTTGCCTCTCTGTGAAATTTCGCGAGTCGACTTGCTATCTCTTTTTGTAGACCAGTGAAAACCGAAGTGATTCAGATGCAGGTGTTGCCTGCACAGGTCTGTACTTTTTCTCCGTGATCCTAAAGATTTTTAGTTTGACGTTTTGTATTATGCAGAAAGAGTACAGACTTGTGCGAGCAACGCCTGCAACATCAGTTTAGCTTTTACTGATGAAGAGCTTGCCAAATTGACACGCGAAATTTCAAACAAAAAATTACGAGGGTCTTTAGCGACTAAAGTAGTGAAAGGCGAAAACCTGAGAAGTCTCGTCTTGTCTAGCGTTCCTGCCATCTGCAATCCCACACTTGAACACGCGCCAAGGAACGCCACGTGACAGGAGCGGTGGCATACCATCCAAACGCACACTTGTCTGAGAAAGTGTGACAGATACTACACCTTCCCTGAAGTCTCATCTTGTCTTGCGTACCTGCCATCTGCAATCCCACACTTGAACGCGCGCCAAGGAACGCCACGCGACAGCCGCCGCAAAAGCGGGACACACTTTGTCCACGACAGTATGAGCTATTAAAGGCTTTTGCCTTAAAATCACTGTCAACAAGGTGAGGATTACAAAAACAACCATTCACATCGAAAGGAAACCTTACAGCGACATATATGTGATCAGCAAACAATATATGTTAGGTCCAAATGTTCAGTAGCAAACAGCCAAAGCTACAGTCGCCTTCGTTGTGACTGTTTTAATAATTAATCAGTTCTCATATGCGACCAAATGTTCCAGATGGAAACTTTCGCACCGCAAGACAGTTTGTGCTACCCTCCTCTGTGGCTGCCTTAAAGGTGGCAAATGAGTAGTGCGTGCTTGTATGCGAAATTCACCTTCGAACTTTGAAGAAAATTAAATTTGTCTAAAGGCCCTATAATAATAATTGGTTCGCAGGAAGGGAAAGGCGCAGTATCTGTCACACTTACTCTGTGGACACCTAAACCGCGCCGTAAGGGAAGGGATGAAGGTGGTAGTGAAAGTGGAAAGAGAAAGGGGAGCTGTAGTGGAGGGCTACGGAGTAATTTTTACCACCTGGGGATCTTTAACGTGCGCTGACATCGCACAGCACACGGACGCCACTTCGTTTCGCCTCCATCGAAACGCAGCCGCCGAGGTCGGGTTCGAACCCGGGAACTCCGGACAGTAGTCGGGTATCTTACCACTGCACCACGACCGTCCTTCTTCAAGGAAGAATTCTCATTCTTCCTTGAAGAAGGACGGTCCACCGTAAGGCCCTAAAATTGTGTTTTTTCTGCAGCAAGAACAGCTAGCATAATATTCTTATCATCAGGTCTTAGAATAACTATCCAATTTTACTTTGATATGGCAAGGTTGTGTGAGAGCATTTTCAGCCCCAGAACACATAAAGCTACCTGTACATTAGTGGAAGGGAGTGAAAAAGTGCCTTAGGTTTCTACGGAATCCTTATTGCAGTCAGAACCATAGCTGTTTCAGTGAGTTTGGATAAGGGACCACTACTAATAATCAGGATGCCCATTAACAGAGCCTCCTGCCTTTGGAGATGCCCAAGGGTTGGTGACTTGTCCAGGAACTTATGTCATCACAAGCAGTTGCTGCTTGGAAGGATACAGTGACTTGTTTCCATCTGAATTTGTTTAATGTTCCCAGACTTCTTAATTTTTTTTTTCTTTGTGTTAAATTCTTCCAGTGTGCTGTTCTTCTCGAATGTAGGAAGTAATATGTTGTGTCATGAGGGTTGGTTCTTGTTTATTGAATTGCCTTCTTGTCACACATGATTGTTTATTGGCCACCTCTCATCATGTGACCCTTATAAACGCGTGTTCTCAGTATAGAGGGTGCTTCTTCTGGAGTCTTTGTTATCACTGCATTGAGTGGTGTGCTTTGGAAATGCTTTTTTTGCAGGGATTTTAACTGCAGTTTTGTTTGCTAAGCTTTGCACCACATCTGCTGAATCACTTTCATTGATATAGAATTTTGGCATGAAACAAACTTATGAAACCAAATATAGTGTGGCCGTTGTTTTTGCATCGCTTTTCTGCTGGCTACAGCAACATTAGTACTCACCTATGCAGATATGTCAGTACAAGTGCGGGCTGTCAGTGTTCAGAATGTCCATAGCCATAAGACTTGCATTGTTCTAGATGTATATTTTGTTTAGATATGATACCGACACACAGTGAATTTGTTTGCTTGTCTCTCAATATTTGTCTGCATACTTTCACTTACCCCTTATCCAAACTATATAAACTTACAGTGCATTTTCAGCATTTTTGCAAAACATGCAGACAGTATAAATGGTTTTGAAACCTTAGCAATCTCAAATAAAACCTGCAAAGGGTTCCGATATGAGGTTTTATGTTGCTATGCAGTATTCCTTAACAATTAGAAACTGCATATAATGAGTGCAGTTGTAGTGACCAACAAGGCATTTTTTTAAAGTGAAAAACTTCACTATGAGGGTCGGAGCTAAGCTTCGCATGAGCCGGTGCACAGATTTGCCAGTTCTGCGCATGCGTGAAACCGAGTGACGTATGCCGCGACCGAGTGACATCACAGCCAAGGCCAGCTGCGCAGCCCCCTTGCCAAGCTCTGCCGGCGTTGCCTAGCAACGCTTAAGAGGTGTGGGAATTAGAAACTACATATAAGAGTGCAGTTGTAGTGACCAACAAGCCATTTTTTTTAAGTGAAAAGCTTCACTACGAGGGTCGGAGCCAAGCTTCGCGTGAGCCGGTGCACAGATTTGCCAGTTCTGCGCATGCACGAAACCGAGTGAGGTATGCCGCGACCGAGTGACATCACAGCCAAGGCCAGCTGTGCAGCCCTCTCGCCAAGCTCTGCCGGCGTTGCTTAGCAATGCTTGCCTAGCAAAGCTGCGTTGCCTAGCAAAGTCTCCATCTGGGAATCGAACCTCCATCCCTCGTATCCCCAGCCGAGCGCTTTACCGCTGTGCCACGCCCTGGGTAGTGAAACACTCTTCATAATTTCGCTTGTCTACCGTGAGGATGATAGTGAGATTCCGCGAGTGACAGACACTGCGATTGGTGCTCAATTTGAAAGTACCAAAGACTAAAACAAGTTAAGTCACTCAATTAGGTGACGTCAAGGATGTGACGTCACCCATCTGCTGTCAGCTGTGAGGACCAAGCGGGGGAACGAGTGCGTTCCAACGCCGCCTGGTGGCGCTTCTTGCCTTCCGCGAGTGACAGATGCTGTGCCTTTCCTTTCCTGTAAACGAATTATAGAATGCCGGTGGAAGCCAAGGAGAGTTTAGCTGCTTGTGAATGGCGCAGAAGACTGGAGAAATTAACTTCTTCTGATCCTGAGGTGGTTACTGCTTTTCGCTACGTATATCCAGGCATAGCAGAGCAAAGCCATTTTTCTTTTTTTGTTTTTTCTTTCCAAGCACTTTTATAAATGCTTATGGGGGCAGTGGGCCTTATTCTGCCCAAATCCTTGCCAAATCTTATTCATTGAGAGTATTACTTTCTTTACTACTTTGGAGAAAACCAAGCACCACTACTGGAGCTAGTTGAGCCATTGACCTTTCTGCTTCAAGACAAGCTTGCCGGACATTGAGTTGTGTCAGTGCCTTGAGTGCAGTTTGTCTTTGCAGCAGAGGAGGGTAGTAGAGAGTGCCTTAACTTTGCGCTGGGAAGGACGATGGCAGTGCGATGGGCATTCATGCTTGACTTTTTTGCAGTTTTGTTGTGCATCCCGTTATGGCATGGCTTTTCTTCTTTTTTTTTAAATAGTAGTGTTTTACAACGTGAAAAAATTGGATGCGTTATCACAGCCCTGGTCTGTTCTGCCAAAGAAAACGTCTTCCATTCTAGTGATGGTTGTAAATACAGATTTTCAAAGCTGGAATGCAGTAAACTTCTTGACCATGGAAAGTTTATTTCTCGATGAACAGAATAAATAAGTGCAGCCATGCTCGTAATGGGACAGTTTAGTGGGGGAATGTCAAGTTGATTGTTTTGACTCCATGGGAACAGTTAGCATCAAGCCACTGGATGGAGGCAAGAAGCTGGGCATCCATGTGTTGTGCAATGTTTGTGCACATTAAAGAACTCTAGGTGGTTGAAATTTCTGGAGCACACCACTATGGCCTCTCTCAGCCTGAGTGGTTCAGGACGTTAAACCCCAGAAACCAAACCAAGTAACTGGATGGTGGCACTAGTTCCTGGTGGTTGGTGACAGGATGAACGACAGTCTCTTCTGGGAACCACTGGTTGTCCAAACTAACCTGGAACCCTTCTCTACGGTGTCTGTCGTAGCTTATCTGCAACTTTGGGGTTTTTTCCTTAATGAAATGTCCCATATCTTATCCTCTTTATTAGGGGTATACTCACTCAAAAGATGCTCATCCAGCATGTGTACTTCCTCTCCACAGCTCAAGAAACTGTGACATGTCGGACTCACTGACAGACGCGCTGCTCAATATTCCTGGATTGTCTGATGAAGAGTCGCTCGACAATGAGACTAGTGCGTTTCATTCTGAGGCGCTCGACAATGAGACTGGTGCGTCTCATTCTGAGGCGCTCGACGATGAGACTGGTACGCCCCCTTCTGAGCCACCAGCCAAGAAGAAAAGACGGCCACGGCTGCCAATAAAGCCAGCACTACGTTCCAGCCGCGGGCGGGATCTGAAGCTGACGCAGCGCTATACTAATGAAGGCTTGAAGAATGACAACAGATTTTGGACAATCAAGTCAGTGGTGGCCCTTTCTTGAAAATATTGCATACTTAGTTGTCTGACCTACTTACTAAGTGGCCCACAATTCTTTCATGCAGCTGGGGTTTCTTTAAAGGACATGTTGTGCAATGAGGGGCGGGAGCTTTCATGTGGAAACAGTCAAAATTTCAAGTAACTCGGAAATAGTAGTGCTTGTCGCACGTTTTGCATTGCACCTTTGCTCCGCGTGAGGCTATTTCTTCCTTTCAGGTGGAATGTTGTGTGATTTGTCCTTGCATCTAATTTAAGCTTCTCCCTGAGTTCCGTCCTCGACAGAACTCGGGGAGGAAACGACCATTGATGAGGCAGGTGATACTTGGAAAAAAAAAGACTATTCTCGCGACGGTCCCACTTGTCACTTTGCTGCTGTCGCATTCCATTCGCCCAAGTGAGTTATTGCATATATGAAGCTCACCCTTAAATTTGGTCGCACCTCGCGTCTTAAGGTAAGGGGGGTGGTGCGTGCCGGTTGATTTAAGCCAGAGTTCCACTCGGGGCAGCTCACTACGCAGAGAAACACTAGCACATCATACTGGGCAATTTCGAATGTCATAATGCTTCCCATGAGCTTCTTTTCGCTGGACGGCTTGTCTTTGATTCTGTCGTAGCACGCCGAGAGACACTGGAAGGAAAAGCTACACCTTTTCACCGTTGCTGCTGTAGCCGTAACAGCCACCCTTCAATCAAGCTGCTGGCATTGTTCGTAGAAAGCGATGAATTTATGAAAGCACACATATTCGCATACTTCGACGCTGCGTCAGTAAAAACGCCATAAACGAACACTGCAAAACATCGCTCTCTCCCTGCTTTGCTACCTGCAAAAACGTGCCCCCCCTATTGACACTGGCGCTGCTTTGGGCAGCATACTAAACTCTCCCGTAGAGTGACTGAGACGTTTCACTACCATAAAGCTGTTTTGAAGGACCTGCCTTGGATACCTAGATTTGTGAGGTCACTGAGGATACCAAACCTCCACCCAGTAAAATTCTTGTCTATATGGGCTCTAGCCACTATTCTATTTCTTGGCTTCTAAAGCTTGCTAAATCTGTTGCAGCCTGTGTCTGAGATAGTTGGATTTGTTGCTCATTGATGCTACTGTGTTACAAAGCTAGCCTATGTTGCTCATTTTATGTCTTTTTTTTTGTTTATTCTGTTGCTCATGACATTAGATTTCAAGTCATATTAGAGGGTATGTAAGAGTGGTGCAGTAGAGAAAAATGGCATGTTGGTTTCAGCCCTAGGGTAAAAAAATATTACTGAGATACATAAAAACTACTTAAGATAAAAATATTACTAAATTTTGCAATTTTTTTATTAGTAATACTTGTGGCCTAAAGCCATGCAGTTTGTTTACTGCACCATAATTTTCCTCTTTTTATATTTGAGTGCATAATTTTAGGCTAAGGTATATAAACATATGTAACCTTTTTTTCTTAACTGGAAATAATCTGCCCATGAAGCTTTGCACAGCCAAATGGTTACTAGAACTTTTTTAGTTTTGTCATGGTATATTATTAGGCTGTATAAAAAGCAGCAGGCAATCTTACAGAACTTTTCAAGCTGAAGAGGCATCCAGAAACAAACTAACGAAGGCAGTAAAATGAACTTTTCACTCCGCACTACAGTCGGCGGCCGATTTTTTTGGACTCGCTAGGGAAAGTGAGAACATCTGGAAAATCAAAATTTTGTGGAAGAAATCACATCACATAAACGTTCAATTGGCACTATGGTGAAGGAATTGGGGTGAGCAGTTTTGTGTCCATTCTCATGCATGATTGTTTGGCTGTGCAGTGCTTGCACAGACAACAGGTGGCAACTAACGTTCAATATAAGACATGTAAAACTCTATAAATAAACGTCTTCTACACTGAAATGCTATGGAGAAAGCAAGGCCTTCAGACTCCCAAGCTATTTGGCAAGGTCGGGAATGAAAAATGCCTTACCGCTCTTACAAAACAGCTAGTGATTAAACATTGGCATTTCACACTGACCTATTAGTGCTTAGCATGTTCACTTCCTCTTGCCACTATTGGCTGTCATGATAACAGCTGACACTTTATTTTTTAATGAGTAATGGCGAAAATAGATGACAGTTAGGGCTGACCATGTGGCTTTGTTGATGACTGGTGAATAGATGGACAAATTTTTTCGCGAGCTGAAAATTTTGATGCTTTTGTTAAACAAATGTGGGCTTATTGCGTGAGTAAATATGGTAACCTTGTCTTGTTGTACATATTTGGCTGTTCTTCTAAATACAGCTAAACCAATGCGAATTTCTACACAAGGGGCCGTAGGTAAACACCTATTGTACTTGTGTTCCAAGCTAATTTCCCTCTAAGTGAAGTAGTTTTAGAAAATTAGTTCTTTGAGATATGTTATATCAACATAAATATGGATTTTTGTCGTTTGCAATGTCTCCTCTTGTGCAGTTGCTTATGCAGCCACCCAATAGCAGCAGTTTGGTATCACAGAGGATTACTAATGTAATGCCGTTTCAAAGCTTCGGGAATGAAAACATTGGGAAGCGAAAGATTCAAGGTAATGTGACAAAAAAAAGCTCTCCTAATAATCAGTTGTGTGCATACAAAACAGTCCCCACTTCCACTGTTCGGGGTTTGTGGACAGTACAACAGCTCACAAAATTTGTTGATCAACATAGGAGCTGTGAGAAAATATTGAATTTTGAATTTTGAAGATGCTATGTTGAGGCACCCAGATTCATAATTATCATTGTTGCCAAGTTTGTGAATTTCCCACTAAATTCAGTGGGATTTTACAGTGTTTGGCGGGTAAAAATGTTGTGTTGTGAGAGGTGGGCTTTTTAGTGGTGTTTTAGGTCCTGTTAGCTTTTTTTTTATTGGTGATTTTCGTGGTCCTACAGTTTTGTTTAAAGCAACGCACGTTTCTGTGAGAGAACAACGCTGTGAGCGCGTGATACCACTGAAATCTCAACACGGCGAGCATTTAAACGTGCCTAGTGCGCCTTGAATTAATTTATGCTGCATTTTGTAATCCGACCGTCGAATCTGCTGATGCTGGGCACGCGGTCCAGCAGACTAGGATTTGTCAGTAGCCTGTAGAAATATGTGAAGGAGTGGCTGCAGGTCCCTAACTTTTGAGAAGACAATCGCTCTTGTTCAGCTGTAAAAGAATTCCAATCGTCAGCTGGGATAGACGTCTGATCACAGCTGCATTATGAGATGGAAGTGAACTAGTGCGGGGTTACTTCCAACAAAAAATTTATTTTTTGAGTTGGCCTAGTTTGATCTCCCCCCATGCTGATGTTGCTCCGGCGGTAGAACATTTCAGTCACCTGGACTTTATCAGTTGCAAGCAAGGAAGCTAATGTTAACAAAGATGATGAATCTCATATTAATTATTCGAGCCACACTCTGAAGGCAGTGTAAATTCTGCTCGACCTACAAACTGCTAGCAAATGTAATCCAAACAATCGGCACAATATGAATCTGCTAGAGTACCGCCTAGAACTGCCTGTACGAGCGGACAGTAGTCCGCAGAGTGTTTGGCAAACCAAGAAGCAGATCATGATTATTTGCAGCTTCACTTGGCGGGATATTTCTGAAAAGGAAAATACTCATAGTGTGAAGTTTCTAGTAAAAAAGAAAAAGAAGCTTTCTAATGTATTTAAAATGCTGGTTATATTGTTTACAGGTCAAATAATGAAATAAAATATGCAAAAGTTAGCTTTTGGTGTATGTATTGAATTTGGCAGTGTTGAGGGGGTCTTGGGGCTTCCTGTTGGTGGGGTTTATCTTAAGTTGGCAACACTGATAATTTTGTGTTAAAGATAGTGCTCACTGAGGACTGAAGGAAATTAATAATGTTTCACATGGTTTTTGAGTGAGCTAGGCAAATTTCCACCTTGCCTTTAAGAGTGTGTTGTGTCTTTATGGCTGTCTGCCGTTTCTTTTGGGCTGAAACAGGTCTGATAATCTCTTCTTGTGCGATGCCACATAGCACCCACATTCCTTGATCTAGAGCCAGAGAAGGGCCGGCTTTAGTGTCCTCTTTATTGTGACTAAAACGCATTGTCAAATTCTGCAGCTTTCCAGGTAACAGCCTTTTATTCCGCATGTCTGTTGGAATCAAGGAGAAAGCGCACCCAGAAGTGATGGTGTGTCTTCGGTCACTCGCTCGTAGCTTCTGCAAAAGTGAGCGTGGGAGCACCCTACTGAATAGAAGTGCTGAAAGCAGCTTACTTCATACGTATTTGTGCTAGAGCAATCAGCATGAAAATTATGGTGAACAACAACGTGGGTGGGGGGACACGTGGCTTTTCTACCGCACGCGGCGGATTTAAGTTGTCCGACATCGGAGCTGTCAGTGCACACGACTCAGCCATCTACTTCAAGGCCACCGTAAGCACAAAAGGTCATGCTAATACACAGCAAAGCTGGATTCATTTGGACCAGCCATCTACATCTAGGCCTATTTTAAACACCACAGCCGCCCGGTTGCCTGCCCAAGAGCTGCCTGACCCAACCCGCTAAAAGGGCCACGTGTGAGCTTTGTCACACGAGGTGGATTTAAGTTGTCTGATGGCGGAACTAACCGCTGGCTTGCGGTTTTACCGCACAAGGTGGATTTCGGTCCCCCATGGATAAATTTTCCACCTGGAGAGATATTTGGTCAAAGATTCTTTTCTCACGCATTTCACCTCGGAGAAGCTGAGCACCAGGCCAGGGGAAATCTTGTAACCACTGGAAAACTAGCGAGCAAGCACTGACACCGGGGATCGAGCCCAGGGTCTGCAAATGCAAGGAGCATGCTTGATGACGGGGCCACCGCTTTGGTTTCCCCCAGTTCGGTGCCTGGCTCTTCTGGGGTGAACTGCTTTGAAAAAGGGTCTCGAATCAAATTGCTGTGCTGATGGGCCAGTGATTAGCTCCTCTGTAAGACAATTTTAAGTACGCTTCGTGCAGTGTAGAAGCCCATATTTGGCCCTTTCTTTTCATCTGTTAACATAATGGCCTCATGAAACTCCATTCGACTGCTTCATCAGTCTTGCATCCCTCTTCATAGGAACGAACTGATAACATCGACCTGTCAACATGCAAACTGAGCCGCGAAACAGCATTGCAGGCTGATCGCTCTTGAAACTGATTACTTGCATTGCCCTAACAACAATGAGGCAATAGATCGCTCTTGAAACTGATTACTTGCATTGCCCTAACAACAATGAGCATGCCCCGCCGGGGTGGTGCAGTGGCTAGGGCGCTAGGCTACTGTGGCCAAGTACGCGGGATCGAATCTCGGCCTCGGCAGCCGCTTTTCTATGCAGGTGAAAAGCTAGGCGCCCATGTGCTGTGCGATGTCAGTGCACGTTAAAGAATCCCAGGTGGTCGAAATTTCCGGAGCCCTCCACTACGGCCTCTCATAGCCTGAGTCGCTTTGGGACGTTAAACCCCAAAACACAACCAAACCAAACCAAAAGCATTGAAGCAGTGCGGTTGATATACCGAGACCAGGTACTTGGCTGGATGGGTATTAAATGCATTTTTACTTTGTTCTTTGACCAAAGCCTGCTGACTGGTTGCGGAACAACTGCTGTCGGCTTGTTCATAGTGGCATGCCACTTTTGTGGACAGACTTTGCAGCCTAGAATTGTGTAGTGCTAGTGCTTTTTTGCAGAGAAAAGGGCTTGAATGTGGGAATCTCGAAACACCAAGCAAAAGGAATGAGGGTTGAGAGGATGCCTCGTTGAACGTTTTGGGCAAGAGGACACTTGTACTTATCAGAACGAAGGACAAGCTCTCTTGATCAGGCAAAGGCACGTCCTCTTGACGAAGCATTCACTAGCCCGCCGAGCCTTCCTCTCAGCCGTTGTTGCTATGGCTGGTTTGATCGATCACAGTAGGGGAACTCTGCTCTGCTCTACTCCAGACATATACTGTAGAGATTTGTTCACTCGAAGTGTGCTTGTAACAAACTAGCCCTTCCAGTGAGCTGCTCGGCCAGTGAGCAACACAGCGCATGCTTATGTCTTCACAGGGAACGCAGGCAGCTTCTGGAAGCGTTGAAGGAGCATGGAAGCAGTGACATGGAGAAGCTGGCTCAGGCAGTGCCGACGCGGTCAGCGGCTGCTGTCAGGTAAGTCGAGAGCCAGTTCGAAGATGAATTGAGCAAGTTGTACAAAAATTTCATTTCCTTGCTTACACTTAGGGGAAATTTGTGCCCGTAACAAGAGTAGGCATGTCAGAAATGCTCTGATATTGCATGTTTGTGGTACCAAAACTGGGACAGAAGTTCTACCTGCAGGAAATAGCATGAAACTCGGAATTGCCGTGGCTTGTTGATGAGCATCTGACATGGCAAAGCAGGGCCTTCGTTTGGTCACATCACATGGCACCAGAGACGTCCACGAGTCTTTGGCTGATGCCGTCTTGCATAGAGTGAAAGAGATGAATGCGAGTTTAGTATGGGACGAAGAACAATATCGGCATCCTTTTGTAGTTTTACTCCTTGGGAGAATCTATGCAAGAGTCAGAGAGGGACACGGGCAGGTAGTGCGAAAGCCATCAGTCGTTACAATCGTGAGCCAACTTAGTGCCCAAGCCTAACTTAGTGCCAAAGCCTAACTTAGCGCCTGGTAGGCTCCGCGTTTCGATTGTTCGTAGTGAGTATGGAGCGTGAATGCCAGTAACTTTTATGTGGCTTGTGTGTGGTTTGAATGTTCACCGTGTGACTTTGTCACATATACTCTTGCAAGAAAGAAAAGAGATGGAATCTAAAAAAAAAAAAACGTTGGTTTAGATGGTGCACATACTTGACACTTTGACACGGTGCATTGCGTGGTCATTTTGTGAACGATACCCTGTGCCGATGATGAAGTCCCACAGTAGAGGGGGAAGAACATTAGAAGGAGTCTTGAATGTCCGATGTCTGCAAGAATGGGCTCACGGCTCTGGGGGTGTAGTAGTTGAAAAACGTTCATACTGGACATTGTTGGCAGAATAATATTTGGTGTAAAGGCCCCAACAAACCTGTTGAGAGCTGCTTTTTCGAAGAAATCTGCCATCATATTGTAAGCAGTGCTGTAGTTCTGTGGAATCCACTGAAAACAGACTGCTTATATGTGAATGGGAAGGAGCAATATAAAAGAGATTGGCTCAAAAGATGTGTCCCCATGCTCCCATAGCCCGATCAATTGAGTGCGTGGACACAACTGTGGAGAAAACTCTCGCTACAGTCCGCGTGACGCACCAAATAAAATAATGCGTGATGCGTTCCTAGCCATTTCAGTCACGCAGTGTTATTCCATGCACTTATTTATTTACTATGCGCTTTGGTCTGGTCCTGTTTAAGCTTAGTTTGAGGTGTTTGGCCCACTCTTGAATAAGAAAGCACTTCACCGAGTCTGAGAGCTGTCGAAACATAGCTCCGTGAGCTTTACCTACTACGACGCTAGTGCGTGCCGGCTGCAGCGTTACTGCAACTATGGAAATAACTGAAGCTTTCACACAACCAGTTAGAGATAAGCTGTTACTGAATCTCAAGCTAGCAGACTAACTTTGCTGAGGGGTACTACTTTGTGAAAAAAAACTAAAAGCAGCATCTTTTCCACTCTTCCAGCAGTCTGTATCTGTTAGCTTCGCATGTGACAAATCCAAAAACGTAAATGCGTCACTGGTCCTTCGACTGCTATTCATCAAACTGTTTAGTGCCATCTGCGTAGATGATACCTTGCTCACTGAAATGTGGGCTGCACAAATGAGAATGACCACTTACTTCATATCCCATGCTCAGCTTAATTGATCAAACTTATTGGAGCTTAGTTTTTGGGTAGTAATATGTGCTTACGCTTTGTTCCTTCACATATGTCTGTCGCTGAGGTACAGAGCAGCAATGGACTGTGGCAACAGTAAATAAGCTGCAGCAACTCCAGCGATGATGCAAGGTCGAAATGCATGATGCTGTCACTCGCTGAGAAGCAGAATTACAAAAAAGAAAAAGAGAAAAAAAAAAAAGACTTGACTTTCAGTTTTTAAAATCTCTGGTACTGTAGCAGGTAATCCTCCAGGAGGCCATTTATGACATTGATATTCAGCAGCTTTGCATTAGATGGCAGCGACCAGACAAAAAAAGATGCAGCAATAGCCTGAACATTACTAGTAGCGTATTACATGAACTTGGCAACTGTGCAGTTTTAGGCAACAAGGACTCGGCAAATGCAAATTGTAGTTGCTTGTGCTGCGGCCAATAGTTATCACAAAACAAAGCTGGGTGTATCTAAAAAATGGGAGAAGCTACTCCAGACAGATGCTTAAATGCTCTTAAAGATGGGTGCATATTGAGAAACAGAAATCGAGAGTTAGTCTCTTACACGTGCTCCTGGGTAGGGAACTACATTTGCTGAGGCATAGCCATAGAATGCACCTCTCCAAAAGTAACAAAGGTTGCACATTTTATTTGCAACTGTCAAAGAAAAGAGCACGATTGAACTCCAGAATTGGTTTTGCATAAGTTTTATAAGGAAATGAAAGGATGTCTCTGCGCATACCTGATTGAATACCTTGTCAGATGGCCAATAGTGCGCTCAGTTGCTTTTGATATGAGGTTGCCAGTCTAATTGGGGGTCATACTTGGGGACTCAACTTGTGGGATTTGGGCATCACAGTGCAGTAGAACACCGCTAATTGATATCTTATGGGACCAAAAAAGAAAAAAACGTAAGAGCCGGGAAATACGATAAAATGAAAACTGACATAGTGGCAAACTGAACTAATGTTAATTGCTGTGCAATCACTTGAAAAAAAAAAAAAAAAGAAATTGTGGACCATTGTTTGCCGCATCTTCTCGCGTCCAGTGAGCACAAAGTGCTTCTCTAGAACTTTGGAGGGCCATGTGACTCGTGATCGTCCATATACCTTCTGAGCAGGGCCACTACAACAGATGTGAAGGTTGGTTCTCGCAGGGGGCCGCTATCCTTTCCATCACCACAGTTGTGCGCATCGATGCACTCGACCACGATCTCATCGACGGTCTGAAATGCGAAGGTCAAACGGCAATGTCCATGTAAAAGTAATCTCGTTCGCAGTTTGTGCAGACGGGATTGTTTGTCACATGCTGCATGTGGTCCCATTCGAGTCAGTCGTGAAAGGAAGCACGAAACGCATGGCGACATCGCTAGGATAAAAGAGCAAAGATACGCAAGGTGCAAAGAAGGACATGCTATTGCTGCTGATGGTGACGATGTACACAGCCCAAACTCCCTCTACGTTACACAGCGTGTAAAGACTCTCCACGCACCTTGGAACACTCTGGGCCAAGTCAAGCCACCTTAAAAGTCAACATGACCATTGGCGCTTATCACCGGGAAAATGCAGCACCCGAGAATGCAGCAATAGGATTTCTGCTATGCAAATAGGGAGAAATATAGAGGGTCGGCTGATCTGAAGATGAATATGGAAGGTTTGTTCACATTGAGAGTTACGTTTGCCTTATTCAGCCATACTTTTCGGAACTTTTTTTAAAGAGTTCGTGTGAGCAAGCAAAAGTGAAAAGGTGACCTAATTTCTTCCAGCTTTGTTTCAAGAGTATGGGGTATTCTACACAGTCTTATGCTTTGGCATTGTGCAGAGTGACAAATGCTGATAGTGGTTTCTTCCCCTTCACTAACTTAATTTTGCTCTCCAAAGTCGAAAGGAGCAGCCCAATTGATTGATCATTCTCGACAAAACCAAATTCGCACCGCTTGAAGGCTTCTAGAGACATGACATGGTCTGCGTGGCGGGCGTGCACTATGTGTTCAGGAAGTTTGACTAAATTTGGTGTTATAGAAATCGGCCGAATATTGTGCAGGTCAAAACCTTTCTTGGGGTCTTTAAGGAGTAGAGTAACTTTTGCGACTTTCTTTCTAGCCTTGAGGTAGCCGAGCCGTTTCTAGAGGAAAGGTTACAATATTCAGCACCTCCGAGGTGTGGTTTTGCGCTAAAGTTTTCAACACACCAACAGTGATGTCACACTAAGGAGCTTAAAGTTTTAGGTATGGCACTGTACAATGCAATTTAGATGGGTCAGCATCTGTGCCTGAAAGCACTGAGCAAGACCCCGCACTATTAGGATAAGTTTATGTTCCTTTTTATGGGGTGGTAACACCACTGACAGTTTTGTGAGAGGTGGGTGGATTGTGGTTGCATTCCATAAGCCTGTACCAAGCTTTTTGATTATTTGCATTGGAGAGGTAAATAGTCAGATTAGCATTATTCTCCCGCTTAGCTTTATCAATAGTTATTTTCAATGAAGCCACAAAAAATTGGAATTTGCCCAATTTTGAGGGCTGTAGTTATGTTGAGACCCTCTTCACTTTTTTTTTTGTACCTTTGACCTCTTGTTCATCCATAACATCTTGGCAAATCTCTTCTCCATCACTATTTTCCTTCTCTCTCTCCTTTTTTTTTCATACCTCAGTGGCTATGCCTCATAACTGCAGGCTCTCTATTCTAGAGCTTTTTCTTAAAAAAAAAAAATAAACCGCTGCTTTTTTGTATTGAATGTGATGCTCGGAGAAACACTCATGCCCAGCATTGGCACTGCACATATCACACTAAGCGAGTCTGTAATGTTCATCAGGATATAGGCACTACAACCTAGGGTGCAGTCCACGTACTAAGGAACACACCACATACACTCGTCGACAGTGAATGCATAGAAACCAAGATCTCTAAAGATTGTCCACATACTGCATATGTGTAAAGTTCTTTGAGTGAACGCTGCAAAAAAGAGAAACACGTGGGGATAACACAAGCAAAACAAGATGAATGAAAAGGCAACCTAATGTGTTTCCACTGCTGTGTACACTGAAGCGTCATTCTTTCAGTGGTACCACAAGATCTGCGCAAATAACCTTTTAATTAACCCCCCACATGACCATTCTGAGAAATATACCAGCACCTATGAAGTATATGTACTCATTCACAACACTGTGTTATGCATGTCCCGCATGCTTAACTGCCAGTCTTCACCAGACTGTCGCGCCATTTGTGGAAGGTAACTTAGTCTCCTTAATGTGAAGTCTTTTGAAGTGTCGATAATGTTTTCTTACAGTAGTACCCCTTCGTCCCTTATCTGTCTTTGCAGCCATTTTCTGTCGGAGCGTCGGCGCAGGAAGGATCGCATTGTGTTGGAGCGAGCAGCTGGCAGACGTGCGGCGCAAGCCGTACGCATCCTGCGGAGAGCGCTGGACGTGAAGCGTCGTCGCTTTGACCGCTCGCAGGCGCTTGTGGAGGTAAGGTGGTGACAATAGGCTGCACACCCTGTGTACCCTAAAGAAATGGAAAGTGAGCTAGTTGTTGTGCCCCTTGCCAATTTCTTCTGTTCCCGAGTCCAACTGAGTTTTAAATAATGCAAATGCTTCACTAGATTAATATGAATTTATTGTGCTTTTCACCTAAAAAGCCGTTTACAAGGCTTATGAAACGGAATCCCACATGCGAGAGTTGTGGGCGGGATCTGTGCATAGGATTTGTGCGCTGATGTGTCACCTGCTAATAGAAGTATGAGGAGGGAAATTAGTGATGTAAACAGTCGATGGTGATTGGTAATGAATAAGAGTTATATATGATAGATATCGATAGTTATTGGGTAATGATAATGACTAATAATAAAATGATCATAAAATGACTAAAAATGATTACAGAATTACCAACCTGTCAAACAAAGACTTGTAATGACCACAGCTAACTGGAAATGAGTAAACATGCTTAGCTATGAGTGCTATGACTACACTGACTAGGCATGACTACAGAATGACTTAGTATGTCAAACGACTTGTAATTGCTGCAACTGACTGGAAAATGAGTAGATATGCTTAGCTATGAATGGCAATGGCTATGATGACTAGGCATGACTCATCACGAATATAAGAGGCAAACGATTGGAGAGGAAGGGTAGGCTTTTGCTGTTCTCCCCTTAAGAGACCTAATTTTTTTTAAGTCATGTTTTGCAAAATATTTCATCTGTAATTTAACTTTGGAGTATTGGAAGAATGTTAAAAAAAAATGTTTCATCCAATTTGCATTCAGTTTGAAATTTGCTTTGCAGCCGAAATTTTGCTGTTCGCACATCTCCACAAAATAATTACCCAAAGGATCTAGTTGTATTGCCACTTTTGCATTTTGTTCAGTTACAGTCGCCGGCCATTTTTCCGGACTTGGCGGGACCCGGGAAATAGTCCGAATAATCGAACAGTCCGAAAAATCTGTGAACTTAAAAATCTGTGAAAAATCAGCTTTACAGATCACGAACTTTGCCGCTCCCCATGTTTTGTTTATATGTAGATATTAGGGATTTATAGCATAGCGCAATCTGCTACTGTGATCAGCTTTCACGCGCTGCCCATCACGTGATCAGATAGGGCACGTGCGGCCGCCAGTGCGTGCACTGACTGGTGCTGACGCGGCAGGGAAGCATGCAACTTGCTCGGGCGGTCACTGCATCTGTGACGCAGCGGCAGGTCGCGCTCGTGCCAGGAAGGAATGCATGCTCCGCGTGAAGCAATAACATCAAGTTTCCATGGTTAATGATGGGGGTTTCTCCACTTTTTTCCATGGGCGTCGGTGGCAGAGCAAGCTGCGGCAAACAGGAGTCATGTTTCATTTTCAGTCTGATTGCGCATTCTTTGTAGGCTACTGCGATGACAAGGCTGAGCATTCCTTTATTGCCACTGCTTCAAATGGCAATAACTGAGAGCCAAGCTGCTCTGTCCGAATGACTGCTTCGCCTAGCTTTTACGGCCGCGCAAAAATGGTTGTTCTTGGCAGTGACGCCCGCTCGCGTCTATCGTGTCTAAAAAACAAGCCGTCGGCCAAAAAACTATTTCTACAGAATTGATGGCGCCAAACTTGGCCCAAAATATTGGTCATGAAAATGTACACATACATGTGGGGTGCTTGACGGTTCCTGAATGAAGTCTGAAATATCATGCAAGTATGAATTTATTGGAGTCTGAAAAATCTGTCGGCTTCTGCATTTCTCATTTATGCAATTGTTTTTCCCCCTGAACAAAAATTACTTTTCAACAAATCCATTTGTTCGTTATAGCCTTTTTATAGGAGTTCTATAGTGGCAGAATTTAGATGAGAAGTTATGATTGCTTGTTTTACTTCTATCACGTCAGAAACCTGAACTTGCTGGCTCCAAAAGCTGAAATTTTTCTGTGACGTCAAGACAATGCTTATAGAGACTTTTTTAGTTCCATAACTCCTCCTCTGAAAGTGGGCGCTGCTTGTACCCGGGCGGTGAGAGGGCGCTGCAATTGAAGTTTGCGCGGTCGCCGGCGCGCACGCAGCTCCTTTCCTGCAGTTACTACTTGGCCCTTGCACGTGTTTGCTGTTGCCCTTTTTTTTTGGTCCATTTTTTTTCTATGCGCTCTGCAAACACGTCGACAACTACAGTGCACTCAGATCAACACACGCTGCTGGCCGTGAAGCAGCTTTCGATCGCGATGATGTCAACTTGCTTCGTGACCGGCTGTACCAGCGGGTACAAGAGAAACCCGGAGAAGCGCCACTTTTTTGGGCCGCCATGCTATCCGGAGCTTATCGGAAGGTGGGTTCAAGCTAATCCGCGTGCAGACAAAGTGCTCAAAAAGACTCAATTGTTTCTCAATCGTTGAGATGGACCTTGGGTGTTGGATACTGAAGCCTGATGCAGTTCCGTGTCAATTCCTGAACTTTCAGAGCTATTTAACGAGAAGCCGCAAGAGGCGGTGGTAGCCAAATAAAAAAGACCTAGCGTATTTATTAATGCGGCGCCGGAGTCCCACCTAGAAATTCCTGGAACATTGTCTGATCTCGTGCGAAGCATTGATTTTGCGCAGATTGTGGAAAGAACGCAGCAATACAGCTTCCGAAAAACTGGAGAATGGCAGCCCTTGAGGAGAAGGCGGGAAAGTGCAAAGAGAGAATGAAGGCGTCTACACCATCATGAAAAAGTGTTGTGTCAACAATGATGTTTGGTGTATTTGTGCTAAGGGCCTTGAGTTACTCTTGCATTTCGCTTACACCGGTATCGAACTCGCGACTTTCAGGAAAGCAGCCACGGGCCGTATCCACTGAGACACAGCGGCGAGTTTTATTTGCACTAGTATTGCTGCAATAAAATGTAAATTAGTTTCGCGCGAAATGCGTGACACAGCAGCCAGTCGCGAAAACCTGGTTTGGCGGATAATCCGAAGGTTAGTTTCATCTCACGATAAGCAGAATCGAAGCATGCATTTTGTCATTGCCCATACAAAACGGTTGCTTGTGACACTGCTCAGAATACCACTCTTAAGTTCGCGAACGTGCTAAGCACACACATTATCAAATACCTCCGGGCAAGGTCCGGAAACAAAACACAGCAGTCGCGCAATGATTTCGTGCAAAACACTGCGCGTTAGCAGATGACTCGCTCTCCTAGCTCAACCCGCGACATCAGCTCTGCGGTGGCGGGGTGGCTACAGGCCGCCCGCTCCCTATGGGCGCTGCAAGGAGTTATGGAACTAAAAAAGTATTTGTAAACATTGACCTCAAGAGGCGGAATTTCGGTCCAAACTGCAATTTGTTTTCTGACTGCACAGGCTGCAACGTCTGCCTTCCGTTTTTTTTTTTCTGCCACAACACCCAAAACTCGTCACTACAAATTGTGAAGACCATTGCAAGTTCTGCCTCTGGTTTCCTTGCTCGCTCCTGGTTAGGTGTTGTACAATGCAATTTAGATGGGTCAGCATCTGTGCCTGAAAGCACTGAGCAAGACCCCGCACTATTGGGATAAGTTTATGTTCCTTTTTTGTGGGGTGGTAACACCACTGACAGTTTTGTGAGAGGCGGGTGGATTGTGGTTGCATTCCATAAGCCTGTACCAAGCTTTTTGATTATTTGCATTGGAGAGATAAATAGTCAGATTAGCATTATTCTCCCGCTTAGCTTTATCAATAGTTATTTTCAATGAAGCCACAAAAAATTGGAATTTGCCCAATTGTGAGGGCTGTAGTTATGTTGAGACCCTCTTCACTTTTTTTTTTTTGTACCTTTGACCTCTTCTGAAGAGGTCAAATTCTGAAGACCATTGCAAGTTCTGCCTCTGGTTTCCTTGCTCGCTCTTGGTTAGGTGTTGGCGTCGTGCCAGCAGCAGCAACCTGCTCCTGATCCCACGGTTCCCGACTCTGTGGAGCTGCCCCAGTTTGCGGACATCTACCAGATGCTGCGCGAGCTCATGGAGAACAAGGTGCCAGCTGTCCTGGGTCCGTGTGAGACGTTTGTGGTGCGGCGCCTGATCGGAACCCTGGTCACTGCCATGAACTCGCTCGACCTGACTGAGGAGCGCGAGGTGCTGAAACGCCAACTCGATTGGGCAGCCGTGAGTTTCTGAACATTCCTTTGGGAAGGGTTCGAGTTGACGCTGTCCAGCTTGGCTTCTTCAGATGAGAGCTGAGAATACCTCCGTGCAAGTTTTTGTGAAATTTGATCCTTTAGGTGATTGTTGCTATGACCTGTTGCTGTGGCCCAGATTAGGGCGGCCACGTTTGGCGCAATGAAAGATGCTTAAGGTGCCTATGGTCTCTGCATTGTCAGAGCACGCTAGAGGATCCTACAGGGTGTCTAGCAACTGGGAAAACCGGGAATTGTCAGGGAAATTTCATGCACCAAGAAAAACCAGGGAAACCAACAAAAATTTTGCCAAGTCAGGGAAAATGGCACGATATATTCTGCAGTGCATTTTCATTTTAAGCTGGTGCACAGCAAGCGTGTTATTCACGCAGACTTTTTTTTTTTTGTGTGTGTGTGTGTGCTGAGCGCGTGGCCGAGTTGAAGGAAGAGGAGCAGCGTCATTTTGAGGTGAAACCTTTCTAGGCCCAGGCGAAAATCTCTCATCCGCGAGATTTATTCACGAGATTCCACGAGATGTGTGTCTTCGAGCTTAGAAGTAGTGGGTTCGAGTCGTGTCCTGTGGCTATGAGAATATCACTGGGGCACCTGGTATACAAAATGGCAGGCATTTGTGCACAGGTTATGACAAAATAGTTAAACGACAGCCTTATTGATGTGCTTAGTTTCAAAAGATGTGAAATGATGTGGTGGGAAGGTCATGTGGCATATATTATGGTGAGGCTACCCACAAAAAAAAAATGCCTCTACTCGTGCCACTAGGTACACGACAGTGAAGTTGCATGAGAATCTCTCGCGACTATGAGAACGCCACAAGTACTGCATCAAAAGCGGCATGTTCCCTGGCTTTGCTAGCATTAAAAATTTTTGCTCTGCTATACATTGCTAACTCGTGATCTCAAGCTTTTGAAGATAAAGACAAGATATGTGTAACAGTGTGTTGAAAATAAACAAACTTGACACTTGTTTTTCTCTTCCCATTCCTGTCCCCTCTCCCGGTGATTATTAGGCGCAGCCTATGACGGGTCCCGCAAATGATGCGACGACACCATCGACGTTTGAGCCCGACAGCTGGCATTCAATCAACTTTCCCTCCATGAAGGTGCGTAATGAAAACATGAGGGCCTCGTGGAATCCACTGCGACTGCCACCTGAAGTGATCCAAAAGCAGTGGCCTGTCTTAGACAAACTGCTGCAGGCAAATGTGTTCAGTTCGGATCGCACCCAGCCCCAGGTGGAGTCACAACTTCCAGGTGATGCTAAATCCGGTAAGCGGGGAGGACATCGCCGCCGACCCCAATCACTGGAAACATTCAATGCTTGGAAGCACTGAGCTCATGGACTGTGTATGCAAGTAGCTGCGTATGTGACTAGGATCGAATATTTGTGCCATTTGAAGTTGCCATTTCTTCATTCTTTTTTCTCAATAAAAGCATGCAGCGCATGCAACCCATATTGACTCATTTGTCATACTTCAGCTAATGCTACAACATGGCAGTCAGAGTGCATCGGTTAGTCGTAGAGCAGGGTGCAAAATAGAATGTGTGTTTTTTTGTTTTCGGTACTGCTAATTTTGGCGCGCTTCGTGGCATAGAGCTTGACTGAAATAGCTTGAATTTTTTTTTATTTATCTTACCCCTTTCAGCAATAGTGTGTCAAGTGGGTTAGGATTGTGACCACCCAAGGAGCCGTGAAGGCATGCAGAGGTAGGTAAATGCAAGAGTGGAGTCTTTTTAATAACCGATCCATGTCATGACCGAGCACTTTAATGTGCCCGCATTCGCTTCATCATCGTCATGGCAAATCGTAGAGGCTGTCCTGTGCTATGGGTATGTGACCTTATTCCCCTCCACGCCCATTACAAAAGGAATGTCGTCTGAAGTGAAATGAGTTATTTAAAAAAATACTGGGAACAAAAAAGTGGGTAAGCTGAACTCTGAAATCTGTGGAAGCTGGAAAGTGCAGAAAGGCAAAGTTCAGACTTGTGAGATGGTGGTAACTGTTCACAATGTTTCGAATAATGCTGCAGCTTTGCAAAATAAGTCTTAAGAAGTTGAGATGCCAGATTTCAAGGCCCCCCCCAAAAAATTGGTGGTGGCTTAGCTCAGCTAGGCCAGGGTACATAGCATGAGCTACGTTTAGTTTGGTTTAGATCTGGTTTGACTATACTGGTTAAGCAATTAAAGAATTGTGTATCGATATTGCGTGTAAAACACATACTGATATTGCAACTGGCGAACTGTGATTGACTTGGTCTACTAACGAGAAACATTCAAGTCTACATTCTGTGGGCCAAAGATTGAAACTGGCGAACTACTTAATGGATCTTCGATCTCTGTACCAATGAATGAATATCAATAAGAATAAACTTGTTCTTTTGAAGAGTCTCTTTGGGACGTTAAACCCCACAAACCAAACTTGTTCTTTTACACATGCTGGTGTGCTAGTGTGTGTAATTGCTTAACTGCTCGAGCCAGACCAACGCTAAAAGTAGCTCTGACTATGTATGTCCTGGCCTAGCTGAGATAAGCCAGCGCCAATTTTTTACCTTGTGCTCTTTCTCCTTTTTGTCATGTGGTGAAGCGGCGGAACCCTTGCACAGCACCAGAGCAGCTGGTTGCCATGGTAATGACACGTGTAATTCTGGCTCCGGCTGACCACGCGAAATTGCTCCGACTTGCGACTTTGCTCTTGCTACAAAAGCATTTTCACGGTAGAGGAGTGCAAAAAAGATATGCAGACTTAGAAAGGGAGCAGTCCGTGTATATTAGTGCGTACAATTTTTGTGCTCCTTAATGTGTACCAAATGTCCAGCTATAAGTACTAAGCATATGTTACAGGCTTCTTCTGCATGTAAGGTTACTCATATAGATAGGTACAGGATGCAACAATCAAACGCTTGAGATGTCTTTTAAATTGACTCCAAAAGGCAGTTGAATGCTCATTTTCACAATCAATTAAGGCCATCCAGTGATGGCTGAACCATTTCGATGAGTTACTACATGCTGTTCCAAACGGGCTTTAGTCGAAACGAACCGTCGGTAGCATTAGGGGGCGGGAGTGTTCCAGTGTGAAAAATATGGTCACTGCTCTTGTATGCCATTGAAGGTTCTCGAGAGAGAAAATCCAGTGCAGTCCAGTTCTCTGTCTCCTGGGCGCTGGCACAGTGATTGCTTGGCCGTTCTATGCACTCTGTGCTAGCGTGGTGCCAGAGCATAAAGGAGGCTATGGTGGTGCAAGCACCAGCAGAACCGGTTTGCAATAGCCCAGAGAGGAGGCATTTTAATATCTACCTCGCTCGATAGCAAAGGTCTGTTTCTGATGGAGACGTGGGAGAGTGATAGCGTTGATGGGGGTGTGGTCAATGAACACTTCTCGCTTTACACCCAGTCCAGGCGGCTACGGCAACACGAGTACCGCTAACCCGCTTATAAAGGACATTTCATTCCCCATTTAACATGCCATATTTTTTCGCATTATTCATGTGGATTTGAGCAAATTTCATCTTTAGCTCGCACTTCCAGTATCGTCATTACACAGGGCTATTGGCATCAAGTAGCATCCAGCTGCAGGAGGCGCTATCTAGCACTATTATGGTGGATAGAACGCACGGAGGAAAAAAAAACAGCGTGACTTCACGCGGCCAACCTTTGCAAGCCAAGCGCCGAGGAAGCCGTTCCCTCCCCCGTTTCTTTGCTCTCCTAGTCTGTCCCTATGTTTTGATGTCGGTAGGCTTTAATGCGCGCGCCTGCCTTGGCGCAGATGCGCGACTGTCTGCTGTGGTGGCTGTGGCGAGCATGGTGATGGCAAGCATGGGTTATCGCGCAGATTCCCCGGTGCTGCGCGCACGGCAAACATCGTGCTGCGCCGATTCGTGCATGCGCGATGCGCAGCAGTAGTAGTACTATCACCGCACATTATCACGTGGTCTAATCACGTGGATGCCGACTCTCTCCCTTTTATTTTCAATGACTAGGCTTCAAGAGTATTGTCGCGCGCTCTCTCCTTAGTTTCCATAAAGAGGTGGCGTTCACGCGCGTTGAGGGCGCGCGCGTATTAACTGTTTCGATTGTTTTGATTTCACCACGTTTACACCTCAGCCCTCGTGACCACGGAGCTCGCGATGCATACACGACCGGAAGGAGATTGAGAGCACCTCGCACGATGTCTGGACTGCGAAAGCAGCACTCGACTCTTGCACAGTTCTGTCACGGAATTCTCCAGCCATGCTTTGTGTGATAAAGATCGGCTAAATTAAGCGAAGCGCTCGGTTTAAAAAAGCGGTGTAGTGCTCGCTCATTTGCCTTCCATTGGCATATCATTTTGCCGCCCATACACACTTAAAAGGATTTTGCACGTGTACAATTACGCAGGACGTGCATCACGACTTTTGATGATATTGGGGCACAGCCCTTTGTAACGGGCGATCTGGACAGACAGCTCCGGATCAGGCCGAAAAAGAAAAAAAAAAGGTTAACGAAAAAAAGAAATTTTGGGGGTTTAAAGCATGGCTTGAAGCTAGTGATAGAGCAAAAGCTACGAGCTGCAGTGATAGCCTCTGTAACACCGCCTTTTTTCGTACACTTCCTCTCCTGATAAATCTCACTACCATGCAAATACGCATTCTTAACGCATACAACTAAATACACTGCTTACTCCTGCCCGATCGTTTCTATACCGAATCAGATATTCCCCCGAATGCCCAAATTGTTCCAAAAACTATGCAAACTTAGAATATTGCATGTTTTCATGCCCTGTCGCAATTCGATCACCCCACTTTCCACACCCTCCTCCACCAAAGTGGCGGGCTTTGTTAGCATCTGACCAGCTGAAAGACCAGTTGGCCTTGGTGACCCTACTCCAGGGCATTCTTGACGCTTAGTAATGCGTTAAACAAAGTTGTTTCGTCCTCCTCCACTTTTTTAATCCACGGTCTTTTCAAAATGTTTCTTATAATGGTTCAAAGGAAAGGAAAGGCGCAGTATCTGTCATTCTGTGGATACCTGAACCGCGCTGCAAGGGATGGGAGAAATATGAGGAAAAGTGGAAAGAGAGGGGCCGTAGTGGAGGGCTGTGTAGTAACTTCATCCACCTGGGAATCTTAGGATGTGCCGTAGTGGACGGCTGCTGAAGGTCACTCTAAGGCTTGACCTTCGAGTTGCTCTAGGGCAAACCTAGACTGGCGCTGAAGGCTCAAGCTGGCTGATGTAGTAAAGCTTCCGCTTAAAAAGGATGCTGCCAAGACTGTTCACTGTTGTCAGGGGGTAAGGAAAAGTTAGGCTGTGATTTCCCATTCGGGGCCCACATCACCCAAGGATGCTGCTCTTCCCTGGTTGTGATGTGGAGCACCACCTGGGCTAAAAAAACCAAAATCTCAATTGTTATGCTTGAATAATGCAATAAATTATTTACTGGCTCCATTTTTTATTCTTTTTGAAAAAAAAAAATGGAGGTGGCTATTTTTGAATTGGAGAAAATATATTTCACGAACTATTACTGCCTCTTCCGCTTCAATGGGCTGGGTCGAGTTCCGGATGGTGGCACAGGTAACTAAGTTCTGAGCATTGTCCGTCACTGCAGCCACAAACGCGGACTGCTGAGGGTATATATTCAGCTGCATCTACATAGACTGCAGGGGTGGACGGGGGGTATTGCTTTTGAAGTGCCTTAGTTCTAGCAATACGTCGGTCGTAATTGTGTTCCGGATGAGCGTTTTTCGGAAGTGGCTGTAATGTAAATATTTGCGCTAATGGTTTCGGGAGGAGAATACACAGCGATGGATTGACCAGGGAGGCGAATTTCCAGTAGGTTTAAGAGCTGCTGTCCGGTTTTAGTTCCAGAGAGTCGGTGGTATTGGCCCATTAAGTGTGTCTCGGCTAGCCCTTCTAGGATATTATGTACCCCAACTGAAGAAATTTGGCGGTGGAAGTGGTTTTGGGCAGGAGAAGTGCCGTTTTGTAGGCCATTCTGACAAGACTGTTAACTTGCTCGGTCTCTGAGGGGGAGAGGTAAAGGTAAGGTAAGGAATAGGTAATTCTGTTTAGGCAGAATGCCTGATTGAGGCTGCGCGTGTCTGCCTTCCTTATCCCACAATGGCGATTGCAGATGCATTTGATAAGTGCCGCAATATTTTCAATTTTCGAAGAGCTTTCACGGCATTGGTGTTAGTGCCAGTGGTGGAAATGCATAGGCCTAGGACTTAGATGTTTTTGACTGCTTGGATGGGGGTTCCATCCAGGATGATGCGAATTGCAGGGGGGTGATGTTCTTTAAGATGTATTAATAAATATTCTGATTTGGATGCCGAATAGGATACTCCTATGCTTTGGGAGTGTGCAGTTACGACGTTGACTGCTTGCTGCAGGTTGCACTCGATTTCACCGTGATTACCCATGCTAGTTCAGACTGTGATGTCATCGGCGTAAAAACAGTGCTGAATCGCATGGATTGCTGCCAATTTGCGTGCTAGTGGAGAGTCCCAGTAATTAAGCCTAACAAGTGGTATATAAGCAAGATTGTACAGGCCTATGCGTCTACATATGCCTACAAAACTATAATTGGTCTACAGGAAAGGAAAGGCACAGTATCTTCTCCGGCAAGTGTGCTTGGATGGTACGCGATCGCTCCTGTCGCGTGGCTTTCCTTGGCGCGCGTTCAAGTGTAGGATTGCAGATGGCAGGAACGCTAGACGAGAAGATAGCTCGCAGAATCTCGCAGAAAAAGACAGATTTTACACACAGGATTTCGTTCCATGAGCATAGAAAGTAAAACTCGGTATAGTGTACTGATGGGCGACTTCAATGTGAATTTAGCCGGGTAGCACTGAAACACTATAGCAGTATGTTACACGTTTGTTTCAGCCAAACGTTATTTTGATAATGTTTGAGCAATGTTACATATAAAGGCTAGTATAATATTTTAGGAAACGTTTAAACAGCATAAAACTGCATATATGCAACTTAAAGGGACAGAACACTGCACCAGAAATGAAGAAATAGGGAAGGACTGCCCCCTGTGGTGTTCCTCTACTTCCTAGAGTGGTTGATTGATATTGATAGTCCTGTCATACACTTTGTGGTGGGGCATCTGGCCCCACCACAATCACGGCGACCGAGGAAGGTGCTGGTTTGATTGCCTGTGACATTTACTGTAAGACTTGGCTCTGGGGCCTAAGCCAACAAACTCTCCAAGACAGTGGAAGGACCCAGTCGATGTAGCTGGTTGGGCAGAAAGCAGTTGGAATATCGACGAGACCTCGGTTCTAATGTCGGAATACTCTTTACAGTCCCATACTATATGGGCAGCGGTCGCTGCACTTGTAAAAATCATGTCCGCAGCAGTTGTAATTGAGAAGGGGTAGGGGTTAATGAGGGGTGTTAATCGATAGAGGGTGACGTAATGTTGTGTCCGAAATAATAAGTAGGTCCATAAACTAATTAAGTAAATAATTAGAGGCAATTACCTAATCATAAACTAATTAAGTAATTAATTAGAGGCAAACCCCGCAGGGGTGGCGCAGTGGTTACGGCGCTCGACTACTATTCCCAAGGACGCGGGATCGAATCCCGGCCTCGGCGGCCGCTTTTCGGTGGAGGCGAAGAGCAAGACGCCCGTGTGCTCTGCGATGTCAGTGCACGTTAAAGAACCCCAGGTGGTCGAAATTTTCGGAGTCCTCCATTATGGCGTCTCTCATAGCCTGAGTCACCTTGGGGCATTAAACCCCACAAACCAAACCTAATTAGAGGCAAAACAAGCAAAACCGTGTCCACAGCAGTTGTAATTGAAAAGTCATAGAGGTTAATGAGTGGTGTAAGTCGATAGAGGGTGCTGAAATGTGCGCGAAAAATAATTAGGTCAATAGGTTAAGTATTTAATTAGAGGCAAAAGTGAAAAAGTAAAGTCGAAAATGGTCTCATTAGCGAATGGCTTGGCGCCACATTTGAATGTATCAAATACTAAAACAAATCAGTCTAAGGGGACGTCCAAGATGTGACGTCACGCAGCCGGAAGTAGAGCTGAAAAAGGGCATAGGAAGAGACTGGCGCGCAATTAAGCGGTAACCGCATGAGGCGACAGTAGGGTCCCTAGAAATACTTCTATGGACTCTACCGACAGCCTCTGGCGGTCCGTCGCGCGACGCCGCCGCCAATGCCTGTCGTCTCTGGTGCATACCGCACGGAGCGACGGGGTTCAGCGACAGAGGCGCGTTTTCAGCGTTGCTCTGTCACCACCGCCTCGTCATTTGCTCAAAGGAAGTGTAATTACGTTATAGCCCGTTTCTAACACTAAACAGCATGAAGTACGATAAAACTGATGAAATTTCCTGTAACGCATCGCATTTTAAAGGGTCACAGCGAAGCGGTGCGCTTCTACACTGCAGTGCCGACTTTCATTGCAAGCAGCGACTTTCTCCTGCTCCTTTCGAAAATTAATATCTAGCCACACTAGCCTTTTTTTTTTTTTTTTTTTTTTTTGCTACCTTTCCAAGCTTTTACTGGATTGTCTCAATGTTTTCATGTATACACAGATCAGACGAAGTGAGCGCGTGCAGGCACCAGGTTCGCCCAAACCGAAATAGGAAAACAAACTTCGCACGCAAAAGCAAAAAAAAAAAAAATACCGACGATTACGTTACTTCCTAATGCGAAATTTGAGCGCAGCAAACAAGCTGTTTCACCTTTTCGATAGATTGAGGCAAAGAAATCGAGCAACACATGTATGCGCTGTCACACATTTTTTTTTTATTTTTCACACGTATTCCTTTAACAAAGACTCCACTAACAGTTCTTGACAGTCATGATGGAAGCTTTGTGGTCGGAGAAATAGACTGATATATGTTCGACTTGGTACACTAATGCTTGATTCTCAAAGACGCGATCTATATACAAGTGCCTCGCGAGGTTGTCACAGCCGTGGGACTCGTTACGAGCGAGAGGAACGGGATACGAAGAGGCGTCCGTGTGCTGTGCGATGTCAGCGCACGTTAAAGATCCCCAGGTGGTCGAAATTACTCCGTAGCCCTCCACTACGACTCCTCTTTCTCTCTTTCCACTTTTACTCTCGCCTTCTTTCCCTTACGGCTTGGTTGCGGTGTCCACAGAAAACAAGTGAGACAGTTACCGCGCCTTTCTCTTCCTATAAAAAAAAAATCAGTTTTTCTACGCGGTCATGCCCCGCCGGGGTGGTACAGTGGTAAGACGCCCGACTACTGTCCGGAATACCCGGGTTCGAACCCGACCTCGGCGGCTGCGTTTCGATGGAGGCGAAACGAAGAGGCGTCCGTGTGCTGTGCGATGTCAGCGCACGTTAAAGATAGGCAAACTACTTGAGAAAGTTATTCAGAGGAGGCTAACCAAATACACCGAAGAGAATGATGCGTGGCCGGCTGAATTGGTCGGATTCAGACCCGGCCTTTGTACGCAAGATACCATGCTCAGACTACATAACGATGTTGTCAGAGACTTCAGGAAAAAAAATACGAAAGCTATACTAGGCTTAGACCTTAAGAAAGCTTTTGACAACGTCAGTCACGACGCCATTCTCGACGGGCTCGCTGAGCTTAGAGTAGGCGAAAGAACCTACAACTACATTAGATCATTCCTGCGAGACAGGACGGCGATCATCAGCTTTCAGGGCTTATGTTCGGAGGAGTTCCCGCTGGGTAACAGAGGCACTCCGCAGGGGGCTGTGCTCTCACCTTTCCTTTTTAACATCGTAATGAGGAAGCTCCCCAGTAAGCTTGGCCATCTCGATGACTTAAAACTAAGCATCTACGCGGACGATGTGACCGTCTGGATGTGCGAAGGGAACGACTCGTACATCACATCCAGGCTCCAAGAGGCAGCAAATATAATCAGCTATCACGCAGAGGACGTAGGTCTATGCTGTTCGCCAGAAAAATCGGAGCTCCTGGTAATGACCAGCAGTAGTGGGAAGATAACTCCAGATATCAAAATTAAAGTCAACGGAAATGAAGTCCGGAAAGTAGATGAAATTAGAATATTAGGTATGATTATCAACCGCAGGGGTAGTAACAAAAGCCTGATTAAGAAATTAAAAGATCAGGTGGAGCTCGTAGTCAGAGTATTTAAGAAGACGTCCAACAGAAGGAGTGGTCTCACGGAGGCTAGTAGACTCAGACTCGTACAAGCTTTTGTCACGAGCAGAATGTGCTACGCGACTCCATTCCTAAATATCAACAAGACCGAAGAACACAAATTAAACACCATAATTAGGAGATGCACGAAGTGCGCTCTAGGACTCCCCATAACTACTACTAACGACATTCTAGAGAAAATGGGGTTGCATAATGAGTGGAAAGAGCTGGCTGCGGCGGTCAGGCTGTCCCAGAGAGAGCGACTCGCAGGAACGGCGGCGGGTAAGCAAATCCTCGATTGGGTAAACCTACTAGCGCCCGGGGAAGGCGAAAGTGTCAGAGAAAGCATAGATCGAGAAATCAGAAAGCATCTATACGTCTCGCCCATACCGAAGAACATGCACCCCGTACACGACGAGGGGAGGAGGAAAAGCAGAGCTAAACACCTCGCTAACAAATTGGACAAACTCCCGCCGGGATCGGTCGCCTACACCGATGCAGCGATCGGGAAAAAAGGCGACGTAACCTCGGTCGCCCTATTGGACACTGGGATCGCCATAGGAATAGAAAGAAATCGAGATCTACCGCCGGTAGAGGCGGAGGAGATTGCAATAGCCATTGCCATTGCACGACCAGGCGTGAAACACGTCATCAGCGATAGCAAAGCGGCGGTTAGAAATTTTAGCAAGGGTAGAGTCAGCAATCGTGCTGCAAAACTTCTGAACGAGTCGTCTCTCGCCGAAAGCGTGACCATAATCTGGACCCCAGCACACGCCGGTCTCGCCGGCAACGAGGGTGCCCACATGCTCGCCCGCTCCTCGCTACCTCGGGGTGCTGAGGACGCCTCCACAACATCTAAAACCAAAGAATGTATAGGTACCTTTAGGGATGTAACCGACAACTTGAAGAAAGACCGGAGGATATATCCGCCACCGGTTAGATCCCTGAGTAAAAAGGAATCGTACGACTGGAGAGGACTCCAAGCTCGAAATTTCTTTTCGCCCCTGTGGAGGAGTTGGACGGGTGCCAGAGGGCGGAAGAGGGACGGTGCAGAAACCGAAATTTGTAAATTTTGCGGCCACGTGGCAACATTAGATCATATAATATGGAGATGCGTTCGTGCCCCAGGGCGCAACGCGATTAAAACTAGCGATGAATGGGAGACCACGCTAAGAAGCTCCGACGAAAAAACAGCGATTCGCCGTCCGCCTGGCGGCCGAGGCTGAAGACCTCTTCTCCTAGACGAGGCCGGGTGTCCTCTGGCCGCGGTGTGACAGACTGCCTCCCCGGACGCCTGCGTGCGGACACGTAGGTGGTTGCTGCACCATATTCGGCGGAAATAAATGTTCTTCCTCCTCCTCCTCCTCCCCAAGTGGTCGAAATTACTCCGTAGCCCTCCACTACGGCTCCTCTTTCTCTCTTTATACTTTAACTCCCACGTTCCTCCCTTCCCTTACGGCGCGGTTCAGGTGTCCACAAACTCGTGTGACAGATACTGCGCCTTTCCCTTCCTGTGAACCAATTGTTATTATCTACGCGGTCACGTTGTCTTGACTCGCTAGCGGCGGCAGCGGCATCAGACAGTCGCTGCTAGCGCTTCCTCCGGCGACCCCTCCCCCCCCAAACCCCCTTCCTTTCTTCCTTTCCTTGTGTTCTCCGGCTGCTCCGCGCTTCCTGCGAGGCTTCGGTTGCCAAGCGCCGGCTCGAACTGGGGGGATGAAAGTGGGGAGGCGCTGGTTACGAGGCCGACGCCGACGCCGACGCGAAACCCAGGAACGAGCGCCAAAGAGCTGCGCTCTAAAAGCTAGAGCAGAAGTTGAGCACCCCAAAGCCTTCTGCGATTGGCTGCCTCACGAGTCACTTCCGGGTGACACGCGAAGTTTTCTAAAAACCCAGAAACAGCGACAGCGACTAGCGGCAATGCTCTGGCGGCACTCAGCCCGTCGCGCACGGCGTCGTGCGGCATGTCGCCGCGAATTGTCGCCTCATGCGGTTAGCGCTTTACAAAGTACCAAAGACTGAAATGAATAAACAAAAAGTGAATTAATGTAACGTAAATGATGTGACGTCACTCAATCGGAACTAGAGCCGGAAAAGGGCATAGGAAGGGACTGGCGCGCAATTTGCAAAATCGTGTCCTCAGTAGTTGTAATTGAGAAGTCGCAGAGGTTAATGAGTGGTGTCAATCGATAGAGGGTGATGTAATGTGTTTGAAGAAATAAGTAGGCCGATAGGTTAATTAGGTAATTATTAGAGGCAGATATAGAAAAGTAAAGGCGAAAATGGTCTCATTAGGGAATGGCTTAGCGCCACATTTGAATGTATCAAATACTACAATAGTTAATCCTGGTGAGCCATATGGTTGGTTGGTTGGTTCACAGGAAGGGAAAGGCGCAGTATCTGTCACACTTGCTCTGTGGACACCTGAACCGCGCCGTAAGGGAAGGGAGGAAGGTGGGAGTGAAAGTGGAAAGAGAGAAAGGGGAGCCGTAGTGGAGAGCTACGGAGTAATTTCGACCACCTGGGGATCTTTAACGTGCGCTGACATCGCACAGCACACGGACGCCTCTTCATTTCGCCTCCATCGAAACGCAGCCGCCGAGGTCGGGTTCGAACCCGGGAACTCCGGCACAGTAGTCGGGCGTCTTACCACTGCGCCACCCCGGCGGGGCGAGCCATATGCTCCCAGGAGAAAATAATAATAATAGTTGGTTCACAGGAAGGGAAAGGCGCAGTATCTGTCACACTTGCTATGTGGACACCTGAACCGCGCCGTAAGGGAAGGGAGGAAGGGGAGCCGTAGTGGAGGTCTCCGGAGTAATTTCGACCACCTGGGGATCTTTAACGTGCGATGACATCGCACAGCACACGGACGCCACTTCGTTTCGCCTCCATCAAAACGCAGCCGCCGTGGTCGGGTTCGAACCCGGGAACTCCGGGCAGTAGTCGGGCGTCTGCTCCCAGGAGAAAGATAAGAATTCTGTGCCAACTGTGACTCGAGAGGGACCCTCGAACACATCCCCTGGGACTGCCCTTTTTCTCCCGGGAGGGGTCTAAATCTGACACCGCAACTCTGGGAGACCATGCTGCGCTGCTCGGACCCTGGACTCCAGCTAGCCGCCATCCAGCTGGCCTGGGACGCCGCCGGCCAACAATGTCTGCCGACCTGCGTCTGAGGCGGGGCACCCGCCATCCACCCCAAGCGACGGAGGGCCGGAGCCTCTTCATCCGCTGGAATAAATAAAAAGTTCTGCTCTTTAATTAGTCAGTTAGGGGGACATCAAAAATGTGACGTCACGCAACCTGAAATCGAGTCAAAAAAGGTTATAGGAAGGGATTGGCGCGCAATTTGAAAGTACCAGACTAAAGTAGTTAAGGCAGTCAATTAGGGTGACGTCAAGGAGGTGATGTCACGCACCCGGAAGTAGAGCTATGGTGGCTAGAAGGGGGAGGTGACGCCAACGGCGGACGGAAGCCGCTCCTCCATTTCAAGCCGAGTGTAGGTGGCGCTGCTAGCCGCAGTGCGATGCATGGTACGCGCCGCTCGCCTTCAGCCACGGTACTTGAACATACGTATGCCCGCCGTGCGTGCAACGCGTCGGCCTTTCAGTGATGTTGTTGCAGGTAATGATTTAGCTCATTAAACTCTAGTCGGACCGGATTACGGCTGACAGAATTCAATTTTAAGCCATGGTGGTGCAATGGTTAGGGCGTTCGACTGTTGTGCCCAAGGATGAGGGATCGCATCCCGGCCGCGGCGACCGCTTTTCACTGGAGGCGAAAAGCAAGGCGCTCGTGTGCTGTGCGATGTTAGTACAAGTTAAAGAACTCCAGGTGGTCGAAATTTCGGAGTCCTCCACTACGGTGTCTCTCACAGCCCGAGTAATTTTGGCACATGAAACCCAACAATTAAAATCGATCGGTTGGTACTCCGATACTTCTGGTGCGTAGAATAAGGGCGTATCTATCCTTTCACTTCCAGGAATTGAAGGGTCTTGAATGAGTCCCGTCGGATCGAGATAGTGCATGTCGAAAGTAGAAGACAGACCAATGAGTCTTCAAGGTATACTGCGCACAAGGACGAGAAAGGTACGCGCAGCTGTTGCGCTTGTTGTGTACCTTTCTCCTCCTTGTTTTGTGTGCGCGCAGTATACCTTGAAGATATGTCTGACCGACTCGCCCAACAACGCACTATTTCAAGAGAATGAGGATGGAAGGATGTTTCGGCTCCGTGCGGTCGCATTTTGTTTTTCCACAACGTTGTTTGCCCCAGGGCATAAAATAATATGTAAGAAGAAAATTAAAAGGGGTAATAAATTAAAGAAAAAAGGTTGGCTGTTCTTTGGTCGATGTTTTCCACCTCCTTCAGTTTCAAGAATACGAAGCATCAGCATTACTCCTAAAAAATGTGATTGGGGATCCAAACAAGCAAAACAAAGCATAGCAAAAATTTATTGCACATCGTAGTAATAGCAATGTACTGCACATCATAACATTCAGGGTAATTCAAAATTACAGATACATTTACACATGCTTCTGTGTAATTAGAAAGAAAAAACATTAAACATTAATTACCAACACTGCATCCATCGCTTGGCACTAAGAAATGGGGAGGCAAGGATATATCACTTCCCGCTAAATAAAAAAAATATTACATTCGACCTTGAATAAATATGCCACTTAGAGCACCCTCCTAAGTTTCAGCACTTTCATTCTTCCCTGCTTAGCGTTGCGCTTACAGTTCTGGGCCTTAACATAGAAGTGCTGCCTGGTAGGAACATAAAACTTTATCATTTTGCTTGAGAGGGACATACTGTGTTTTTTTTTTTTTTTTTTTTGCGCTGGAGTTCATGTGCTCGACGAAGTTAAGCACTCACATTGACATGTAAGCAGCGCAACACATCTTGCCACAAACGAAAGATCACGCTGGCAGCCGCGAACAAACAGGAACGCTGCCGCACCGTCCATACACCGCGCGCGAACCTGCACACGCGCGCGATCGCGTGACTGCATCGCCAAGTAAAGCCCTCGCCAAGCTGACCGCAGCGCCACCGCGGCCTTCGCGGCAGCGCATGAACCAGAGGATCGCGCTTTCTCGGCGGATACGCCGGCGCTGGCTCCACCTAAAAAAAAAAAAAAAAAAAAAAAAAAAAAAAAAAAAAAAAAAACGCTTCGCCGGGGTGGTGCAGTGGTAAGACGCCCGACTACTGTGCCGGAGTACCCGGGTTCGAACCCGACCGCGGCGGCTGCGTTTCGATGGAGGCGAAACGAAGAGGCGTCGTGTGCTGTGCGATGTCAGCGCACTTCCCCCTTCTAGACACCATAGTAGAGCCGAAAAGGGCATAGGAAGGGGTTGGCGCGCAATTTGAAAGTACCATAGACTAAAATGAATAAACAAGCGGGCGGCCAGTCTACTGAGAAGGCACCCGCTAAACCGCGAGGTTTCAGTCATCTGGGTTCCAGCTCGCGAGGGTCTACCAGGCAGTGAGGCTGCCCATCGCCTCGCTCGAGATGTATACACCCGAGCGGCCATAGAGACCCCGCTACCCGGAGACAAAGACCCCCTCATCACCTACGAGGAGTTCTCTGAGACTCTCATACTAAACAGAAGGATCTATCCACCACCAGATAGGTCCCTGATACCCTCAGAATGCAGGGCCTGGCGAAAAATTCAGGCCAATCGTTTCTTTCCTCATGTTTACTCTGCATAATGAGTTGACAGGGGACCCAGAGGCTTGCAATATCTGCAACGTACCTCTGAGTCAAAATCCCCTAATCTGGCAATGCCCTGATTCTCCGGGAGCTAAAGAAACTGATCCCCTTGATCAAATTACCTTGGAGTCCTACATCCGCAGCCCAAATGTGGATGAACAAAAGATCGTCCTACGCCTGGCGGAGGAGGCTTACTCCAAGACCTTCTATGCGGCCACGGCGCAGGAAAGCCGGCAAGGAGACCCTTCCCCTGGCTGAGCCCCTGCCCCGAGGTCCATATCGGTGTAAATAAAGTCTTACTCACTCACAATAAACAATAAGTGAATTAAGCAACTAGAAGCAACCAGAAGCAACGAACAGCGGTATTCGTGCTTTCGCGTTACTCCACTGCAGATTCTGCAGTGCTCTAATTTTTTGCTAGGATGACATTAGCCAGGTCTTCCCTGGGATGGAAATAGACGTTTCAGAAAAAATTGATAGGTAAGCCCGTGCGGCGGGGAAGAAGCTCTAAGGGGAGGTAGTTGCAGGGTAAAAGGCGGACAAATCAAGGGCGAGGTAGACTATGTGACGATAAACGCATGGGTCACCCAAGGTGAGGTAGAGAATGAACGGCTTGGTAACCTGTTAATGCGCATATTTTGTGTGGCTCCTGTACAACGATGACATCAGGCGCAGCAGCGATTTGCTGCATATGTCCTTTTTTCGTTGCAGGCCTCTGCAGTTCCATTGCCACATGCAGAGGAGTGTGGGGGAGGAGATTTGTTTCTAGGAGGGAGCTATTAGGGCGAACATGGTGGGAGTGGAGGGATTGGTTGAGCAGGGTTTAGGGCGGTAAGTTTCGTCATCATCTCCAATACTCTTAACCTTGGAGAAGTGTTCATCTATTTGCGAGAAGCCAAATTTTACTGGGAATGTCAGTGAATTCCAGTAGCGCCTATCATAACAAACCCGAGTGTGGAGCAGTGAGAGGGAATGCTCTGCAGTGACCGGCGGGAAGACCAAGAAGGTCTGATCCGACGGGCCCATGCTTAAATGTGAAAGCATGCATCCGCCGGAGGGCCTGCAGATTACCAATTCGGAACAGTGGGAGGCCGCATTGCTTAGCTCTGATTCAAGCCGGCAACACGCCATCACGGCTTGGGCCAAGGAGGTCGTAGAGCGCCATCGAGCGATGACCACCCCTGGGGCGGCTTGAGAAGAAGCGAACTCCCACGAAGAAAGAATTTTCCCAATTCTTCTCAATAAAGTTTCCTCCTCCTCCTCCTCCTCCTCCAGCTGGCGGCGGCATTCTGCGGGGCCCTGGAATAAGGGCGGACGACCACCGCTACGGAAGGTGGTAGACATCTAACCACCACAAACTATAGATGAAATAAATGTTTATTCTCTCTTTCTCTCTGATTTAGCGTGTTGATTTGTTCCTGCTGTTGCAGTTCCGAATAAGGCGGCTTTAGGGTTATGATGGTTGGTTGGTTGGTTTGTGGGGTTTAACGTCCCAAAGCGACTAAGGCTATGAGAGACGCCGTAGTGGAGGTCTCTGGAAATTTCGACCACCTGGGGTTCTCCGTTTCTTTTTTATAGTGGGAGGGAGGGGGATTCTGACGCGATTGATTGTTTTGGATGAGGATAGATATTGACGTTTGGCCCATGTCACGTGCCTGGACAATGGGGAGCAGCGAATTTGCTCTCCGAAGTTCTTGTATGATCTCTCTGGGTGGTTCCCCGTTGTGGGCGCAATAGATGATGCCTCGTATGACCTGATCAGGTGGTGCGATGTATCATTGGACTTGGACTTTTTGGCCTCCTAGGGTACACCTGTGCGTATTTGGCGACTTGGCATGAACAACTTGTAGACATAGTGAATACTTTTTTGTCCACGTTGATCCGGGTGTGGTGACCGGGACTCCACAGGAGAGCATCTCCGAAAACTTACTGTGCCCAAGGACGTGGGATCGAATCCGGGCCTCGGCGGCAGCGTTTCGATGGAGGCGAAACGGAGTGGCGCGTCCTAGTGCTGTGCGATGTCAGTGCACGTTAAAGAACCCCAGGCGGTCGAAATTTCCGGAGTCCTCCACTACGGCGTCTCTCATAGCCTTAGTCGCTTTGGGACGTTAAACCCCACCACGACCGGCGGTCGTGAACCCCACAAACCAACCAACCAACACTCCCTCAGCAAAACAGGATGTGGCCACTCTGGTGTAGTACTTCGCCGCAACCTTCCATGAATACTCCAATAAACCTCCGGTTCTCAGTCGCCAGCTCAGACCTGTGATGCAGCGGAGGGTGCCAAGAATGTCTGGCTCCGGACAGGCCGCCATTGGAAACCTACCCTGACGATGTTTGACGCTAGAACCCTAGCTAGTAAGCCTAGTTTTTCAGTGGTCTTCGAGGAACAAGCGGGTTATGAAATGGGATATCATGGGGCTTAGGTTAGGAGGCCTATTGAGGCATGTACTGTACTGAAGGGCGGTCATGTGTTGTGTCATCGAGGTTTATTGGAAACGAGAACTGGGAATGAGGTTCTTTGTCAGTAAGCATGTAGCTGGCAACATAGATGATTTCTATAGCATTAATGATAGGGCGGTAGGCATCGTAATTAAGCCTAACAAGCGGTATATAAACTGAAAGTTTGTACATGGGTATACGTCTATTACGTAACTATAATTGGTTTGCAGGAAAGGAGAGGCGCAGTATCTGTCATACTTTCCCCGGAAAGTGTGTTTGGACGGTACACCATCGCTCCTGTCGCGTGGCGCTCCTTGGCGCGCGTTCAAGTGTAGGATTGCAGATGGCAGGAACGCTAGACAAGAAGATAGCTCGCGGAATCTCGCAGAATATGACAGATCTCGCGCACAACTCTGGCGCAATTTCGTTCCATGAGTCTAGAAAGGCTTTCCCCTTAAACGCAGTATACTGTATTGATGGGCGACTTCAATGAGAATTGAGCCGGGTAGCACTGAAACACTGCAGCAGTATGTTACATGATTATTTCAGCCGAACGTTATTTTTATGTTAATGTTTAAGCAATGTTACATATAAGGGTTAGTATAATATTTTAGGAAGCGTTTAAGCAGCATAAAACTAACGCGTATATGCAACTTAAAAGGACGTAGAAACTTGACCAAAAATGTAATGGGGTTATGGCGTAAATAAAAATATCTTGCATGGTATGGTATAGATTGAGTGCTACATTACATTATACAAGAAACAAACGTTCATAATTTAATTTTACATTGAAAGTCGCATAAAACGACTGATGTTGCCTCTTGCGGCAAAATTCTGTAGTTAACACCGTAGTAACCCACGTGACCACGTCTTGGAAAAATGTCACTGGTATTATATTCTGGGCACTGTACTGGTATTCATAAGTGCATAGTGTTTTATTATATTTTGTACTCTCTCCGCAGCTCCCGCCAGCAAAAACCAGCCTCATTTCGCATCGCCTTTCATATTCTTCGAGAGTTTCTCACTAGATGAAGCCGCAGCCTTTTTTGAATATTTTGGATGAACTGTTGACTATGGCTCACTAAAACTTCCGTAGATGACGCATACCTTCCTGTGGCGTAATACCCTTGGATGTAGAAACTAGATGCTAAGGTGTACTAAACAAAATTACAATGTCTAATTACTGTCAGGGGGTGAAATTACATCAGTTTTCATCACTTTTGTCAACGCGCGCAATCGTCATCGCGGTCGCTACTCATGGTTTCCAGCTCAGACTACATAAAAACGGGTGCATGCACTGATCTAAAAATTCTCCTTAAATGTTTCGTACTGCGTTTTCGGCAAAACCGTTACGGAATCGACGATTCGAGAAAGAAAGCTTTACACTGTTCCGAAAACAATTGGACGCTGCGGTGTCCTGTCCCTTTAAGTGTAATATTCTTGAAAGTGATAAAGCAACCTTGCACAACTTGCACACATTACAAAGACCACACTACAGCACAGCAATTCCATAATGCAGCCCAACTCTTTTCTTGTTATTGTCTGCTTAGACTCACACAACACAATTCACACAAGTCTATGTTATCAAAACTGAAAAAAGTGTTCTTGATATATTCACGTGTAGTGCTTCTTTATTACTGTTGGCGTTTCTAGTACATGTGGTTTGGCATTGGTTATCTGTTCGGGTATTTTGCTCCTGTATTGCTCCTACCATTTCCTTGCGCATGTGGTTTCAATGTCTGCTTTTAACGTATCTTTTTTTGTTTTTGTTGTCAATTTCACTGTACGAACAGCGTGTTGATGTGTTAGTATTTTAATCCATATTTTGGTGGCAGGTCGACACCGGGATGATTTTTTATTTCTTAGGTTTTTCCTCTTGTTAAGCTGGTTTTTCTTTTCTGCTGTGTATTTTAACAATGTATGTAATCCCACTCCTGCCTAAGGCCTTCTGTGAAGGCTGGCAGTATTCCTGAAATAAATAAATAAATAAATAAATAAAAAACACAACACAAGAAAAATGACACTGGCGAACAATGCACATTAACAATGCGCATAAACTCCTACACACCTCTGAACAAATATCATAGAGTCAAGCTTTTTGACCCATCGCCAAGGCGTATCCTGATAGTGACGAATGGATAATAAGCAAAGCTTCCGAACAAAATAATAGGGCTATGAGTCTACTCTGTCGCAGACATTATCCCAGTCTTAGTTGCAAATAAGTGTTACTTAAAAAAAAAGATGTTTAAGAAAAGAAAAAGTTGCTTGAAATATATTTGCTATGCTGTTTTATAGTTATGAATGAAACATTATTTTAACGTGTAGAAGATTATATTAAATCAACATTTCTTTGAAACAATAAGATCGTGTTCAAGATACAACATAAACATATAACATTGCAGTAACATTCAAAAGTCAATATTAGTATAATTTTCTTCTGAATGTTCTGCTAATTTTAATTTTATGCCATATATCTTCAGGAAATGTTCAGGCACTTACATGTGTTTTATAAGTTACTCTAATGTTTGGTGCAACCTGGTGCTCTATAACATAATCTTCTAGAGCACTATACCTGGGTGAGTGAATAAACTTTATTAAATGCTTGATGTTTTGTTTTCAACTCCTCAGCCGAGGCTGACGAGCGGTTGGTGCCCCCCAGTCCAGGGCACCACTGGCTTTCGTCAGCTTGCGACCTCTTGTGACCAGGTAGAGCTAAGCCATGGCGTTCCGTCACCAGGTGATGACGTCACAATCTCGCGGTATCGCATGGAATCTCGCGAAGAAGTGACACTTCCGCGGACAGACACTTATGAGCATATAAAGGCTTTCGCCTTTTTAATCTCGTGTGTATCGCTTAATTTCAATGCGCGCGATTACCTGTGGCTGGTACTAGTGCGATTAGGTTATCCAGCATTGTACCAGATGCGTGTCAGAGGCTTTCGCCCTAACAATGTCGCGTGTATCGCTTAATTTCAATGCGTGTGATGACCTGGGGCTGGTACTAGCGCGACGAGGTTATCTAGCATTGTACCAGATACGCGTCATAGTGCGGTGGCTTTGAGGATGTGTCTTGTTGCGATGGTGGTGCTCGGCGACCAGAGGGAATTCGCAAGACGGATGCTGAGAAGGCGGAAAACGCTCTCTATGAGGCAACTAGACGAAGCGAAGGCGGGAGCCGATGCACGAATATTGCAACGGAAGCGCAGCACCGCAAGTGTGCGGAGGAAGCCGAGCTGCGATAAGCTGCAGACGATTGCAAGCGCTCAGTGAAACGTCAGCGTCGTTTAAGTAATAGGCGAATAAGAGGCTGCGATCAAAGTAGCATCATAGTAGCAAAAAATGAGGCAATGAGGGCGCTTAACTCTCAGTAAAGATTTCCAGTCAGTCAGTCAATCAGTAAAGCGAAGCCTAAGCGTCTTCCTAATTTTTAGTCCTCCCCTCAATTATTTTTACACCTTTGTTCCACAAATCAGCCAAGTTCTTCAAATAGTGAGAGAGCTGCTGCATATTTCTTTTCTTGAAAACCAAAGTGACCACCAAAACTGTATCAGTTAGACGCCTTTCACTTCCTTATAATTAGTTTTGCTATTGTACCATTTGTTATGGCGAGAAGCCATCAGAAATGAACCAAGCTGAGAAGCACGGGTAGTCGGACGGCGAGGAGGTGTTCAAGGAAACAACAAAAAAGGCTGAATGCGACGAAGACAAGCGCGGCTATAAACCGGATTGCGTTAATGTAATGCGGCGTGGGGCATCTTGCCTGTTCGCAGGAGTCGCCGTCGATTCAGCACGTGCGGTATACTGATACGCTTGTTGCTCCCGCCTTATCATTTGACCTCTTCTTTTGACGCCGTTCTCTTCGCTTGCGGCGGTCAGTACCGACCGACAAGCCTAGCGATTCGGTCTTGTTTCTGAATGCATCTGCAAGCAGCCACTGCTGTCATCGGCACAGTGAACTTAACAAGCAAAGAAACAAGCGTTAAGGCCTGCTTGGAAGGCTTTTCAGCTGTCCTGTGGCTTTCTGCGCTTCTCCGTCGCCAAACCATAGGCTCCAGCCACGGTGGAGAGTCCAACTTTGTATCGTCAGTTCCTGCCAACGATTCCTTCCTCTCCCGACGACAAACCGAACGCCTCGCGGGTCCACGACGCCAGCCGACAAGACCTACCCTACCGCAAGTCGAAAACCAAGTGGTAATATTTTCTTATTTTTTTTTTGACATTTTTCCGCTAGGAAGCAGTTTAATTACGAATTCACAGCGAACGCATAATTTACACTTTCTCAGTTTCAAACGGGTGACAAGCGTGTGTGTGTGTGTGTGTGTGCGCGCGCGTGTGTGTGCGTGTGTGCGTGTGCGTGTGTGTGCGTGTGTGTGAGTGCGTGCGTGCGTGCGTGCGTGGGTGGAGGGGATGTCTGTGTTAGAGCACTGCGCGGGCCTGATTTTCCGGACCGGGCCCATCGTTTGAAGCCCGAGCCCAGCCCGGGCCCATGGCTCCAAGCCCGATCCCGTGCTACCAAGTCTTGGCCCGGCTCAAGCCCGGCAGCCAGTCTGCGCAGACTCCTTAAAAATGTAGTTATAACTTATAAGGCGAAAAAAGAAAAGATTAACGCATTTTTGCTCCATTATAAATGACGTAGTCTTCATTTACATGCAACAGATATAAAAGAGCCCACATCCCAGATAACACGCTCCAAAAAATCCAAACACGAGAAGAAAAAAAGGTTTCTAAAAGACTGCATGAAGTATTTTCCCTTTTTATCGAAAGAGCGCGAAACTACTACCAAGGGTCTTATTGGGCTTGTTGGTTGTTATTCGGAAGTAGTGCTATTGAACGAGGAACTAACTGTCCACTTACCTTTTTATGCGTCTTCCACATGCGCTAGCCACTATGTCTGAAGTGAGATTGTAATAAATATATCAATAATATTGTATGTGATAAGAGCCGTAATTCTATCTGTAATCTGAATTGCTGAATTAGCGCTTGTAGGTATGCTGTTCACGAATTTTTTTTCCTTTGGTCATGACTGTATTTTATGTGCAATTTCTTTGTTTACTACTATGGGTGTACTTTTGATGCAACCAACCCACTCCTTTGTCCTGAATAGGACTGATACTCCTTTGTCCTGAATAGGACTGATAGTTTTGTCAAAATAAATAAATTATACTGCTTAAATGGTATATAATGAATCAAAGTGAGAAAAATTATACAATAATAATTGATTCAGAGGAAAGGAAAGGCGCCGTATCTGTCGTCAGACGTCCCGTGGACACCTGACCTTGCCATAAGGGAAGGGAGGAGGTGGGACTGAAAGTGGAAAGGGAGAAAGAGGAGCCGTAGTGGAGGGTTTCGGAGTAATTCCGACCGACGGGGATCTTTAACAGGCGCTATAATTTTGCCCCGCGGGGTGGTGCAGTGGCAAGACGCCCGACCACTGTGCCGGAGTTCCCGGGTTCGAACCCGACCTCGGCGGCTGCGTTTCGATGGAGGCGAAACGAAGAGGCGTCGTGTGCTGTGCGATGTCAGCGCACGTTAAAGATCCCCAGGTGGTCGAAATTACTCCGTAGCCCTCCACTACGGCTCCTCTTTCTCTCTTTCCACTTTCATTCCCACCTTCCTCCCTTCCCTTACGGCGCGGTTCGGGTGTCCACAGAGCAAGTGTGACAGTTACTGCGCCTTTCCCTTCCTGTGAACCAATTTAACTTTTAACTGGCATCGCACAGCACGCGGACGCCTCTCCGTTTCGCCTCCATCGAAACGCAGCAGCCTGCGGTCGGGATCGAACCCAGGTACTCCGGCACAGTTGTCGGGCATCTTAACTAAGAAAAATCTGACCAAAATATTCTGCCTGTAATCCATACGTTCATGAACACAATAGCTTTAATTTTTTACATGCCAGACATTTCTTGACCAAACATTTGCCTCTGCGGGTACTTTAACAGTGGCCTCCTCTGCTGAAAAGAATATTTGGTGATAAAAATATGACCGAACAAAACCGAAAAGATCAAGAGCGCTTTGTGCTAGATCCGAGAAAGTGTGCTCACTGGTTGCTGAAAAATCCCAAGCTGGATGTGTTGTGTATTTTAGTAGGCGTAAGCGAGCCGTGTGTCATGCGTTTTAGCCCTCCGTAAGACCTATACTTAGTAAAGCGGGATGCAGGGTTTTCCGCTTTGTCTTTTGATCTTTTTCGCTGCTTGTGTCGTTGAAAGCCGCCAGACGTGCGCTGCCAAAGTTATTTGGCCAAGCCAATTAGTGCCGTTGATTAAAATCGGTTTGCAAATGAGCTTCCTCTCATTCGTCGTTAGCAAATGTACTATTAGTGGTTTATTCATAAACGACTTGAATGATTCCAGTGCCGGGATTCCTTAATTTCCGAAAGAAGACGTATACAGCTAGCACCAGCCCGGCTTAGGCCCGCAACTTGAAGCCCGGACCTAGCCCAGGCGTGCAACTTCAAGCCCGAGCCCGGCCCGGCCTCGGAAAAAGAGCAATTTTCAGGCCCAACTCTGCCCGCGGGTTGGGCTTTCGGGCCGGCCCGAGCCACTGCAGTGCTCTAGCCTGTGTGCACGCGTGGCGTTCGCACGCATTTTACTCGCGGCAGCGCTGGCTGAGTCTTTCATCCTGGCTGGCCTCCGTCTGAGAGCATACTTCCGACGAGACCGCGTCAGCCAATTGCTCTCAAGTGAATAGGAGCCCCAAATAGCGGTCGCTAGGGTGGTCGGAATAGTGGTTGGATTTTAACGTGTAGCGTTAAGAAGCTCGTGCAGCTGAATATCTGGCGGCGTCCATTGGAAATATTCTTTCGAGGTTTTAAAAATGAAAGCAAATCACGGGAGGCTGAAAATGAAATGAAACTGTGAAGAGGTTCTGTAATAGGGTTCTTCAGAAAATATTATTCAGCAAAACAAAGTACAGAAGGTTCCAGGATGTTGGAGGGGGCTAAGATAATGCGTTGTGGTGTGTATCATACAGTAGCATGTGTTTGAACACTTTAGTGGCGTGTAAAAGTTAGGAGGATGCTTAAGCTCCACCTTAACTGTAGACACGACATCATCATCACCGCCATCACCTTTTATTTATTTTACTACATATCGTTGGGAGTCTCCAGACGAACAAGCTGTTGAGAAACAGCTTGAGTGTATCTGGGGCTCATACAAGGCAGAAGCATACAAAACATTTCAGTGAATTGACAAAAATAGTCAATTTTTCTTTCAGTGTACATTTCAGAGTTACAAGCAAAGTAAACACAGATCTCAAGTATCCATGAACGAAAAGGTAAAAACAAAAAAGTCGCCACTAAGCAAATTGCATCATGGACAAAATAAGCATAGAAAATAGAGGCTGTCAGTAGACACCAAAAATTTGCGTATTTGCATTCGGGTGATAAACTGAGTGAAAAAACTTTATTTGCCACCAGAAAAAGCCGGGCACCTCCGACCCCGGCACGCAGGCCTGGGAGGCGGTGGCCGCCGCGTTAAAGCCTGGCTGGCAGGCCTTAAACTGTAGCAGCCTCCTCCGCCAGGTGGACGATGTTCCGCTGGAGCTCACGGTTCGGGCTCTGCAATAGGGCCTCCCAGTTCTCGCTACTAGCTATATTTTGTCCCACCCCAGGACAGTGTGGTCATTCCCATATTATCTGGTTCATATTTTATCGCCCCGCAATCACTACACCTATCATACTCCCTCGTCTCGGGGTACATGAGGTACGTAAAGGCTGAAATCATATACGTATTAGTTTGCAAGCGCCTCCACGCCACAGCTTCCTTGTTATTCAATTTCGGGTTTTGTGGGGGTACCAGCCTACGTGCCAATTGATAATGGTTGATTATATATCCCCATGAATTAGCAACCGGTCCTCGTTACCCCAGTCGTCGGGGGGTCCTATGGCTGCACGAATTAGGGTGCTCGTTGCCGAATTAGGGTCGCCTCGTTGCCAGGGACGGCAGCGTGCGGGGGTGTCCAGATTATCTGAATTTTCCTGTTCAGTGATTGTTGGCTAAGGATCTTTGCCACCTCCGGCGAGATCCCGCCTTTTCCAAAATTTTGATTCTCAATCTTACGTCCTGGGTAGAGAGGGATGGGCGAAAGCCGAACATCGAATCGGGGAAGAGATGGTTGTCATCGAGGAAGCTCTGCAAGCAGTCTAGAACGACGTGCTCAAAGAGCTTACCGGGACAAGAGGTGAGGGAAATAGGGCGGAGATTTTAGGTGCCTATGGGTTTGCCGGGCTTGGGGATGAAGGTTACCTTATAGCGTGGGTCCACTCAGAAGGCAGAGTGCCTTCGTGCCAATGTTTGTTAAAGAGGTCCGTAATGATCTCTAGGGATGATGTGTCCAGGTTACCTTGTTAGAGATTTGGTCTGCTTCTGGTGCGGAAGTGGTTCGGAGCTTATGCAGCGCCGCACGAACCTGCCCCAGTTTGATATCTGCGTCAAGCGCAGAATTAAGGGTGCCGATGTAGGAATGGGAGGGGGGACGGAGGGGAAGTGCAAGAAGGCAATCGGAATCGGATAGTGGAGAGGATTGTAGTGGGCGCGTCACATCCCCGCGCTGCGTGGCCTTGGTATGCGACGGGTCAAGGAGGACACGTAGGAGCGTCCACGTATCCCTCAGCCCGATGTTACCGGCCATGCGGCCGCAGGTCTGGCCCCACTGCTGCCTGGTGAGATATGAGCAGTGCTCCTCAATCTTCATAGCCAGGTGGGCAAGGCGGAGGCGTAGCGACCGGCTGTGTTTTTGTGAAAGTCAGCGGCGGGGCAGGGAATGATTCGCCTCCGCGCTCGTCCCAGATTACACACCGATTTTTTTTTTTTAGCGGAGTTTATGGCAATTGGGCTTGCACTTTTAAAACTTCCACACAATCAGTAAAAAATAATTTTTTATCAGAATTTCTCTTTGTTTTGTGGTCACTGGAGTCAGCGTGGGATGCTCTTTTGAGCTGCTCATCAAAGTATTTCATGCGTGGATGGGTGAAAAAGTTACGCTCCATTTGGGTCCCAGGTCACTGTGGTATTTTCCAGAACGAAGTGGCAGGCATCTTGGCTGAATCAGCTCTTGATACACCTGTTCTATGTACCCTCCACAATATTATCAGTTTTGAAATGTATCGTTTTCAGCGCTTAAATACATAGCCGCTTCATACAATGATCTCTTCTTATCTACAGCAGGCTATCAACATCTCATGTACTAATTGAAAGTTCGTTAATATAAATCACAGCCTTTTGAGGTAACGTTGACTCTTATGCTATGAAGAACCCACCTGCCTAAGTCTTTAGGGTTCAGTCCTACAAACCTTTGTGAGGCTTGCGGTGAGATTGAAACTATTGATCACTTTCTTCTCGCTTGCCGAAGGTTTGCGCATCAGAGAATTGGTCACATTTAGAAATTCCAATAGCACAACTGGGATTTACTTTGTCGGTTCCGCTTATTTTCTCCTTTGTGGCAGTGCAAGAGTATTTGACTACATCACGTCTACGCACAGATTCCCTTGCTAATTCTATTCCAAATTCACAAACTTCAAAAAACTTTGCTGAGTATTTTTTTTGCTTTTATTCAACTGTATAATATTATTTAATATTATTAATATTAAACTGTATAATATTATTGCAAAGAAATTGAATCCCTCGATCATTTTTTTCTCTTCTGCGGGAGGTTCGCATCTCTCCGCAAAATTCACTTAGCAACTCCCCTTTCGAGATTAGGCCTTCCACGAACCATTCCAGTTCTCCTCTCCTTCGGAGCAAGCGTCAAGGGATATGCTTTAAAATCAGTTTGCGATTTCATTCATGATTACATAATTTCATCAGGTAGATTCCTATGCTAAGTACGATTTCATTACCTTTTCTTTTCCTTTTTGTTTTTTCCAAATTCTAGTTAAAGATCCATATTTATCTGAATACTCCAGTCTTTGAACATAATTATTTACAAACTACAATGCACCCCTGGCCCCGCCGGGGTGGCGCAGTGGTTACGGCGCTCAACTACTGTTCCCAAGGACGCGGGATCGAATCCCGGCCTCGGCGGCCGCCTTTCGATGGAGGCGAAAAGCAAGGCGCCCGTGTGCTGTGCGATGTCAGTGCACGTTAAAGAACCCCAGGTGGTCGAAATTTCCGGAGTCCTCCACTACGGCGTCTCTCATAGCCTGAGTCGCTTTGGGACGTTAAACCCAACAAACCAACAAACCAGCAATGCACCCTGGCCAATCCCCCCCGTGGGTATGTGCATTTTTTCTCAGATCATCATCATCATCAATCATCATCATCGTCGTCGTCGTCGCCGTCATCATCATCATCATATATGCTTCAAAAACTGTGCTGCCCAATTCTTGGCCGATCCCTGTGGCATATGTTGTTTGGTAAACAACAACAATCTGCAGGTACATTCTAGAAGTGTGCTGATCTGGTTTATTTTCCCGGCGCTTCGTTGAGGCTTCGTTGAGGCTCAGTGATACCCGAGACAGTTCTTCGTATCAACGTCAGCCCGACCAGCCAGAGTACGCAGTGAAAACATAGCACCTATGTACGTATTCTCTCTCTTTCCTGTGTTCTCTGTCACAAAAATTACGGACCAACCAGCTTTGGATGATGGCTGCTATGACTGATGGTCTTGATGCAGCGATATGTGTACCAGTAGATCGAGTGTCGGTACTCTCGTTCCTGAGAGCTGCTGCTTTCAGTGAAGATATAGCGTCTAAGTAAACACATAAAAAAGGTTTCATTTACAAAAAAAAAAAAAAGAAAAACGAATGTTAAAATGGCGATGCAAATTAATTGTGATGGCAGCGATCGGGGAACGTCGGCAAGCGATCAGTTGAAATAATGTGCCCTGCTAGGCTTGCAAAAGCAAGAGAGTCGTTCGGCTAACCGAGGAAGCCATAATATATGACCGCGTGAATTCGTTTACTCGCTCTAACTCGAAAACATTCCCGCAGAGGCCTGTAAAACAATTCGAACCAGAAGCGTTCCCCTGGAGCGTTTCCCGGCTAAGATAAATGCACACCATGTTAGTGGAGGGCCAACCCTGCACTGGCTGCAGCCCAGCTGTATTTTAGTTCACTGTGGCCCAGCCGTGCATGCCTTTGTTTCAATGTGTGAACAAGAAACATCACAGCCTGTTTATCAAACGCGCCGCCCAGTCCCGTTATGTATACGTTAGCCAACGTATTTCGTTACCCGGTCGTTGGACGACACTGCACTTTGGCTCTCCACTCGCGGCGTGTTTAGTCTGCCGGGATTACGTGTATGATAATGTTGAAGGGGTAAACTATTCCATATCATTGAGTTCCAAGCAGCCGTTGGTGGAGTCTGGCAGGTCTGGCTGGAGTCTTGCAGGCGGCTGCAGGAGCAGTTCATTAGGACCCACCCAGAGTAAAGGTTCACTTTGTGCCTCGGTATTCATCGTATTTTGCCATCATATCTCTTCGCAGTTTCTTATAAAGCTACTTCGAACATCGCAATGTTGCCTTCTACCACTCTACATCAGTCTTGGAAGTACCATGTGGTTCTACTACTGGTCTTTCTCGGGGCACTGCTGCTGATATCGCGACTGTGGCGTTGGCTCCAGTCCCGGAAGGCATGCCTGCTGCATCGCCACTTTCTCATCACGGGCGGCTCGAGTGGCATCGGCCGAGCGCTGGCCCGAGCGGTGATACGCCGCGGAGCAAATGTGACGCTGGTGGCCCGCAACCTGGGCCGGCTGCATGAAGCAAAGATGGAACTGCGGGAAGAGGTGATCTCACCCGAGCAGATCATCCACACGTTATCGGCGGACCTTACGGAAGGCGAGACCGGCGAGGGAGCGCTGGCTCGGGGCGTGGCGGAAGCGGAGAATATGTGCGGACCTGTTGACTATTTGGTGAACTGCGCTGGGGCAGCTGTCAGCCACCGCTTTGACGAGACGAAGATCTCCGACTTTCGTCACATGATGGAGGCAAGTGTGTGTGCTTGGGATCTTTGTTTGTGCCAGCTGTCGATCTGTTTTTTTTTTTTCGTTCTTTAGTCCGGAAGGAAATCCATTGAACGAGTGGCGGTGAAGCCATTTGTGTTCGCGGTAGATCCTGTATATTGCTCTCAAATATGCACACTTCTCATCTTTGCAGCCTGCGGTGTTTCGCTGTTGCTTTAGCACCAAGCGTGGGACTACAGGTTGTTTACATAACGCAGCGTTTTTATCATTCTATTGATTTACGAAAAAAAATATGTGCCGATATAAACGAAGCACCCGTCAGCTTTCCTAATTCTAGTTGCCTGTTAACCCGCCATCTTGCTGCAGCTGGATTTTTCTTCTGAGAACAGCCGCTTAAGCCAACCGCATATTTTCAGGTTTCTGCTTCGCAAATGCACTGTGCATTTGTGTCGTTCTCTTGGTTATTCACACCACTTTCTCTCTGACGGCATTAATGATCGCAACGCTGTGATGTCACTAGTGCACACAAATATTCGCTGGATATATAGTTTTTAAATGGGTCAGTAGCATTCATCTGGCACAAATTCGATATGTTTACGGCACACCATCTCAGGGTGACACAAATTCAGCTGCGGCTTGTCTGCCTCCAAGGAAGCTAACCTGTGTCAATTTTTTCCATTTCCGTCTTCGCGCACAGAGAAATGTGTAACATTCCTGCAGAAAATAGTACTTGCGTATACCTGACCGTTTCTACATCGCTTCGCTCTGTAAACATTTAGCACTTTTTAAGCTTATTGCTCAAGTTCACCTCGATACCCTGCATAGTCGGTTCATCTCTCTTGTTCTCACTAGTGTATGCCGAGACTATCAAAGACTACGGGAACTCAGAATGATATATCTTTAAGATGCAGCAGGATAGAAGCCTTAATTAGAGTATAAAACAAATTCAAAGTACGCAGATGGACTTCAACTCGGCAACTGCGAGCTCTAAGCTTGTGCTTTGCTAGTGCACCGGAATGGGCACCGGTGAAAGAAGACTGTAGCCGAGGACAGCAGAAAAATAATAACAGTAACGTACATGATAAGGTTGCTGGGATATTGTGCTCGTGGCTGGCGCGAAATGGGGTTTTTTGACGAACATTTATCCTTCTGTCCTGCGGTTCAGCTCACCTTGTTGGTTAACAATATCCCATCGGAAAACCAGTTTCCGTATTGGTGAATGACAGAAATAAAAACGTCCAGGAAAACGCTATTGTGATTGGTAGGTTATCGTCTGTTCTTCGTCCTTGCCAGAAAGCGACACCGTTAATTGTTTTTGTTGACGTCATTTAGCAACCAGTCCTACTATCACACTCTTAAATTTATTAGGAGCCGTGGTATGATGCGACGTCTGCCATCGCTAAACGATGGTGTATCATTCGTCTCACAGGTCAACTACCTGAGCGCTGTACACACAACCCGTGCAGTTCTGCCAGGCATGACACAGCGTGGCTCTGGAAGCGTAACCTTTGTGTCATCCATCGCTGGACTCATGGGTGTTTACGGATACACAGCCTACTGCCCGGCCAAGTTTGCCCTCGTTGGGTTGGCCCAGTCTCTCCGTATGGAGGTGAGTGTCACGTAGCCTGGTGTATTCATACTAGTGAAGAATTGAGGGCATATCAAATCAGAACTATTAAACCAATTGAGCTGTAACTTTCCTACGTGGACGTCTTCCTAGTTTTATGCTCGTTTATCACTGCTCTGTCAGCTTTCGCGTGTCCTTAAACGGAGTAGGAAATGGGTCTACAGATTGCCGCTAGATGTATGCGATTCATACAGCGAATGCTATTGAGCATTTGATCAAAGTGTAGTGCTTTCGAACATGGCGAGCTATTCAATATTTTTAAACTCGAGCTTTTTGAAATTCAGAGGTCGATTTAGTTATCAGCTGGTAGAGGTGGTAGACCATGGCTATGGGGATGTCATAGTAAGTGACAGGCCACCAGAGGCCGCGCAGCCGCAATTCACTGCAGCCACAATGTCACGAGCACACTTACATTAGCTGCGAAATCGTCTGCTACGCTGCGCTCGTGGCCCTCATTTACCGCTGCTGCATCTTATGTAGGTGGCAGTCGTGTTTATAGTTCCGGCTCGATTATTGTAGACAACGAAGATGAGAAGGAAGAGAACGACAGAGCGATGAATGTGTGGGAGCGAGAAAACCGACGCTAGGGAAAACAGCTGTTTTCCCTAGCGATCAACCGATTGATATCATCAACCGATTACATCATCCGATCAACCGATCACATCACATCAACCGATCAACAAACCATCAAACGATCAGCTATTGAAGAATGCTGCAGTCCCCAACTAGAACTCTTGTTTCAGCTAATTGGTACACGATTCACAAAGAACAGGGCGCGATGTACGAGGACTGAGAAGGCACATAAACAGGCATTGAAGCATCGGTTTGTGAATGCTGTAGCATTTTGTCCCCATCGAGATGTGACCGACGCGGGCGACCCTGTAGCAACGAGCGCGCCGCGGTTGCTCAGCCTGTAGTTCCTATTATCAGCGATTCGTTCTAGCGCAGATATAATTATTAGTTCACAGGAAGGGAAAGGCGCAGTATCTGTCACACTTGTTTCTGTGGACACCTGAACCGCGCCATAATGCAAGGGAGGAATGTGGGAGTCAAAGTGGAGAGAGAGAGAGAAAGAGGAAACATAGTGGAGGGCTACGTAGTAGTTTCGACCACCTGGGTATCTTTAACGTGCTATTTGGAATGTGGTGTCAGCAATCAGCGGTAACATTTTGCGGTTGCCGATTTGGTTTGGTAATAAAATAGTTATAATCATACGTAACACGAGCTATGGATTTACAGAAACCGTGCGTCTAAGCGAGCGACCTTGCGTTGCGCAGGTGAAGCACCGTGGCGTTCACGTGATGGTGGCTTTCCCTCCCGACACGGACACACCAGGCTTCGCCGAAGAAGAGCGCACCAAGCCTACCGAGACCAAGCTCATTTGTTCTGCTGGTGGTCTGTGGTCGGCCGACGACGTGGCCAATGGCCTCTTGCAGGACCTGTTGGAAGGCAATGTCACTTCGACCGTGGGGCTGGACGGCTTCGTGATCCGCACATTGTGCGCAGGAATGATGCCACCGAGCTCGCTGCTTGAGCTTGTGACGCAAGTCGCATCTATGGGTGTGCTGCGCATTGTGGGATACATTTACCTTACGCGCTTTTACGGGATTGCTGCTCGCTGCGCGGCAAAGGTCAAAGATGGCAAGAAAGGGAACTAAAACGTGACGCACAAAAATCGAGGGTGTGTGTCTGAGATATCGGCGTTCACGACGATGCCATAACTTCTCAGGACTTGTCAGCTTAAATAAGGACTTAATTGTCAGAATAAATCAGTAGAATCGCATTTTATAAATAAGGACACAATTAATGTTGCTTGTGTGGTTTAATAATATTGCGATTTGCAGTATCCACAGATCATACAAGTGGTGGTTGCATTACCCAGCCCGACGATGCGGTGGAATATGAGACACGTTGCAGCGTCCGGTACTCTCATTGCGGCTGTCTTCCGGCTTTGATGGTACAGAGGGTTACCTAATGAAAGTGGCTGCGGCTTAGTTCAGTCATGCCAGGATATACATAAGAGGTACGTTTCCCTGGCTGATCTGGTCGTGGTCATTAATGTTAAGCAATGAGAGCAATGTGATTTGAGTGACGACCTGTTTTTTAAACAATGAAGATTCTGCCTACCCCCTTTTACCCCCATCCATGGCCATGAGCCTTCCTATAAATAAAGGACGTTGAAACGTTGAAGACAGCTTTATGCCATAGGGGCAGTTTGGGTTGTTTTTTTGTGCCTGTAGGAAGAAGAAAAAGAAAATGCACGGGCCTGCTACTGGCTCTGTAGCTGAGCCACCTCCGCTGCCTCTGATTCATTTATAGGAAGGGAAAGGCGCGGTAACTGCCTCACTTGTTTTCTGTGGACACCTCAACCGCGCCGTAAGGGAAGGGTGGGAGAGAAAGTGGAAAGAGAGAAAGAGGAGCCGTAGTGGAGGGCTACGGAGTAATTTCGACCACCTGGTGCAGCGGGCCAGAGCAACACCGCCTAGACTACAAGGCCTCTTCATATCCTCCTCCTCCTCGCGCCTACGTCATCACACTACGACGGAGCTCTTTCGTCGTCTCCCGTCTCGGCGCATATCCGGGAAGCGGGTGCGAGGGGTGCGAGTGGTTAGTCTAGGTGGTGTTGTTCATGCTCCAACTGCAGTGCGAGATTTCGCCTTTGTGCAACGTGTGTCGCAAAAGTTTTGCTGATTTTTTTTTTAGAAATAAGCACTGGATGAGTGGCGGTGACAGGTCTGCGCTGATGCTGCAGTGTTTTCATCAAGTGTGCACGTTTTGAGAATGCCTGGACATTGCTGTGTACCGCGGTGCCGCGGAAACTATGATGGTGGGGATACAGTGAGAATCACGTTCCCATCGGACCCAGTGAGAAGGGCTCAGTGGATAAAAACCGTCCATCGTGCCGATTTCATACCAGGAAAGCGATCGGTGGTAAGGCAAATATTCCTCTTTACTGTTTGTTATCGACAACTTCTTTGCATCGTCAACGCTACACAGAACTCCAAGATTACGTGTACGTGATACATACCTTAAAAATAACGAGGGACTTTAGCAAATAGTGGAAGGCGAAAGCCCGAGAAATCTCTTTTCTAGCGTTCCTGACATCTGCAATCCCACACTTGAACGCGCGCCAAGGAACGCCACGCGACAGGATCGCGATGGCGTACCATCCAAACACACACTTGTCGGAAAAAGTGCGACGGATACTGCGCCTTTCCTCCAGAAGTCTCATCTTGTCTAGCGTTCCTGCATCTGAATTCCACACTTGAACGCACACCGAGGAACGCCAAGTGACAGCTGCCGCAAAAGCGGGACACACTTTGTCCACGACAGTATGAGCCATTAAAGGCTTCCGCCTTAGAAAGTTTCCATAGCTATGGTGCGAACCTTATTCTATACTACGTGAATGCGACTTAGAGACACAGTATTACTGATATTTAGTGCGCGCGAACTTTAAACTAAATTGCGATTATTAGAACCTTGAAAGGTAGGGCTGCTGGTTTTTTTTACCTTCAGGTATTGCATCCTTCTAACGTCTCATTTCACATCATAGGCCTGCGAGCGTCCCTTTAAGCCTGCGGACATGGTCGACAAAACAAGTTACGTGGATGCGAATACAGTAAAAGTGATTGAGGCTAAGCTGAAACTGGTACGACTTCGACCTGACGCAGTACCAAGCATACTCCCAAACTGCCCAGGGTATCTTTCTGGTCCAGCTACAAGTGCCTCTCGAGAGTATTTTTTAATAAATACTTTCATACTCGATACATTTTACGTATTTATTGAGCTGAAATCAATTCTAGAGACAAAAATAAAGTCCAGTGCTGAACGTATAGTTTCATGTTTTGAGTGCTATGAAATCATTGCTAAACTTTCTTCTCATTTGTTTCCAAAACGAGTACAGAGACTACAGAATGTCCCAGCGTTTATAGAGCTGACTTTCTGAAGCTATGTTTATATCCGTAGCGTTAAACTAACACTGGCACAATAAAAGCAGTGCTTCTGGCTTTTCATAAACTCATTTAGATTATGTGCTGTTTCCTGAAACTTAAATCTTTAGAAAATCTGCTGCACGAATATACAGACGTTTACTTGCGATATTGCAGCCGACTGAAAAGTTATGTATTACCTTCCTCCCTTCCCTAACGGCGCGGTTCAGGTGCCCACAGAAACAAGTGTGACAGATACTGCGCCTTTCCTTTCCTATGAACCAATTACTATTATTATTATTATTAAACAACGGGGCTTAAAACACCAAATAATGTTTTCGCATGCGGCAACAACCACAATTCTAGTGAAACAAGAATAAGCCCGCAGCAACGCGCAGCAGCGCGCAGCTCCTGCGTTCGTCGTAGTGTGATGACGTCACGGAGGAGCGGAGGCCAGAGCCGCTGCTGAGGCCAACGGAATCCTAGACATAGGACTGCCGACTACTGCTCTTTCCTAACCCACTACCCCTAACCCCAGTTTTCCGCAATAAAGTTAATAAATAAATAAATAAATAAATAAATAAATAAATAAATAAATAAATAAATAAATCCATATAATGACCAGAGGCACATCAAGTGAGTCTTTCACCTGGTAGTGGAACTATAGTGCCTATAGTGAAACTGTCGCGGCTTCCAACGCAAGCGGACGTTAGTGCAACAGTACTTGACGCTATTAGATGAGAAACCACTAGCTATAGCCTGCAAGAGACGGGTAAAGCAGGAAAACTCTCGGGGTACCAATCCTTTTCAAGTGTCAGAGGTGAAAAATCTCGCATCACAACGTTGGTTAAGAGGAACATTGCGGCAATCATGCACGAAATCAACTCGAAAGAAATTGAGGCAGTGCTATTTGAAAATTCTTACAGGACGAAAAGAGCCACCAAGCGTGTTCCTCTTAAATTTGTATAGTAAACCAGAGCAGAGAAAGGTGAGATTCAGGGCCCTCTATCGCAAAGCGATAATAACAGCCGGGAGTAACCCCTTGCTAATAGTCGGCGACTTCAATACTGCGCACCCGGAATGGGGTTACACTAAACAAGATCCTAAAGGCAGGCAGTTATGGAAGGACGCGCATGAGCTGGGACTCATCTTGCACACGGACCCTTCCATCGAGGGTGGGCAACAGCGTCTGCGTAGACACTTCCCCTGACTTGACCTTCTCCAAAAATGTTACAGATCTGGACTGGCAAAATTCGGAGTAAAATTTCAGCAGCGACCATTTCATTCTGGCCTCGATCTCTAAAAAAGAATAAAGACGCGCCGTGTGTGTCAAGCGAGGGATGGGAACCATTTAGAGAAAAGCGAGAGAAGGCTGCCGCACGGAGGATTACAAACATAGAAAAAATTACCGACGATTACGTTACTTCCTAATGCGAAATTTGAGCGCAGCAAATAAGCTGTTTCACCTTTTCGATAGATTGAGGCAAAGAAATCGAGCAACACATGTATGCGCTATCACAGAATTTTTTAGAGCGCGCGAAGAAAGGAATTAAGTTCGAGCCGGCGCTTTGACAACCGGAGACTCGCAGGAAGAGGGGGGAGGGGGGTGGCGTGTACACCCAGCGGCAAACGATGGGGGCAGAAGCGCGCGCAGCAAGCGGACAACGCGATAAAGGGAGGAGGGAAGAGATAGCAGCGACTGACTGATGCTGCTGAAGCCGATAGTGAGTCAACCCCAGCTGCGGAGTTGGTTTCAGGGACAACGCCGCCGATGCCGACGCAAACGATATGATACCCTCGCTTCCGCAGCGCCAAGAACCAGGTCTAGCCGTGGGAAGGTGGTCACGTATTCGTCGACGTGCTGGGGCCTACGTGAAATAACCGGCGCGTCGGCAACTGAAGAGCACCCTATCCGCCACACAGGAACAGGGGGGCGGGGACCCTCCCCTCCTCTTTCTGCATGGCGGCGACGGTGTTCTATGCAGTCACGTTATCTTGACTCTCTAGCGGCGTCAGCGGCATCCAGCGGTATCAGTCGGTCGCTGCTAGCGCTGGGGGGATGAAAGGGGGGCGGAGCTGGTTACGAGGCCGACGCCGACGCGAAACCCAGGAACGGACGCCAAAGAGCTGCACTCTAAAATGGAATATTGGAGAGGCAACAAAGACTCTTGAAAGGGACGATGCCCCGGATATAGCTGAGAGCAAATTGCTTCACATGTGGGAGGCAAAACATGCTACGGAGCAAAGACTAAAGAAGTAAAAGTGGAACCGTAATCTTAGAAGGAGGATGGCTAGACATAACAGAGAAATTAAAAATTATACGGTCAAATTATGCGAACAGGATTGGTGCAGCAGATGCGACGAGATGGAAGGGGGCATGAGCCTTTCCAGAACGTGGGTTTTGCAGAGACATATTAGATCCAACCAACCCAAAATCCCAATCAGGAGGTACATTATCAAAAGCCAAGCACGCGTTTAAGGGTACAGACGCGAAATTTATGGACGCACTTATCAACATGTACATTGGCGATACTCATATGCCCCCCCACCCCCCCCCCCCCTTTCCCAGTGTATGACGGAGCTCCCAACGAGCAGCTGGACGCACCCATGACGGAGGCGGAGGTCAGGACTGAAATATTGGACTAAAAACGAAATCGGCCCCGGGCCATGACAGGATAACTAATAAAGTTTTAAGAAACCTGAATAATGACTTCATCAGCGCTCTTACTGAGTATATGCAAGAAATTTGGACTAAAGGCCACCTGCCTCGGCAGTGGAAGTCGGCAAACGTAATTCTAATCCCAAAACCGGGCAAACCCCCGACATTAGAAAATCTAAGACCTATTTCTCTAACCTCATGCACGGGGAAATTGATGGGGCATGTAGTCCAGACACGTCTGACTCGCTTTATGGAGAAAAACGACCTGTGGCCGCACTAGATGGTCGGCTTCCGAACGGGTTTGCGCCCGCAAGACGTGATGCTCCTACTCAAATACGACATAATCGACTCGCGTTCTAGAGACGCCAAAGTGATTCTCGGTCTGTACTTTACAAAAGCTTTTGACAGAGTTAAACACGAAGCGGCGGCGGCAGCTCTGTCCCTGTGACGTAGCCTGGCTCTCGCGCATGCGCAGCTTGGTCGGCGCAGAGGACACGCGAAACTGCTTCCAACTAAAGTCCTTCCAACCCGCGTAGCTCACGCTACAAAACATGAATTCAGTAAGATTGATGATTCAAGGTGATAATTTGGCGCCCCGAGCTTACATTTCGAATCAAACATTAATCAAGGAAATAGTACAAATGTTTTATATGCCTGAGTTTTGATAACAATACGAAATAATGAATGATAAGCCATATTTTTGTGTTGCTTTGTCCAAGCATAGATGCACCAAGGGAGCGAAAAACCGCAGGAGAAAGACGCGAACCGCGTTGCTAATGGCAATTTCTGGCAATTGCAGCGCTTACGAAGAGAGCGGTGCCAAAAGAAAGTAATATTATTTATTGAAGCTGTACCAGAGAAATTTTGCGTTTTCTTTTTTCTAACAGAGCGCTCTCGCGCTTGACCTCGTGCACTGCCGTTGCTCGCGGCGGACATCACGAGCCCCGCAGATCCAAGCGTCGCTCGGCAGTGCGCTCCAGGTTCGTCGGTGGCAGCTGACTGGAACTCTCGCGTAAGTAAGCGAAACTGCGCGATGGCTGGCGGCAGCTGCAGCCCGTGCCCGCATCTTCGATCAGCCTAAAGCTGAGAGTTTGCCGTCACAGCTTTTGTAGCTCAATTCGAACTGAGGCCAGTTGTAGCTGCTTCCTTCAACCGTTTAGCAAGCGTCTACGGTTTGCATCCAGAAAACGCGGTCGTTGCTGAGCCTTTGATTTCACGTTTTAAGACATAATTAATCTACGCTGAATTGGTGCTGTTGTTAAGAACTTTATTTTTCCACCGATGTAAGAGGCTCCGTGCTCCATCTCTCTCCCCCCCCCCCCCCCCCCCTCAGCACGCAGGCCTATGGGAGGGTGGCCGGGGCCTCCGCGACTACAGGCAATTAATTGAGAAGGAAGGAAAGGAAGAGCGACAGAAAGACACGCGCAACAACAACAGCCGTCGTCCACTACCGAAATGGTGGCGGGTGCAATGAAAATTCTGTGGCAGGCTAGCCCCCGCCGCAAGCGGCGGTGACCCACCTGTACCCACCCCATCCACAGTCTTTCCATAGTGCATTTTCAGCTACAGAGCCAGTAGCAGGCCAGTGCATTTCCCGCCGGGATGGTGCAGTGGTAAGACGCCCGACTACTGTGCCGGAGTTCCCGGGATCGAATCCCGGCCTCGGCGGCTGCGTTTCGATGGAGGCGAAACGAAGTGGCGTCGTGTGCTGTGCGATGTCAGTGCACGTTAAAGATCCCCAGGTGGTCGAAATTACTCCGTAGCCCTCCACTACGGCCCCCCTTTCTCTCTATCCACTTTCACTCCTACCTTCATCCCTTCCCTTACGGCGCGGTTCAGGTGTCCACAGAGCAAGTGTGACAGATACTGCGCCTTTCCCTTCCTATGAACCAACCAACCAACCAGTGCATTTTCTTTTCCTTCTTCCTACAGCCACAACAACAACGAGGGATGAGGACAGAGGGTGACTGATCCTGGCCCTGATGGGGCTGGGACAGGGAGGTCAACGCCGTTTGCGGAGGAGCTTGCCTGCCACCGAATTTTATTGCGAAAGCAATGCTATCATGAACGGCCTTTCGCGTAGCGGTGGCCGGTAGCCACGTTTGACCTTTAGAATGACCCCTGACGTCATACCAGGGTGTTGTTGTGGCTGTATAAGTAGGAAAAGAAAATGCACGGGCCTGCTACTGGCTCTGTAGCTGAGCCACCTGATTGATTTAACTGATTGATTTATAGGAAGAGAAAGGCGCGGTAACTGTCTCACTTGTTTTCTGTGGACACCTCAACCGGGCCGTAAGGAAAGGGAGGAAGGTGAGAGTGAAAGTGGAAAGAGAGAAAGAGGCGCCATAGTGGAGGGCTACGGAGTAATTTCGACCATCTGGGGATCTTTAACGTGCGCTGACATCGCGCAGCACACGGACGGCTCTCCGTTTCGCCTCCATCGAAACGCAGCCGCCGAGGTCAGGTTCGAACCCGGGTACTCCGGCACAGTAGTCGGGCGTCTTACCACTGCACCACCCCGGCGGGGCTATGAGCCACCTCCGCTGCCTCGTGCGGACAGAAGTAGAGAAGAAAGAAAAAAAAGAGGAAGAGAAAGACGTGCGCCGTAACAGCCGTCGTCCACCACAGAAGCGGTGGCGAGTGCAATGATGGCCTACAACAGATAAAAATTTGGTGGCAGGCTAGCGTAAAATTATTACTGAGTCAGATTATGGTTAATAAAAGGTAAAAAGAATGTTCGATTAAACGACAGTCTGTGGCAAAAAGGATTCTCACGGCTATTTTGTTAATTGAGTTATCGAAGGCTGAGTTGATCGGTTGCGGCGGCCGTACAGATGAGGAGAACGATGCGTCGATCGCAGGTCCGGTGAAACACAAGACGCTTTCTTAGAGTGGCCGCAAGAAAGGCTCGGAAGATTGAATCTTCCTAGAACTCACTGGCATGAGCGTGCTGCTGTATGCGTTTTATGCTCTCGGCTGTCTACGCAGTGCCCGCGTCAACGACGCGCGGTTACTGCCCCGCCGGCTTGTCGAAGTCTGCTCAGAGGAGCAGCGAGGTCCCGTGAGTTTCGCTCTATATCTGAGGTAGAAGGTCCCTCAACTTTCGCTGTATAGGTGAGGCAGCTTGTGTCAGAATATTATGTCATTATGCTAACATTGCGACCCAATGGATGGCGATAGAGAAACCAAATTGGTATCAAATGACTTTTTGGAGCCGTACCCGTAAAATTGGAATTCTAAATTTATTCTTATCTTGATGGGGGAGTCATACCATCAACCTCTGGGGTCCAAAGTGGTCAAAATACGCTTTTGCAGGGGGCTGCTTATCTGGCGAACCACTGGTCATAGACACATGCGGTTGGTATCAAACGATTCGTCCGAGGGAGGCCTATGCAAATATAAATTTCTATGGATAACAGCGTACGCTCTTGTATTTCAACGCCTATCGGTGGTAGCTGCATTTTTTTTCGCAACGCGATGCAGCTGTACCGATGCAAAAGACTGGACTTATCTTTCCCATCCTTGCGTCTTTACCTTGAAATGTCTGGTGTTACAAGCTCTACAAGGCTGGTGTTAAATATGCGCTGACGTTAAACTCCACGCGGTCTGCCTCAGTACTACTCAAAGTTGTGTGCAGATGCGGCTTGTTGAATGCACGCTTTTTTTGGCATGCATTAGGTGCCTATTATTGGACACACGAGCGAACCTTTCCATGCCAGGCCTATCTCACCTTCCACGACCGAGGAGGACTACGAAGTTTTGAGGAAGGCTCGGCCCTCGAAACGCTTGAGGGGGCCGGATGGAGGCCGCGCCGCGGTGGTGCAGTGGTAAGACGCCCGACTGCTGTGCCGGAGTACCCGGGTTCGATCCCGACCGCCGGCGGCTGTAATTGATGGAGGCGAAACGAAGAGGCGCCGGTGTGCCGTGTAATATTGAGGGTGGCAGTTCCTGGCCCTATGAGGCTGGGACGGTAGGTCAACGACACTTGCGGTGGGGGCTAGCCAGCCACCGATTTTTATCTATTGTAGGCCGTCATTTCACCCGCCACTGCTTCGGTGGTGGACGACGGCTGTTGTTGCGGCGCGCGTCTTTCTCGCCCTCTTCTTTTTCCTTTCTTCTCTGTTTTCCCTTCTGTCCGCACGAGGCAGCGGGGGTGGCTCAGTTACAGAGCCAGTAGCGGGCCCGTGCATTTTCTTTTCCTTCTTCCTACAGCCACCCGGGTTCGAACCCGACCACGGCGGCTGCGTTTCGATGGAGGCGAAACGAAGTGGCGTCCGTGTGCTGTGCGATGTCAGCGCACGTTAAAGATCCCCAGGTGGTCGAAATTACGCCGTAGCCCTCTGCTACGACTCCCCTTTCTCTCTATCCACTTTCACTCCTACCTTCCTCCCTTCCCTTACGGCGCGGTTCAGGTGTCCACAGAGCAAGTGTGACAGATACTGCGCCTTTCCCTTCCTATGAACCAACCAACCAACCAACCAATCAATCCTACAGCCACAACAACAACAACAACAACAACAACAACAACAACAACAACAACAACAACAACAACAACAACAACAACAACAACAACAACAACAACAACAACAACAACAACAACAACAACAACAACAAACAACAAACAACAAATCAGCGCACGTTAAAGAACCCCAGGGGGTCGAAATTATTACGTTGCCCTTCACTACCGCCCCTCTTTCCTTCTTTCTACTTTCAATCCCACCTTTATGCTTTCCCTTACGACGTGATGTCCGCAGAAACAAGTATGGCAGATACTGCGCCTTTCCATTCCTGTGAACCATTTCTTATTATTATTAGGACCAGATGAAGTCTTTTTTTCTCGGCTTCGCCGTCTTATACATATAGCCCCTGTCAAAAGTGTTCAGCCAAAGGGAGTTTTCTTCGATGCTTTCTAGCAGGGCTCTCTAGCTTACCTGTAATTATAGGGCTTTGAAGCGTTGAAGACACGAGGCCCGCCCGCTCTCGAGTGATGCTATGGTCCCTAAATATTTAAATGGAGGCAAGATATATGAACTCAATAAATTTTTAGTTTGCATACTTGTGAAGGGGTACATATCTTGCGAAGGCAGATTTTCGTGCCGCTTCGAAAGGAACGGCTTTTTCTATTCGCGAATTTCATGACATTTGTTCGAAAAGAAATGGGGTCTAGTGAAAGGACTGACATACGGGTAAACAGTTGGTAAGGTTGTTTTCCGAGGTGGTTTCTCGTATGCAGTGTACTTCTTGAATTTCATTTTTCTTTCTCTTTAAAAAAAAAATACCAGTTTTCCAGAGCGGTTTCACCGAAAATTCTTCCCTGAGATGGGCACCAGCTCAAGCCAGTTAATTCAGAAACTGGGTCAATGCATCTGTCTAAACAAAATTTGTTGCTGGGTTTGTGCGGGGAAAGCTATTGCACCTATAAATGCACACACTTCTGTTTATGTTATAGCGCGCACGTTGTGACTTTTCAATTCTCTGATTTTTACTCGTCTTGCAAGGTTAAAAACTGCAGCGCTCTTCGAACAAAGGAGCCTGTATTTCACTTCGAAGCACCATGGACAATCAGCAGCCCTCGACGAGCCATGCAGAAGGTGCCGAAGCATCGTAAGGGAATCGATTGCTTTATCCTCCGCGGTTTTCATTTCTTTCAGGCTTCGTACAGCATTATATTCGTTGACCATTCGATAATTATTTTATTATGCTCGCTTCTGTGTACTTCGTGCTAAAACAGTAAGATGGCGTCTTTTTTCCGTTTTGTAATAATTTTGCCCATTGAGCTGTGCCGATAAAAATAAGAACCGAATGTGAAACGTGCAGACAGCATTGTTCACGGAATGCAATTGCTTTACGAAAATAGGCGCACTCGCATACTTCGCCACTGCACCAGTGTCGCGAAACGGTGCGAAATTAAAAAGTCAGCGCACGTTAAAGAATCCCAGGTGGTCGAAATGTCCGGAGCCCTCCACTACGGCGTCTCTCATAGCCTGAGTCGCTTTGGGACGTTAAACCCCACAAACCAAACCAAACCAAACAACTGCAAACCGCAATACATCACTTTCTGCGTAGTTGTCGCCAGCTCCGCAGCCCGCAAAATAATGCCCCTTGGTGGGCGTCAGCTCCACTGTGCGGCCGCTTTGGGGGGCGTACCAAGCTCTCCCATAGCCCGCAAAACCATTTACGGGTGTCAGCGCCGCTTTGAGGTCGCTTTGGGCAGCGTACCAAGTTCTTCCATGAAGTAACAGGGAAGTTTCACGACCATGAAGAGGTAGTGATGGATTCTGATGGTAGCAACCCGTGCTTTTTCGCAAGGCCCGGCCATTTGTGAATCGACTGATTAGAAGAAACTCACATGATTTACAAGATGTAATTCGCTGCCGAGCATATGTGAATATATACCCAGAAAAAGCTGAATTATAGTTGTTTAGAGATAATTTTTCCTAGTGATGTTCGAGTTGGTATAACATTAAACGCGAGCGTTCTCAAATAATTGCATTTGTACGTAGTTCACTAGATTTAGCTGCGAGCTGGCAACCACTGAAGTTTTCCTGCATTATCATCTTTATTCACTGTGTCTATTAAAAACAGTCCGCACATTGCGCTCGTGAGAGCTACTGCCAGCTAGCCGGTACTTTCCTTTTTGTCCATGTGCATCACGTTAATATGCTCTTAAGGTAGCTGTAATATCTAATGGGGCTGTGTGGCATTTCTTTCGATTGACAGATGCCCTTTCTGCTTTGCGAGGGTTTTGCTGATTCATTCATTTTTTTCTTTTTTATAGCAGCACTGACGAAGATGCAAAAATCTGGAGGCTGGACAATTTTCAAATTGGCAAGCCGCTGGGGAAGGGGAGGTATGGGTACGTCTACCTCGCTAAAGAGAAGACGGCGGACTACCTCGTTGCCCTCAAGGTGTGTACACTTTAGCATCGAATCAGTACGGGTGCATTCACATAAGGACCATTCGTCTCTTACGCCACTTCATGGGTTGCCATATGACTGCACTATACTGTCATACAGGAATTAAACTGGGGTGGCGACCTTCTTTGCATATCCTTTATATACACACACTTTCGCCGCGCGTAGCAGCAAAGGCAGGTTTACCGAAACAAATGGAAAGGGAGGTAGTCCTAGCATGCAAACAGTCGCTGTCGGCTTGAAAGTAAAAGGAAATGATGAGAGATTTTTGATTTTATGGAATTCATATTTGATTTGAATGATTTACGTAATCTGAAACTGTTTTTTTTTCGTATTTTTTATTTCTAAAATGTAGTGAGCTTTTCATTCGTATCAGCCTGATTCCAACTTACACTCCGTGAGACACGTGCGTGTTTGAAATATGGACACAATTCTGGATAATTCTGATCAGCTATCTAATCAAACAGCCAATTCGATGTTTGCCGCCGCGGCCATCCCGTAAACAGTGTCCCAGGTCAATCCATTCAGTGCTTAGAGTGCTGGGTGGAGAAAACTCAGAGCGTTAGCTAACGCGTATAACTACACTGTTACCAAAGCAGCACAATACCTTTACCAATTATTTCGTTAAGAGAGCAAGAAATGGGACTAGTTGGTTGTACAAGCTGCTTTTGGACGCGCAAAATATTTTACAGTACGAAACAAAATTGATGCAGAAGTTGTTAGTTCGCGATGCGTCTTGTTTGTGTCCGGTTCGCACCATATCATAAAGAATTTAGCGTATGAAAAGCTGATTTTATTAGATTGACTACGCGGAGAACATAAAGGAACTTTCGACCAGATTTCTTTTCATATTTTCGCAGTTCAAATGTCTTTTCAGAACAGATTTCGTATTAGCTGCACTCTCGGTCTTAAGACACTTCGGCGTCTTCGTGGCACCAGGTCTAAATCCAGTCAACCTCTTGACGGATAAAATCATAGTCCTAGTTAGGACTATGATTTTATCAAGAAGATAACAGCAGATGGATGTGGGAAAGGGCAGCCATGGAATCAGAAGCGAAGTTTAATATGCGGCTTAAAAGTGCAACACGGCTTTCGTAATGTCATTGGTCAGCACAGGTTCAGCTGTAAACGAATATCCGATGTCCCCTGTCCAGTGCAAGGTACCCATCGTACAAGTGCTCGCAGGCATTTGTGAAGGTGAATGTAGTCAGTACAGAGTTAACCACAGATACGTCAGATAGGATATATAACTGGTTCACAGGAAGGGAAAGGCGCAGTATCTGTCGCACTTGCTATGTGGACACTTGAACCACGCCGTAAGGGAAGGGATGAAGGTCGGAGTGAAAGTGAAAAGAGAGAAAGGGGAGCCGTAGTGGAGGGCTACGGAGTAAGTTCGACCACCTGGGGATCTTTAACGTTCGCTGACATCGCATGGCACGGAAGCCACTTCGTTTCGCCTCCATCGAAACGCAGCCGCCTGACCGAAATTTTTGTGAGACCCTTGGGTGTCAGCACGACTCATTATGATGCTTACAAAGGCAGCAAAGCTTATGGTTGACAAATGAAGCTTCATAAACTCACTGCGTCATGTGATGTATTAGGTAACTTACCTAGGACTGCAGTGTGTCACGAAATATCTCCTATGGGGCTTTTACTCGATGCCCATTCAGATGCATCCAGACCAGTAGTTTCCTTGAGTATGCACTTCATATTTGCACTTCAGTCATGGGGTGAAGTGTGCCACCTAGCAGAATATTATCAAGGAAGGTAATGCAAAGCAGCTTCAACATCGTTGCATCTGTGGCGCAATCTGTTAGGTTTCTGCTTTGAAACACGTGGGAGAGCACCACAAACCAAACCAAACCAAACCAAACAAAGTCAACCAGTTTAAGTATTGTTGTGCATGGAATTTTAACTCCTTTTTTAATAAGATTTACAACAGGCTACTCACTCATCATTTATCTTGTAGGGAGGTTCGCTTTTTAGGTTGCATCATGAGATGATTGCAAAAGAAAGTAATATTTTTAACACGTTCCTCTTTCGCTCAAAGATCATTTATCGCCTAGCAAATGTTTTACAATTTTCGCCGGTGTGTTTCTTCCCTTTTATGTTGCAGTCTGAGCTGGTTGAGTGCCAGAATCGCTGTTTAAAACTCTCTCGAAAGACCCGGTGGTACGTTGGTGCACGGTGCAACCTACAGCTTGTATATACGCTAGGTTTTCTCCTCACCTGCGTCTCAACATCTCTAGGCTTAAATACTTGGCAAATGGGCGTTGGACATCTTACGTATACAGATAGGACTTATGCCTAGCTAACGTGCGACCGAATATACCTTTGAGCGATTAAAAAAATAAGCATAATCAATATTGTTATGCGTGCAGATGATGTTCAAGTCCCAACTGCAGAGAGATGGAGTGGAGGAACAGTTGATTCGTGAAATCGAGATACAGTCCCAGTTGAGGTGAGCTCGCTGTTTTCAATCTGCACTGACACGAATACAGCCTGTAGTGCATTCCGTCATGCCAAATTACAGCTGGAAGGTTATCACGGTTCTTGTACGTTTATTTATACGTAGCTTTCTTCTTGTTTTCTAGTGCGTGCGCTAAAGGGAAGTTCTTATTCAGCTCTGACGGCCTTGTCTGCTGCCAAAAACTTATCATTTGTCTGCTGCGTCAGACAAATCGGAAACTGGTAAAAATTCTCCTGGCACTCTATTTTGAGCCCTCATTTCTTTCAAAATGAAAACGTATCCTCTCCGATATTAGGCTGTATTGCCGTTGCTTAAGAATTCAAAAACGATAGCTCCTCGCAAGGAAATTCAACGTTCTCATAGAGGAAGACATTTTGTGGCCCATCTGCCGCACACAGCGTCTTTTGAGAACGGTTTATTCAGTTTTCCTGGTAATGGGAACGCTGATGCTGCTTTTGTGTTCGTATTCCAGCCACTTAACGATAAAACAATTCAGATGTTCTGGTCATAGCATGATGATTTCGCGGTGTCAGCAATAATGATATTGCATGGGTATATCGGCGCTATTCTTTTGCGACCTTCGCTGAGAAAGAAAACGCCACAGGCAGCGTTCGTGGAGTTACCCATGAGAGTGGTTTCGCAATCAATATTACAGTAAGTATTTGAGATACATAATTGTAACTGTACCAGGAACCATGATTATGAAAATTCTGCAGCCAAAATAGAGTGCATTAGAGTATAATAAGACCGCAGAAGCCAATGGAGTAATAACCTTGAAGCTTGCCTCATAGCAGGCAACATTGTGGTTTCTACATGGACATAGGCCACCAACCACCGCGGGTTCGAGCGTCGCGCGAGCCGAAGCCCCGATCAGCCGTCACCACGCGCACACTGAAACACCGCAGCGCGCATTCAACCTCCACCGGGAGGAGAGCAATGCGCTGCAAGGACACAACCTCCAAGTTCACAAAGGAGACGTTTATTGAAACGCCATCCTCCAGCGGCACACACACACACACAGACGCACACACACACATATTTACAAACGCACATACGCATATTTACAAACGCACTTACGCAGTCACCGTGTCAAGGGAGCGCGCGAGGAGCAAGGCTCCCCTGCGCGCACAAGTGACACGGAGTGCGCGCCGCAAGCACGCAAGGGCGTGCTGTGATCTCTCTCGCAGTGACCAAAGGGTTCCTTTGAGAGAGTGTGGGCAACCACCGCAAGGTACGCCTGTCGCGGATCGTTGGATCACGATCGACAGGCTCGAGCTTCGCTCTCAGGTAAGACCCGGAGCAGACGAACTCGAGTACACACTGGTCTGCGCGGACAAAGGCCGGCAGACAAGAACAGTTGCGTACGCACCTTGCGATGTCTCGGAGGAGTCTCTCTTTGGGCTCCGCTCGGACAGTCGCGCGAGCGCGGCTGTCGAAGCGGTGCCGTGTTCCCGCCAAAAGGCGCCAATGAGAACAGTCACTGGGACGCCAGGGCGGAGCTGTGGCCCGAACGACAGTGACAAGTCGCTCGAGCCCCTCTCCGCCGCCTCAGGCGGGAGAAAGGGAACGGGGAGAACAACTGGGAAGCGGGCGGCGGCCGCGCAAAGGGCAGCCGCAGCAAGCCCGAATCCCACAACATATACATACTGTCTTTCTTTCGTGAGAAAGCAAAGCAAACGGAGCGAAGAAAATGGGCTCCTAAAGTATTTCAGTAGCTTTCTGCGAGTTTTAACTATTCATTTTTTATTTTAGTTTCCCTGATTTTCTCGGTGCTGAGCATGCGTTACTGAGTGCTCTTTAACTTTAAGGCACATTGACGTTGCTTAAAGTCGTTTAACAAATTATAAATGCGCGCAGAATGTGCGTCTGAAGGACTTCCATATGTCTAAAATATTGTTAGTGCGTATTTCAGTTTGCCAGTGGCCATCGGTGATAAACCGGTCACTTTGTGCGTCGCCTCGCAGGCACCCGAACATCCTGTGCCTATACAATTGGTTCCACGACGAGAAGCGTGTGTTCCTCATCTTGGAGTATGCACCTCAGGGGATGATGTACCGCCGTCTTAAAGAAGCCCTGAGATTCAACGAGCAGGAGGCGTCGACTGTGAGTGCTCACCCAAGCACGCGTGATCACGCTGGCTACCCTCATCACAGCTCTCGGCCATGTCACTTAATTTAGATCCGTGGTCTGTCCTGAAAGTATTGACTATAGCATACCGCGCTCATGAGCGCCTTTGGGAAACCAGTTTTGCAGGATTGGAAGGGGGGGGGGGGATCCTTCAGCCTCGCAGTGTACAAGTTCATTGGCCTCGTACACGCTAAGCGAGAAGACGGGCTTGAGCGTGTACTCATATTTCGTTACTGTGTAGAGGAAATCTGAGTGAATGTCGGACCAGGTATACGCGGGGGAGTTTTGCATTGAATTGGGCACGTCCCCAACGGAGGCACTGGTCATGACCAAGACCGGTGCCTCCGACCAAGATATTTTTGGCGTTAAGTTTCAACCTCTTTCTTCAGTATTGGAGCAGACTTCTGAAAATGCGATATAGTTGAGTATGAGACAAGTACTTTTTCAAAGCCCAATAAATACTGATACGAAAGCTTTTACAATATTTCACACGTATGCTAGTAATTAGTACACAAAGAATAACAGTACGAAATAGCGCAGACTACCAGCGCCGCTGGGATACAACACGATAGCTTGCATTTATAGCTGCGCTTTTTAGAACATGGTGCACGCATGCGCAATAGGCGTGGAGGGACGCTGAGTTCGCAATTCAACGCTTCAGCTCCAGGCCACGAGAAAAGGAAAATTCATACTTTTATAGCCGTCGTGTCAGCGAATGGACTGTCACTACATCACAGCAGTGAATGTTGTCAAGAGCTATACGATCCATGGTTGTGATATCGGTCAGAAAGGAAATATGTGCTGAACCTACATCTGCTGCGCTCTCCAGTCTTGTAGACCATTTATAAGCGTTATGAACACCGCGAGGCCAACCGTGTAGCTGAACTAAATCCTCTAGGCCTCATCGACCTCATCGTGGCACTATAGTGTCAGTTGACGCCCTGCTTCTTATACAGCCATTGATATAGTGCGTGTGTTACATCCAGAGATCCGATCCTAAGACGTGTCATGCAGCACGTAATGAACGGGTGGCCTGAATTTGTCGACAGTGAAGAAATGAAACCGTCCTGGCTTACCACGGACAGCGCCCAGCTCTGCTGGCGCTCGCCAGTAACTTGTTTTCGGGAATAAAGAAATTCCCACCGCGTGCTTCACGGCTGCTGTCTTCGTTTCCTGCCTGCACGGAAAAACACCACAGAGACACTTCATAGTCTCAGTCATCGTTTAACTGCTGTCTGACAATCAGTTAAGAGAAAGAAGTTGCCGCACCCAATCGTTAATAGATCGGAATTACCTGAAGCTCAGTGGCGCTTACGAAAGCTGGGTGACCGGCCTGGGGCCTCTTGTACCTATTATAACCAGTGGTAGTCTGCCGATCTGCGTTAATCCCACCCTATAGAAGCCTAGAAAAGCGTCCAAATTACTACTGCATTGTTTAGTTGCCGCTGGCCACCACAGTCGGGCGCTGCAAAAATAGTACGTGACATCGTCAGCGTTGAAAGGATGCACGCTTGGCTCGAGCTGTTTCTGGCCTCACAATTTCGTTTGCAAACGCGTGCGGCAACAAAAATAGCCTCTCCTAGATTGTGAAAACTGGTATGCATTTTCCTTATGATGACCCACCTTCGTATGAATAAATAATGAGTCTAACGGTAATAGCTAGAACCTAACTATTCATTGTTAGTTAACTATTCTGTCACTTTGCGTGTCGTAGATATTTCCTAATGGGTTGCGCGCCTAAGGTTGCTTTAGCGAGAAAAAAGAACTCCTTCAGGTCAGAAAACCAGGTTTTAGGAATTTCTGGCAGTGTGAGATGAAATACGCAGTACAGCTTCGGCCACTTCGCAGCAAGCCTTGCAGCTGAAGAAAAATCAATGTTTAGCGCTTTTCGATATTGAGACAAGCGAACCCTGGGCAGAAGCTGCCAGACAAATTTCAACGTAAATTTGAAAACGATCGTTTTCTGGGCCAACAAAAAACTCAGTGATGGTTATTACATACAACGTTCATTTTCATGAAATACAATGTTCTGAGTGTTTGCTGGAACTTCTATTCCCATACGCTGCATATATACTGTAATAAGGGAGCAATTACTCATTGACATCCATGCTGTAATAATCCATTGACATATGCTGTAATAAGGGAGTAATTACTCATTGCATCCACCCAAGCGCAGCCAAATGGCTACAAAGGAAAGCTATACAGCTTTCTCAGAGGTTTCGTAGTTTAAGAAAATTTCGTCCTGATCCGGGGATCGAACCCGGCACCATCGCCTATCCAGGGCAGTCGCTCTACCGACTGAGCTAACCAGGATGGTCAGCAGATCAGATGGTAGGGCGAGAGCGAATTAATCTATAACTCGAAGTGGGAAAGGTGTTGGTCAAATATTTAAGGGAATCCCCCAAGTTGGAGTAGATTTGTAATAAGTGAGTAATTACTCATTGACATCCACCCAAGCGCAGCCAAACGGCTGCAAAGGAAAGCTATACAGCTTTTTCAGAAATATCGTAAAGCAAAATTCGTCCTGACCCGCGCTTGGGTGGATGTCAATGAGTAATTGGTGCCTTATTACAAATCTACTCCACCTTGGGGGATTTCTCTAAATATTTGACCAACACCGTTCCCACTTCGAGTTATAGATCGATTCGCTCTCGCCTTACCATCAGATCTGCTGACCGTTCTGGTTAGCTCAGTCGGTAGAGCGACTGCCCCGGAAAGGCGGTGGTGCCGGGTTCGATCCCCGGATCAGGACGAAATATCTGAGAAAGCTGGTTAGCTTTCCTTAGTAGCCGCATGGCTGCGCTTGAGTGGATGTCAATGATTAATTACTCTCTTATTACAAATCTACTCCGCCTTAATGATTTCCCCTAAATATTTCACCATCCATATAGCTGTTGCTAAAGAGTCACCTCCGTGCAGTACGTCTACCAGCTGTGCCAAGCCCTGAAGTTCTGCCACAGCCGCAACGTGATCCACCGCGACATCAAGCCTGAAAACCTGCTGCTAGGTTTCAACGGCGAGGTCAAGATCGCTGACTTCGGCTGGTCCGTGGAGTCGCCTTCGCTAATGTGTGTACATTGGCCAGCTTTCTTTTGATATTTTTGCTTGTCTAGAGGAATTTATAAGACCCTGGTGCTCTCTTGGCGCTGTTTGCTTGGCATGCGTGTAGACACTCTTTCTGCGAAACTAAACTAAGATAACATTTTATTATGACACGAAATCGGTGAATATTTGGTGCATAAACAGTCTACAGTGCCGTAAGGTTAATATAAATACAATTTATAGGGCTGTGCAGCGTGGCCCTAGTGTTAGCCTGTGATTCAGAATTATATTCCTCTGAACATCCATGCTGTTCTGCCACGGATCACAGTGAAAAATTAGAAACCAAAAGTGGCGTCAGGGAGTATTGAAGCAATGATTATTGATTGCAAAAAGGCTGCAAAATGTAATATAAGTATTCACATCCTCCACTTCCATCTCTGCTTGTCGCGCATATTTTCATTGCATCATGCCGCGCTTAGCGCCCTGTCCTGTCGTTCTTGCCTTTTGTGTCGTATATTTTATGAGTTGGGATGCGTAACAGACACACAGTGAGCGCATGAAAGCTTGTTGGTGCAAACTGCAAATACACTAATACTGAACATAGAAACGACGTGTGCAGGCGAAGGACCGTATGTGGGACAATTGACTACCTGCCGCCGGAGATGGTCTCCGAGTCAGAGTACGATGAAAAGGTGGACGTCTGGTGCCTAGGCATCCTCATCTACGAGATGCTGGTAGGCTACCCACCATTTGAGTCGGAATCCGTCAAAGAGACCCGTCAGCGCATCTTGAGGGCTCAAGTCAAGTTTCCGGAGCACGTCAGTCACGATGCTCGTGATGTCATCCAGAAAGTGAGTGTTTAAACGTCAAGTGGTGGACCTCTGATAGCTATGGAGGTTGCATCTACGCTGAATAGCGCTGCTGTGTTGCCCGCAATCCGGCTATGTTCATTTTTTAGCAACTATTTGAAGCTTGAGGGCCTAGACGATGTGAATGGGTCGGAGAGCTGTGGAACCAGAGGTTAAGATTTGATGGGCGACTGGGTGTATTTTCCCTCTTGCGAAATTTTGAATGACCATTTTAGAATCGCTGAAAATGAGTGTGGCAGTGGAAGAGGAGATGGCTAGCGCTATGGCTGCCTCTGCGGCTGCTGTCGACGTTTTTGCTTTGACAGATGCAGAAACTGTGTGATTGAAGTTATAAGAAAACACACTGATGACATATGCCGTGGGGTGACTGTACTCTGCCGCGTCTACGTGGGCCGCTTCGGTGTCAACCGCGTGGGCTTTGTGTAACGCCTTGGCTAGAGCTTCTCGTCGTACCTTGTGGTGAGCAGGGTGCATATTTTTAGGTAGGGGTTGTACGGTAAGGTTGTCACGGATGTGTTGGGGGATTAAGTGGCTGTTTTCAGTGGGTGAACCAATTGGTTGGATTTAGCTGTTTCGGTCTCAAAAGAGATGCCCTCGCTTTGCGTGGCAAGCTCAGCCGGAAGTCGGATACCGGTAGTCACAGAAGAGGGTGACCGTTTTGGGCTCAGCTTTATCCGGTTCAAGCCAGAATAAGGGTCGGAATCAAAATTAATAAGCAAAACAAACTTTATAGACAGCAGCAGACAATACAGATGAATTTACACTTACACTTAATATACACAGACAAGAGGTTCATGGAACGAAAATGCAAAGCATGCAACTAAAGGGGCTTTCAAATAAGCACAGATACTTACAACACTGAACAAAATAGAGTCAAACAAATAAACACCAAATTGTTCACCAGGCACTGTCGCAGACCGACGTTTGGAGAGTCACGATGTGGCCGTCCTCGCCGAACGGCAGGTTGACCCCGGGAGCCGAGCAGTAGCCCTGCAGAACTCGCTCTAACACTCGTTGGCTAGCACAAGCGACACGACCTAAATATATAGGGTGCGCCACGTCTGTTTGTTACAACGCGTCAAGGCAGGCGCGCACATACACGTAACTTTACCTCTGCAAGCGACACATCCCCCCCCCTCCCCCCCCCCCCCCCCCCCCGCCGAGACGTGCGTCGTAATTGGTTAAGCGCGGTAGAACTTTCTCGAGATGTCCAGAACCTTCTCAGCCGGGTGAGTCACCGTCGCCGCTGAGTGACGAGGAGGGTGTGACACCGATTCGCGCAAGGCTACGCGCTCTCCCCGCGCGGAAAAGGAGACATTTCATCAATGTTCTGGAACTGTCTACGGAGACTCCGCGCCGTCTTCCTTCGCATTGCTCGGACTTCACGAAAATGTGCTCCGATATCGTGGCAGTAGGAAGCAAGTGCTTTGCCGTTGTGGTGTCAAATTCAAGGTACCTCATATAGTTCACTTCATCCAAGTTGCGCTCTCCAGTTGTTCGTTGTGTCTTAGACGAAGCCTCTCTGCCCTTACACTCATTTTTTGACGGCAGAATCACTCTCGTTAATCGTACACGAGCTTTCATTATAACTGAGGCCGTTATAAGTGAATTCGCATCCTACTGCTACAGCTTCCTGCTTTGTCGGCGTTCGCATTGTGAGCCGAAAATCGAGAGCGTGGCTCCAGCAGGTGATAGGTGGCAGGTGATATGACAGGACACTGATTAGTAGGCGAGGTGTGTGACATCACGAGGCTGATAAAAAACGTTTTATTTACACCAAAAATAGGAGCCCTGTCCCGGAGACTAGTTGCGTTGCTTGGAGGAGGTAGGCAGGGATCCATTGCTATTCTGCTGCCTTCAATGCTCACAAAAGGAGCTGTCGCCGTTGGGCCGGCTTGCTGGTACGCAGGATGGACTCCTACACATGGAGTTGTCAGCGTTCTGTTTTGCCCTTGTCCTCATCGTGTGATTGAATGGCCGGTTGTGAGCAGTGCTTGCACGCCGCTGCAATAAAATTTGAGAAAATTTTGCTATGCAGCCTTGCACCTGGAAAGGTTCCTGTACGTATTTTGCGCCAACGGATGGCTTCACGCCGGAATGTTCCCGGTAAGCTGGGTCTATAGACGCCGCTCGAGACGGTAATGTTGTAGGATGTCCGTGTACATGACGAGACCGCATCACATGACAGGGGATACAAAATTGGGTAGTTGCTTTTAGACACTTTTATCCCAAGTTGCAGTAATTTTATACCACGCAGACCTATGTGAGATAACCGAGGCACATATTAAGGGGCTCGTGAGAGAGGATAACCGATGGTCGCTTAGGGTAACAAACTGGATTTCAAGGGAAGGAAAGCGTAGCAGGGGGCGGCAGAAAGTTAGGTGGGCGGATGAGATTAAGAAGTTCGCAGGGGTCAAGTGGATGCAGCTAGCACAGAACCAGGTTAAGTGGAGAAATATGGGAGAGGCCTTCGCCCTGCAGTGGGCATAGTCAGGCTGATGATGATGATGATGGTGATGATTTAATGAGAAGAAAATTGCCTGTACGAGAATAAGGATCTCCTCGCGGAGGCGCAGGCGAGATTTATAAAAGCTGTCGCGTTACGTCCTTCTTCTTCCTCAGGAATAATAACTTGCTGAATGTTTGGTTTTGACATTTTCCGTGTTTATGTGGTGAATTCACAATCATATTTGGTTACCTAGACAAAGGTAGGCTAGTGAAAAACGTCAATATATATCATTCGGGCAGAATGTATCGGAAAGTTATGCGAATTAAATGAAATTCTGGTGGAACATGAGACGAAATGGGCATCGGCAGGACATGTAATGGGAAGGCAAGATATGGAAGGACTGGGTTCCAAGAGGAGTCATGCGTTTGCGAGGGATTAGGTGGGCGCACCTGCCATAGGACCGTGTTAATTGGAGAGATATGGTAGGGACAGTGGGTATAAAGCAGGCTGATGATGATGATCGTAGCGGCGGTGATGTGACAAAGACATACAAACGGAGCGGGCCGGCAGGATGGGGGATAGAATATATGCTGGTTGTTCCAGATAAATGTAATCAATATTTAAAAAAAATGCGGGAAGGCATAGCGCAGTGAAATCAATTAAGAGCGGTTCAGAGTCGTCTATGCTAATCTGCTGTATTTTTCGTTCATAAAAGTCAATTAGTAAAAACTAAGTATAGCTATATTGTAATTATTGGCTTGAAAAACAATTGTCAACGAAAAAGTCTTAGATCTCGAAAAACGGCTAGCTACGCTGTTTTTATTAAACTAGCATTTACTTAAAGGGACTTTACCAGCTGAAAACAGCGCCTGGCGCAGTACAAAAATGGGTTTAAGCATGGCTTGAACCTAGCGATCAGAGCGAAAGCTGTGAGAATTTCAGCGATACTCTAACACCTGCTTTTCAGTTCGCGGTTTTTCCTAATTTTTATTTGTTAGGTTTTGGGGAAGGAAGGAGCCTTATACTTTTGAGTGGACGCCATGGATTGTGGACACCTACACCTAACCAGGTCAAAATCACGTCCACATTTTTTGTGCAGTGTGCCACATGCGTGCGTCCTAAACAGTGACATGGACACAGAGCTATTGCGGAGGCCCACTTGATGTGCCGAGTGCTCATTGACCTGACATTTGCGGGTGGGCCTCAAGCAAACTCCTGTACATTGTGCTATAGTGTGATAATTTCTTTTCATTTTTACCTACCCTGTCCTTTCTCTCTGTTCGCTCACCTCTTTGATTTCCTCGACGACTTCCGCGCTATCCCTTTATTTCCGCCACCCCAGTTCAGGCGCTTCAGTTATCCGATAGCAGATACCGGGGCTGGCAAACATCTTTTCCTCTTTTTTGTATATATAATAAAATAACCACAACAGCAACATATTATTTCTTGTATATTGTACATTGGTTTATAAGAAATGAAAGGCGCGGTATCTTCCTGACCTGAGAGAAGGAAAATGGGAATGGAATCAGAGAGAACGAGGACCCGTAGTGAAAGGCTACGGAGTAATTTGGCCACCAAAATTTTGGGCCTTTAACGCACGCAGACATCGCGCAAGCCAGGACTGCCTTTCCGTTAATAATTATTGGTTCACAGGAAGGAAAGGCGCAGTATCTGTCGCACTTGTTCTGCGGACACCTGAGGTGGTGGTGGTAAAAACTATTTAGTGAAGGCCCAAAAATAAATAAAATTATGTGGCCGCCGTTCCGCGGCTACTGGTCGCGGCCTCCAAGGCACGCCTGGTGGCGACTTCCGCTCCCAGGTTGTAAGCCGCTGTTGAATATGCGGCTCCGAGCTGTTGAAAGCAGCTTCCCACAGCTGCGGGCTGTTTATTTGCTAGGAGACGGGGGGGGGGGGGGGGGGGGGGGGGGGATAGTGCGCCGGACAAGGGTACAGAATGTGAGCATAGTCTGCTCGGGGAGAGCTGCAAAGTGCGTATTCGGGCGAGAAGGCAACGGGGTGAATAAGGGCAAGGCGTGCAGGGGAGAGGAAAGTGTGGGCCTGTACATGGCGCCACGTGTTCTGTTCGATTTTAGATATGGACTTGGGAGGGGGAGGGAAGGACAAGCGGGAGTTGCGGTAGGGTAGGGTAATGCCGTGGAAGGTGAGGAGGGAGTCACGCGTGTCTATCCCAGAGTGTGGAGGGGCCATCTCGGTCGGTCTTCTCGTGAACGATGAAATTTCTCACGACTGTCTAGAACTTGTGTTGACACTTTTTGGCAGTAATTAAAATAGCTAATTGTTCTTTACTGATTAACTTTGGCAAACGAAAAAAAAACCCAGTTTAGCATAGGTGGGCTTGCGAAACTCGATGAAGTCGTGAGCTCTGCTGTGTAGGGCCACCCAAGATAGACAGGTCACGGCAGAGAGTTCTGAGAAAATGTGATTCACTGGAGAAGGTAATGGCAACCCACTCCAGTATTTCCTGCCAAGAAAACCCTATGAGTAGGACTGTGAAGGCTGACCGCCGAAGAATTGACGCGTTTGAATTGTGGTGCTGGCGGAGAATCTTGAGAGATCCTTGGACGGCCAGAAGATTAAATCAGTCGATATTGTCGACCATAAACCCTGACTGCTCATTGGAGGGTCAAATTCTAAAGTTAAAGCTCAGCTACTTTGGTCATCTGATGAGAAGACAGGAGTCGCTGGAGAAAGATTTGATGTTGGGAAAGGTTGAGGGTAACCGTAGAAGGGGTAGGCAGCGAACGCGATGGTTAGATGGCATCCTCGAGGCGCTGCAGATGAAGTTATGTGATGTTAGGAAGATAGTGAGAGACCGGAAAGCGTGGCGTGATATGGTCCATAGGGCCACGAAGAGTCGGACACGACTGAACGACTGAACTGAACTGAACATATTTTGGTGATTTACACGGGCTGGGGCCTACCACATTCTTTACAGCCATGGTTACATTTAGCTGGATACCTTGTATATGGATTTATAGGTAAGCACAGAAAGGGTAATTTTTTAATAATTGGTTCACAGGAAGGGAAAGGCGCAGTATCTGTCACACTTGTATCCGCGCCTTAAGGGAAGGAAGGAAGGAACGGGGGAGTGACAGTGGAAAGAGAGAAAGAAGAGGTGGTAGCGGAGGGCTACGTAGTAATTTCGATCACCTGGAGATAAAGAACTGAGTATGTGAATCGACTTAGTACAAAAGGCATGGATAAGACGACAAATAGCCTCATTCATTCCTCTCTTTCTTGAAGCTACTCTGTGTATCAGTCTAGTGATTTCAATCTGACAAGGAGAAATTGGTCAGACTCATTAGAAGCACCTACAAGGCTGGGCTATGTCTACCCAGAAACACTTCAACCTTCTCTCACTTCTTCAAACTTCTCTCACTTAGGATGCACAGCACTGTAGAAGAGCTGATCACAGCTCATAAGACAGCACAGCTACTAAGACTAACGAACTCTAAAGCGGGCAGACAAATTCTCAACCGCATGGGAATTAATGCCGAACCACTAGCCAACCACTCAGGCCCACTACCAAGAGGAGTGCACGACAAAAATATCTCCTAACCTTTTCCTCAAAACATGCATCTCTCCTTCCATCAAGGCAGGAGGAAAGCTAGAGCTAGGGCCCTAGACAGAAAATACCGAAATCACGGTGGGGTGGTGTGTACCGTCGCCTCAGACTGCAATATGGATGAAGGTGCCTTTGCCATCTGTGTAATTAAGCAGTCCAGTAACGTCAGTAAATGCGAATCAGCCGCTTCGGTCAAAGTCCGCTACTCGTACCAGGCGGAAGAAGCCGCAATCGCTTTAGCCATCGCTACAGCAGATGCGGACATAATTGTCAGTGATTCAAAAACGGCCATACGTAACTTCTCGCGTGGCAGAATATCAAATACTGCCAGAAACATCCTCGCGGATACCAGACCCGACAGAGAGATAGAACTCGTATAGACACCCGCCCACTCAGGGAACCCAGGCAACGAGGCTGCTCATCAACACGCTCGAGGTTTTGTCGGCCGAGCGGTGACACCTAATGCCGAGGAACTTGGAATGGAAGGATTGCTCTCCTACAGCGACCTTAGACAACACTTCAATCTCTCTAGGAGAGTGTGCCCACCATCCCACAAATCACTAACAAGACAACAAGAAATTGTTTGGAGGAAACTACAAACGAACTTCTTCCCCAACCCTGTGGTTCACGCACACATATTTCCGGACAGCATAAGCTCATCCTGCACTAAGTGCGGAGAGAAAGCCGACCTTAATCATATCCTGTGGGATAGCTCACAGGACCCGCCTCCCAAGGCTCTCACAGAAGCTCCCTCACTTGAATCCTGGGAGGCAGTGCTGCGTAACGCGAGCCCCGATATACAATAGGGCGCCGTAAACCGCGCTGAGGAAGTCGCCGCAAGCCACCTGCAGCTAACGGCCACTTGGCTCTTCCACTAAGACCCAGTAAAACTACTCTCGACAATGAAGTTTCTCTCTCTCTCTCTCTCGATCACCTGGCGTGCGCTGACATCGCACAGCACACGGACGCCTCTTCGTTTCACCTCCTTCGAAACAAAGCCGCCGTGGTCGGGATCGAACCCGGTTACTCTGACACAGCAAGGGGAAAATAATGTTCAATTTCAGTCTTGTCATCAACTATACTTTTTTTCCTTGCGCAGCTCCTCCGGAAGCGTCCGGCAGAGAGGATTACTCTGGACGACGTTCTGGCCCATCCATGGGTCGTGAAGAACGCTGACACCACCGTCGAGTGCAAAACGTTTTGAAGCAGCCTACCTTCGTCGGTTGACTATGCAGCTCTCATGCGGAGGTGTAATAAAGTCTCACAAGTCTGGCTCTCTGCTGAAGGTTTGCGTCTTATTATATATAAATCGTGCTTTTCGCGTAAGCCTGATTTAAATATATTAGTATGCCATTGTTGGTTATTTAATGTGTTAAATTTTACTGCATTTCATATATAACCTTTACAGCGCATTACAAAGCAACATTATTTCCATGGCCCAGCACTAAAATCACCCACGCAGGATTTTGCTTTCTCGAAAGTTCTCGCTGATTTTCAAATACAATAAAATACTCGATTGCTTCGGTTTCGTTTTACACGCTGTGGTGAGGAAAAAGACCGCTTCGCTGGCCACTGCAGTCGGCCACTACGCTATCACCGCAGCCGAATTTCTTCCGTAGTTAATAGCAAGTATCTCGTACTGTGCTTGTACACCTTCTCAAACATTATCCATCCTAGTAGAATGCGTACAGATCATACACATACATTGCCCCTCTCAGAAGTACGTTAAGAGGTGCCGAAATATTGGTTCAGTTTGGTTTATGGGGTTTAACGTCTCAAAACGACACAGGCTAGAAATACCCCGTAGTGTAGGGCTCCGAAAAATTCGTCCACCTGGGTCTGAGGGCACCTAGCTTTCCGCCTCCATCGAAAAGCGGCCGCCGCGACCGGGATTCCTACCCGCATTCTTGGTCACGGCAGTCAAGAGCTCTAATCCCCGCACCACCGTGGTGGGGCTGCCAAATTTTATACTGCACCGCTAATGCCAATTAAAGGTTTTTACCAATATTTGACTTCCGAGCTTCGAACAGAAATCAAAGTGAAACCCGAAGCTCTAGCCAATGTATTTGCATTTGGCTGAGCAAGCGAAATCGTCCGTAGTTTTTTACCTTCAAGTACTGTCCCGGACGTCAACATTTGTAATGGTTCTCGGGAATGAAGGTAAAAATCTGAACACAATCTGATCAAAACGAAGCACGCGTTGATGTATCTTCGATCTCGGCGCGGCGGCCATATTTCGATGGAGGTGTCACGTATAAGGCGCCCAGGTATTGTACGGTGTCAAAAGTAGTTGGAATTATCAGAAGCACTCAAATGCTGCAGACCATAGAGCCGTTCAATTTTCAACTGGCGAAACACCATCCAATCACCTATATTTTTATCGTTTAAGAGCTTCTTTTACCCACATGTCAAACTAGCAAACTCGCTACGTTGAGTGCATAACATGTAGCTGTAACTAATCGCTGTAAACGACTACCGCATAATCAACGCGCGATGGCTTCTGTTGCTCCTGTGTCAGCTTTGAAATGCGACTCATACTACATTGACAAAACGCCACTAAGATTACTACATTCACAAAAAACGCCACTAAGATGACCTGTGCCATGTTTAATCTGCAATGCATTTGGGACAAGCGCTACGCTCTTTGCCCCTATGCCCCATTTGATGATGACACAGCATGTCATGGCGCCTTAATTGGTTGTGTAGGGTTGAATTCAGGACAATGGTAGCCGCCAGGAAGGCAGCAGTCGTTTACAGGTTGGACGCCTTGTAGTATGCCGAGCAGCCGGACTTCTCGTCTCCGTCTTCCTATAGGCGTTCGGCACATCTGACCTGATCGCTGAGAAGTTGACGGGTGGCGCCGAGTCGCAAAATGAAAAGACGAAGGGTGCCGCCACGAAGAACGGACGTGTGCCGTGTCACGAAATGAGAGAGAGAGAGAGAGAGAGAGAGAGAGAGAGAGAGAGAGAGAGAGATTAAACTTTCATTGTTTAACAGAATAGCGTGGGTTGTTTCCTCAGTCCGGGATACCATTGGCTTGGGCTGCCTCCCGGGCCCTGGTGAGCAGGCTGCGCTGCTCAGAGAGACCCGTGTGGGCCAGCTCCGCCTCCAACTCCGCTTGGCTGAGCGCTCGAGCTGTATATTTCTCTAATCTCTCTTTGCAGTTCCATAACATGTGAAGGATGTCCGAGACTTCACCGCATGCAGTGCATGTGTTATTTTTGAATTTTTCGGGCCAGATTTTGTGGTACTTTGCTAGGTTTGGGAATGTCCTTGCCTGCATGTTCCTCCAGGTTACTGCCTCCTGTCTGCTGATGTCTTTGTGTGGTTCTGCGTATAATTTTATTTCTAATTTGAAGTATTGTATTAGTTCTGAAGAGGCTTTGCAAATAGCTGAGGAAAGGAGGATGGCAAAAGGTATGGGGGAAAGAGAAAGATACAAGGTTCTCAATGCGGATTTTCAGAAAATAGCAAGGAGGGATAAGAATGCCTTCCTGAACATACAGTGTCAAGCAGTTGAGGACAACAGCCAATTAAGGAACACAAGAGCTCTGTATAAGACAATCAAAGATATCAAAGGAAGCTTCTGTGCTAAGCTGGGCGTGATAAAGGACAAACAAGGCAAGGACCTCACTGAAGCCTCAGAGATAAAGAAGAGGTGGCAGGAATACACAGAAGAACTGTACAAGAAGGACCCGGATGTGCAAACCCAACATAGGACGGTTGTGATTACTGATCTCGAGCCGGGCATCCTGAAGAGTGAAGTTGAATGGGCCTTAGCCAGCCTTGCTAAGAACAAAGCTAGCGGAATTGATGGTATTCCAGCTGAGTTGCTTCAAAACCTCAACCATGACGCTGTTAACACACTGCATACATTATGTCAAAAGATTTGGACAACCCTGCAGTGGCCACAGGATTGGAGGAGGTCAGTTTACATCCCCATTCCAAAGAAAGGCAGTGCCAAAGATTGTTCCAACTACCGCACGATCGCGCTTATTTCGCATGCTAGCAAGGTGATGTTAAAAATCCTGCAAGGTAGGCTGCAGCAGTATGTGGATCGGGAGCTTCCGGCCGTGCAAGCTGGGTTTCGCAAGGGCAGAGGAACTAGAGACCAAATTGCCAACCTTCGCTGGATCATGGAAAAAGCAAGAGAGTTCCAGAAACCCATTTACTTCTGCTTTATTGATTATGCAAAAGCGTTTGACTGCGTAGATCACAGCAGATTGTGGCAAGCTCTCCAAGAGATGGGAGTTCCAATTCACCTCATCTGTCTCCTCAGGAACCTTTATGAAGGGCAAGAGGCCACAGTCAGAACTGGGCATGGTCTTACTGATTGGTTTCCGATTGAGAAAGGGGTGAGGCAAGGCTGCATACTGTCGCCCTGCCTATTTAACCTATATGCAGAGTGCATCATGAGGAAGGCTGGTCTGGACGAGTCATCAGCTGGAGTGAAGATTGCTGGAAAACGTATCAACAACCTTAGATATGCGGATGATACCACTTTAATGGCAGAAAGTGAAGTGGAACTCAAGAGACTTCTGATGCGCGTACAAGAAGAGAGTGAGAAGTTTGGGCTTAAACTGAACATTAAAAAGACGAAGATCATGGCGTCTTGCCCTATCAAGTCCTGGAGCATCAATGGACAAGAAGTGGAAGCTGTGACAGATTTTCTGTTCTTGGGAGCCAAGATTACCTCGGAAGGAGACTGCAGCCATGAAATTAGGAGACGCCTGCTTCTGGGAAAGAGAGCAATGGTTAGCCTTGACCGCCTAGTAAAGAGCAGAGACATTAGTCTGCCAACCAAGATCCGTATAACCCGTGCTATGGTCTTTCCAGTTGTGATGTATGGATGCGAGAGTTGGACTGTGAAAAAGGCTGACCGCCGAAGAATTGACGCGTTTGAATTGTGGTGCTGGCGAAGACTCTTAAGAGTTCCTTGGACTGCCAGAAGATCAAATCAGTCGATATTGTCGACCATAAACCCTGACTGCTCATTGGAGGGTCAAATTCTAAAGTTAAAGCTCAGCTACTTTGGTCATCTGATGAGAAGAGAGGAGTCGCTGGAGAAAGATTTGATGTTGGGAAAGGTTGAGGGTCGCCGGAGAAGGGGTAGGCAGCGAACGCGATGGTTAGATGGCATTCTCGAGGCATTGCAGATGAAGCTATGTGATGTTAAGAAGATAGTGAGAGACCGGAAAGCGTGGCGTGACATGGTCCATAGGGTCACGAAGAGTCGGACACGACTGAACGCCTGAACTGAACTGAACTGATTAGTTCCCCGTATGTGAGAGGGGTTGAAGGCTCTGGGGCAGCTGGCGCAGGTGCCCGGAAAGTACGCCCTCGGGCTACTCGCAAAATGAAAAGACGAAGAACGGACGTGATATGATTTGATTTGGTGGCCAGAAAAGCCGCCATGTTGCATTTACACATTGCCAAATGTATTTGGAAGTCGCTCGCTGAGCACTTTTTCTCCCCGCACTTGGCATGTTCTAGAGGAATAGCTCGAGGTGTCGACTCGAGATTGAGTCCATCGGATACCCTTGAGAAGCTCTCCCATGCAGGGGAGATCTCAGTCCATCCGTGTACCCGTCTAATTGATGGAGTTAAGACACCAGCAGAGTCAGTAATTGCAACGTTTGCCGGAACTACATGCCCATTACAGTGGAATGTGTGACCTTTGCTCTTCATGTTTTACTGGTTGGTCTCTCGGCCCCTGCAATATCGTAATTGTTGGAGGTTCGGACACAGCGCAAAAGTCTGTTAGGTGATGCATGTGCGTATGGTGCGCACTATGAAAGTGAACAAACCTGTGAAAACAAAAATGTTCGTGTAACGGTTGTCATCCTGCAAACTGATCTAGGTGTCCTGCGAGTGCAGAGTTGATACACATTTTAGATATTACTGTAAATAAGCTTCCTTACTCGAGGCGTGAGGCCATTACAATTGCGAAGAAAAATACACATGGCTATTCGAGTGCTGCTGCGCACCAGACTGCGGTCATGGATTCCAGTCAGTCTTCTACTGCTTTAGTGGCATGGGTAGAAAAGGCTATGGCCAAGGTTATGGACCGGTTGGCAGAATCAGTTAGGACATTCATTGCTCAGGTAATGGTGTCACAAATCTCCTCGCTTATGTTGAATCCAAGTGCCTCTCAGATGCCTAAAGTGGACACCACTGCTGCTTTCGGAATATTCAGGAATATTCAGGGGAGGAGGGGGCTTAATGTTGCAATATCGTCCAGGTTTTGTCACAGGGTAAATTTAGTGTTTCAGTGGATGAATGTCTGTAGTGAAATTATGGCTGTGAATCTTTCCACAACTGGATTTCATCCATCGCTATCGGTAGTGTTTATTTTCCATCTGGAGTTCTCAACATGCCCACTCTTGATTTCATACTCTTTGTCAGCAGGTGGCAGGTGTTTTTGGTAGGAGACTAATTGGGGATTCCGAACAGGTCAATGTGGATTCAGTTTATGGGACTGGGCCTGTATGAATCTTCCGGTAGGCGCGCTGCACTTTGGCACAAAAACGAATTACAAAAAAGAAAAAGACAAGACAAGGCTGGTACGTTCACGAACTTTCAACTGTTTAGTACATCTTCTCCTCTCTTTATATACTCACACACTAAGAAAAATGTACAAACACGGGTTAGATACAAGAAGATGAGTGCAATTCATCAAATCGTAATCCGTGTACCAACGCTTTCCATCGCGCTGCCTGTTAACAATTGAATCTCCTGCGCATCAGCGCTATTGACGGATCGCTTGCGCATTCTGTGGAACCGGTCGATGCCATTTCGTATGCTTCGAAGATTACTCTTTCACACTGGTCTGTGAAATAAATGCCCGATTTTAGCGGTTTCTTCGAACCTTGGGATGCATTTTTTGCAGATAATAACATGCTTGGCGAGGTTTCTCAGATCGTTAATTTTGCCGAAGCGAACGGTCGCCTTTCGCCATGTACAGATTGGAAATTAAAGGCGCTATGCATAAGCCTATGCAAATCCCGTCGTGTTGGCTGTACATGATACCGTCATGGTCGACAAACATCGAAGCCATGTACACACGCAGTAATTCCAAAAAAAAAAAAAAAACCACATGAACTAGTTCCACACTGCTTCTCGAATTATTTCCCCCCATATTCGTCTATGCTCTCCTCCACAGCTATGAGTGCGGCTAACATCTTCCTCGGTCGTAGCAGCATCCGTGCGCTCCGGCGTCGCGGCGTCGTCTCCTCGGATGCAGATACCCTTGTCTAATTTCGGTTTAGCTTCCATGCGCCTCTTCCCTGCTATTATCCACCAATATCCCAAACGTCTCTTGCTAACCTCTACCGCCGATTCATTCACGCTTCCTTTCCGTAGCAGTTTGGGCGTGTTGGTTATTCATGATGGAAAAATACAGCGCAGAGAAGGACGAGGACAAAATGAAGACACATAGGACACACGCTCGTGTGTCCTATGTGTCTTCATTTTGTCCTCGTCCTTCTCTGCGCTGTATTTTTCCATCACGCTTCCTTTGTTACCGCTTTACCACAGGTCCTCGGCTAGAGTGACTATTTCCGCAACGACAACTGGATGGATACTGCCTCACTCCAGCATAAGATGTTCAATAGCTTCTTCTTCTTGATTAAACTTCCTTCTGTAACTTCGGGTTCTATGATGTCCTGATTTAGCTTCAAAGAGAAGGTTTCTGCCTGTTGAGTTGTCATTAAAGGTTTCCTTAATCCGAGCTTTCCGTTTTTTATATATTCTCTGAGATCGCCCATATATTCTCTGAGGCGTCATCTGAGATCGCCCAGTTTTTTATGCAGCAGATCGTGTTGCGCCATGGCGCACCGTCCCAAGTAATCACCGATCGAGGCACGGCGTTTACGGCACAACTTATGCACGACGTATTTGAGCTGAGTCACACCAGCCATCGCAAAACCACTGCTTATCACCCACAGACGAATGGCCTCACGGAGAGACTCAATAAAACGATCGCCGACATGATTGCAATGTACATAGACTCCCAGCACAAGACCTGGGACGAGATTCTCCCGTACGTCACATATGCCTACAACACTGCCATCCAAGAGACTACGCGTTTTACGCCATTTCGCCTGCTCTATGGACGCGACGTTCAGACGATGTTAGACGCCATGCTTCCGTGCTGCACGGATAATCCTCTCATCCCAGACGCGCCGAGGAAGCACGTCAACTTGCCCGCATCCACATTCAGCAACAGCAGGGAAAGGATACGCGTCGCTACAACCTCCGTCATCGACATGTCACATACCAACCAGGAGAGCAAGTTTGGGTGTGGACACCGGTGCGCCGGCCCGGCTTGTCTGAAAAACTGATGTCGCAATACTTTGGACCTTATAAGGTTCTGCGCCGTGTCACAGAAGTGACATACGAAGTCCTTCCAGCGGGTACTGTGCAGACCTCGCGTCGGCAACCACGCTCCGAGGTGGTCGTTGTCCGCATGAAACCGTATTTCACGCAGTAATGTGCAGTGTACTATGCACTCGTTCAGTTGTGTAGGGCACCGCCCTTATTTTATATTCGTTTTCTGTACTGACTTGCATCGCCCGTCGCTCGCGCCCTGTCTGTGCTTTCGTTTTTTTTTTTTAGGAGGGGGAGTAATGCCACCTGGTGTCCCTGATGTGCTTAGGTGGCACCTGGAAGAAAAGGACGCCGAAGTTGTCTCGCGTGCTGTGCGCGGAACTTTGTCGGTGGATTCTGCAATAGTAAAAACCTTTGTCTCCCTGATCCCTAGACATTTGAAAATTGTACATATGGTATGGGTTCCAGGCCACAGCAATGTGACTTTAAATGAATATGCTGACAATTTGGCAAAAGAGTCCCTTAATGGCCCCGTATTATCTATCCTTCCGGCGACCGCGTACATCACCGCAGCGAGGTTTCGAAGAAACGTCCTATTATATATGAAAAATGGACATCTTTTAAGATCTGATGACTACCTGCATCTAAATTATTCTTGGAATAGAAAATTATGTCATTCACGGCAACTTGAGATTTCACTAACAAGGCTGCGATGCCGTATCCCACCTTTAAATTTCTATCTTTACAGGTCTGGTTTGGCACTGTCTCCCGTCTGCGCATTTTGCGGTGAACAAGAAACATTAGATCACTTTTTATTGTTTTGCCGCCGCTTTACTACGCTGAGAAAACAGTTGATGGAAAGGCCATTGCAACAGCTTGGCCTTAGTTTAAGCAGCCCGACATTGTTATCATTTGGCGCCACAATCCTTGGGCACAGTCACAGGTCTGTGTTTACCGCCATGCAAAATTTTTTACTGGACTCAAATCGTTTGCCTTGCTAAATATTTAAACATCACTTGTTCTAAAATTGTAGTGTCAATCTCCCGTGAGTGTTACCACTTTTCATTTTATAATTCACTTATTTCCCGTTTTGTTTCCTTTGCTCTACCCCTCAAATCATTTTTTTTTATGCAAGTATATTAAAAAAAAAAAATCTTTGCTACCCAATTCTTGGCCGATCCCCCTCTGTGGGTATGTGCCATAAGTTATTTGGACAACAACAACAACAACAACAACAACAACAACTTTGCCTGCTGGTTCAGCTTCGTCCCGTCGTCTTAGTCACGTCTAGCCCTGTTGTCCGTGTCAATATGTCTATAGGGTCGTCTTCTTTTCCATTTACTTATTTCAGTTTTTAGTCTCTGTGTTCTTTACCTGTCGTTTAATGTTCCTTATTTCTCCGTTCATCCTGCCTTCCTACATACTTACTGGTCAGTTTTCTAGTAATTTTCCGCCACCGTTAGTCAGTTCCTTTTCGATTTAAGTATTTACACTTTTTACCTGCCCGCATATTGTCGTCCAGTTCCCTGGGGCTCTCAGAATATTTTGCTCGCAGTTCTCATGCCTCGAAAGACGCCCAGCCCATGTCTCCCTGTACTGCTTCGATTGTAGTTTTGCTGTGGGCTCCGAGTGCTAACCTTCCCACAGATCTCAGATGTATTTCCAACTCCGACTAGACCTCAGCCCTTTAGTACAAAACCGTGTTCTTGAAGGCAAGCCTTGGTACCATTATTCCCTTCCAAAAACCTTTAAGTATACTTATATCCGTTGTGCCCCTATAGTGCCCTGTGCTTCATTATCGCGGCACCTCTTCGTTGCTTCGCCCTGGTGACCTGTTTATACTTTTCCATGTATAACGGTCCTTTGTGTATCCGTACCGCGACATACTTATATTGTGCCAGTCTTGGTATCTCACTCCTTTATATTGTAAGCTTTTTATCACTGCAGTCGTTGAATACGACCAAATCCGACTTCATTGCGCCCAAGGAAAAGCCGACAGCGTCTTCCTCGTATTCACATATTAACCAATGTTTCTAAATCCTCCTGGCTATTGGCTAATAGAAAAATGTCGTCCGCGTACATTAATCCTTGAAGCGTTTGTTCTACATCCGGTCCATCAGCTTATGCGATAAATTATAACCAAGGTTGCTTTCTTGCAGACTTTTCCATTTTCTTCGTATAAATCATGAACAACAGCGGTGATAGCGCACACCTTTACCATAGTCCTTGGCATACCTCTACAGTAGACGTACTTTTTAACCCCTCCCATGCAATCTCAACTTCATCATCTCTGCATATATCCTGTAGTAATTGAATTACTTCTTTACCGATGCCTTCAGATTCGAGTATGTTCCACAGAAGTTTCTTGTTTAAGCTGTGGTATATGCACCGCTTATGGCCAGAAAGGGTAAATACAAAAATTTGTTTCCGCCCTGGCGACTTTTATGCATTGGGCTATTACGAAAATACTGTCATCTAGGAGGCGCTTACCGCTCCTGAACATGTTCTGCAGTTCTACAGACGCTAGTCTAGAGCGTCACCTGGCACAGAAAAATAAAAACTGCTCTTGTGATAGGTCAGCTCGCTGCTTTCAACACATGCGTCGCGCTCTTCTTGGTATACAGCTACTTACTAACCCGGCACCGTTTCTTAGGAGGTGGCCATCTCTCTCGCGCTTGCACAAAAAGGAACAAAGGATCATTAGCGACTGTAAGGAAGCGATACGCGATTTTGATTTAGGTATAGTACCATCAGCAGAAGCACGTACACTGTCGGAAGGTAAAACTGGGAGTCTAATCTTTCTGCTTTGGGCGCCTGCGCACCAAACCCTTCAGAGTAATGGGAGCTCAAGGAGTCGCTCGAGGGCTGAATGTACGGCCAGTCTCTGCGACTCCTTTCGTGGATGAATACATTTCAGGACACGAGCGGCTGTACTCTTTTTGCAATATCACACAGACAGTTCTACAGACTTCACAGACGGGAATATCAAGAGCCGCATGGAAGCTTAGCAAGAAGGAGGAATCAGCGTGCATGACGTTACAGGTGGGCACATTTGCGAACCCAGCCACATTGGGTAAGTTCCTGCAGGTCTTAAACGATGGCAAATGTAAGGCATGTGAAGTAAGGAGTGCCCTATAGCCCATATCCTGGGGCATGCGCCCAATTCCCCATTTTATTGGGTATTAAGGGGTCATGGGAGATTTTCTACGCGGCCAGGACCTCGAAGAGCAGAAAACCACCATTAGACAAGCCTTCGAAACCGCTAGGTCTAAATATAAGAAGATAATGTATTGATTGTAGCTCTTTCGTGCACGACGCCTCATATCATTCTTCATTGGTCTCTTCAATTGGTGACTCCGGAAATTTTGACAACAGCAATTTCTTTAACCTGCACTGAAGTCTTTGTATTAGGCGCAATTTCAATCAACTTTAGGGAACAACTGCATACAGCATACCAAATCAGCTGTCGTGTTTTTTCTCAGCTTTGCTGTATGATGTCCAGAAAATAGATGGAGGGAATAAGGGCTTTAACATTTAATATCCAGAGTTTGGTACTGCAAAGGAATAAAACGCTAGAAAAGAACTGGTAATGTTTTGTCCTTAAACATTATTTACGTGTAAAATGAACTGGCTATATTTTTAGAAAAAGTAATGTGCGTATATTGGCGCTCGCACCTGCAATAATTGAATAAAAAATTTTGACATCATTAATTCATCAACCGACATACCAGTATGTGAATCCGATTCAAATATCAAGTTTTTTTATTTTTCGTGTTCATCAACGTTTATGGTTATTCCAGGACGCCTACGGTACCCGTGGCAGCTGCCATTTCGACGTCGAGTTTAGAAACAGATTTCGACTGCAGGTTTGATTTCGTTTTGGTTTTTGGGGTCAGTTTTATGTTTTGACGCTTTTGCGCTGTTATATTTTGTTACACGTGATACTTGCAGCGTTACAGGATATTCCGAGCCCACTGTTATGCTGCAGGACAGCGGCACTGAACACTTTCTGGGTTAGGCTACACGACACATAATTACACTTGAAAGTAAATGGTCGGAGAGCTGCCGCTCTTGCTGAATTGACTTAGCACTGCGCGAAACATGCGGTGGGGATCCCATCAGCGGCACGCTGTCGTCAATTATTTTAATTTCTAAATAACTAGCTTATCAGTTCGGCACGTATTTACAATACACTAGTTTCCAGCTGATAAACTCCACATGCAAAAACAAACAAAAAATGCTTTACATTGTGTCCTTGGCTGCTGGCTTATTTAATATGCGACTTTTTTCTTGTTTGAAGAAAGCCTATAGGTGGATGTCCATGCAGTTTCTGTCGTACCTAATACCTCAGACTTCACAAGACTAGCTGCCTTGATAAAGTAGCTACATAAATAAATGCATATATATAACGCGCTGAAAAAAAAATGCTCTAGGTGGTTTTAAAGATTTCATCAACAAGCTACCTTCAGAGTTATTTCATGCTGTGGTATAACGAATTTATTATGCCTTTTGATTCTCCTCTCTGCTTCTACATTCGTGGTTGGTCGAAATTTCCGGGGCCGTCCACTACGGCTTCTATCATAGCCTGAGTCGCTTTGGGACGTTAAACCCCACAAACTAACCAAACTAACAATCTCCATTCATGGTTTCATCCCAATTTCCACTTTCACGGAAATGCTCTGATACATCGAATCTTCGATACGCTGCGCTCCAAAGGGCGCACCTGAAACATTTATCCGAATCGTGGACATGCAGGAAAGGCTTGACCAGCCCATTCCGCTTCTACTGTCTCTGGCTACGCCACGGATGGAAGGAGCTCTTCTGGTCGAACGCTTTGACGCTCCTCTACTATACCTCGCTGCTGCTGCGGATTCCAGTCTTTTAGTAAGTCCCGACATATGTTCCGTATGCAATGCACTCATATTCGTTGATTTTGAATGTCACATCTGGCAGCCTGGCATTATTTTTGCACAGCTTTGTGGACACGGTATGGACGATCTAGCCGACTCTGCCAGGCGTGCAAGCCCATTACACCACTTCTGAAGCTGTTTGTTTTCTTTCGAGAAAGCTATTGTGACGTTTGAAAGAAACGTACTCTGGTGTGGCGAATCGTTATTGTGAAACGTGAAGCCTTAACGCCAAAAAAGGTTATAGTGTCGACTGTGACGAATTTTGCTTCTTACAGCCATCGAATTTCTCTGATATTATGCATAAACGATGTTATTAAGGATGAAGTTTATGGCCAAATAAATGAAAAAATTTAGCTGATGTCATGAAGTCCCGAAGTGAACGATGATTCGGTCTTGCGTCCAAGCGGCATTGACGACGGATTGTGGAGGCCGATACTAGCTTCCACAAGGTGCCGGATCCGCATCAGCTTCAGCGCTGGACATTCCTACAGCAGCTGGTGGATATTGGCTTGAGCATCTCAGCACTTGCAGACGGAACACCCAGGATGGGGATACAAATCTCGAAACTGAGGCCACTTTCAAGTCACTGCAGGCGTTAGGGCGACCTCAACTCGGATCCTCCGAAGCGCAACCTGCCCTGCACGGGTTAGACTGCGAGAGAGGCATACCGTACAAGGAGGTTTGAGAGCACGTGTGAGGCGTTGGAGGGGCTCCTTTTTTGTTAAAAGGAGGGTATCATTCAGTTCCAGCAGCATTAGTGATGAAGAATTTGGGGTTGAAAGGCGGGTCGCAGAATCCACTCGGCTTTCGGAATTTAGAAGGCCACGCGAATCCATTCAATACGAAATTGGTATATTAGACAGTGTATATTTTGGCAGATTTCTATTCTGCTACTGACGCTTGTAAGTAGCGTTGTCACCTGAAGGCCATCGACGCAAATGAGAATAAGAGCCATCGGAAGTATGGAAATGGCGGTAACGGAGCGAAGTGCCTCTTGAAGAGCAAGCAGCTACACACAAAAAGAAGATAAGGTTCCAGGAATTGAAACTTGCTGTTGTATTCAATGCAGACTTGCAAGGGCACAACCCTCAGTGGTCAGTTCGCAGGCCGGGATACTTGCAAAAACGTAAATTACGATGGAACCTTGTGGCAAGCGGGCGTCTTGTTCCATAATTCGGTAGCGTATAGTGACGACGTCAATTTCTGTGTTTTTGATCGTCGTAGATTCGTTGGCTTGCTTTTACTAAGCTGCAAAACCCCAAGGAGGAAGGAGGAAGAACTGACAGCGGCGGCTGTAGAGTGGAACGCGACAAAGCATAAGCCCTGAGAGCGCACGTTGCGTGAGAGAGGGTGGCCTTATGCTTGCCAGCATCGTGTCGTTGCTGCACCAGTTCATCATTTGTGATCAGGTGTGCATATTCTTGGAGCGGAACGATTGAGGTAATGCGGCGAAGGCGAATGATGACCCTTACTGGCTCTCAATTTACAGCTTCAAGGTGATACCACTGTGCCTTTTTCAAATGTTGAAACTTGGCTTGACAAAAAAGACGCGGTTGCACAACTGCCCGCTCTGAATGTCGTGCAACATTTGAGCGGGCGCCGCCCGTTTTAGAAGCAGTATCTGGATGGCCTGGTTCTTAGCACGAGACAGCCATACAGTTCCAGTTCCTGACTCATGAATTGCTCAACTCTATATTTTTACTGTTGTACTTTCCTGAAGTAGGGTTCCGGACATATGTAGACGAATGGGTGTGGCAGCTAGTTCACGGCAACCCCCCGCGGTTGGCGACTGGTATGAACGCAGTTTTACAGGCGGAAAGTTCAAGCCCGATGGAAGAAAAATGTGTAGACATAATATCTAAAGCTGACTGCAGGGCGGTGGATACATCGTTATTCCACGTGGGAAGATGGTCCGGCCGAAGAAGACGACAACCGCGAGCAGAGCAGATTCGGCGTCTGGCAAGATGTAACTCTAGCTGCACACAGTTGCATCATCGCCTGACTGAACGGCCGCGATAAAATACATTTATGGACACCAGGCACTGATGTCGGCCTGGGTCTTCTACGCCACACATTTTAGAGCAACCTTACATGCTACCACAAAGTGCGCGACAACCGAAAACAGCGCTTCGTATCCTCCAAGCTCAATTATATATATATATATATATATATATATATATATATATATATATATATATATATATATAAAAAATGAACCACCTGTGAAGTCCAGTATATATACTTGATTTTGCTGATATACATTACTTTTTATAATAAAAGCCACGTGGAGAAAAAACATGAGAAAATGTGACTCGTGCCCAGACATCTCCACCCACGACATATAAGGAAAAGCAATCCGCATTTGCCGCTGATTATAGCATCAGTGCATCTTTTTCACATGCTTTACTTTGTACGATATAATTTCGTTACTTTAATTGCAGTTATCGTATACGGCACCAAGCTACAGAAAAATTGTTTTAATAAGTATTACATTATTCTTTATTATACATTATTAAACTAGTCCTCACTATACATAATTTATTTATAAATACTATAAGTATAAATACCTGTTATAAATAATGTATATCTTACATTTTTGTTAATTGATTAGTATTTGTGCGTTATTCTGATAAGCAGTTTTGACGGTTATGCTAATCTTCTTGCGTCCAGCATTATATTTGAAGGTGACAAAGTGCGGAGATAATTGAAGCGAGTATTTCCCGTTCGCTTTCTTCTCTATCTCTGCTTAGTCTGGTGTTATAAACAAAAATTGATGGCTCATTGAGAAATACGGATTTACTAATCAATATCTCTTGAGGAAAAACGAAGTAATAAATAGCTGTAGAATATCTTGAAACGAACAAATTTATTGGTTATTGAGTCAAGTGACGTTTTCCTTCCGGATAGCGCTGTATTGTGAAGAGGGTAGACAAGAAGAGATACAGTCTAGCATAAACATTTAAATTTATTTTTTTAACTTCAACTAACAGATTTAAGCGGTGCAAATATTCACAGGCACCCTTGACAGCCGACTGGAGTAGACTTCCCGTAATTCTAGCCCGCAGTATATTTAATGTTGTCAACGCTGATGGTACAAGACGCTGTGTGTGTTTAGCAGGATTCCACGGAATGCTGCAGTTTGCGGTGAAATCTTCTAAAATCGTTCAAAGAAATACAAGCAAGACTTACTTCTTGGTAGCAATATTGCTACTGACGAGGAGGAAGCGGGAAGTGGCGTCAGTCTAGCGTTCATGTCACGAAGAAGGAGAGTGAAGAGGACGAAAGTGCTGGCACGTGTAACTCGCGCTCTGCTTTGCCGTTCCCTGTATTATTTTATTCCTCCACATATTAGAGAAGTGCGCTTTTCCTGGATCTCTGGACACTGTGGCGTTACATCGAAGGAGAGGGCAGACGTTTTTAACAAAGTCCGCCCTTGGTGGACATATTGTCCCGTAAATCCAAAATACCATCTACTTTTTTCAAATCGATATTTATTGCCTCAGGGCATCAGTAGGGTATGAGATGAATGATGAATAGATGATTAAATGAATGTAAAAAGTTTGGCTGATTTTATAAAAAACAATACCGTCCACTTAACGTTAGCACGCTTTCAATGTTTCGAACGTCTCCAATATCTGAGTCATGAGCCTCTCCTTGATGCAGCGGACTTTCAAATCCTCAAATGACCTTGGCGTTCGTGCATATGTAGTTCAAGAGACGTGAAATATTTATGACTCTCTTCCACTGCAGATACCACATCTAAATCTGTATTTATGTCGTACGGCTCTATCCTTGACCAACCTCTGTGAGTCCTGTGGAGAAATTGAATCCATAGATCAATTTTTCCTCTTCTGCCGGCGGTTCGCGTCTCTCTTAAAATTTACTTAGAGACTCCCCTTGCTAGATTATGGCTTCTTTTAACAATTCCTGGTCTCGTCTCCTTCGGGCTAAGCGTCACGGGATATGCCTTGAAGTCAGTGTGTGATTCTGATCATGATTATATAACTTCATCATTCAGATTTCTATGCTAGGTGTGACATCACTGCCTTTTCTTTTCCTTTTTATTTTATGTTCAAATTCTCGTTTAACACTCAAAATTATCTAAATTCTCCATTTTTTGTCTATATAAATTTAGTATTTTCAAAGTACCCTGGCCAGTCCCCCGCCGTGGCTACGTGCCATTTGACAGATGTCATCAACATCACCAACTCGTTCTGCGCTGTGCTGTAGTGTACAGTTTTGTGCTGTAAACATTGACTTGTGTGCTGGACCTAGCCCCAAACCACATAACATCTTTGGTGGAGTCGCGAGGTACGATCTTCGCACTACGGAGCTTCGCAGTGGCGGCCAGGCCGGGACCGCCAACGTGACCCAGCCTGACGAGTTACGGAGCAACAATACCGCACCTTTCGTAGTAATGGAGCAGCCTTGCGAGCCTGACACCGTTTTCGGCACTGACGGCATGGATGTCGAGGATTGGCTGAGACTGTACGAAAGAGAAGCGCTTACAATTGCTGGGATCCTTTCCTTATGCTGGCCAACGTAATCCTTTATCTCAATCGCACATCAAGGGGTTGAGTGAAACTCATGAAGAACAGCTGACGAGTTGGGACATCTGCAAACAGAGGCTGTGAGCACTGTTTAGACAGCCTTAAGATTGGTAGCTCGCAGCAAAAAAAAAAAAAAAAAAAGAGACAGCTTGTATGTCGTGCACAATCATCGACGGAGAGCTATGTTGCGTACATACAAGACGTCCTGGAATTTCTCCACAAGGTCGATGGCCTCACGAATGAGACCGACAAGGTGGGCGGCATCCACAAAGGAATGACGCTTTTCAATGACGCTTTTCACTTGTTTGTCTGCAAAAGGTCCTTCACTATCGACATCATCATTGAAGAATGCCGCCGTTTTGAGCAGGTGTAAAAACGTCCCATTTGGCAGCAGGTTTTCCCACTTCCTAACACAGCAGTAACTTCTTCCTGTGACGAACAGCGACCATAACAGCGAGAGCCCATGATTGCTCGCAACGCCACGAACATGGTGACAAGAATTGTAGTCGGGAATTGGATGTGCTGTTACCCGTGACACCATGCACCAGCCACCACTAACACACCACACTCATCGTGGTGTCGCTCATTTATGCCGTAGTGAGAAAGGAGCTTGCCACCTTGGACCTACATTCCACTGTGTGCGCTCGCCGTCAACAGCCAAGCGATTCGCCAAACTCGTTGCCCTGTTTTCTGGCCGTCCTATTGTACTACCCTCAACGTTACTGCAATTAGAACGAATGGCGCCCTGCAGGTGACAGACCGATCTGCTTCAAATGTCGCGTTGGCGATATTTCGGAACATCGCGGCAGCTCTTGGAATTTGCCTCTCACCGCTGGTTCCTCTTCTCACCGCTTCCCTCCCCGATCTTTGTCCGACCCGTTCGAAACCTCCTACCATCGACCTCGACGCTTTTCGTGCTCCCCATCGCTGCAAGCCTGTTTCGCTCACTCAACGCAGTTGTCTACCCTAAGGCTGCTGCCCCGTAGGACCGCTCCCTTCGGGAAAGTAATTGATGCAGCCCCCAGAGGTGACGCTGTATCGACGCCCCGACCCAAAACCCCTCTACATACTCTTGGACTGAACGTACTAGACGTTGCTGTCGACAGTGCTCATGTGCGTGCACGTATTCACACTGGTGCGTACATATCCATGATGAGTGTTGCCTTTCGCCTTCGCCTCCGCAAAGTTTTCACGCCTGCGGCGACCCATTGAGTCTCGAGTGGGGAACGAATGTGGAACGAATGATGAAACGCTTGCTGTTGGCTGACCTAGCACTAGCGCTCTTGCCGATGCAACTGCTCGCTTCTTCTTCTTCGTCCATAGAAATACTGCGTTGCCCTGACGTCCCCGCGACAGCTTCGAGCTTTTATTCGAGGTTAAATACAAGATAGTGCGAAAATATCAGTTAGAAATTTAAAAATGATACGAATGAGCCCAAATATTGTGACTTTATTTCATTCCCTTGTGTCAAAAAATCATTCATAATCCAAGCAGCTTTAGACACCTAAAGCTCAGACAAAAGTGATTCCACAACAAAACATTCAGCTGTGGCGTCGTAAAGTAATCACTTAGAAATTGATGAACACATTTTTAATTCGCAGTGGCACGGAAGCTCCCAGCCGCTTGGAATTCTTCCAATCATTGCTTCTTCTGTCAGCGTCTTGCATCGCCGAGATACTGGTGTCCAGCATGCACTCCTACTACATCGTGCAGAACCTAATGAGGTCGCGAAGTTTGCTTTAGTCTGCCATTTTCAAGAAGGTAAAGAAGGACAGATTGAACCTGCATGCCTGCTCAGTAGTACCGCAGTCAGTGCTATATTCTGCCGAGTTACTGCTCAATGCAGTGCCATTTATTGAAATTGGTCATATGCTGTTTCTGCGTAGATGATATGGATATGAAAGAAATCTCGTATGGAGCGTTGGCTTACATCACCGGCAGTATTAGGCATAGCTTTCTTCAATCTGTCGTATTTCATTTTTCTTTGTTTAGACATATCAGAGGCGGCCCCACGTGATGGCTGAAACTGGTCCTTCATGATTAAAATGCATCACAAGGTTCTCCACCGAGGTGACCTTCTTTCTATCAACTTTAAGGCCCGATATATTCTTTATATAAGCCTTTATATTCTCATCAGTGGGCACAAAAAGTATCTGCCCACAGAGGATGTCACACCGTTCCTGTAAAAAAATGACGAAATGTATCAGTAAAAGAATGGTTGAATGAGGTGGAGGTTGAAAAACGTATCTATACGAGATTCCATTCATGTGGTGCAATTAGTTAATTAGTGCCGAAAAGTTAATTCGACATCGAAATAGCCATAGACGTCGAAATAGTATGGAGACGTCAAAATAGTCACAGACGTTGCAATTATGACAAATACGTCAAAATTGGAGAAAAAATGTTCAAATACATTGCTGAGCTTTAATTTGAGGCCTAGTCATGGCGTTACAACATCGAAAAGAGTCAAGAGTAAAAGAAGAAGAAATTAGTAGAACTGAAAAAAAAAAAAAAACAAACTGTAAAAATAGCAAAACAACAAAAAGAGAAAGTATAACGAGTAACAAAAAAAGCAAATAAGAGAAAAGGAGCTAACAAAATAAAAAAGATTCAAGAGAAGAAGCAAATGAGTGAAAAAGCGGCAAATGAGGGCAGAGTCGCACGAATGGCTTTCTCCTTACCGCAATTCAGAGAAATTATGTGCCTCAAACGAAATTTGTTTTACAACTAGACTTCACAAACATGGCGTGAGATATCCTCCCCAGTTTTTTCCCGCATTGAAATGGCTATGTGTTGATGCTGTTGCGGCTTATATTGCCTAGTATGGTGACTTTCTTTCTTTGGTACTTCTTCGTAGAGCGGGGGACACTGTGAAAAATCAATAGTAAAGCTGACGTTGCTCATCCAGTGGAGCTGCCTAGTTCGTTAAATAGACGACGCCGCTGCAAAAGCAATGGCAATGAAATACCTTTGTTTCCATTGACGCTGCTTGCCACTGCATTGAGTTCCTAGGCAATATTAGGCACTTCCACGAAATGGAGTAAGTGGGCAAAGCCAGAAAAGCGAGAAAGCTCTGCCTAAACGAACACCTGCGACAGAAGGTAATCAAAAGGAAGAAAACAGGGAGACCTAGAGTGTTTGATGCCATTTACAATATGCTTAAATTGCTATCACATGTTATTGCCTAATGATGTTGGGCGCAGAATCCAAGCCGTCTTTATACATTGTTTTTATAAAGCCGTAAAATATCAAAATTAATTAGAACACTGATATCACGCATTTCTTTCACATTATGAGGCAATGAGAATGACGACGAAACTACACAAACAAACATTCCTCGCAGTTTCAATATGTATTAGATAAGCAGGTAGTCTGAGAGATCAATGCGGTTCACCTACCTATCGATTTTGAATAAAGTTTGGAAAAGTGGTATGAACGCAAAAAATAGCTCTTTAGTTTTAAAGCTTGAAAAAGCATAATAATAATTATAGCAGCAGATCCTATCACTGCAGGCTTGTCACTTGATGCTCTTTATTTTCATAAAATATTTTGTAATATTCTATAATTACCGCAAAATAATTTTAAATATCTGGCACGTAGGTAGTGGTAATAGTAGAAGTATAAAATATTTATTTTGAAGATAATTATTTTGATGTTAAAGGTGGCATTCGTCGGGTTCTCAGTCCGGGACTCATTTGGCTGAATTTCCCGCAAAACTCTTTCTCAACCAGGGACCTTTGTGCCACGAGTATGTATCTAGACAGAGCTGCCTCCCAGTCCGCCTAAAGTCAGATTATTTTGCGGGGTATGGCTAGGTTTTGTTGCCAAGCTCATATAATCTGAAAAAGGTCTGCATTCTGGTCGCAAAATAAGCATTGAACTGAAAATGATTCTGAGTTAAGTATCTTCAGTCTAGCTTGGCATTGTAGGAGGGTGTTTCTAAACGCCTGAGGTGAGAATTCTCTGATTTATCCAGCCAGTTATCGGGTCCTATGAAGGTCTGTCACGCTAAGGGGACGCGTTGGAGTATCTCGCGGTATGAACTAAGAGCAGGGAGGAGTCATGTGAGGGGAGTGATGAGAGATGCCGGCAAGGAAATGCTCGAGCTGCGGAGTAGACCCATTGTTTCCCTCGATCTCTCCATGCCGAGGTAATCACTTGATGTGTTTGTGTGAAGTCTGGCTCTGGCTTTTATTAGGAGTTTGCAGGTCATGGACATACCCTGCCTCATATTTGATAGTGTCTTGGGAGTACGTAATGATGAGTGTGGATTCGGCATATGTTGCGGTTGATGCCATCGATTCTACCTCCATGCATGTGAAGTCTGAATTTCTAACCATTAGCACCGTTTGAGTATGGCCTGGGCGTATGACGACACTGTTATCACGCTCTCGCAGATACCCGCAGCATCTGCAAGGAAGGGCCCGTAGCCCTGGAACCCTTTGTTGAACATCATCCTGCCTCGTGTGTCGTGCCTAATGTTATTCGGGGTTCATGTGCAAGTACGCTATGGAATTTTCCCCTCCATTCGGGGAGTATGTCGTGTCCCTGTTGCGTGCTGCTGGGCGGGGTGATGCTGAGCTCTTGAAATGCTTGTCGTCCGGTGGCGGCACCAGAGATCCTGAAAGTTTGTGTTAGAAGATGACCTCCGATCAGATCGTTAATGATGTTGTGACTTGTGAAGAGCAGTCCTAACGCCCACTTGCTGCCCGTACTAAATATGTTGTGTGAATGCTTGAGGTCACTCTTCCTTTGTTTGGGGTTACACAGGTTCTGCGGCAGATGATGGAAGCTTGATTTAGAGGGTGTCGTGTTTTTTTGATGCCATTTTGATCGTATATGTAAATATATCTGCTCAGCCTTTTCATTACTGACCCGTTAAAGCGATCACTTACGTAAACATTTTAAAGTGGCCTATGTGACAATGCAACCTGAGGAAGTTATCATAACCGTAATAACCAATGATTCAGAACTATAAGGCCGCATGTGATACAGAAAGGGCGGATCTACGCCAGGGATAGGTTTGAATCATTTTAATGCCGTTCAAACCGTAGTCATTTCAAAGCGGGAAATTTGTTCGAATAAAAGAGCCCCGAAGTAAGCGCCGCGTTTGAAATATTTTAGTGATTCCGGAACGGAAATTTATAGCGCGCTTTCTAATCGAAATTAAGCTCAGAATCTCATAGCTTGGGCAACGAGATAATATCTCTGTTTTTAAGACTATGACGCGTCAACCACGCGGCAGCTTTTGGTGCTACTCCTCGTTCGCGTACTTGTACTTTCTTATTCCCTTGATAACCGGTCACTTAACTGGGCCCTCCATTAACGTGATAGGGTTAAAGGCGTCGCTCTGTGGAAACCTCCGGCGTCTGAGGTTTACACTTTGTGAACGAGAATACGCGCGGGCATGGCTCAAAAACAGCGATATATTTGGTCACTCTTCAGTTGCAGTGATTACTGTTCTTGAGACAGGCTGGCTTTAGCGTTGTAGCGAATTCAAAGGACGCAGGAGCTATTATATAGTGCCGCGAAACCTTCAAAACAGTATTTGTTGTTTTTTTAACAGCCACCGGCATACAGGCTTATCACTCTGATTCTGGACCGCGTATCAGTTCCGTAATCTTTGTTTGTTAATGCTCGATGTCGCGAGTCACACCTTTATCAGTTTTGTTGTAGCGCAAGATGCACTGAGATCTGTCTCGAACGTTCCGGCCACTTGGGTGTCTTTCCACAATGTTCCAGCCCGTGCTGGTAGCTGTTTGCGGCGTTATCTAGATTGTTCTGTGCAGCCTTTAAATTGAGCGTTGCCGAGTGTGACGAGCATTCTTTGTTCGACGACCGACGAGTGCGTTCGTTGCTATCGCCGCCGCCGAGTTGCTTAGTTCTTTTGCGGGCGCAAGTCAGCTCCAATAAAGTTATTTCAGTACCATCACTGCTGTGTCTTCTTTTGGCGTGTACAGCATTGTCACCATCACGTGACATCTGGTGGAGGTGCTGCCTTTGATCCTTCAAGCGAAGACCCAAGCCCTGTTCCTGACGCCCTTGAAGACCAGCCTACAGGTCACCGAGCCAGCCGCCGACTTCAAGGCCTACAACCCGAACACGGTCTGCTGCCTGACTCCATTCGATCTCGGAAGGCATCGACGCTGACAATGGCCCAGCCTACAGCACCGGTTGTTTTCGTCCAACCCCGTGAGCCTCCCTGCTTCCATGGACGATCGGATGAAGATGCGGGTGACTGGATGGACCTTTTCGACCGTGTGGCAGAATTCAACGGTTGGAACGACGCTGCGAAACTCAGGCAGGCCTACTTTGTTCTTCAAGGACATGCCCGAGTTTGGTTTGAAAATCACGAGACTTCTCTCAAGGATTGGGAGATATTCAAAGCACAGTTCTTGATTGCCTTTACAAGTTCTGTCAGAAAAGAAAGAGCTCAGGCCCTCCTCCAATCAAGAATTCAACTACCAAACGAGCCCGTCCTGGCCTACGTAGAGGAGATGAAACGCCTGTTTCGCCGCGCCGACCCTAACATGACCGAAGATGACAGAGTGAAATTCTTAATGCGAGGCGTTAAAGAGTCGCTTTTTGCGGGGCTTGTCCGGAACCCGCCGAAAACTGTGGAAGAATTTGAGAGTGAAGCATCGACCATCGAGAAGACGTTGGATACCCGGATGCGCCACTACGAGCGACCACTTCAACCAAACTACTCATGCCACTACCCGAGCACATCTGCAAGCGGAGAGAACCTTCGGGACATAATCCGGGAGATCGTGCGAGAGGAGCTCCGCCGAATGTTGCCATCATCGCAACAACCCCAGGTGGCGACGCTCGCGGACGTCGTCCGTGAAGAAGTTCAGCAGGCGCTGGGCGTTCCTGAAGCGACGGCTGCGACTGTTCCAGCACAAGAAGCAACAGCGATGAACTACGCTGGTGCATTACGTCGCCCTCCTCCCCGACGTGATGACTTTCCCAGCCCTCGCCGCTACCGTCCTGTTCCTGAAAACCGCCCCTTGGCCCCCGCCCGCCAAGCCTACCAACGACCCCCAAACCCCAGGAAGTGCGACGCCTGGAGGACTGCAAACAACCGGCCATTATGCTTCCACTGCGGTGAGGCCGGCCACATTCTGCGCCACTGCCCGTACCGACGAATCGGTCTCCGCGGATTTGCAGTCGACGCTCCACGACCACGCCCTGATGAACGACCGCAAGAAATCGACAACTATCAGCGTAGCGGTGAGATTGCGCCACCAAGCCGTCGATTCAGGTCTCCATCGGCCCCTATATGCCGAGCCAGGCACAGTACTCCTAAACCATGTAGGCACATTCATACGGGTTGGTTAAAACGAGACTTCTTTTCTGTGTCGGCTGGTTGGTTACGACCGGTAGCTCGATGCTATGGCAGCTTAGGACTGCATGCGAATAATTTTGAGAGCGCTGTATAATTTGCACTGGAGAAATTCTAAAGACCGAGCTCTGCTTTGGCGACAATAGACCTATCGTCGTGTTAATTTTTGAGATATTTGTATTTTATCTTTCATTTTATTTTAGTTTTTACTTTTTATTTAATAATACACTTTTCAAATTTTCTTTTATTTCTCAGTCGGTGTTTCAGACGTATTAAACCACGGGCTAAATACACCGTTGGAAAATTGTTTACGTCTTCTTTTAGGTTCTGATTCTGAAGAGTCGTTAACAACTCAAGCTCTCTGTGTGTACGTTTCAGCAAGCATTTCCAATATGTAGTGTTGATGCTGTAAAAGTTTCTTCACTATGAACGAGTCACAGGGTGCAAAGAACGAGCTAACCTTTAACCACGATTACAATTTCTGTCTGGCATATGCGATTTTTTTTCTCGTCTAGGAAACGGTGCACGAGCGAACACGAAGAAGAACGAAGCTGAGTGACATGGAGGTTCCACCGATCGCTGAAGAATCATCGCCAGGTTCCTCTAGTCGTGATAACCGAAGCATACTGAAAAGAAGCTCCCCATCTCTACTTTTCTACGCTCAACGCTACCCGCCTGGCACCAGCACCGCTCCCACGACGCCTGTACGTCCACTAGCGCATACCTTGCCGCAGCGCTCTTTCTGGTTGCTTCTCCCCTAGAAATCCCTACCTAGTATACAATGCTGGGGACGAAGCATGCAATTCGAACTCTTGTATACGCTGCCTTTCAGTGATAACTCTTCATTTTTAATATTGCTGTACTGCGAAAAGAGATGAGGTCATGAAAAACATAAGCGGAACAAGGTATGTAACTTTTTCCGTCTATTGAAGGCCTCCGGGAAGATGAGGCACCGATAATTAAGGAAGTTCATTTTGAAACTAATGACTGCACGGCACTTTTTCGCGACTAAAAATTGTCGATCACTTAGAGCAATCAGGACTTAGAGCGATCACTTAGAGCAATCACTTAGAGCAATCAGATAGATAACTGTCGGAGCGCCAGTCTGTCGTGTTCCGAACTCGCTTCCGTGTGCGTGTAGGGCCGAAAGTATCGCGTGCGAATGTGAAACGAAATATAAACAACAGGTAGAAAGGCTTGCTTTTCTTTATACAAATAAACATCCTAAGGCGACAAGCGCAAAGGGGGACACCTTAGACGACTGGTTCAGACGTTTTACAACCTGGTAGTTTATAACGTGCCCTGACATCGCGGATTCCGCAGACGCCTAGCGTTTAGCCTTCATCCGCACGCGGCCGCCGCGGCCGGTATCAAACCCGCGTCCTAGAGATGAGCAGTCGAGCTACCTCGCGAGGATAAAAAGAAAGGTACCCAGAAAGAACAGGTTAAAATTGACTAATTAAGAAGTGTGCAGGATCCCGCCGACAGTGGGGAAGCCTAAACATGAAAGCGTTAACGGCTACCGTTTCCCTGCGTTCATTGGGGATTTTTGTTTTCTGTGCATGCATTGTGCTACTTGATTAATCACTGTTCTAATTTCTCGATCATTCCACTCATACTCTTTGGGATACAGTCGTTAAGGTCTACGCTCTCTGAAGCGCCACCCGACACAGATATAAAGCCCCGTTTTAGCCAGGCTGCATGAATCTGCGTGCGTAGCTTACCTGAGGGTAGCACGTTTGAGTCGGGACATAGGGCTCCGGATTGCATGAGTCCGCTTTCATCTTGACATCGTAAAACAAAGGTTGCGTTCATAGCGCCTGCCAACGCAACCATATTACGCGGTTCCACGACGTCGCACAGTCCGACGGAGAATCAGAGCAGGTTCATACCACCCAGCTGACAGCTAGCTTCCTTATACTTCTTTATATATATATATATATATATATATATATATATATATATATATATATATATATATATATATATATATATATAGTGCCTACTCCTAATGGTAGGCATAAAGCACGGCGAAAGGCATGTCTAATGGCCTCATGGTTATCTGTTTCGGCTTGCACTGCTGACGCTGTGCTCAGCACTACAACATGCTACGCATGACGTCACTTTAATACCTCCTATATAAGCGAAATTTGAAGGTCATTTCAGCTTCGTCTTTTAAAAACTTTTCGTTCGCATACATGCCCTTTGCTACCCGCTAATTTGACATTTTGCTTAGATTGTGCAACTTATTCCCTCCAATATAGCGATTAGCACGCAGCCATAACCTATCACTTTACGTGAAACATCACCCGACGCAGATTAAAGTCCTGCTTTAATCAGGCGATGTACGAACTGGCCAGCGAGGCTTAGCAGTTGCTTGCCTGACTCGGGATTCATACGTCACCGCGGAATCAATTCCTATCAGAGTAGCTGCCCTAATCGGCAGCTCCTGCCAAGTTATTTGTCCCTTGCGTCACACAGCCCGCCAGCCAATAAGTGCCCGGCCATGTCTCCTGTCAACTATCATCTGTCAGAATCATTTTCGTTATTTTTCGCTTATCGCATCGACAACACGGCTTTTGGGGGACACGCTTACAACGTTGCCGTGTTATTATTCCTTAAAGGGTTGACGCCTGTAATGAATAAACTGGACGACACACGTAAGCTCCACCTTAATGTATAACGCGAAATCTCTAATGGCTCTCGTTAAGACGACAGCGCAGAAAAAGACAATCATTAACGAACTAGCCCAGCACCATGTTTTATTGAGCTACATTTCCAGTGACCCTGTCAGTGCCATATAGTGTCATGACATCACACAAACTGACAACCAATCACGCCACAACATTGTCACCTGGAATCTACCACTTACCAGAGGCATGGTCGTGATTGTTTGCTACCAAACCTAACACCGAATTTTCAAGGAAACGGGATTCTTTACACCATCGCGCTAATAACATCACGGAATGCCGACATGCGTGCGGACGACTGGCTCTCATTACAACCTGGAATCATACTTCAGTCGCCCACTAAAGTAATGCAAACAATGAGGAGACTAAATAAATTAAATTAGGTTGATCAGAAACACAAACCATTGGATATGGAAATCCCATTTGTGGACATCAAAAAGACAACGCCTCCGCTTCACTGTTTTTCTATAAGCAGAAAAGCAAGGAGAAAAGAAAACACCTTCGACCTGAAGGGCAACCCCTCCTCTACACCCTAATGCTAAGTCCGTCTCTCATGAAGAGCCGTGCAATAATCTACATGAAACATTATATATACGACTAAATATACAGCGAGTTTAACTCAGTTAATCACGGAATGTCGTGCAAAAGAAGGGCGCTATGACAGGAATATGCTTGCGATGTCTCAATTCTTAAACGTTATTTTTCGGTGTTAATCAGGTGGCCATGCTTCCAGACCACACACTGCATCGGGGTTTTGCTAGACTGCCGGGAGTAGCACTGCAGCGCTAAATGTTCCGAAAGCACTGCAGAATATGCGATAGAGAAATACGAAAGCATGAGCGTTTTTTCTGCACATGGTACATCGCGCGCCTTTTGTCGAACAAAACCAGCGTTCCGCTCAACGCATGATATTTCACCGGCGTTCTATAATTGGTCCACGGGAAAAGAAAGGTGCTGTATCTGTCAGACATGTTTTTGTGGACACCTGAAGCCCCTCAGAAAGGTCAAAGGTGAAATCGGCTTCAGACATGTTTTGTAAGAATGCGGGTAGTAGTGCTGCAGTACTAAAAATGAACTTGAAGCTTGCGTTCTCTTTGTATCATTTCCTTAGAGTACACGGTTGCTGTTGTTGTGGCTGTAGGAAGAAGGAAAAGAAAATGCATGGGCCTGCTACTGGCTCTGTAGCTGAGCCACCTCCGCTGCCTCGTGCAGACAGAAGAGAAAAAGAGAGAAGAAAGAAAAGGAAGACGGAGAGAAAGACGCGCGCCGCAACAACAGCCGTCGTCCACCACCGAAGCGGTGGCGGGTGCAATGACGGCCTACAACAGATAAACATTCGTTGGCAGGTTAGCAACCGCCGCAAGCGGTGGTGACCTACCTGCCCCAGCCCCATCAGGGGAGACATCCTACACAGTTGTTGTTGTGGCTGTATGAAGAAGGAAAAGAAAATGCACGGGCCTGCTACTGGCTCTGTAGCTGAGCCACCTCCTCTGCCTCGTGCAGACAGAAGAGAAAATAGAGAAGAAAGGAAACGAAGAGGGAGAGAAAGACGCGCGCCGCAAGAACAGCCGTCGTCCACCACCGAAACGGTGGCGGGGGCAATGACGGCCTACAAGAAATAAAAATTCTGTGGCAGGCTAGCCCCCGCCGCGAGCGGCGGTGACCTACCTGTCCCAGCCCCATCAGGGGAGAGCTGTTACACAGTGCCCCGCACAGTAATGCAATGCACAGGGTCGTCCATTGCGACCTATAAAATACGGCCACTGAATATAATTCTGTTCTAACAATATGAAAAGGAGTGTACTTCAAATCTGTCTTCGATTTGCCGTCCAGGGGCTTAACCAGGGGCTTCATGGAACCTCAATCCATTATTCTATTTGCCAGGCCAGCATTCTATCTTGTCTGATCTTTCTGAAGTGTATTTTCAAATCTGTCTTCTATTTGCCGTCCAGGAGAGCTTAAATTTCATGGAACCTCTATCCATTATTCTATTTGCCAGACCAGCGTGCTATCTTGTCTGATCTTTCTGATGTGTATTTTCAAATCTGTCTTCTATTTGCTGTCCAGGAGAGCTTGAAGTTCATGGAACCTCAATCCATTATTCTATTTGCCAGGCCAGCGTGCTATCTTGTCTGATCTTTCTGAAGTGTATTTTCAAATCTGTCTTCTATTTGCCGTCCAGGAGAGCTTAAAGTTCATGGAACCTCTATCCATTATTCTATTTGCCAGGCCAGCGTGCTATCTTGTCTGATCTTTCTGAAGTGTATTATCAAATCTGTCTTCGATTTGTCGTCCAGGAGAGCGTAAAGTTCATGGAACCTCTATCCATTATTCTATTTGCCAGGCCAGCATGCTATCTTGTCTGATCTTTCTGAAGTGTATTTTATAACCTGTCTTCTATTTGGTGTCCAGGAGAGCCTAAAGGTCATGGAACCTCTATCCATTATTCTATTTGCCAGGCCAGCATGCTATCTTGTCTGATCTTTCTGAGGTGTATTTTCAAATCTGTCTTCGATTTGCCGCTTAAAGTTCATGGAACCTCTATCCATTATTCTATTTGCCAGGCCAGCATGCTATCTTGTCTGATCTTTCTGAAGTGTATTTCAAATCTGTCTTCTATTTGCCGTCCAGGAGAGCTTAAAGTTCATGGAACCTCAATCCATTATTCTATTTGCCAGGCCAGCGTGCTATCTTGTCTGATCTTTCTGAAGTGTATTTTCAAATCTGTCTTCTATTTGCCGTCCAGGAGAGCTTAAAGTTCATGGAACCTATATCCATTATTCTATTTGCTGGGCCAGCGTGCTATATTGTCTGATATTTCTGAAGTGTATTTTCAAAGCGGTCTTCTATTGGTCGTCCAGGAGAGCTTAAAGTTCATGGAACCTCTATCCATTATTCTATTTGCCAGGCCAGCATGCTATCTTGTCTGATCTTTCTGAGGTGTATTTTCAAATCTGTCTTCTATTTGCCGTCCAGGAGAGCTTAAAGTTCATGAAACCTCAATCTATTATTCTATTTGCCAGGCCAGCATGCTATCTGGTCTGATATTTCTGAAGTGTATTTCCAAATCTGTCTTCTATTTGCCATCCAGGAGAGCTTAAAGTTCATGGAACCTCTATCCATTACTATATTTGCCAGGCCAGCATGCTATCTTGTCTGATCTTTCTGAAGTGTATTTTCAAATCTGTCTTCTATTTGCCGTCCAGGAGAGCTTAAAGTTCTTGGAACCTCTATCCATTATTCTATTTGCCAGGCCAGCATGCTATCTTGTCTGATTTTTCTGAAGTGTATTTTCAAATCTGTCTTCTATTTGCCGTCCAGGAGAGCTTAAAGTTCATGGAACCTCTATTCATTATTCTATTTTCCAGGCCAGCGTGCTATCTTGTCTGATCTTTCTGAAGTGTATTTTCAAATCTGTCTTCTATTTGCCGTCCAGGAGAGCTTAAAGTTCATAGAACCTCTATCCATTATTCTATTTGCCAGGCCAGCATGCTATCTTGTCTGATCTTTCTGAAGTGTATTTTCAAATCTGTCTTCTATTTGAAGTCCAGGAGAGCTTAAAGTTCATGGAACCTCTATCTATTATTCTATTTGCCAGGCCAGCGTGCTATCTTGTCTGATATTTCTGAAGTGTATTTTCAAATCTGTCTTCTATTTGCCATCCAGGAGAGCTTAAAGTTCATGTAACCTCTATCCATTATTCTATTTGCCAGGCCAGCATGCTATCTTGTCTGATCTTTCTGAGGTGTATTTTCAAATCTGTCTTCTATTTGCCGTCCAGGAGAGCTTAAAGTTCATGGAACCTCTATCCATTATTCTATTTGCCAGCCCAGCATGCTATCTTGTCTGATCTTTCTGAAGTGTATTTTCAAATCTGTCTTCTATTTGCCGTCCAGGAGAGCTTAAAGTTCAAGGAACCTCTATCCATTATTCTATTTGCCAGGCCAGCATGCTATCTTGTCTGATCTTTCTGAAGTGTATTTTCAAATCTGTCTTCTATTTGCCGTCCAGGAGAGCTTAAAGTTCATGGAACCTCTATCCATTATTCTATTTGCCAGGGCAGCATGCTATCTTGTCTGATCTTTCTGAAGTGTATATTTTGGCCAAGGGTAGTTCCAAGGATATCTAGATGCCTTCTCCAGCTGTCCTTGCATTTTGTGTCGGACTGGGTCAGACAGGCAGAAGTCGATGACGTGGAATACTGTGCCAGCTGCCTTATTCACGGAACGTAATTTGTAAACAAATAATTCAGATGGTAGTTGAGGGAGTACGTAGCAGTTGAAAGAGGTCATACCCCGATCATCCAATATATTACAGTTTTGTAGTCTGGCAGATAATATTGGACCTTATTATTCCATTTTCGAAATTTGAGCGCCCTAGCGCCCTAGACGCATTTCTTATTTTGAATTAATGGGCTGAAGTTGACACTGTCCCCACCGCCGTAAACACCACCACGCCGGCCGCGCAGGGGTGCCTTCGGCGCAAGCCATCAGCGCCAGTGATACGGCAAATCCCTTGCGGCAGTGGCGGACGAACATCTTAAATTTGTTTTTCTTTGAACAATATTAGGTCCTTGAAAAAGGAATTACAAAAATGAATGCTTCTTGTGAAATGTCGACCCATATTGGGAGGTTTTGTTCAACCGGTGCGGTGGCCGCTAGCTCCGCTGCTAAGACGTCGCCGAAAATAATAATTTCGTTTACTACGAAACAGTGGGGTTGAGATTGGTATTAAAGGAGTTTGATAATCGAGTGGCCTATTCACTAAAACGCCTCGCTGATCTATTACAAAGTTTCGTCCGTTCTGACTTCGATGCTAAGTAATTTAGGTCTAGAGACGATCAGGGAGAAGCAGACCGAACGCAATCGTCCTTCGCGCTCGTGGGCGTCATTGCTGTAAGCGTGCGGTATCCGGTGCTGTAAGCCTCATGTGCGGCTAGGGCCAGACGAGGACCTCCATGATGCGGCTAGGGCCAGACGAGGGCCTGACAACGAGCAGCTTAAATGATGCCGCTAGGAAGGGACGGCCGCGGTATGTAGGGTGCATGGCTCGATGTAGCGCGCCGCGCCCTATACACTACGCTGCTGCGCTGTCTGGCGACACGCGAAGGTTCTAAAAAGTACCATGGGACGATACATTGCGCGTTTTATGTGCTGCTTTTGATTTGGTTTGCTTTTGTGGGGTGTAACGTCCCAAAGCGACTCAGGCTATGAGAGACGCCGTAGTGGAGGACTCCGGAAATTTCGACCACCTGGGGTTTATTAACGTGCACTGACATCGCACAGCACACGGGCACCTTGCTTTTCGCCTCCATCGAAAAGCGGCCGCCGAGGCCGGGATTGAAATATTTCAGTGTATGTACAATGTGTACACTGTTCGAGCGGGTCAGCTCGTGCGCCTTACGTACACGGGCGCCGGCGTGCACCTGAATCCCGCCCATAGATGCCGCTATTCCTTAGGTTAAAAGCGCTAACAGATAGCGACGAAAATCTCAGTTTACGGTAGTCTCGCGATAAATGGCATGACTGCTGTTTGGCCGAAATTACCGTGGCTTCGCGTAATGACGCTGCTCGTGCACAGAACTTGCAGCAGGCGACGCGGCGTCAGCCTATGGGAAAGCTTTTTAGGAAGAACCAAAAACGCTAGATTTTAAGATATATCTGCAGATGCGTTGCAGCTCAAACTTTGAGGTTTAGTTGCCTGGCACATCATGCATCAGATGGAATGTACATTTTATATTCCGAATTTGGTGCCATGACCCCTTTAAATGGTTAGCTGCAGTAAGCGTTGGGCGAATGTTTCCTCTATTTACCGAAAGCATCGGTTGCAGGACTTTTCTAAACAATGTTGAAAGTACTATTTTGCGTCACACATGATGCTCCTGTTACTCAGGGTATAGTATCGAGTTGGCAGGAACAGTTATGTGCTTAAAAAAGTATTGACGGTATAACTCTGCTAATCACGGAATACCATGCAGCAGCAGAGTGTTTAGGAAGAATTGTGTTTGCTGTGTCTCAATTATTAAACGTTATTTTCCTCTGTTAATCTGCTGCACACGGTACATCGCGCGCCCCTTGTAACGAACCAGAGTTCTGTTGAACGCATGGATGTTAACATAGTTCTATAATTGGTTTACAGGGGCCGTATTATGTGTTTTCGTCGTTATCTAAAGTGTCACCATCTCCATGACTTGGAGTCATCTGACTGGTGGAAACACCGGAACGGGATGTCAGTTTAATTTACACCACTTCCGTTTGCGGCGTTTCCCCGAATCGGACGACTCGAGGTCAGGTAGATAGCGACACTTTCTATAACGACACAAACTCGGAATACGGACCCCGGAAAGTAAATGCGCAGTATCTGTCACACTTGTCTCTATGGGCATTTTATGTGCATTGGGAAGGCCAAAGGTCAAATCAGCTTCAGAGGTCGAATTTTTGCGAGAATGCGGGTAGCAGTCCTGCAGCACTAAAAACCACGTCGAAAAATGGAATCCTTGCGGCTTCATAACGAAGGAGGTAGTCAGGCAGACCTTATATCATGCATCGGAAAGCAATCTGAGGACGTCAATAAAGTCACGCTGGCGTTTTCAGCCTGGCGTTTCGCTCTTCGCTTTAAGGCGAAAGCTTTTATATGCTCGTGACTGTGCGTCCGTGCATGTGTGTGTCAGCGATAAGCGTCGCACGCGATAAGTGTCACACTGCAAAATTCCGATACAGGCATATATATATATATATATATATATATATATATATATATATATATATATATATATATATATATATATATATATATATATAAAGCTGGCCCCACCGAGCGTCCAATCCAGGCGTCTGTACTGTGTCTTCCGTTTGACCCTTCCTCGAATGTCGCACAACACAGCATACTGAAGTAGAAGCAGTAAATCAGCAATCAACGGCATTTCAAATTGGTTTACAGAAAAGAAAAGGCACAGTATTTGTCAAATTTTTCTATGGTCACCTGAACCCACTTTTCCACGGACACCATAAGGAAAAAGAGAAAAGTGTAAGTGAAAGAAGAAAGAGGTGCCGTAGTGCAGGGCTGCGAACCATCGCGTTATAAAGGATTTCACCTTATAGCACTTGCCGTCCAAAGTGCCCACTGTAATTTTCTTGTTCTCTTCCCCTCACTCAATCACGAAACTTTACACGCTTTTGTCCTTTCCCACAGTTTTTAAGAACTCGCCACAATGAGACACAACCAATTTTAGTGGAACATGCCGACATCTCTACGAAAGGAAATGCTGCGTCGAGGCAGATGTAGAGCAGATTAGAACATTCTCTTAGGTCTTAGAAGACGACCAAGTGGTCTGTGGGATGAAACGTAAAACTCGGCAAACATGAAGCACAGGCAGTGTTCTCTCATCACGACTGCTGTCTTTATTGATTTTAATTTTTTGCTGATGAAGAGAGCAAAGAAGTAGAAGAATCGATCTGTATCATATGCCTGGAATTCGCAGGGCCTGTCTCTTGATTATTCTCCCCTTAATAAACAGCCACGGCTTTATCACTCCTGACGCTCCTTTATCGCATTCTGCCCAGGTCGGCAGCTCAACTGCTCTGGCCCGAAGGCAAAAGAGAAATACAAGGCGTACGATATTGTCCGTCATCCTCCTGATCGCTGGCCTGGTGGTGGTTCTTCTGCTGGTGCTCCTTTCTAACCCACGTGCTGTTCGCACCTGCTATACGCTCTGCACGTCTTCATCGTGTCGCCTGTACGTCCGGGCTCTGGAATCTTCGATGGATTCAAAACTGGATCCGTGCGAGGATTTCTACGCCTTCGTGTGTTCTCGCTGGAGGCCTGGTGAGAATAAGCATCTGCCGCCCACATTGCTGTCCTCTCTCATAGTCGCAAGTGTGTGCAAGTTCACAAGGAATCGTTGAGTGAGGTCCCTGGCTTTATTATACCGCGAGTGTCACAATGTTGCTCTTAGCTGTTTTATATACTTACACTATACACTTTTCTTAAAAGACAAACGCGTCGAATTCGCCATACCATATGTAGAATAAAAGCGCAACTTGTGTACCCACCCATATTAGAAACGTTAGAGAAGCAGGAGTAAGCTGCAGTGAAGGATGATTGTATTCCAATTTGTATAGCCAAAATAAAAGATTCGAAATATTTTTATCATCGCTCCCTGTTATAACCCTCGTTTTCTTCTTAACTTACCAGTGCTCTCTTGTACTTGCGTAGCGTTTATGATTTGTTTTTCGGCAAAGGGCGCCTGTCAAAGCAGTGATATCGGAAAACGCTTTAGTGATGATGAAGGCGCTACGCTTGCGAAAGACGTAAGTGCCTGTTATAATTGATATTTGAGCGTTGGTGTTTCAGATTCCGGAGGCCATTCCTTTTTAGAAGATGCCAAGTTGTCGTTTCAAGATGCTGTGATGGCACAAGCCTCAATTGCCAAAGCGCCGAGTACCAACCAGGGCAGGTTCCAGAAAGCGGCCAAATTCTATCAAAGCTGCATCAAAAGTGCAGACCAGGGCGTGAGCGACATAAAGAGCTTTCTTCAGGCAAGTGGCTTGCCGTGGCCAGCCATCGACCAGAAGAGTGATCCTTTAAGCGTCATTTTAAGGCTGTCCTTCAAGTGGCAATGTCCTGTGTTCTTTTATGCCTACGTAACTCTAAGAGGATTCCAAGGTCACAGGCTCCAGCTTTTCGACTCGTTCATGGGCGCTGACTTCAATGCATATTTGAAAGAATATCGCTCCCGGCGTGACAATCGTAAATTTGTTTGCGAACTCTACAATTTATTGGCTGATCATGTCACTGACCCTACCGAACATAATCAATCACATTACACCACCAGGCCGTGCGACAAAATGGCCTTAGACCAGTCCGTTTTATTAAGTCAACTGGAAGATGATAGCGAAAGTACTTGGGCTACTTATTCAAGTGTCTACGAGTTCGCATCCAACATGACGCCAAGAATTGACGGGAACAAGTGGGTACGTGTTATATCTACGCACATTCCACTGAGCAAGCCTGTTTTCAGCAGCACACCAGTTGACGTGGGAAATCCCGGCTACACGAAAGCTCTAACGAAAATGCTAGCGGAAATCTCCAAAGAAGATTTGCTTGTGTTCATTGGCCTGACCACAGCCCAAGTCGTCGGTCGCTTCATAAACTCCCGAGTGACGGGCCTTTTCTACTCAAGTGGAAGGTACGGAGCACGAAATCCGCACGCTGCACAGTGCTACCAAATGACCGAAGTCGCCATCCCGGGAGCCCTGAGCAGTCCGCAGTCCACTTACCTGTTCGAAAAACAGCGAGTGCTGAAAGCCGTTGAGGTAGCTAAGACAGTCATGGAGTCATCAAAGCAGCGACTGCGAAACACCGCACGGCTAGAGGCAAAATCCAAAGATTTTATCACGAGGAAGATCGCCGATGCGACGATAGTTTTTGAAGGGCTGAAAAAAGAAGAGTTCTCAAAGGTTGTCGAAATTTCAGACATGACAGATTCCTTTGTAGACAATGTCAAGGCGTTGCCCAAAAACTACTGGTCCATTTTTCGTCGACGTTCCGAGTCAATAGTCAAAGGAAACGTGTGGATGAACCCCTGGCTCCAAGGCAATATTTCGAACGAACTCAATGAACTCACCATCCCTGATGTTTACATGCTTAAACAGGTTTTCCCAGACAATGCGTACGAAAGCGTATACTATGCGGTCATAGGGTCTCTGATAGCCCGCCAGATCTCCAAAGGTCATGAACGTATAAGAAGAATGATTTTTAGCAAAGGAAATGGAAGCCATTGGCTTTCAGAACCGGAAGAATCTAGACAAGACTCAGCAGTACTCTGTCTGATGAATGCCTTCCACGCTCGATACAATGCCTCAGATGTGACGAGAGCGGAGGAAAAGTCTGCCCTGTATAGCGCCTGCAACAGCCTGTCGCCTCTCCTCGATGCATTTTACTCAAGCCCTGGTTTTCCCGAGTGGAGCTCCGGCTTCCACCACTACACACCGTTGCAGTTCTTTTTTATATCGTTATGTTTTACCATGTGCACACTCAGTGAAACCGACAGTATCTTTCCGTTCACCGCAGAATCGTGGTGCAACTTTCCTTTGAGCCTGTTCAAGCCTTTTCAAGAAAGCTTTCACTGCCCCGAGGATAGTCCCATGTATTCCAATGTTACCTGCCATCCGGACTCAATTCTCCCAACAGAAGGGTAGTGAGTGACGTCACAATTTTGTGAAGACAAGTGTGAAAATACAAAAACATACGACTTGTCAGAAGGAAAAGTATAGTGCGCATCAGTCCGTTCTAAATGTATGTGTTTAAACAATGTGATAGTGAGACTAAGTCAAAACTGTTAAAATTTTATTTTTTTTTGTATAGTTTCATACTTTAGCAGCCACGCATATTGTGTTCATGGCGATCAGGCGCTAATATTTGCGGGGAGCATTTGATGTGCGAGTACCTATCTGTGTGAATGTAAATAACTGCGCCTTGAAATCTGGGTTATGTTTGGAGACTCAGTGTATAGGTGAATAGACTAGTCTGAAAGATGCCTTTCATGAACGCCCATAGCCACAAACTGTTTCAGATGTAGTATTTTTGATAGATACTCTTAAGTGTGGGTTATACAACTTCTAAAAACTGTCTGTCGAATTCTGCATAAAAGATATTTGAATTCCCGTCGTCCTGCACATGTTCCTTTCGCGGGCGCGGCTGGCGACTTGTGCAGTGTACATGCGGTGAAACTATATGACTGGTCATTTGAGCATTTGGGCATGGAGTTTTTTACTGTGTGAGATTAAGCCCTGTCTGGAAATATTTGCTAAATTTATTAATGTAAATTTAAAACTCATTTCTCGGAACACAGTACTTTGGCTGAATGGCGCCCAGAAAAAAGTTGCGGATACTGATGGTCGTCACCCGTTTATATTACACGAAGCTGGACAACAGTCCTGGCGGTCCATGGTTGTTTCATAAATTTTAAACTGTTCACCGTACCGGGGCACAGAGGTAAAAGACAAGACCGGTGGCCCAGACGCTCTGTGATTAAACCTTGACATCGCTCTAATAGTCAAATGGTTAAAAATTCTCCCTTTTTTACAGAATAATACCGAAGCGCGAGTGTGAGGGTCAACACCCCCCCCCCCCCTCTTCCTTTTGTTTTGTATATCCTCTACCATTGCTAGTTGGCCTCAGTGACGTATGCATTGAAGGATGACGTCACGCTGCTAATTCCAGAAACAATGGTATGATGCTAACTGTATAAGTGGTCTATGCGTCCATGCCACAAAAGCAGACTAACGCTGACGCTTATGAACAGCACTCGCCTGATAGATTTCGTAGCTGCTTCCGTCGAAGGAAATTGCGCTTTGTAGTTGCGAAACAAATTCTACTAATCGCTGTCTCTATGTCACGGCCGCTCAGTGGGTTGTGCAGCATTGGCTTGCCGCGTGTAGACACAGGCCGCAGCTTGTCACTAGCCGTCTTGACCCCGTCTTTCTGTTGCTGTCCTCGCGATTGATGTGTTGGTGAAACGAGGGCAATACAATTTATATTCAATAAAGGTCTGCGGTGAAAGAGTACAAGCTGATCTTCCATGACGAGGTGAACCATTCTAAAGATGCTCACCGCGCAGTAACAAATGCAATTTCTACTCATCTTATTAACTACAATCCGCGTCTCGGCTCAACCAGAACCACGTGCTCTACTCTCTGGAGAGCTGGGCGGATCCTTTTGCTGCACCCAATGTGCCCATATAGCCTACATGATTGGCGATTTAGGCTTCTCCTCTGATTTCAGGCGGCGAGCCGGACCAGCGTCACGTAATAAATGTACCTCTCTCTCCAGCAGGAAACCTGGACAGCTCTAGTAATTCTTCGTAAACTTTCGTACATGACACGATTTGCTGGTGATCCTTAGTCAGTAGCGGTTGGCGGGGAACTCCCTAGATGTTGGTGAGACCTGTGGCGTATCAGTAAAAAAATCTTTATGCAGTGAAGGCTGCCACTGAGAACTTACGTGTGTTTAACCTAACGACTGCTAACTAAGGAGGTTAGCTAAGTTGCTGAAATTTATTGCCTGACACTTAATGTTCACCTTTTAAAGGGCTGCAGCAGGGTAGCGACTGTTTGTGCTGAACAGCTTTGTACGTAACGTGAGAGAGGGGAGGCTATAGCATTAACCGGCGGGCGCTGTGAACGTGCGGCGTCGTGGAAGGAATACGCTAATTCAACCAGTACTAGCTCAACATAGAGAATTGGGGTTCAAGTCTGAGTTGAACCTAGTACCACAAACAAAAGATCTGTTCAGCATCGTCTTGTATGGTTTACCAATGTTGTAAAGGGTTACACGAGTTGAATAAGGGGGAAATACAAGCTTTGCTACGAGGAGGCCCGATAGCGTCTTTTAAACCTCCTTTTATTCCGTGTTTCTTTATTATTTAATTTGGTATTGGGGGACACGAATGCTCACTATATGTCTCACTATTCGACCTGAAAATAATTAGGTCAAGGTCATACCCCCTTTTCATTCAGTAATTTATTATTCGCTTCATTGTAAGTATAAAGTGGTTTACAGGAAAGGAAGGGCTCAGTTGCCCTCTAATTTCTCGCTGTTTACCTCAACTGTGCTGTGGAAGGGAAGAAGGCGGAATTGAAGGAAGTGAGAAAGGTTCGCTTGAGGAGAGCTCCGGAATTATTGCAATAACCTGGCGATATATAATATGCACTGATATCGCACAACACACCGACGCCATTTCGTTTAGCCTCCACGCTCAGGTTCAAACTCGGAGTTTTCAAGTTCTAACTGGATCTGAAATTCACGCCCAAATCAACAGTTCTTTTGAAAAATGTACACCGAAGGCCCCTCACAGAAACTTCCTGCTATGAATGCAAACTTTAACAGCCTCGACGATCTCTTTTAAAATCTTGCTCTCTTCCTGCAATAATCTCAGCATTACGGAACTTAGTATAGTAGCTTCTGAAACTGCGAAAGTGAACGGGAAAGCATGGTGCATCAGGCCTACCCAAGAAACGCTCATGCTCTTGCAAGCGGAGTTTTAGGCAGCTATGTTTGGCCAATAAAAAAATCTGCAACCAAAGTCTTTACAAAGGCGCCAAGGGCGAATAAAACTCATTTTAGAATTCTTCACAACGACTGATTGCAGATTTTGAATCGTGCTTTCCCTCCAGGTCAGAGCATTTAGAAAGCTTACGAGGTACAGACATGACCACGTCAACACTAAATATTCCTTAAAATTTGTTAAGATTATGCAAATCTTTACGCATGCATGGTAAGACTATCAACTTCTGGTTAGCGTGCTCATGGAGTGGGAATCTTTCTTTTTCAGCCTTTCGAAGCTTCTTTGACAAATTTTGGCCACTGGTTTTGAAACTGAGCGCTGAAAGCCACTTTTTTTCTAGTCACTCAAATTGAAGACGAAAGCTGAAATTTAGCTTGTCAGTGCATGGCTTTAAATGTGTGAGTCTAAACATGAAGGCTTCAGATGTCATTCGGATGAGTCGAAGTGCAATAAAGTTTTCTTTGTACTCGGCGTAGAGGCTTAAAACATGTTCACAATAATTAAAATAAGACCTGTCTAAAAATTGCATTGACCGATTTTACGTAGGTTGAAGGTCAGAGTTGATAAAACGTATGCACATAGAAAACACTGCGAAAAGCTCATCCGCTGCCACAGCCATTACATCGTCAGATTATAGCTTTAAAATGAAATCATGTACATATCTGAAAACCGTAGAAATTAAAGCCTCAGCCAACCCACATTGAGCACTCGATCAATATTTACAAAAAAAGAAAAAGAAAAAAAAAAGATTTCTAAAAGCAGGGGTAGCAGCAGGTGGCTTGATCAAAATGGACGAAGATATCTCTATGGGAGGCTCCAATGGCACGCTGTATTTCTACGCTGGGTCAGGTATTTCGTTGTGTTCCGCTCTCTGGAAAAAGATTAAGTTGCTCTGAAAGCTTCCGCGCTTGCAATCGCGTGAAGATCAAGCATTCCAAGCTGCCAAAGGCCAATTTTTTTGTCCTTTCAGAAGCTCTTCTGAGCTGTTAGAGCACAGATAAAAGACATCTTTTGGAGGAGCGGCTTCCTTGGTGTTAAGCTTGTGAAAAGCGCGTTCAATGATCGTCGCATCGATCTGCAAGCGAACGCACTGCACCCCGGAAACTTGTCTTATCTACGTGCAATCTCCTTTATAGTCGCTCGAAGAAATTAAGGACGTGTGGACAACAGCCACAAGTGTCTGCTGAGTCTCAAAGTGCTCTGCGGTCATGATGTCCACTTTGGTTTCAGTAAATATGGCTACAAAGCCGTATGTTCACTGTTTTTCGAATTGTTCTAGAAGTAAACTCCTCTTTACAGCTTGCCGCAATATGTCTTTCGTTTTGCAGTTGTAGCAGATTAAGGGCTTTAGGTACTCAAAGGCGCTTGCGCACGCCGGCGCGCTGCTAGGGATCCTCGTTCAATTGCGATTCATTTTTAGCCACTGGACCCGCGCACTTTGACTTCGTCCCAATTTGGCCAAAGTTAATGCCCTATCTATTTCAAGTGTCGCCAGTTCAGTGGTGACCTGCACATTTTGATGAGTCACCCCAAAATGTCGTCCCTGGACTCTACATACATATTTCCTTTCATCCGAATACAACCAAAAATAGATGTCCAACTTAATTGGCCTTTGGCTAACTCAGACGTGGTTTCGAAATTTAAGTCGGCCGCCCCAAACAATTGGGCCGCCACCGTCGAAACAGAACATCTTCCTAATTTCACCGAAATAGGTGCCCAGCTTAATTCAGTGTTGCCATCTCAGTGGTGACTTCCCAATGTAGTCGGGCCAGCCTCCAAATTTCGCCTAATTACACATTCTCCGTGCGTAGGAGGCTACGGGCACCGTTTTAATTTTGCTTGTCTTCGCTTCCACCCATTCAAAAGGAAAGAAAATTTGTCGTTCGGCTTAAAAATATAATTATGTGCTCAACTATCCACAATGAGCGAAACCATTTAATTGATAGTTTACACCTTATGTGGGCGAAGAGCGGTGAACTAAGTTCTCTGCTCGCCGTTAAACGCATAGGTTGTCGATGCAGCTGTTTTTTTTTTCCTTTTTTATTCCACCAGCAGACCGGCGCCAATGACCATGCACCGGAAGGTCGACCGTGGATCTGAGAGAAGGTCCGGGATGGAGCCGCACTCTAGGACTCTGCCGTCGCCCATGACCACCACCCTGAAAATAATGTGTGCAGCTAAGTTTCTGTGATATCCCTTGCCAGTCACAATGGCCGCTCAAAGTATGTGACTTACATTCCTGCAGTTCATGTATAGTCATGATTTCATGCAGATGGTCCAAAATCTTCAAGCAGTGCAAATGCAGAGACTGCATATTGCTATGTCGTGCGATCTGTCAACTGCGCTTTTTTAAACCACTCTTATGAAATAGAGCGCTTAAAAATAATCATGCTGAAAAGTATGTGCGTACTTAAGAAAAATCAAAATTTTTTACTATATCTTTATTTTCAGGAAATTTAATATGCCATCCGTTACATAAAGCCCATGACATCCGTTACATTATGCCATCCGTTACATGCGTTAAAATTCTTTTTGTAACCATCGAAAAAAGAAACACCAATGTTTGGCTTCAACAGTGACAGAAATTCCTGAAGACTCGAAGGTCCCCAACCTTCCATAATGGGAACTGCTCAGGGGCTTTATGTAGATTTTATGTGCACTAGTCCTTTATGAGCATACGCGCTAGCCCTTTATGAGCACTCATCCGCAACACTGTACAGTGTCAAAATACTGTCCTGCTTAGCCTGTGCCCAGCAGCTAGAACACTGGTGATATTCAAAGATGGTAAAACAGCTGATGAAAACCTATCTAGCCCGATAAGGAAAGCTAATCAGCGGCCAGCTTCCCTTTGCAGTGTAGCTTAACCACCGTCGAAAGCCACTGGATCCCATCTGAATTGATTCCAGCTCACTCTGACATTTTTGTTACGATGAGGTTGACGAAGCAGCCCGTGCCAGAATCATTTAGGAGCGAGAAATTTCACTGCAAACTTTGACGGGCGCAAATTAGCCAAAACGTATCTAAATATATAGATACACCTTTAAACTCACCATATCACTATTATGCATTACTTATTTCTTTATAACTCATGTTTAAAATTTGAACTTTCATCTAGACGTCCTCGCTAACTATTGCAAACTACGGGCGCATTAGAGATCAAGCAGAAATGTGTCGCCTTCGTTTCCATTTTTATTCTCACTTTTTTTTTCTTCAAAATGCAGTCTAACATATGGAAACGAGCATGATTTCTTTGAATTGGAAGAGTTTCGGTTATGAGATTGCTGTTGCAAATTAACAGGCCAAGTGTACGAAACTTTTATTAGCGTTATTAATGACATATGCGGCGTGCACGGTGCAAGAAGGGTTGCTGGGGAATCAAGGCCAAATATTTATAACAGCGTTTGACGTCTAAAACCACGTCATACTAGGGCTCATTATTAGTCCCTCGATTCACAGGCATATACTTTGACTTGCTAACAACCGCACTTGCTAACAACTTGCTAACATCCGAAGTCATCATTTGCCCTACGATGAGATAAATTAGAGGAAGTATTGAAGCCTTAATATGTTTCCGTCACATGTTATTTCTCTATATAATAGGGTCGTCGTCAAATAATTGATTGGTCATTATGGTGCACGAAGGTAACTTGTAAACGCAACTGAGAAAAAAAAACTGTAAATCTCACTCGGCTTAGGCCATGTTACTAAATCTAACGGATTGTCAACAGTTTTGGAAGAAAACTTCAAGCTTGGTAACATTTTTCGCTCCCAAGTTAAGCTGTTGTAATTTCTATGAAAGCTAATTATAACGCCGTATTTAAGAGCTACGACCAACTCGATGAACACGCATTCGGCGAGAAAAATACCTTCAAGTATACCGTGCCAGTTATTAAGTAGTGTAGGCAAACAGGGATACGAAATAGGGATATGAAGGGCCGTTGCGACTAACATACATACGAAGGATGCCAACTATCATCAAAACCAATCACAACCGTAGAAAGCATAACAGAAAGCTTTCTGTTTTCTGTGGTGGTCAGCGATGCGAAATATTAATGTCGCCATTTAGTGATTTAAATATCACAACCACCATAGAGGCCCGTTCATATCTACGGCATTGCTCAGCGGAAGAACAGGAAACGACAGCAATACACACCTTCATGTCTACCCTCTGCGCTTACACGTCGGTATTTAAGAGTATGGGTGGAACCCCCATCACCATGTGTTTGGGGCATGATAGCCTTAGATGCTTATGCGCCATAAAACACAACACAACACAACACAACACAACACAACACAACACAACACAACGCAACACAACACAACACAACACAACACAACACAACACAACGCAACACAACACAACACAACACAACACAACACAACATAACACAACACAACACAACACAACACAATACAACACAAAGCAATGGGCTTTCAAATTCAACCTTCTGACGATATTGGTACTGCTGATAGAAATGTCATCAAGTATGTAGAAATAATATATGCCGGTATGGAAGCACCAACGCATGATTTCAATACGTCCGTTCCACCAGCGCTCCACCGCATGTTTCCTTCGCATGCTTCAACGAATTTACCAAACCCTTCTTTTCCAGAGGTATGCAGTCATTGTGATAAGCTTTCATGAGGCATGCTGCCCGTGATGATATCTGACTTGAGAGAGGGTACGATATTTTAGAGGCAGACTAAATACGCCTATTCAGATGCATGAGGAAGTACGAAATATCTAATAGGCAAGATGTGACTGATTTTAGTGGGGCATGACATAATAAGAAAAAAAAAACTCTGCCTGTGCAACTTTTGTGAAACTAACCTTATAGACTACACTACGCAGTTGAAGCCAAGTCCGCTTGTCAGAACGTTGGCGCGGCTAGCAAACTGAGGCTCCCCTCTACCCTTGTTCACTGCCTCTTTAGTACTGTGTAGCCATCTTCTTTCTCTCATTCAACCCTGGATCCTCTATAGACTGGAGTCACAGTAAAATGCAGGATAGTTAAATGTGCCAAAAAACCTGAACTCAAATCGTTGAACCAAGTGTGTCGTTTACTTTGGACGCCACCTACTGAGCCTCAGCAAAAAAAAAAAAAAAGTAATAATTAAGGGGACACTTACGCTCCGCCGTTGAGGGTGTAACGCGATAGCGGTTCACACATACGGATGATAGTTTCTCAATTTTATATTTAATTTCTTTTTTCTTCCTTTTTATTATTTTTTATTCACCGATACTTAATTAGTATCAGCAAAATATTGAAAGATGGGAAAGGAACTTGAGAAATACTGGCGGTGTTATTTCGACTAGCTTAGCGGGCCGTCACATTTTTTCTTGCCCAGCGAAAAATAGTAGCGCATCAATAAATGCCATCGCTCTAAATAACTCCATCAAATTTACTCTTTTTTAAGCAGTTCGAACAGGCAAAGAAGCCTTCTAAATCGGAACCGCAGGTATCTTGAAATTTGAGGTGTACGCATTGACATTGTGCGGTAATCCTGAGAGGTCGAATTTTAAACTGTTACGTGATGTTCCAGCCGCATGACTTCGCAGCATGCTTCTGCAGGGATTCGAAAGTTTCTAACGCGTTCTGTAGAGAACCTCTGATGGTTACTTAAGGTCGTCACATACGTTTGCTAGAGGATGTATAAGGTACTTCATATGATGCGCTAGGCAACGCGTTCGAAAAGTTTATTTTATCATAGAGGCATTCCCCGCAATACCATAGCCAGTACTGCACACGGTATATAAATTTCAATGGCGCAGAGCACACAAACACAGGAAAACAAGACCGACAGAAGAGCCTTTCTTCTGTGCTGTACTATGTACGTTGTGGCTGTGTGATGGTGGTTATTTATGTCGTGCACGGCATGGGAGTCGGTATTAATGGCTCTGGAGTGAGGTGCGTGGAAGGTAGCAGGTGCCTTAGGTAATTTGCTGGTGGTAAGACCCTTGCGGTTCATGCTGTGAAAGTCAAGAGGAGCTCGTCTGAACAGACAGGGAGAACGCTGAGGGGTGAACAACAGCAATACCGACAGCCATATCCCCAATATCTATGGTTATAATTACGAGAAGAATTTTTGAATACCAAAAGCTTTCATTTCTACAAGACAACGTTAATTTGCTAAGGTGCCATTTACTTAAATAAATTTTTCCTTATTGACCTGGCTGCAGAACAACAGCTTCATGCTGCGGACTACTTAGCGTCGCCAGACGCGCACGATATGCCACGACCAACGACAGAACTTACAGGCGCGCTTGGGCGCTTTTATCTGAGTTACAACGTTTCACCGTTGCTCTGTGTCAAGCTGAGCTTTACAGATGCTAAAACTCTTCTCGTGCCAAGCCATAGATGAAATGACGGAGGGTTGGCTGCACGTGCCGAGAGGCATGCTCATTTGCAAGTACCATCGCTTCCTTCGCATGAAACAGCCGGAATGACACCACCAGGCACTCAATCCAGGTAATATTTATTTAAGACAGAGGTGAAATTGCTCATGCTTCGCTTGTTCCTTCAAGCTAGCCACATGAATCTTTGACAATTTTGCTGGGAGTTTTGAGAGAAGCTTTATACCTTTGGGAGTACTCACCTGTCATAGTCAAGGATTGTTTCAATGCGGTGTGCGATGGTAATGAGCGTGCAGTGAGAGAAGCTCTTCCGCAGTGCTGCCTGAATCCGCCGGTCGGTGTCCGGATCCATAAACGACGTCGCTTCGTCCAGCACTAGGATTTTCGTGCCTCGCAATAGAGCGCGAGCGAGGGACACAAGCTGCTGCTGACCAACACTGCGAGGATTCAAACATCAAGGCTATGGTCAAAGAGGAGTCTGGTTGACACTGCACGTTTTGTAATAAAAGAATACAGGGTCTAATTAGGACAGGTAATGGGCGCAGAGAACGAGAGAGAGAGAGAGGGAGAGAGAGAGAGAGAGAGAGAGAGAGAGAGAGAGAGAGAGAGAGAGAGAGAGAGAGAGAGAGAGAGAGAGAGAGAGAGAGAGAGAGAGAGAGAGAGAGTGAAAACTTTATTGCCGGGAGTAGTGTTGCTGGGTCTTAGTGGAAGAGCCAAGTGGCCGTTAGCTGGTGGCTTGCGGCGACTTCTTCAGCGCGGTTTACGGCGGCCAATTGTATTTCGGGGCTCGCGTTGAGCCGCACTACGAACTCGAAATAACTAGATTGATAAGATAAGAATGACGCGCAGATAGCAAGCAGGCTCAGATAGTGAATGCCAGTTTGTCACTATCCCTCAATCTTATGGCTTAATTTCTCAAGCTTACAACTATCCCTCAAAGTATATAACAGCTGTATCGTACGGGCACTTATTTGGTAGGCAAGCAGATGGAGGCTAACGAAAAAGGTTCACCTTAAAATGAGGACCGCACAGAAAGATTTGGAATAAAAAAAATTATAGGCAGAATGTTGAGAGGCAGGAAGCATGCATAATGAGTCAGGGAACCAATTGAATGACCTACATTCTAGTTGAAATCAAGGAGAATTAATAGGCATGGAGAGGACATGTGCGAAGAGAGGATAACCGATGGTTCGCTATGGCTACAGACTGCACTCCAATGGAAAGCAAGCGTACCAGGGGCCGGCAGAAAGTTTGGTGCGCGGATGAGACTAAGCGGTTTATGGGGATCAGGTTGATGCAGCTGGCATCAGACTGAGTTAATTGGTGAGACATGAGAGAGGCATTTGCCCTTCTGTGCTTGTAGTCAGGCTCATGGTGATAATGAAGATGAGTACAGCTAGGTTCAGTACACTACGGCAGAAATAATATATGTAAACATTCAGGCTAACGCATTTTATTCCGATTTAGTACACTTCGACAAAAAGAATTTATATTAAAATATGCTCTCAGGTTCAAGCTCCCGCCTTTTACTTCAATGTATACGCGACACCAGATACAAACATTCTATTGATTATAATGTTTGCAAAGAAATAAACATTTACCTACGCGAAAATCAACGATACAAAATTTTAACTCTACCAAACGTTGGATGCTAGACGCGAAATTTTGTCATTTGTACGGCTACCTGTACAAGAAATGGCGAATATAGGGCGGATTTTGGTCGCGCGAATAGAGTGGGATTTTTTACAGGTCATTATCTAATATGACTGTTTGTTGAAGACACTAGTAAAAGCCCTACACATGGCATACAACTCCATCCTGTTCGACTCTGTTTAGTGTGACGACCTCAAGCAGTATATTCCTCCAAACCAAAATCAGAAATCTGAGGCCTTAACAGGGTACTGCTTTTGAGACTTGAGGGCTTCACGAAACGCACACGTCCACGGCATCATACACGAGACAACACACCAATGATTTTAGGACGCAACCGTATATCATGATAAGACTTCTCTGTTTTCACTTTTACGAACCAAAACAGTTGATAACAGACTCACTTCCCGTTTTGGCTCACCTCTGACTCCTCTTGGCTCTTGGCTACACAGTCTTCCTAGCAACTGCAAGATCCTAAAATAACGAGCAAACACTATTCCATCTGCTGCAAGCCTAATACTGTTAACTTTTTCCGCAACCTCTTGCATCAAAACTAGGTCGACGCATTTGGCTCATGTGACGCGTACCTCAAGTTTTCTCCTTTTTCTGATATTCCAAACGAGAGGCCTCCTGCGCCGTTGTCTACGAAGTCTTCCAAGCCTACAGATCGAAGAACACTCCACAGCTCTGCATCAGACCTCTTGCTTGGTGGATCCAAATTCTCGCGGAGAGTTCCACAAAACAGCGAAGGGGCCTTGCAGAGAACCAAAAAGCAGTATTAGGCTACGCTGTCATAAAATATTAGGACAAAATGATCTACCCAGGAAAGGCATCGCCAAAATATTCTGTTATCTACACCATCACTTTCATTTCCTGTAGTGTACGTAAGCTTCCAGAGTGCATTAAGCGTCCACTAGTGAGAAGGACTCGCAGTGTTAATGAGCATTCACTTCCTCCAAATTTTTGCCAAAACGAACAGTTTTAAATTCAGTTTTTTTCCCTAGAACAGTGGAAGATTAGAATTTGTTACCGGCATCTGTTTTATCCTCACATAATTTTTCTGATGCATTACAACGTCTGCTTACCTGCTAATATTGTTTTATGTATATTTTGTATTTGTGTGCTGCTAATATTGTATAATTTTATTCTTTTCATTATGTAACAATGTAAATTCACTCCTGCTTGGGCAAAGCAATGGCCTGCAGTATTTTCAAATAAATAAATGAATAAATATATGCAGAGCGTTTTGCCTAAAGGGAGTCATTACTGAAGCAAGAGAAATGCACTGTCCGAAGCAGTATTAGGACCAAACTGTGAATGAGATGTTAGATAATATTTTAACCAACAAATCACGACTTCAACAGCACCGAAATTGTTTTGAGGTGTATAAACAAGGCAAAATTGGCCTAAAACACCGCGGGTTGAAATTGAACTAACATTAAGTTAAAATAAAACGGCCTATTACCGAAAAGAAGAACAATGAGAAAAAAGTGGTTACATGAAAAACAGCAAGCATACCTAGATAACAAGTGGCTTGACCGGGGTTAATTTGCGTCTTGGTGAAGAAAAACAATAAGCTGTCGTGCAACAAAGGAATCGCCGTCTCTTTGGAGCTGACACAGTGACTGGCGGAACTGGTCCCCGAAGAAAATTAGCGGATGCTCTACAAGAATATCGGCTCGTTCCTTGCGTAATGTCAGTTTCCGGCTACTAGGGTCATGTGTGAGGTGGTAGAAACCGGGGCAGGAGTATATGACGTTTTGCACAAACGAAATTGAAAGCGTTGCGTCTCCTCTTGCCTGTGGAATGATGCCGATGGCAGAGCGAAGCCTCTTCAAAGGCACATCGTAGGTGTCAGTGCCGTCTATGGTGATAGCGCCCGAAGTTCGCTGGATCATTCGCAAAAGAGCCAGAACAAGCGACGACTTTCCCGCTCCGGTTCTACCTACGACTGCCACCTGCAAGGCGAAATGACCGATGGTGTCTGTGAGGCACGGTCAAATAAATGATGTGTAGCATTTAGCGTGCACTTATAGCAGTAAACAACAGGATCAAACTTTTGAAGGCTTTTTTTTAAAACTTTTATTAGTTATCTCAAGGTGCTGTTATTACAGCTCCAGGCAAGTTATTTTTTCAATGAAAAGGTGGAGCACATCTTATAAAAAACGCAGCCGAGCAGACAACGATACAGATAATAAAGACAAAACGTTTCAAAAAGTGGAAGTATGCAAAAGAATAAGGGCAAATCGACACGAGATATGTTGGAATTAATTCCTGGGTGAACAAAGTGTCTGGCGAACAGCGTGTTAGCATTCCTTCCGTTTTGCTGGTTGAAGAAGGAGATGGAATTCCTAGTTTTCTAGTAGGAGAATGAAGGAAGAACTTAACTGCACTTAGAAGAAAGAAGCAGGTTCGGGGGTGTGAGTAATTAGTTGTCAGCTAAGCATCGTTCTTGTTTCTGTGTGTGCGTCTTCTATGTATCGCTGTCTGTTGAGCTGCGTTTTTCATCAATGTGCAGACCAACTGACCCAACATTTCATTGTACAGTGGTGGGGATACAAGCATGACCTGAACGCAGTGATACGAGCGAAGGCTCTGTTATGCATAATTTCGCATGGTTTAAATGGTTTGTACATATTGTGACGGTTTGAACTAGGGGGACATTTAAACTCCGCCTCAAGAGCGGACGCCATTACGGTTAAAGTACGGTTAAAATCTACGGTTAAAAACTACGGTTAAATTCCGTAGTGTTATTCATGTGCATTTTATGATAAAATATTTTTAATTTGGTGGATTTTCGGGGAAAGGAGACTCCGTAGCCGAGATGTATCTGTCTTCACTCAAGGTCAATCGGATAGAGCAAAGAGAAATTGGAAGCACCCCCCCCCCCCCTCCCCCTCTTCCTAGTAGTAGGTTAACGCTCTCAGATACGCTGTGAGGGTTCAGGGGGTAGACATGCAAATATAGATGACCGGCAATGATGCTTGCACGTAAAGAACTCCATTTCTTAGAGTATTTTTGCTTACACCAACCTTTTCTCCTGCTTGTGCCTCGAAGCAGATATCTTTGAGCGCGTCGCCCACAACGCCCGGCCGATAAGACGCGCTGAAGTGATCGAATTTCACAGCGCCTCGACTTGGCCAGAAATCGTCGAACGGGGCCATGAAGAGCCGAAGGTTCAGCCAGTGCGGCTCGATTTCCAAGGAGAGGTTTTTGGACACCACTCTTTTCTACAAAATAGATGATTGTCAAGTGACACAAGCAAGCTACACATGCAAAATATAATTTTAAGTTTTTCACAAATGGTGTAATTTAGAATGTAGAGTTTAAACCCATGTAGTCCTGTTACTGTTCCCGGGGTGGTTGGAGCCCTGTCAAGCTGCTACTGTGCCGCTTTCTCCGCCCCCTCCCCCCCCTCTCACCATATATTTGTTTGTTTAATAAAGAATAAAGTGTATTGATTGACTGATTGAATCCTGAAGAGCGGCTTTATATACTTACTTCAAACAAACAATGTGGTCTCATATTTAAATTACAGTAAGGGCTAGCATTACCTGACACGTTGATCTTTTTCTAAACTGCCGAAATTGCAACTAAAGGCGAGAAATTAAGTTGAAACTGACTGTGCTTCTTCGGTGCCTGTTCATTATCATTGCTGTCTTTTGGATTACCAAGCTACATAATCTTAAAACACCGCTTTCCTGTTGTTGTTGATCTGCTATTGTAGCTTTTTAATTTAAGCGCTAAGATAAATCTTTGAAAAGTGCGTAATTAAGCAGTTCATTATGAAGAATTAAAAAAACTGTCCAAAATGCAATGTTTGGTATAAACAACTGCAATTATTCATCATTTGAAGAGCGATACTCATTGCAAAATTTGGTCTTGAGTCGTCTGATTGATTTTAGATAGATATATGTGGGGATGAATGGGGTGTTGTATATGAAGGAGGTCTTCCGAATTGAGCTGCTGAAGTCCACCGAAGTGCGTGGCCTTCACTTAGCCAACAGGCCGAGGAGCGATAACTTGCTGATGAAGTTAACAATAGTTATGCCTTAAGAAAATCCAGCCTTCACACGGTAGCCCGAACACTGTAATAAATTTGAGAAGATTTATATTCTCCCCACGATCTAAAATGAATGAAATTTATAATTTATTTACACCGATCCGGCGTGAGCTGTCTCCCACGATAAGACGTGTATTCAGGCAGGAAATTGGCAGGGTCACTTCGGGTTGTACATTTCATCCGCAATAGCTGCACTTTTTATGCATACGACATATGCGTACGGACAAGTAAGAAAGTCTTCATGCTTGGAAATGGCAGACAACCTACTAGCAGAAGCGAATCGAGTCCACCGGAACAAATATTGTCCTGCTTAGTTAGCGGGCCACATGAACGTTGCTACTGCATATATAGGAAGCCAGAGTCAAGTGGGCCGCTGGCTTCTTGCAGATCTGTATTCAACCGCAGAGGTTCAACCGATATATTGAGGTCTGTGGTGAAAATGTTGTACTACCTTAGTTTATCTTCTATCATTCGCTTCAACTACCATCTGTAAACGGAGCTAGAAGTTATCGTTTGAGGATGAAGCATAACGCCTATGACGCGATAAGAGCGAACTGAAAAGGTAAGCAAGCGAAAATAAGCAAAAAACACCGCAAACTCATATTAGAAAGTGGGGTGTGCCCCGCAAGCCTGCTAGCATTTTTGCGCATCTCTACTGGTGGAGCACAGAGAAATTTGAATTAAACGCCTACCTTTAGAAGCAAGAAATCTTTCGTACTTATCTTGCAGCATGCAAACTTACGTTTTGTTGCATTCGACTGATAAAGAAATGTTTCTTTTTTGATTATTTTTCTTTGCATGCGCACCCTACGAATGGTTGCCTTGCAAAAGAAATGCTGCATACACAGCTTACTAACTCCCCGGGTCCGAATATACCAGCAATCAAGCCAAGCGCACCGAGAAGTAAATAACTGGCGTGTTAAAATTTACCACCAAAGGAAGTCACAGTTCCCTAATTTTCCAATGCAGTATTGATCTTTAAAATTTCATTTCTTCAATATACTTTTGCGGAGATACATGGGCTGCCTTTCGTGGTCCCACAAACAATAAGTCTTTCAAGCGGAAAATTCTTTTTTTCTTTGCTCCGGGGTTTATCGCTTTGTTGTTTTTTTTTTTTTTTTTTTTTTTTTTCACAGAATACGCGCTGAATGTTTATACATTTTGTCAGTTTTATTCTGGGGCTGTCTTCCTTTATTTGACTTAATTCTTGTTAAAAGTGTCCTTCCTGCCGTGGTGTAGCCACAGCATGCATTTAGACGCGCTGTGTCAGAGTAGTTCCTTTCACCTTATTTGCCCCCAAATCTATAGTATCCTCTCGTTCCTGCAAATAAGTGAAACATTTATTTGTAAGCAAGCCTAATGAAATGGCAATCTAAGGTAATTGCGTTTGCATCAGGCATAAAATCACCTTGAAATAACTGCAGATTATTATTAGTTCAAAATAGTTTCAAATATTTTTCAACGTCAAAAGACTTCTTTCTTGATGAAGTTATTCGCAATGTACCCTAAGACATTCAGACATGGTTGAAAAACGCAGCTGAATACGCCCTGCAGCAGTACTACAGCTGAGATACGAGCACATCGTGGATAGATTTAGTGTGGACTACTTTCCAAATGGGAATTCACTCTTTGTAATGTCAAAGAACCAAGCCGAAAAATCAATATTTCTAGGCGGCAGCTTCAGAGTCTGCAAACCATCGTGTGCATTCAATATATTTTTCACCGAGCACAATGAACTTCCTTGCACTAAAACATCGATAGTTACCCGCATGTTTTGTGGTAGGGTGCGAAGCTATACAAAAAATACTTTCCAGCAGAGTTCAAACGTTTTTCGTGCTCTTTCGAAGGCATTAGTAAAACATCAACGGCACCAGCCGCGGAAGCCTTGCCTCTTCCACAGGCAATTCTGTGTATTCCAGGGCACGCTCCAAGGCCACATAGCCCTGCGTGGCCCAGGACATGGACATGAAAACTCCTGCCATAGCGAAGGGTACCTGCATGACAGAAATTATCACTCACTCTGCAAGGCGTGAGTATACGAGGGAAAACAAAGGGTAGAAATTATTAGCAGTCACCCTTTACATAATTCTTTCTCTTGTGAAGGGAATTAAATTTGATGGCTCATCAGCTTTTTTTGTCTCAATCTCTTTCAGAATTTTGTGAGTCTATTAGTCCTATGTTGGAGGCGTGAACAGACACAAGTGTGGGTTAACGTTATGCTAGCCTTTTACTGTCTATCGCTTTCGACTCTTTTTCCCCCTCCCACCTTCATCTACTACTTCTTCTTCACCTGCCTTCACTTCCTACTTCGGAATCTGACAGGGATGCAGAAGATTGCTTCATAAGAGAAATAATTCATAATTAAAAACATTGCTATCTAATTCCACACAATGTGTTTAATAATAAATAATAAAAATGCATGCACTAACGCTCAAGTTAATTTCATTGCTAGCCTGCCCCTCACATTACTTCTATGTCAAGCCACTACTTTGACCAAACGTTGACGAAAGCAAGCGCCTTGTCTCGGTTTTCTACTTCTCGCTCGCTGCTTCTTAAGATGCTCTAGTTTTAGACCAAATCGAGAAAACTGAAAGACCTGAGGAATTTTGACCGCACAACGTACCGAGAAAGAGCAGAGCAGCGACAGGCCGATGGCTGCTGCCGACGCGCTGTGTCCTTGGTTTGGTACCACGACAATGATCGTAGTGAGTGTGATGACGAGAACTCCGCCCATTGTGACGATAAGGCGGCTAAAGGAGTAACAGAGGGCGAACAAGTTGAAGGCCTCTATATAATCGTTCAGTAGGCGCCGGAACCGTGAGGAGAAGTGTTCCATGACCCCGTAGCATCGGATCACTCCAACAGAGTCCAGTGTCTCGGCCAGCTGCTGCAGAACCCTCGACATCCTGGTACTCTCGTACAGACGGCCGATCATAGAACCACGAATCACGTAACGCTGCAAGACCAAATGTAATGAGTAACGAGCGAAGTGTGGTTGGAAAGCATTAATGGCTGCATTTTAAAATAAGTTATGTATCTACATCATACTTCGCAATTTAAGGCGCGTTCTGATTTGTGTGTGTGTGTGTGTTGCTAAATTTGGCCTCTAAGCTTCTGTACGAACTCTGCCCACAGAAAGCCTGTGTTAAATAAATAAAAATGAATCACTGCAATACACGCATGCCGTATACAAATCAGTAATCAAACACCGAACGAAAAAGTAGAGAATGCGTCCAATACGGATATTAAATGCGTGTTGGACATTTATAAACGGGCAAGGTTCCAGAACAACATATTGCTTTCGTGCAGTGTTCCTTGCCTAATACCAAGCTAGGTTGCTCATTTAATTATTTGCGCTGCCGCAATAGCAGGTGAATGCAAAAGATGCTTTAAGAAATGCAGAAGTGTCGATTATGAAATGATTAAACAAACGATTATGACTCAAGATATCACATACTCATGCACTGTGAGGTCTAGTGTAAGCGATGAAAACAGTTATTAGTTACAACACAGCAAGAATGGTAACGGGCTGAAAAGAAACCTCGGGTAGCGTTTATTTCCTGAAGCCTGCAGGAATATCGGCTTGCATGAGTGACGATGCTTCGTAAGGAGTTTGGCCACAGATATCTTGCTCGAGCACACAAATGTGCAGCCATCCGAGGCACACAAGGAAATATAAGCACCATGTAATAAGTCTTGTTACATGGACTCAGGACATATGCGCTACAGGTGTTTGGTTGGCGAAAGTCAGGGCGGCACCTACCATGGCAATTACGAGGGCTACCTCGGCGCCGAAGGCAAGGACGAACACAGTGGGTGACTGCGTCCCAATGACGGCGAGCCTACCAACAACGCACAATAGGCTCTGGAATAGCTGCTTGTAGGCGACAAATACACGGCTGTCGTTCACTTCCAGGTCCTCGGAAAAGCGGTTCAGCAATCTTCCGCGCGGCGTCGCGTCGAAAAAGGACAGTGGGCTCTCGGCAACCCTAGACAGCATCTTTGCGTGAAGGGTAAGAGAGCATTGCCGGGTACCCCGTGCCAACAGAACTCCACCCAGAAGCCTGAAAACGACTGCAAAAAGAAGAAATTCAATGAAAAAGAAGTCAAACTGTGAATCTTGACAAAAACTACCCGGAAATTTGCAGCTCAAGAACATAGAAAAGTGAATTACTCTGGCTTATGTTTCAGTCGCAGATTTCTGAAAACTGCGGTCAGCGCCAACTTCTTCGGGTAAGTATTGACAAATTCCAGCTCACGTCACATCAAACAGCACCCGTGTCTCAAGCGTACTGCATATGCACTGGAGCTTGTAATCAATAGCCGGTTGCTCAATAAATAGCGCGGCTGTGCAACTGGGATGTGATTATCGCGGCATTCATTCTGTAGAGCAACAGGCGCTTTTGATGTTGCACGTCAGAGCCATGATTAATGCTCTTGCACTGAAGTGATCACTTTTAAATTTATATAGTTGCTCTAAGAGTAACACATATTCCGCTACACTGTGTAACAAAATAATTTATTTCGATTCTAGAAATTCACTACAATACGGTGACAAAGTGCGTGTAACAAACATACGAAGCCCCGAAGCTCGGTATTTCGGTATTTGCGTCATTGATTATCTAGTAAGATTACAACAAAGTGGAAACGGATATCATGTTTAAAACACAGCAGTCGGTCGTGACGGCAGTAAATTCTTCTATAGCTCAATAATTCTGAACCTTCTTGGTAGCAATTAGATGTTGTTTAATAGACATGGCGACGAGATCTGCGCAATTTAAATCAATAATTGGTAAAGAAGACTCAGGTAATGTTTTGCAGACTCGGAAAGATACAGCAGTTTAGAATAGGCAGTGAAGCACTGGAAGTTGCAGGCGAATATCTGTGCTTAGGGCAGACAGTAACCGCAGATATGGACCACGAAAGGAAAAAAAACTATAGGAGAATAAGTTAGAGATGGAAATTACTTGGTAATTTCCACTCGCAGATGATGGCTAGCCGCACATCGGTACAGCTCAAGAAGAAAGTATATAACAGTTTCATTTTACCGCACTCACTTATACGGCTCAAATATGGAGGCTGACGAAAAGGGTTATACCTAAGCTGAGGACAAGGCAGATCGCTATGAAATAGAAAATGAAAGGTGTAACGTTAAACAATAAAAAGCACACAGTGTGGGTCAGGATACATACTCGAGTTAAAAAAATGGATTTCAAGGGAAGAAAAGCGTAGCCTGTGGTGGCAAAAATTATGTGGGCGGAGGTGGTTAAGCAGCTTGCAGGGGTCAATGGGATGCAGTTTGCATATGTAGGAAGGGGTTAATTGGAAGTATTTTAAAGATACATTTGCCCCGCAGTAAGTGTAGTCCGGCTGGTTAGGATGTTGGGGATGGTAAGGCAATAAATTCTCAAAAATGCACAGTTGTTTCAAAAACACCCGTTCCTGTTTGATAGGCCCACGTCAGAAAATGGATCCTTACTAATTTCTTTGTTTTCTCTTTTCTTCAGTGGATTTTATAACATATGACAGTGTGAATAAGAAATAGAGGGGTATAAATCCATACTGGCAGTCAAAAGGTTGGAGTCGCTTTCCGTGGGTGTCTATCGTCATTAATTTAGATCCACTGCATTCGCAGTGACCGTTAGTGCGTCTGTTGCGTATAACCGCAAGAAACGTACTAAATCTTCGCAGACTCACCATCACCTACGCATGCGATCGCCAGCCAGGAAATGATGTCCCTGCTGCCGCGCTGCATATTTTCGCTCTTTCGGGTCCGCAGCGATGCCCAGACTTTGATGCACACTATCTGACCGGACACGAAGGAGGCACTGGCAGCAAAGCACAGCAGTGCCAGTACGGTGCTCATTCCAGAGTATTTTATGTACGCCGCAAATATTCTATGTGCTCCCTAGGAAAAAAGAATGGCTTAGGCTGAGTTGAACATTCACTACAAAAAAATCTCTGTTCCTTAAAAAAAAACTGCATTTTAGGAATAATATATAATATTCATGATATGTTCTATGGGTCAAAAGAAGATATTGTTCAGAAAAAAACTAAGCTTCTGCTCCTTCAATTTTTTGTACAGTAGCTTACAGTCAAGTGTATACAAAGCAGATTATTAGATTGCGATTAGCTGATAACATACTAGTCAAGTGTTGCTAAATTTATTTTCTATTCATGGCTAAAATAAGTTTTAGCCAATATTTGGTAGGTTAGTTCATAATGACCGGCTATCAACAAAACTCTCGTTACTCGGGGCCTGAAAGCAGCAATCAACCAATAATTTTCGACCCAGCCAGAAAAAGCATTGTAGAGTTTCCCTCAAGCATGCCTTGGTCATACCTTTCCTTATCTGAAAAGTTTTGTGCCGTAACGGGTACATTGATTCCCATGTTCAGATGCATAGACATGCAGATATACAAAAGCATTGACTGTTCGCTTGAAGCTACTGAAACACATCAGGCCATCAAAATAAATATTTCCGAAAAACAGTGCTTTTAGATTACACCAGGCTCACCATTGAAGACGCTATTCTTTCTTCTTTAAAAACCGGAGCTACTTCATTTTCAGGTGCCGAATTCAGCTCGTTCTGTCTGAAATTAAAAAAAAAAAAAGAAACACAATCAGGATTTACTTCAGCCGTTTTTGTGATAACACACTGAAATCATCTTCATGCAGGTTAGAGAGAAGTAAGAACGTTTATAAGAGGAAAATTTGAATTTGAAAGTCAGGCTTATACCACCGATCTTGAACTCTGAAGCCTTAAAAGCAATAAAACAGCAAAAAGGGAGAATGGCTGTGAAGATGTGAACGAAAGATTCGTGCACCAAACAAATAACAATCACAAATGAAGAAGCGCAAGCCAGCAAATTCCTTTTCCAACGCATGTAAAGGTGAGGTTCGCTGAAAGTGCCGACTTTTAAAAACTAAAATGGGTATAATTCAGACACGTTTCTTTAAACTGACAATAATAACAAAGACGAATAGCGAACTTGAATGAAAAGTAGCCATTTGCCATCACACAAATATTTTATGTTGATTCTGGGGACGGCGCGACAGGGACGAAGACAAAGAAGGAACACGAAGCGTAAGCAGGCCGTCCATATCGATCAGCGAATCTGAAGCTGCTTTTCTCTAAGGATTCCTGTAGTTTTCATAGTCTGGTTTTGCTTGTTTCGTTGTTCTTGATAAGCGTTTTCAGTTGTTATATCTTTTGAAGTATTTCGTTTTACGTTGACGCAGAGATGATTCTCTTAGATTTTAAACATTCATGTGCATTTTTCCCCCCAGTTTCTGTTGGTCATTTTGTCACCTGTCATTTGTCACCTGTTTAAGCTTTCGTGTACATCGTTTTTTAAGTTTCCGTTAGTCTTTTTTTTTGTTAATCTTTGTAACCTTTTCTTGTTATTGCGGGCGAGGGAGAAAAAATCGCACTGTGTTTGTTTTGGGCACGAGCGCATCTGTGGCGTGTGGTGGAATCTAAGCTCCTGATAGTTTTTTGTGTGTTTTTTGTGTGATCGATAATCTTGGGTCTTGTTCCAAGAAATTGCTTTTAAGGCTGGTATGCTCTACTGGGATGAATTGTTATCTTATTTTGCCTGGCGTGATATACTGCAATAAATTTTATCTGGCCTGTGACCAGTAGCGCCTGTTATCTGAATGCTGCATGTGGATGACTTTGTGATAGGCTATTGTGATACGCCTTGTGTGTTCCATAAAAATGCAAGGGTTTGCGCAAATAAACCTCAGTTGAAAGTTGGCGCCTGTCCTGTTGTTTTCGTGTTCCTTCTTTGACTTTGTCCATTTCGCGCCGTCCTCAGAATCAACATCAACTATGAATCAACTTGCCCAAACCAAAGTTTTTTTTGAACACAAATATTGGGCGGCTGCGTTCATGCCCGGGTGTCTGCTCTTTAATGTCTGAAAATGAACCATGCCAGCGACATATTCAATGGAAATCAGCAAACATTCTTCTCAACGCCCCATAAATCATGAAACAGTCTAAAGGCACAATTCTGGTGGAAACTCAAAACAAAATATATATGTTAGCCTCTCATTGACCTCGTAGACTTAAAAAAAAGAACTCGGGCGTCCCAACGTGTGTGGTGTCTTCAGCAGAAAACATTCACATATATATGCAAAGGATAAAAAATGACACGCATGTTACCTTGAGTTTTCAGTGTTCTGTAGCTCAACAGTCGTTTTAGATTCTTCAAGAATGTCACTTGAAGCGCCAGGATGCTTCTTTAGTTCATTCAAGTCCCGGAACAGAATCGCCCTGTTGTCGTTCATCAGCACCCAATTGTCAATTTTGAACGGCATCCGAGTGCTACTGGTCACCAGAATACGGGTCTGCACGTTCAACACCGCGCATGAATATATTTATTCTAGGCATGCAAAGAGTTGTGATGGCCTAAATCATTTATAATAATACTGTAGTCAAGCACACGGTCCAAATAGTCGGTTAAAAAAATTCTAGAGGACACTTTGGACCACTAAAGTGCAATAAGGTGACAGCCTCTATGGCGCGGTGATCCGAAGCCCTCGACTATACCCCAGCACCTCTTTCTCTCTTTTTTCACTACCACATTCCTCGCTTCCCTTAAGGTGCCGTTTAGGCGTCCGCGAAAAATTGTGAGATACTGCGCATTTTCCTTTCTGTAAACTAAATTAAACGACGCTGATTCCTGCTTTACTGCGTCTTCTTCTGTATTGCCGTTTGGTGCTGCGTTCAAAGAAGCGCCAAATGAAAGACGCAACACGGATGCCTGGATTGGACGCAGGCGGGATCAGCTTCGTATATGCGTGAATGACGTCATGACCCTATGTGACGTCACAATGACGTCAGTTCTGAGTATTAGGTATGGCCGGATGTGACGCCATCCTAACGCCACATCCGGTCATGATGCACGTCACTATCGATGACGTCACCAAGTGATGGCATCACAGTCGTCTCTATCATTATCATCATCACTGTCACTAACTACCCCTATAATTATCCATCACTATCTACCAGGGTAAAGTTCTTCAATTACAGCTTTAAAAATAAACAGCAGCGTTGGTGTCCATGGCAACCGCGTTGGCATGACGCTAGACAAGTAGAAATTGCCCTGCGTGGTTGTCAGGATGATTGACAGCTATAGTGTTACCGAACGAACGACGACAGTATGAGACATTACCTTGATATTCTAACGCGAGGGCGTTAAGAGTCCTGTTCGCCAGAAAATTCGACGTCACCATCGTCATCGCATTGACGTTGTGAGCGTAAAATCACTAGCATGGCGCTGGCAGGTGCTCACTGGAAGCTGACATGGCTACGCACTGATTGGACCTAGGATTGCATGATGTTACGTTCGACAAGAGCTGCCAACTCGGGTCTCTCCTTTCATACTTGAGGGTTACACCAGAATAAGCCTGCGAGTACCCATGTATTCGGAGTCAGACACGCTCCATTAGGGCACGCCCGCACGTTAACACAGCTTGGTAAAAGCGCGTCTTTATATGTAGGCTGGTAGCTTAGGCTATTGTGTCATGCCCTTAAAGGCGGGTCAGCCTCTATTCACGCGAAAATGTGAAGGGAACATTACCCAGAAAATAAGACGTGTGTGTTCTGAGAGAAAAGTCAGTGGAATGGCTGGCTGTAGATAAATAACAGCTGACAAAAAATAACACTGATTCTGCGAGCTTGTGTGACACAACGAAGCCACATGATATCAGAAAGTTGAGAGGTGCCTCCAAGTCGGGTTGCTCATTTGAGAGGGCGGAGCAGGAATAAGAATCTGCGTTCCAGTACTCTTGGGTGCTGCCATTAAGCGTAATTATTGCGGTAAAGAAAACAGTAATACCGATAATATAAACTAGGGGACACCTCAAATCTGACTACATTTTACGGACACCATTTGTGCCCTCTCTGCGAGTTCGCTTGCAATGACCTCTGCTACTCGGTTAATCTTTAATTATATTTGTGCATTTATCCAAGAGATCAACCTAGATAGATTCGAACCCCTTTTTAATCAAGCCATACAAACGGGCCTCCGTGGCCAAAGGTTGCATATGAGCCAACATCTAAGGGTCCTGGTGGTTTCTGTTCGAATCCCATCCTCCCATCTCAATGGAGGTCTGCAGCTCCTGCCTACTTGGCCATGACTTGGGATTCATGACATCATAGAGCCATAAGTTACGTCACTAGCCACTAAAACTTGCCGGTGGCATGCTTGGGAGTTTTCGTTCACAACGCCGACAATGCCACCAATATATTTCCTGGAGTGCGCGACCTTTAACGCTGTTCTGTGCAAATTAAAAAATAGCGTTCATGGTATCACGAGTGTGATCTTTTGTTTTATCCAGTAATCTAAGCGTGTTAAATTTTGCCAGAAAATATTTCGCATTAATGTAAACATTGAGGTTTTTCAAGGTGATTCCCCCTCATGTAAAAAAAATGGCGTTAAAAAATGCCCAAAGCACCTGTCTGCTCCACTATGCCATGAACGCGATGGTACTTTCAAAGCAGAGAAAAACCGCCATGGAATCTGCCGAAATAGAAGCAATATCCAGTGCTACCACACAATATGCTTACCGCCTGGCGCGTGGAACATATCTTAGCATGATGGTTATGTGAGCTGTCGTGTACGGTAAAATATGCAAACAATGCTGTCATCACAAATTGAATATAACAAGGAGGAGGAAACAATTTTATTTAACGGATTACTAGGCGTCAAGAATGTCCTGGGCCAGGGTCACCAAGGCCAACTGATCTTTCAGCTGGACAGAGGCTAAGTTTCCACAGTGTTGAGAACAATTTGGACATGCAGGGAAATATCTGATTTGATATAGAAAAGATCGGGCAGGTGTAAGGTGTGTATTTAGTTATATGCGTCTAAGAATGCGTATTTGTGTGGTAGTGAGGGATTTATCAGGAAGAAGAAGTGTACGAAGAGTTCGTCTAATGTTGTCAGAATTAATATTGATTTCGTTTATGCAGTGAAGAGTAGTGTCCCACGTGGATGGCTAAGGCCAGGGAATCCCAGGCCCCGATGTTGAAGTTCGCGGGTCAGGCGATGCACTACCTAATTGCCTGGGATTCCAGCGTGACCAAGAATCAACCTCAGTTTGACAGTGTTGGGACGTAGTTTGGTGAGAGCTCTATGTAGATCATCCTGCAGGTCTTCAGGAATGCGACCGGTATGAATGGCGCGTGTAGCCTGTATTGAATCAGTGTGTATGGTATATCCTGAAGGGTTAGGGTGTGCTTGTGCGAGGTGTTGAATATAGGAGGCTATTGATAGGGTCTCGAGAATCGCTGTAGGAGGAGGATTTATGTAAGGAACGAGGGTATTCGTCACTACATTGCTACAGCTTTTAGCTGAGTAAGCAGCCGCTCCAACGTTAGTTCGTGATGCATCTGTGTAGACGATCGTGGAATCAACGCGAGCGGAACTTCTGCCTGGGTTAGTATCGGGTGCAACGTTTTTTAAATTGGGGTTACTCTGAGGTTAATCATTTACCTTTGCAAGGAAGGGTTATGGTGCGAATCACAATTTTGCAAGAAAATCTATTTTACAGCGCAACCTCTGAGTCGTTTACGTTCACAAGGAGAGTACAATCAAGCCTAGAATAATTTTAGATAATACAGTATCATAAAATCCCCATGAATGGAGCGCGAAAGACACTGAAGACAGGAGCTAAGGGCGGATACCAGCGGTAATGACTTGCAGCTGAGCTTTTAGCCACGAAATACATAATATATATACTTTTATAACGGGTACATAAAAGAATAAAATAGAAGTAATCAAGCTCGTCCAAATATGTTAGTTGCGAAATTACCACAGCGTCCAGACCTTGTATCTCTCAGAAATAACGGTGCAGAAATTTCTTAGCGGTTGTCAAGGTTAGATGTATAGCGGAGCTTCTTTGAAACGCGGAATAAATTATTTCTCGGCCACAATCCTTTCTTTTTCATTGGTCATTATAACGGAAGCCTAAAACAGGATGAAGGTATGTTCAGACCTTTTCACCAAGAAGTCCCTGTGGTCCGATCACATGCTCTAGAATAGCCCGGGTGACACGGGCGTCTTGAGAACTTGTCGGATCATCGAGGAGGTATATGTCACTTCGTGAGTAGATGGCCCTGGCTAAGGCCACCCGTTGTCTCTGGCCCCCGCTCAACATTTCACCCTGCAAGAATTGAGGAGCACTCCGTTGCTCTCTGCCGGACGAGACAGTACATAAATGCAAGAAACATCAATCTGAAAATTTGTATTTCCATCTTCTCTTCATGTCCTCGAAGTCTGTGCCCTCAAACAAGATTTGAGGGCGACGGTGGTTAAGACAAACTACAAGGGCAGTCTATACTCTGGAACCCTACAATATGACTATATAAGCCACTGTGGGCTAAAGCGCTAAAAGAAATTCCCGGCCAGCAGTAGAATTCGCAACAGCCATATTAACCATCGCTACTTTTACACGCGAAACTTGAAATCACTTCGCTTGGCATAAAATGGCCCCCGAGAAGAGAAATCTATGTGAAACAAAGCATCTCAGTCTAGTTGACGAAAACTATCGCAAAGGTCTTATGAAGACAAAGGAAAATTATCGAAAGCGTGTACTCTCGGCTTTTAGCAGCCCATTAAGATAATTTTAGAGACAGTGTTTCTTCGCTCTTAGCAATGTTACGTGAGGGTATATATGAAAGTCGATAAACGCTCAGTTTTCTTACACCGGGAAAAAGTTGTTCTCACCCTAAAATATTGCCAAGTGGTGGAATTAATAGGGGCTCTTCGTTGTTTAATATGCTTATACCAATGTGAATAACTCTAGAGTCTATATCGGAGCTGCATATCTGGATCCTCACATCTGATACCTACGGCACAGTAACAAAAGTAGAGGACTAGAAATACGAAACGCAAGGAGAGTCATGCTTGGTGCATAATCAGGTATGTCGTTAGAAAAGTGGGCCAAAGCGACGTTTATTTTTGTAATGGGAGCGGGCACTCAAAGAACGTAAAACGAGGCAAAGCATGCACAAACCTCTGCATCCCGACATGAGTTATGTGGTATATGGCGGAGCGCAACGCAAGGAAATTGGTGACAAAAAGCACCCTAAAGCAACAATTGTTTTTTTCTAGCACGATTCACTAAACCCTAGCCAGCCTGCTTAATCAAATAATACGTAAAAAGGCTCAATGGGTTCCAATGACAACAATGTCTCTGTTTCATTTTTATTATTCTATAAATAAATGGACCTCTCAAATATGCATTCCGCATATATTTTGCCTTATGCTCTTCAGAGTCAGCCTTTAACGAATCAGTAACTTTAGTTTCACCCCATTAGCTTCAAAAAGCAGCTATAACATCACAAAGATTTGCCTTTTAAATGCAAAACAACTCTCTCAGATTGCAATCACGATCGTGATTGGCTCATGTTACCTTCTCTCCTGCTTCTGCGAGATCTCCAGCCGGAAACCGCTCAATATCACGGGCCATTTGACAAGCTTCCAGTACCTCCTTATAGTACGACTCGTCGTACTTGCGGCCGAAGGTTATGTTGTCTCTGATGGTCATGTTGAAAACATGAGGACGCTGGCACACGACTGCGATTCTTCCCTACAGGAGAAAACAAAGATCGGTAGACTAAAAAATGTATGGCTTGAGCAATGCATGCCAATAAAAAATATCCTCAAATGTAGCTCTTTTCACTGCCACGGATTATGACGTATATTTTCCCTCTGGATACACACAGGACAGACACGTCTATGTAGAAGCTACCGCAAAGGGTGATTTGGTATACTGGAAGGCAATCTCCTATGCACTGCACTAAACCGTAATAGCGCAAAACAGACAACCACAGATAGACAGGGTGACGACACACAACAGAATAGTGTACAATATGCATCAACTTTCCCAGAAAGATTTTTTATTCAAACAACGTACTACACCCTCCTGATATCAAGCCCAGATTGTTCGTGTTCAAATCAAATAAAATCTATATTGGGCAACCCTTGCAAGCTCTACCTTAAGTCTGCATATGGCATCCATGAAGAAATTGAGCTCTTGCGCACTTGTCAAAAATCTTCAATGGATGAAAATAAGTGTAGCGTTAAATCAGGTGCATGGATTTCAAACGCACAGTTCGTTGTTCTTTTTATGCGTTAATTATACACGTGAGGTATATGCTAAGCTTCCTAACTGAGACACATAATAAGCATGCTCGTATCATTCAGTAGACTTGCCTAATCGAAGGCTTGTAGAAGACGTATTTCCGTGTTCTAAATTTACTTTAGGACCCTGAACAGGTATTCTTATGGTGACAGTGGCACCTCTAGATTCTTTCTTGTGAGTGCTTATGTTCGTAATGGCAAAAGTCTTCCATTTTACAGAGGTGTGCGGGAAACTCGCGTTTTTTAATTAGTTAAGTTTAGCTCCGATATAGGGAACAGCGTGGTGTAACTCACTGCAATCCCAATCTCGATCAGAATTTAACTGCCTTCTCAAACGAGATCAGATTCGAAGCGCTTCATGCGTATCATGGAAAAATGTCGTGGCACTGTTGTCGCATCTGGTAAAAAGGCTGTAACTGTAAGGGTAGCGTAGCGCACGGTACATGATGTAAAGATATCGAACAGCCGAAAATAGCCTATAACTCGCTAGAAATCCTCGCTGCTGCTGAAGGAATTGGAATTCAAGATGTCATTAGGATTATATAACATCCACTTTGCGAATAATCGTAGAGCGGCATAAGGAATGCAGCCGGCAACCTTGTTTGAGCCGAGACCAAATGTATAAGAAACGGGGTTCTGAAGTGCCAGTAATGATGGCGTGCTTAATCTAAAAAAAACTTACTTTGAAGGTAAGCGAGCCTCCTAAGCATTTCGTGTCTCCTAAGATTGAAGACAAAAGGACTGATTTGCCGCTGCCCACCGGACCAACAATGCCCACGATGGAACTGCTGTGTAAGTGCAGATCAACACCTGTCAGGACCGGCCTGTCGATGTCGCGGTCCTTGGAAGACCAGGCAAAAGAGCAGTTCTTCATTGTCACCTCGCCAACTGCGAAAGGACGATTCGTGTCTATTCCGTGAATGGCAAATACATTGGTTCTGCTTCAGCGAACGAAATTTATGTGACACTCATACCATGAAAAGGAATCTAAAAGGTTGCAAGCAGCAGTCCAAAGGGAATGTATGCCGCAAGATGTGCAGTTTGAAAGGCGTGCGAAGCACTTCTCAATTTCGGCCACCCTGAGCACGCCAGCACTGAGCATGACAGTGCAACATAGTGCTTCGACCAAAGTGCGACAAGTTGGCACAACAGTCGAAATTTATCATTTACACATCAGAAAGTGAGTTCGCTCACTTAACTGTGAAGCCAAATTTTCACAATGACAGACATAAACTTAAACAATGCCACATTTTTATAAAAATGAATTATTCAAAATTATATGTTCTGACGTGCTTATGTCCTTATTGGCCGATTTGAGCTACATTTCTGACAACGTTTAACAAATAATATTGGGGAAAAAGCTTTGTCTTTGTTCTCACTCGCTCAGCTCTCGCCGTTTGGCAGCTTATTTCTCGCGTGACAAACATTCCTGGCACACATTTTATGCACGCAGCCTAACGCTTCAAAAAGATATCTACACCTCATGACATGGAACGTCATGTAATCGAAACCTACTTCGGATGCCATCACAGCAACCATATGCGGAACTCGTCCGGCTATGGTGCTTATAGAATAAATTTTGCCGTTCCTATTATCGAAATTTGATCCACTATTTTGTTTCCATCATCTCACCCTTGACATCCCTCTTTCGTGGCAGCAACGATCTCTCCTGCTGGTGTTCTCGATGTGACGAAGCATTCAGCACACTGCGCCAACTACTTACCTAACCGCCCATATTGCGGAAATATGACCCTGATGCTCCCACTGCGATCCACACTGATGCTAGCGGCACAGGTATTGGTGCTATTTTAGCGCAAGGTAAACCCGGGTGTGTTGACCATGTGTGTGGGTGTATTGACCGCCTACGTGAGCTGCACTTTGACTAAGCAGTATCTAAACTACTCAGTTACTGAGAAGGAGTGCCTAGCCGTAGTTTGGCCGATAAGGAAATTCCGCCCTTATGAGTACGGCCGACAATTTGAAGTTGTTACAGACCACCATTCCCTGTGTTGGCTCTCCTCCCTTAACACCTCACAGGCCGCCTCGCTTGCCGGGCCTTACGGCTTCAAGAATATGACATTCGTGTTGTGTATTGAGCTGGAAGGAAGCATAACGACGATGACGCATTGTCTCGCTCCCCTCTACTACCTGAAAGTGTTTGCAATTTTCCCATCAACAGCAATTCCTTGTCTTTGACTAACATGGCTATCGAGCAGCCCACCCTTCTCGCTTTCCTTTCGCACCCATCGACCATTTCGACGCCTGATGCAATTCGCCGCCAAGCTGCTCACTTCACAATTCGCGATGGCCTCTTGTACCACCGAAATTATCTTCCGGCCGTAAATGGCTGCATGTAATTCCTCGACAGTTACGATTAAAAATCTGCGCTTCAATTCACACTGACCCGCAAGCCGCCCACGCTGGAGCATTGAAGACGTATATTCGGATTCGCCCGCGTTACTACTGGTGCCGAATGTACACCTACGTTTTCTAATTCGTCCTCTTATGCGTCGATTGTCAACACCGCAAGCTCAGGCACCGCCATTCGACGATCGCGTAGGCATTGAGCTCTACAGCCCGCTTTCTTACAATGCGCTGGGTCATTCCGGAAAGCGCTGGGTCATTGAAGCGGTAGATCATATCACCCACTACTGCTTAGCCGCCGCTCTACCTGCTGCTGCGGCACGCGATGTTGCCGCCTTCAACTCAAACCACTTCATCCATCGTCACAGTGCGCCGCGAGAACTGCTGAGCGACCGTGGTCATGTATTTTTATCTGAAGTGGTTTCGTCCCTTCTGCAGCAAGCTAACATCCCTCATCGCACTACTACGGCCTGCCACACGCAGACTAATGGTCTCACCGAAAGATTTAACCGAACACTAGGCGACATGTTGTCAATGTACAGGTGAGGACATAATTAAACTGAGCACGCTTTTCTGTTCGAATTGAAGTCACGCCTTCTGCAACAGAGATAAGAAGACAGTATTTCTCCAAGTGAAAGGGCATTCGGGTCTACTACCGATTTGCACATACCGCGGCTGCCAGCTTTAATTACTCAACACGTGAAAAGTTTTAAAAAAGACATTATGTGCTCCGTTTCCTTTTGTCTGCACTGGTACTTGGCTGCCGAGAATTCCAATTGGGACACAATTCTACCCTTCGTCACGTATGCATACAATGCCACTATGCAGACCACTACGGGATTGTCGCCATTTTCTCTATCATATGGACGTAAGCCACCTTCACCACTCGACACCATACTTCTTTACCGGCACGATTCTTCTGCAGCCACCACCGTATCTGAAGTCTCTAGATACGCTGAGTAGTGGAGGGGAGGAATAATATAGCGATTTCAAAATCTATTCCATTCCCTCGGCGATGACGTCAGAATTGCTTATGAGGTGACAACTACGTGAACTTACTTCTGACGTCCTGTGACGCAGGCTTATTATGTACAGATTCAAATTTTAACCGGCCAATGGCAGAGTAGGCGAAGGAAAGGAATAGTTTTCGGGTGGAATAGAATCGTTATATTATTCCACCCCAGGAAGCTCGCCCATTCGTTCACATCTTCCGGCCAGGGCCGAGAGAAAAATCCTTTTAACGCCCCTCACGACGCCGACAGCTTTCTTCCGCAAGCCCGCGCTGACTAGGTGTGCCTTCTACATCACCTGGCCTCTCCTCCAAGCTGCTTCCGAAATACCAAGGCCCTTACCGCGTCCTTGAGTGCACCTCAACCGCCAACTACATTGTTGAGCTCGTAACGCCTTCGCCAGACCTTCTACGACGTAGGCCTTATAGTCCATGCCTCTAATACGATCCAGACGCATTGTTGTCCCCTTAAGTCGCCAGGATAGCTCCCTCTTCTCCTGGGTGCGATTGTAAAGATGACCTGGTGCCGGCACGAGACACGAGAATCAGCTGATCGAGCCAGGACCTGCAAGCGGCTATCTTGACCTAGCCCTAGTAAACAAACTCACCCTACAATAAAGCTCGTTATACAATGAACATTACACAACCTATCATTCGTCTCCACTCCTAAGTACTTAGTATGTGCTGCTTCGTACAAACACATACGAACAGGCTTCCACATCAAATTCACACTACCAACATTCTGAGCGTGCAAAAAAAATGCAGAACATATATTTTAAAAGTGTGAAAATTAAAGATAGATAATCATGTGAAATGTATTCGAAAGTATTCTTGACTCAAATCTGGAAATGATGTTCTTCTCAAGCTAAATCCCCATTACAAACGAAATCAACATTTTTTAAGCTTTTCATTCACAACGCCGTTGATAACGTTATCAACTAGCACATACTGTCTGCATTATATGTGACAGTTTTAATACATCCGCGCACGACGTCCTTACCCGGGACTGCTGACATCATACGATTTTCAGCTACATTTGGCATCCATTCTTCTTCCTCGAAGAATGACATCAATCTTCGACAGCTGCGGAACACCTTGGGCAGTGAACGGAGGCGAGCATAAGTTATGCTCATTTACAGTAAAGAAAATTATTAGCGTGATGCAAATAAGATCACATGTGGTTCGAGTTAAGTGTAACTAGGCAAAAACACAAATTAAAAGGAAATTTCTAAACAAACTTTCTTGATGTATCAGTTCTTATCTGGAGTTTTCCAAACTTCATAGATAGAAAAAGTAATGTTACAGATGTCAAGTGCACCGTAAAACAATTATCTTCAAGCTCGTCTCAGCTCTTTTCCCGTTCATTGCTTAGAAAAGTTGTGTTGTGTTACATTAAAAAAATTGTTCTACGATATTAGCGTTTTATGGTACATACCCTAGTAACGGTCCCTACAAACATCACGCGAAATACAGGATTCAATATTGTGAGAATATAGCTGATGTCATAAAGACCACGGTAGAATAAAAATGAGCAATTTTTCTGAAAACTTTCTAAGTTGCTCACTTTTAAATGTAATGTGAGAGCAAAAACATGTGACTAAACGTTTGTTTGATATTTACGCAATATTAAAAATGACACCGCTGAAGATTGACCCTCCGCTTTATTATTGTGAATTTTGTATAATTTTTTTTTCACGTAGAGGCTCATATATCCTGCACAAAATCAATGACACTTGTGCGTTAGGTTTTATTTATGAATCAGCCATCTTTTCAAAAAAAATAGTTGCCAAGGAACATTTCGTCTGTTTGGTCGTTTAAATAAAAGTCATACAGAGAAACAATCTCTACTTACTGGGCTCTTTAGCCTTGCGGCGTGAGCCACCGTATTTGTGAAGACATCCATTAACGTGAGTGTGTACACACACGAGAAAATTGTTGGAGGGCTGGATATGTCATGAGGATTCATGAAAGTCACAGCAACAAAAGCGAGAATAATCATCTGGAATGAAATGGTATATTGTCATAAAAACTCAAATCTGAAGAGAGCAGAATAGCATGCATCGGCCATGACCTGTCATTACACTATCAAAACTATTTCTCGTCTTTTTGCTTGAAGAACAGAATAAACTAGGTAGTTTGAAAACTGCATTTAGCGTACACGCATATATATTTACTTCATCATCACAAACTGCTTACCACCACACCAGCGTAATCAGGCTATATAGTTAGAGCTCACCTCAGAAAGCCTGCGACGGAGTAGTTTTAATTCCCCTAATGTTGGTATCATTTGTTCTTTAAATATTCCACAGATATATAGCGCTTATAAGGCAAAAATCTATTATACTTGTACAACAGTTTTATGCCCTCCAGTTTTGAAACAGCTACCGGTAAAGGTGAGACGTATAAAGAGACAGCGATACGCATCTCAAAAGTTTTCATAGAATGGGAGGATTCTGGCTTGCCTGCAGTCCTGCTCTACTTTTTGTGGTATTTGGTCGACGTTAATGTTGACGTTAATGTTGTACTTTGAAATGTACTAAGACCATCTTTGTTTTCTATTTGCAACAAACACACTCATTTCCTGTATCCTAAACATTTCCCTAAGCTTGTGTGCCGTAAAATGCTGCGTTTTTTTCTCGACAGCACACAAGAATACGTCCGCCACATCATTATAGGATTTTTCAGCTGGCCTTTCCAGCCTCAACTGAATATTTGGGACTATATTGTATTCTTAACGTAACGTCCTATAAGCTGCACTTGTTTGCTATATTTACGCCAGGTCTTAACAGAAAATATTTCCAATGGAAAAACGCCACAGCTGGAAGCACAGAGCAGTGTAAAACCCTTTAGATTCTTAGTAAATTCTCGTATTTCCGTTTTCTAGCACTCTCACCAAATAACACCAACATCGTTACTTTATTCTTATTAAGAGCGTCTCGCCGTGGCTGTACCTTATTCGGCCTTAAAGTCTTTATATGTGTTACAGCTGCGCATGACAAGTTATCTTCGCATTAGACACCCTGTCCATGCCTGATTTCAGCTCAGATATGATCCCAATTGAAAAAGGGCTAGATTCCAAAAGAAAGGAAAGTTTAGGATGGTGGAAAGTGTGAGGTGTCAAATTAACAAGCACGCGAAAATCCTTTGACGACAGCCGATATACGAGGAGGTATACAACAGGTGTACCTGCTGAATATAACCAGCCCTCATACATAGCATTCATTGACTACGAGAAAGCATTTCACTTGGTCCAAGCGTCAGGCGTTATGAAGGTATCGGGAGATCAGAGTGTAGGTGAGCCATATGTGAAAGTACTGCAAGATATCTATAGTGGCTACACCGCAACCATAGCTTTGAATAAAGAAGGTGATAACATTTCAATTACGAAAGCTGTTAGGCAAGGAGACACGATATCCCCGGTCCTATTTAAAGCTTGCTTAGAGGGCGTATTCAGAGATATGAACTGGGAGCAGTTAGGCTTTATGGTCGATCGAGAATACCTCATTAATCTGCGATACGCTGATGTTATTGCATTGTTAAGTATAAATCAGGGGACCAATTGCAATGAATGAATAATTATCTAGACAGGAGAAGCAGAAAGGTAGGCTTAAATATTAATAATTTAAGATTAAAAATTAAAAAGACGGACGTAATGTTAAACATACTGGGAAAGAAACAGGAGTTTAAAATAAATAGCGAAGCGCTGCAAGTGGTTATGGAACTGAAAATGGTAGGTGTATCGTGAAGAGTTAGGAAGGGTGCGCAGTGGGTTAGAGAAATTACTCGAATTATTGACATCCTAGTCGAAATCAAGAACAAGGAATGGACATGGGCCGGACATTTAGTGCGAAAAGAGGATAACCAATGGCGTCTAAGGGTAACCAATTGGGTTCCAAGGGAAGGAAAGCGTAGCAGGAGGCGGTAGAAATTATAAGTCTGTGCATGAGGTTAAGGAGTTCGAGGCTTCAATTGGAAGCAGTTAACGCGGGAGCCGGTTAATAAATGGGAGAGGCCTTTGTACTGCAGTGCGTATATTCCGGCTGGTGATGACAATGATGATAATGCTGGTAATGATGATGGTGATGATGATGACACAGTAGGTGAGCGCAGGAGGCCTTCGTTTTTATTCGACGTGACTATGTTTACGAAAATGCTAATGATATTTCGCTTCAGATGGGTCAGCACGAAGTTCTAATGCGTGTACAGGTTTAAACGATCAGGTAACAGATGAAAAACAGAACACCAAAGCAACTACTTCCTCGCATCAAGAACGCTAAAATATTTGTCAATGGAGCAACCAGGGTGGTTGCTCCATTATAAGCTTATAAGGTTTTATAAGCTCATTATTTGTCTTTTAGTTCCGGTATACCGAACATTTGGAAGGTATTCAAAGACAAGAGTTGATGTGAATTCACCATTGGCTTCCTCTATTTTTTGTGTAAGCATTTATGTCCCGGAGAACACAAAAGCGAGAAAAATATCTGCCTTTCCTATGTTTCTTACCACAGATGCAGATGAGCTGATGAGTGTCTCGAGAAGTCCATCTAAAATATTGACGTGGTACGCCTGGTTGATTTCTTTCAAGCGAAGTTGATTGATGCGGTCCTGAAATACATCTTCCAAGGCAGACATTTTGACGAGTCGGACTACATGCAGAAAGTCTGTAAATTTTTTCAATCGCTCATCTCTGTACTTGTAAAAAACATTCTGAAAATAAAATTGCAGGAATGCTTTTAAAACTTGAAGGTCGCTAAAGCTTTCCATTAAAGATGATCCGAAATAGCGCCTTTTTCTACTTTTCTTTCCTTCCCTTTTGTTGCACTCATATACTTGGTACTACATAATACACACACACATTCTCCGGAGTCTCTTCTATCATTTTCGGATGCATCCTCTAGGCCCTCGTCCAACATGCTTGGGCCAGGGAGCCCTTATAGCTTGTTGACCATAGGCTAATCGATCATAAAAGAATATGTTGAAGCACCTTTTGATACAATGTTTTTTAATTGGACTGCATAGATTAGGTAAACTAGAATGATGGATCGGCACTGTGAATCAGTTGTTCGGACAAATTCTCATTTCTGCCAAATGTTTCTTCCATAGAGAGACGTGCACGGACAGATTGGCTTTCAACTATAGTGGCACTCTCTCTCTCTCTCTTTCTTTGTGAAGTGGTCTGCCTTACCTACCATCTAGTGCTCTGTTGCTTTGTATCTTTAGGTTTCTTTCATGGCCTTTTATGAAACATCTCTATATCGTTCGTGGCTTATAGGACATGTTAAGTGTAATAAATATAACGTAAAAAAAAAGAGCTCTTATGGCCTCTGTGTAGCGTCCTTGTTAGCCACTCGAAGCGCATGGGCTCTATCCCACTTCATTTTTTTTTCGCATTGTGCTCGAACCACTTCATTTTATTGAATGCGCTAAGATTGGTAAGACTATCTTGCAAATGTGCCTTTTTGTTCCTCCTGCTTGCATTTTTATATTGGAGACGCCATCTGAGCCGAAGCCCAGGGTCAGTCGAGGCCCGCAAGCTACACGTGCTGACGTCTTAAAAGAAGAAGTCGACCATGCAGAAGCCACTATCAGGGCCATATACTGGTCAACCGAACACACACAAAAGGTTGAGAATTAACCGCGAATGAATGAATGAATGAAAAACTTTATTTACACAAAGGGAATTCTCCCGGCGTTGGTGGGGCCCTCAGTCCAGGGCCCCAGTGGCCTTTGCCGTCCTGCGCGCTCTGTCAATCAGCTTGAGCTGGTCGTCAGGCGTCGAGCAGGACAGCGCAGCCTCCCACTGCTCCGGTGTTGGTGTGGTGTTTATTGGTGCTACCTGCGTTTTTTGACAGGCCCATGTAACATGGTAGAGTGTAGGGGGTTCTCCGCATAGTGGGCATTTATTTTCATAAGTAGTGGGGTGGATTTTACTGAGTAGACTCAGATTGGGGTATGTGTTAGTCTGTAGCTGTCTCCAGGCAACCGACTGCTCTCTATTGAGGTCTTCGTGGGGAGGTGGATAGATCCTCCTTAAGGCTCTTTGATGTTCAAGGATGGCTCTATAGCGTCTAGTGACTGCGCCCGGTTCCCCGTCGTTGTGCGCCCCCCGGTTGGCGTATGCTCGGGCATTGGCGTCGGCACGTTGGTTACCTTTGACAGTCCCATGGCCTGGTGTCCACGTTATGTAACATCTCGAAAAGCTGATTTTTCTTGCCTTGAGTATGCGGATGGCCACAGTGGATATGCGTCCGCTGCTATACCTTCTGCATGCTTCTTGCGAGTCCGTAATTATTTTTGTGGTAGCCTCCTCACCCTGGTGGGTGATAGCGAGAGCGATTGCCGCTTCCTCAGCCTCGAGAATGTTGTTGCTCTTGATCGAGGCGCAGTTGACTTCTTTAAGCTGGTGATCAACCACACTGGCTACCGCTCCGCGTTGTTCTTTGTATGTGGTCGCGTCGACGTACAATATGTTTTTTTTTTCCCTGCGAGGCTTCTTTCGTGTGCCTCGGATCTTGCCTCTCTTCTGGCCTTGTGTATTTTCGGATGCATGTTTTTCGGAATCGGGTTGACCTTAATGATCTCTCTTATTTCTTTCGGTATGCTGCCTTAACCGCGAAATGTTATACACTTAATCAACTACTTTTTAGGTAGCAGTACACGTCATGGAAAGAGAGACACAGTTCGGCCGCTCGTTTTGATCACGCGCACGACACTTTTTATTTTACCCGCCAGTAAATAAGAGATGTGCTTCAGCGCATAGATGCCGGAATCTTGTCGATGAGGACGCCTCTCTCTCTTTCAGTACTTGCCTTCTTCGGCCCAAGCAACCACTATTTCCCGGCAGCATAAAGCCAAACGTGGCCCAATATCGAGACAATTATCTACCAGATGCAGACTTTGCGGCAGAGCAGGAGGCTTCCTACACATCCTTCAGATATGCCCCACCTCTTCTCATCCCCCATCAGCGAACGTCGCAGAGTCTTACAGCGAGACCCTTCCGACCAGCACTTCAAGTCAAGACCTGTTCTGAATGATCTCAAGTGCCATGAGGAGGATTATGCTCCAATGAATGTCTTTTGCGTTTTGAGGGTGTCTCTTCACAGCGAGGGAACAGCAAAGGGCCATCCATGGGCTTCGCTCCTGCCGTTTGTGTGTTTGCCAATAAAAATTCGAGGGGGCACTCTGGATCACTAAAGTTCAGTGCGGCGAAAGCTTTTATAGCGCGGTGGTTGTTGAGGCTTAGGCACAATTTTTACTGAACTGTAGCTGATTGTTTACGACTCTTTAGCGCCTGTTAAAAGATTTCAAAGTCTGGCATTTTTTATTTATAATGTTCATTCATGTATGTGACACTTTCTGCAGAAGTGGGGACGCACGCACGCACACGTATAAGCCTATAAAGGCTTCTACCTTAGCATTCCTTGGTGCGCGTTCCTTGCAGTGCTTATTCAAGTGTGAGATTGTTCTCATAGCCACGTGACATTCTGACACAAGCTGGAAGCGCCTGAAACGGTTGTGACGCGCACAAAATTTCTAGGTTTTCATTTTTTTAATCGCTACAAGACTTTCTCCTCCGTCACGTTACTGCTAGGATGCGCCATGACGTCAGGGGCGGCAGTCTCTATGGCAACAGCGTTGGCCTGACGCTGGACAAGGAGAACTAGGATATATTTTTTTTACGTGCCCGGCATGGTTTCGTCATAAACACACTCGGCTGGTGATTGGAGCAGTAGGGTTCGAATTCCGATGTAGGATGATTTCTTTTCTTAAATGTCAAACAGAATTCATCAGTTTCATTGACAGCTAAAGTGTGACAGAAAGAGGCGGACACGCTGATTAGTCATGAGCCTATAAAGACTTTCTCCTTAAATGTTTCTACCACCGCCACCACCGACCTGTTACCACTTCAGCTTAAGTCATTTATTAGAAGGGCCAATGTACCTGACAAAAACATGGAGAAGCGTTTCTGAGTCTAAACTCTGTCCTTGTTTTCGCGTTATTCAGCTAATTATGCACAATCAGTTTCTGTTAGGAACAAGCATGGCTCAAAAAGCATTCTACCGAGCTATAGAGTGACCTCTACACTTGGCACAGGCCCCACATTTTCTCAGTGCAGCTTATGAGGCTGTATGGGTTTCGTGCTACCCTTCTGAAAACACGAGATGTTCCGCACTGACGTGCCCTAGCCCGGCACATGCATGTTTCGAATGTATTACGCGCAGCGACTCCTTTTTGCTTAACTCATTTCGTTGGTTTCAAGAGTTTTAACGTTTGCTCTTGAGCGCAAGAAAAGAGGAAACTTGATGTAGCAGTTACTTGGAGCTAGTCATCTACCGTCCACATCACCAATGTGTGAGACTCTAAAGAGCACAAATATTGGAGAGTGTTGAAAATGTACTGGCCCTATGCCGGTCGGGCATTGCCGAACGGTCCCGATATTGAGCTGGTGGTTCGTGTTACCTAGTTTACACTTGGAGCCTAGAGGCCACTGCATCTAAAGTGCTTTTCATTCAGTATAATTTTTTCATCCTGGGACAACACCTGTGGTTTGCTATGGGCTAGGTGTGACGAATTTAATGACATTATCACCCCGCGCCTTGGTACCCTAGCTGCGATCCCCGCTGGCGGAGTGCTTCGTCAGGCAATTGGCAGTGCAATCGCCACTAGGTTTCAATTGTATTAAAACAACAGGTGCTGTGACAAAACCTATGTAACGAAACAATCGGCGATGGCAATTGTTCTCACATCTTTTTCTCATTGGTCTTGCCTGTTGGTGCTGAAACAGGATTCTAGCGTTGTTTATGGTTAGTATCCAAGAAACTACCGAGGAACTTACTATAATACCCTTCATCTTGCAGGTGGCAAGAATACTCACGCAGTATTTGTCGAGAAGAGGCTCCATAGAAAATAAGGCTGCTCCGACAGCGACAAGCCACGCAAGACAGGCGCAAGCAGGCAAGTATCCAATTTTTAGGGTCAGCACAGCCAACGCTATGGGTACGCACGCCAAGCCCATGATGATATTGGGTAGGTAGTGCATGGACATGGCCACTAACCATGAGTCCGCAGAGAGGAGCGAAGAGACGTGGGCTGCAGAGTTGGTCGTTATGGCAGCTGCCGATAGATGAGTGACCTGCACGCCAAAGCAATGCATTGTGATTCGGGTTGGCATAATCACGCCAACCAGAAAATGAGAAGCTGCTAACGGAGAAATGTCAATTGAAAACAAATGAAAGCAATCGAAAACGTGCTGCAGGGATATCGAAGATTAGGCCTCAATTTTAAAATTTAGGTCCTAAAAGGGTAGCTCGTGATTGCTGAAAAATATGTAGCTCGCCGAGAAATTGATTTATTTGCTTACTAGTATTTGTGATTCGGCAGCTAGCTAGCATGTCAAGCTAAGGTGGCGGATGCTCTGTGTGACTCCACTGTTGTAACGTCAGTTTGTTCCTTTGTAAATATATCTTTCACCTTCAAACCTCATCAGGATTTGCCCGCCTTGTCATCATCCCTCCTTCGCTGAGCCTTGAGACCTTTTGGATGGTCACTGCGGCCATCATATTACTAATAAAATTACCGATATCAGGAGTACAGATCTATACGCTCGCCAAACGTTTTGGGCCGGATATCGTCGGCCGGGAAATGGCTAGTTAGGCTGAACCGTGGTTCCGCTTTATTCTATAATTTAGACAGCATGAGGTTAGATAAGTTAACTCATTTTTCTTATCAAATTAGGTTCTTTTTATCATAATAAGCTTAGTGCAGTAGCTATGTATGTGACTATGGCACAGTACGTTTGTCATGAACGGAAGGCCATGTTTCTGAGTAGCATTTCCTAAGTTATTTTGCTTGGTTTCTGCGCCCAACACCATTAGGCAATAAGTTATGACAGCAATTTAAACATATTTTAAATAATGTATTTTGTTACACTCGGCACCATTGCGCCTCTAGTTATATACTAATTTATTTATTCCGCGATTTTGGTATGTTTGCCAATAAAGTACCTCGTTTAATTCTGAACTAGGTCCGCCATAATTGGAATTTCCTCACGCTACGCTCCACCGCGCTGTAAAAGGCAGCCACCATTTGAATGGCAGACAATATGAATGGAATGAAACCTAAATTTAAAAACTGTAGCAATTTGGTACTGATCCTTAAATGAAGATTTTCTGTCATTGCATCACACAGTATGTGGGAACCAATGAATCACTTGAGAGTGCACATGCAGTTATGCGAGAGAAATTGTGATGTAGTCTTAATCCTGATGTTTATAAAGAGGCCTTCTTTCAAAACTAAAGCGTTGCTCTACGAAACTTATAACATGAAATTTTCACTCCTGGCTGGGTAACGTTTAAGCAACACGACATTAACGACACGACATTATGTCTATATAAGTTTTGGTGGCACCTCCATAGATTTTACTTCAATATATGTTCCGAGAAAACACGCAGCATGAAAGTGTCATAAACGCAAGTATATAGTCTTGAATAACACCAGGTTGACGCCAGAATAATATTGTTGGTTTGAGCATTCTGCAATGCGTTCGATGCACGTCGATGCTGGCATTAAACGCTCAAGGTCTCCCTGTTTTCTTCCTCTTTTGATTACCTTCTGTCGCAGGTGTGCGTTTAGGCAGAGCTTTCTCGCCTTTCTGACTTTGCCCACTGACCCCATTTCGTGGAAGTGCCTCTCTAATATCGCCTAGGAACTGAATGCAGTGTTGAGTAGCGTCAATAGAAACAAAGGCCTTTCATTGCCATTGCTTTTGTAGCGGCGTCGCCTATCCAATGAACTAGGAAGCTGTACTCGACGAGCAACGTCAGTTTTACTGTCTATTTTTCACAGTGGACACCGCTCTACGAAGAGGTAGGTACCAAACAAAGTCACCATACTAGGCAATATAAGCCGCAACAGCATCAACGTAAAGCCATTTCAATGCGGGATTAAACTCTACAAGGGTGGAGGGGGGGGGGGGGGAATCTCACGTCAAGTTTGCGAAGTCTAGCTGTAAAAAACAATTCCTTGGAGGCACATAGATCTTTCTGAAGTGCGGCAAGGAGAACGCCACTCCTGCGACTCTGCCCTCATTTGCCACTTTTTCATTCATTTGCTTCTTTTCTTCAATTGTTTTTTATTTTCTTTGCTCCTTTTCTCTTATTTGTTTTTTTCTTCTTTTTACTCGTCATACTTTTTCTTTTTTTTTGTTGCTTTGATATCTTTACCGTCTTTAGGTTTTGTCAGTTTTACTATTTTTTTCTTCTTTTACTCTTGACTCTTTTCAATGTTGTAACGCAATGACTAGGCGTCAGATTAAAGCTCTGCAATGTATTTGGACACTTGTTGCACAATTTTGACGTATTTCTCATAATTTCGACGTCCATGGCTGTTTTGACGTCTGCCCACTATGTCGACGCCCATGGCTATTTTGACGTCTAACTAACCTTTTGGCTCTAATTAACTAATTGCACCACATAAATGGAATTTTATATAGATACATTTTTCACCCTCTACCTCATTCAATCATTCTTTTACTGATAAATATAGTCATTATTTGACTGGAACGCTGCGACATAATCTGTACACAGATACTTTTTGTGCACACTGATGAGCCTATACAGGCTTTCGCCTTAAACTTGATAGAAAAAAGGTCACCTAGGTGGAGAACCTTGTGATGCATTTTAATCATGAAGGACCAGTTTCAGGCATCACATGGGGCCGCCTCTGACAGGTCTAAACGAAGAAAAATAAACACAACAGATTCAAGAAAGCTATGCCTAACATTGCCGGTGATGCAAGCCAATGCTCCATACGAGATTTCTTTCGCATCCATGTCCTGTATGCAGAAACAACATATGGCCAGTTTTAATTAATAGCACTGCGTTGAGCAGTGACTCGGCAGTAGCACTGGCTGCTGTACTACTGAGCAGGCATGCAGGTTCAGTCAGTCATTGTTTACCTTTTTGAAAACAGCAGACTGAAGCAAATTTCGCGACCTCGCTTGGTTCTGCAACATGTAGTAGGAATGCATGCTGGACACCAGTATCTCGGCGATGCAAGAAGCTGATAGAAGAAGCACCGATTGGAAGAATTCCAAGCGGCTGGAAGCTTCCGTGACACTGCGAATTAAAAATATGCCTATCAATTTCTAAGTGATTACTTTATGACGCCATACACAGCTGAATGTTTTGTTGTGGAATCACTTCTGTGTGGGCTTTCAGTGTCTAAAGGTGCTTTTATGACCGAAGAAAATGAAATAAAGTTACAATGTTTCGACTCATTCGTATGATTTCTAAATTTCATAACTGATATTTTCGCGCTATCTTTTATTTAAGCTACAATAAAAGCTCGAAGCTGTCGCGAGGAAATCAGGCCAACACAATATTTCTATGGACGAAGAAGAAGAAGCGAGCAGTGTCATCAGCAAGAGCGCTAGGTCAGCCAACAGCAAGCATTCCACCATTCGTTCCACATTCGTTCCACACTCGAGACTCAATGGGCCACCGTAGGCGTGAAAACTTTGCGGAGTTGAAGGCGAAAGGCAGCACTCCTACGCACCAGTGTGGATACGTGCACGCACATGAGCACTGTCGACAGCAACATCTAGTATGTTCAGTCCAAGTTGTAGAGGGTTTTTGGGTCGGGGCGTCGATACAGCGTCACCTCTGGGGGCTGCATCAAATAGTTTCACGAAGGAATCGGTTCTACGGGGCAGCAGTCTTAAGGGTATACGACGGCGGTGACTTAGCGAAACGGGCTTGCAGCGATGGGGAGCACGAAAAGCGTCGAGGTCGATGGTAGGAGGTTTCGAACAGGTCGGACTGAGATCGGGGAGGGAAGCGGTGAGAAGAGGAAGCAGAGGTGAGAGGCAAATTACAAGAGCTGCCGCGATGTTCCGAAATATCGCCAACGCGACATTTGAAGCAGATCGGTCTGTCACCTGCAGGGCGCCATTCGTTCTAATTGCAGTAACGTTGAGGGTAGTACAATAGGACGGCCAGAAAACAGGGCAACGAGTTTGGCGAATCGCTTGGCTGTTGACGGCGCGCGCACACAGTGGAATGCAGGTCCAAGGTGGCAAGCTCCTTTCTCACTACGGCATGAATGAGCGACATTACAATGAGTGTGGTGTGTTAGTGGTGGCTGGTGCATGGTGTCACGGGTAACAGCACATCCAATTCTCGAAGGACAATTCTTGTCACCATGTTCGTGGCGTTGCGAGCAATCGTGGGCTCTCGCTGTGATGGTCGCTGTTCGTCACAGGAAGAAGTTTCTGTTGTGTCAGGAAGCCGCCCTAACTGCTGCCAAATGCGACATCTTAACACCTGCTCAAAACGGCGGCATTCTTCAATGAGGGTGTCGATAGCGAAGAAACTCTTGCAAACAAGCAAGTGAAGAGCATCATTGGCAATTCCTTTGTAGACGCCACCCACGTTGTCGGTCTCATTCATGAGACCGTCGACCTTGTGGAGAAATTCCAGGATGTCTTGTATGTACGCCACATAACTCTCCATCGATGATTTTACCTGACATATAAAGCTGTCTTTTTTTTTGCTGCGAGCAGCTGATCATTAGGCCGTCTAAACAGTGCTCGCAGCCTATGTTTGCAGTTGTCCCAACTAGTCAGCTGTTCTTCATGAGTTTCACATAACCGCTTGTTGTGCCATTGAGATAAAAGATTACTTTGGCCAGCATAAGGAAAGGATCCCAGCAATTGTAAGCGCTTCTCTTTCGTACAGGCTCAGCCAATCCTCGACATCCATGCCGTCAGTGCCGAAAACGGTGGCAGCCTCGCAAGGCTGCTCCATTACTACGAAAGGTGCGGTATTGTTGCTCCGTAACTCGTCAGGCTGGGTCACTTTGGCGGTCCCGGCCTGGCCGCCACTGCGAAGCTCCGTGGTGCGAAGATTGTACCTCGCGACTCCACCAAAGATGTTATGTGGTTTGCGGCTAGGTCCAGCACACAAGTCATTGTTTACAGCACAAAACTGTACACTACAGCACAGCGCAGAACGAGTTGGTTATGTTGATGACATCTGTCAAATGGCACGTAGCCACGGCCGTGGACTGGCCAGGGTACATTGAAAATACAAAATTTATATGGACAAAAAATGGTGAATTTAGATGATTTTGAGTGTTAAACGAGAATTTGAACATAAAATAAAAAGGAAAAGAAAAGGCAGTGATGTCACACCTAGCATAGAAATCTGAATGATGAAGTTATATAATCATGATCAGAATCACACACTGACTTCAAGGCATATCCCGTGACGTTTAGCCGAAGGAGACGAGACCAGGAATTGTTAAAAGAAGCCCTAATCTAGCAAGGAGAGTCTCTAAGTAAATTTTAAAAGAGACGCGAACCGCCGGCAGAAGAGGAAAAATTATCTATGGATTCAATTTCTCCACAGGACTCACAGAGGTTGGTCAAGGATAGAGCCGTACGACATAAATACAGATTTAGATGTGGTATCTGCAGTGGAAGATAGTCATAGATATTTCACGTCTCCTTTACTACATATGCGCGCACGTCAAGGTCATTTGAGGATTTGAAAGTCCGCTGCATCAAGGAGAGGCTCATGACTAAGATATTGGAGACGTTCGAAACGTTGAAAGCGTGCTAACGTTAAGTGGACGGTATTGTTTTTTATAAAATCAGCCATCCTTTTTACATTCATTTAATCATTTATTCATCATTCATCTCATACCCTACTGATGCACTGAGGCAATAAATATCGATTTTAAAAAAAAGTAGACGGTATTTGGGATTTACGGGACAATAGGTCCACCAAGGGCGGACTTTGTTAAAAACGTATGCCCTCTCCTTCGATGTAATGCCACAGTGTCCAGAGATCCAGGAAAAGCGCACTTCTCTAATATGCGGAGGAATAAAATAATACAGGGAACGGCAAAGCAGAGCGCGAGTTACACGTGCCAGCACTTTCGTCCTCTTCACTCTCCTTCTTCGTGACATGAACGCTAGAATGACGCCACTTCCCACTTCCTCCTCGTCAGTAGCAATATTGCTACCGAGAAGTAAGTGTTGCTTATATTTCTTTGAACGATTTTAGAAGATTTCACCGCAAACTGCAGCATTCCCTGGAATACTGCTAAACACACACAGCGTCTTGTACCATCACCATTGACAACATTAAATATACTGCGGGCTAGAATTACGGGAAGTCTACTCCAGTCGGCTGTCAAGGGTGCCTGTGACTATTTGCACCGCTTAAATCTGTTAGTTGAAGTTAAAAATAAATAAATTTAAATGTTTATGCTAGACTGTCTCTCTCCTTGCCTACCCTCTTCACAATACAGCGCTATCCGGAAGGAAAACGTCACATTACTCAATAACCAATAAATTTGTCTGTCTCAAGATATTCTACAGCTATTTATTACTTCGTTTTTCCTCAAGAGATATGCGAATTTATTAGTAAATCCGTATTTATCAATGAGCCATCAATTTTTGTTTATAACACCAGACTAAGCAGAGATAGAGAAGAAAGCGAACGGGAAATACTCACTTCAATTATCTCCGCACTTTGTCACCTTCAAATATAATGCTGGACGCAAGAAGATCAGCATAACCGTCAAAACTGCTTATCAGAATAACGCACAAATACTAATAAATTAACAATAATGTAAGATATACATTATTTATAACAGGTATTTATACATATAGTATTTATAAATAAATTATGTATAGTGAGAACTAGTTTAATAATGTATAATAAAGAATAATGTAATTCTTATTAAAATAATATTTCTGTAGCTTGGTGCCGTATACGGTAACTGCAATTAAAGTAACGAAATTATATCGTACAATGTAAAGCATGTGAAAAAGATGCACTGATGCTATAATCAGCGGCAAATGCGGATTGCTTTTCCTTATATGTCGTGGGTGGAGATGTCTGGGCACGAGTCACACTTTCTCGTGTTTTTGCTCCACGTGGCTTCTATTATGAAAAGTAATGTATATCAGCAAAATCAAGAATTCGCTGTTACGAAGTATATATACTGGACTTCACTGGTGGTTCATTGTTGTTTTTTTTTAAACTGAGCTTGGAGGATACGAAGCGCTGTTTTCGGTTGTCGCGCACTTTGTGGTAGCATGTAAGGTTGCTCTAAAATGTTTGGCGTAGAAGACCCAGGCCGACATCAGTGCCTAGTGTCCATAAATGTATTTTATCGCAGCCGTTCAGTCAGGCTATGATGCAACTGTGCGCAGCTAGAGTTCCATGTTGGCAGACGCCGAATCTGCTCTACTCGCGGTTGTCGTCTTCTTCGGCCGGACCATCTTCCCACGTGGAATGACGATGCAGCCACCGCCCTGAACTCAGCTTTAGATATTATGTCTACACATTTTTCTTCCATCGGGCTTGAACTTTCCGCCTGTAAAACTGCGTTCATATCAGTCGCCAACCGCGGGGGGTTGCCGTGAACTAGCTACCCCACCCATTCGTCTACATTTGTCCGGAACCCTACTTCAGGAAAGTACAACCGTAAAAATATAGAGTTGAGCAATTCATGAGTCAGGAACTGGAACTGTATGGCTGTCTCGTGCTAAGAACCAGGCCATCCAGATCCTGGGTCTGGTCAGATGCACTGCTTCTAAAGCGGGCGGCGCCCGCTCAAATGTTGCACGACATTCAGTGCGGGCAGTTGTGCAACCGCGTCTTTTTTGTCAAGCCAAGTTTCAAAATTTGAAAAAGGCACAGTGGGATCACCTTGAAGCTGTAAATTGAGAGCCAGTAAGGGTCATCATTCGCCTTCGCCGCATTACCTCAATCGTTCCGCTCCAAGAATATGAACACCTGATCCCAAATGATGAACTGGTGCAGTAACGACACGATGCTGGGAAGCATAAGGCCACCCTCTCTCACGCAACGTGCGCTCTCAGGGCTTATGCTTTGTCGCGTTCCACTCTACAGCCGCCGCTGTCAGTCCTTCCTCCTTCCTCCTTGGGGTTTTTCTGCTTAGTAAAAGCAAGCCAACGAATCTACGACGATCAAAAACACAGAAATTGACGTCGTCACTATACGCTACCGAATTATGGAACAAGACGCCCGCTTGCCGCAAGGTTCCATCGTAATTTACGTTTTTGCAAGTATCCCGGCCTGCGAACTGACCACTGAGGGTAGTGCCCTTGCAAGTCTGCATTGAATACAACACCAAGTTTCAACTCCTGGAACCTTATCTTCTTTTTGTGTGTAGCTGCTTGCTCTTCAAGAGGCACTTCGCTCCGTTACCGCCACTCCTATACTTCCGATGGCTCTTATTCTCATTTGCGATGCCCTTCAGGTGACAACGCTACTTACAAGCGTCAGCAGCAGAATAGAAATCTGCCAAAATATACATTGTCTAATACACCAATTTCGTATTGAATGGATTCGCGTGGCCTTCTAAATTCCGAAAGCCGAGCGGATTCTGCGACCCGCCTTTCAACCCCAAATTCATCACTAATGCTGCTGGAACTGAACGCTACCCTCCTTTTAACAAAAAAGGAGTCCCTCCAACGCCCCACACGTGCTCTCAAACCTCCTTGTACGGTAGTCTTCCCTTGCAGTCTAACCCGTGCAGGGCAGGTTGCGCTTCGAATGATCCGAGTTGAGTTTGCCCTAACGTCTGCAGTGACTCGAAAGTGACCTCAGTTTCGAGATTTTTATCCCCATCCTGAGTGTTCCTTATGCAAGTGCCGAGATGCTGAAGCGATATCCACCATCTGTTGTGGGAATGTCCAGCGCTGAAGCTGATGCGGATCCGGCACCGGGTGGAAGTTGGTATCTGCCTCCATAATCCGTCGTCATATGCCGCTTGGACGCCAGGCCGCATCATTCACTCCGGGACTTTATGACATCAGCTAATCTTTTTTCATTTATTTGGCCATACCCTTCACCCTTCATAACATCGTTTATGCATAATATCAGAGACATTCGATGGCTGTTGGAAGTAAAATTTGTCACACTCGACACTATAATCTTTTTTGGCGTTAGCCGCTTCACGTTTCACAATAACAGTTCGCCACACCCCAGCACGTTTCTTTCAAACGTCACAATCGCTTCCTCAGAAGAAAACAAATGGTTTCAAAACTGCAGTAAGGTGCTTGCACATCTGGCAGAGTCGGCTTGCTGACCTGCAATCAATGCAAGCACAGAACCGCTTATTAACCGTCGCCTTGGCAAGATCGTCCATACCGTGTCCACAAAACAGTGCAAAAATAATGCCAGGCTGCCAGATGCGACATTCGAAATCAACGATTGTGCGTCCATTGCATGCCAAATATAAGCCGGGACTTACTAAAAGACTGGAATCCGCAGCAGCAGCGAGGCATAGTAGAGGAGCGTCAAAGCGTTCGACCAGAAGAGCTCCTTCCATCCGTGGCGTAGCAAGAGACAGTAGAAACGGCATGGGCTGGTTAAGCCTTTCCTGCATGTCCACGATTCGGATAAATGTTGTAGGTGCGCCCTTTGGAGTACAAAGTATCGAAGAGTTGATGTATTGGATCATTTGCGTGAAAGTGACAATTGGGAAAAAGGCAAGAATGAAGTAGCAGAGAGGAGAATAAAACAAAAACAAAATAAATGTGTTTTATGACTGCATAAAATAACTATGAAGGTAGTTTGCTTAAACAAATCTTTAAAACCACGTATTTTGCAGTGGATGCAGCTAGCACAGAACCGGGTTAAGTGGAGAAATATGGGAGAGGCCTTCGCCCTGCAGTGGGTATAATCAGGCTGATGATGATGATGATGATTTTTTACTGCGCGTTGTATGCGTTTTTTTTATGTACCTACTTTATCAAGCCAATTAGGCAGTTTCTCTTTCAAAGCCTTGGGTTCTCGGTACGACAGAGACTGGAAAACTGCCTAAACGCTTTGTTCTGACAAGAAAAAAAAATCCATATTAAAGAAGACAACAGTCAGGGAAACCATGAAAATAGTACCGGTGCCTTGTTTGTCGGTTTTTGTATGGGGCGCTTAAGTAGCAGCGAAACTCGTGCATTGTAAATAAGTGTCGAGCTGAATGCTAGTTGATTAGAAATTAAAAAAATTGACAACCGCATGCCGATGGTAAGATTCCTTCCACATGTCTCGCGCAGTGCTCAGTCAATTCAGCAAGAGCGGCAGTTCGCCGACCACTCTACTTTCGAGTGTAATTACGTGTCGTGTAGTCTAACCGTGAAAGCGTTCAGTGCTGCCGTCCCGGAGTATAGCGGATGGCTCGGAACATCTTGCAACGCTGCCAGTACCACGTGGAGCAAAATAAAACAGCGCAAAAACATTAAAACATAAAACTGTCCTCAAACATCAAAACGACATCAAACCTGCAGTCGAAATCTGTTTCTAAACTCGACGTCGAAATAGTTGAGAGTTTTAGCTTACCGTGATCCGCGATCCGCTACCGTGAACCGCCACCGCGCGTTCCACTGCGCATGCCCAAACCCCCTCGACGCGGATAGATGGCGCCACATACTGGATGTCCGCGCATGGACCTGCCGCGTCGGGACCAATGAGCTTGTTCGCCCCGCCCACGCACGGTAGAAGGTCACCGTGGCGGATCGCGGGTCACGGTAAGCTAAATCTCTCTAGTAGTGTGCGCTGTTTACGTAGACGTCCTGTAATGTCGCTCCCCATAAAAGCTGATGAACTTGAAAAAGAAAAAAAAACTTGAAATTTCAATGGGATTCACATACTGATATGTCGCTAGGGAAATTAATGATGCTAACATTCTCTTTTCATTCAATGTACGTGCGAGCGCTACTATATGCTGTATTACGTTTTTCAAGAATTCAAAAATATAGTGAGTTCATTTTATACGTACATAATATTCTTTACGTCCAAACATTGATCAATTATTTTCGAGAGTTGTGTTTCTTTGCGGTACCAAACTCTGGATATTAAATTTTTTAACGCTCTTATTCCCTCCTTCTATTTTCTGGACATCATAGAGCAAAGCTGAGAAAAGAACACAAGACCTGCTTTGGTATGCTTGTAGGTAGTTGTTCCCTCAAGTTTAATGAAATTGCGTGTAATACAGTGAATGTTAAAGAACGTGATGCTATCAAAATTTTCGGAGTCACCAATGAAGTGACCAATGAAGGATGCAGTGTTATCTAAATATCAGGAGGTGCCGTGCACGAAAGAGCTACGATCAATACATTATATTCTTATATAACAGACAAGAGGAAAACGCAGTGCGAAACCAACAGCAAAGTGCTCAATATGAAAAAGGAAAACATGAAAACATATCATTTTTGCACGATTTTTTCAGTATTCCTCGCTCTTGGAGCTGTTTTAAGCCAATCGGGTGTCACTCGTTAAAGACTTCCTTGACTATTTACACGTGTAAAAGGCTCAGTCGGATAAGAATTACTGGCTTCGCTGCTCCGTTTGCCGCGTGTGAAGGTAAAGGACACAGCGTCATGCGCATTATTGCCCCAGATATACCTTTAACCAATACGAATTACATGCATTCTAAAACGATAACGAACAGACAGCATGTATAAATTAGGATATTCTGACATGTGTTTGCGAATACCGCTCCGTATTAAAAATGCGGAACATTCATTTTGTCTGCCAATAGAATATGAGGCTAGATTAGGTGAACTAGTGAACTCGATTAGGAGCTGCCAGGGTCGGCAACTTCTTCTAACAGGACCGGTAAATCTGGACTTGTGACGTAACACAACCCTCCAACCGCTTATCGGCCAGCCATGTTACCTACCAAATACCACTTGCCAAAGGCATGCTGATAATTTTTCAAGGATGCGAGACTTCTACCAGTAGACACCACCGACCCTGCCGGGTTTTTTTTTCCTGGCATGGAGGCACTAACGTTCGCGAGTTAAAAGTCTAAGAAACACCAACTGGGAGTGTTGGCGGAGGAATGCAAGACAGTATTTTATATTGGGGAACACAGAAATTGGCAGCCAATTCCAAAAACTTTGCTCACTGTATGATTTTGTCCCTATGCAAATATTTTTGAAATCCCGATGCAAAAGAGGGGGCTGCTAAAATTTCTGTTTTGTGTGGGTGTGTTTGAGCACATTATGTATAAACAGCCTCTTATATAAACCTATCGACCCTATTCACTATCATGTTTAGCCTGAGGCAGTTGTGGCAGTTGTGGCAGTTATCTAGTTCACTGTAGTTCAAACTAGAAGCCTGAAAAAATAAAACATTTCCGTCGCCTCGACGCCGGTCTTCCGGACTCTATGAGATTCATGCAATTCGACTTCTCCATGCTATCGACACTCACTTTTGCGATCCCGAGACAGTTGTCATAGCCGTTCAGCCACGCATCCGGAGCTCAGATTTCAACGATACCGGCGTTAACAGATGCCATAGGTAGAGAGGCTAGACCTTTCCAGTTGTGCCTATAATACAACTTTCTCTTTCTTACTCTCTCTCTCTCTCTCTCTCTCTCTCTCTCTCTCTCAATTTGCGTGCTCCGTGACATTGTTGCCAGTAGAGCCGCAATGACACATTCTGCTTAACTCCCAAGAATCTCGTCCAAAAACTGAACTGGCCCATTCCTTGCGAATGAACCAAACCACTTTGCAGCAGTCGTGCATATCACACAGACCAGCTACGCCAACTCCTTTGGCATCGACAGGAGCTACCATTGCAGTCATGACCGATCGAAGTGGCAGCTGGGAGCTCTTACCAAGCACGGGCGAAGAAAGTGGTGACTTGATCACAACCTCCGAAGTACCGCGCTGAATATCAGCACGCATACCCGAAGAACATTAGTTCAGCCATTGAAAGGATGAGACTGATACATATTTGTTTCAACCTCTCTGTATCTCACCGTCCGTTAAATAGATGCCTTCTTCGCACATACTTATGAATTCGGAGGATTGCCAAGCTTTATACAAGCATTTTTCTAAGTATCCCTATGACACTTTCATGTTGTGCATATTGTAGGTAATTCATCACCGTTACGTACCTACAAAAAAAAAAAAAGGTGTAATTGTGAAGTAATTTCATCAATACAGTAAACAATATAATGCACAGGTTAAGTATTTCGCAACAAGATCGCTGCATCGCCGCATTGCCATTTGGTAAAAAAAATATTGCTTCTATTTGTCATCGGGCAAGTGTACACACATTTACAAAAACAGCTCATAATATATTTCGCCAAATGAAACTTACACTTTATTTATGAATTCCAGGCACAACCCTTCCATGTTACGGGAGCATCGAAATCGAGGAGTCTGCTTTGGAAAGTCATCTGGCAGCAACCTTGCTTTTATAATCGTGTTCTTTAGGTGTCTGCGTATATGGCAAAAGACACAAAAAGAATAGTTGCGAAAATAAATAGTTTCACGAGTAAACATTTTAAACGACGTGAACCGTTTGTTGTGGGTTCAGGTAAGTATACTGATCGAATTAATCATGCGTCAATGAGGTTTCTGTAGTCCTATCTTGCACAAAAAGAAACTCAAAATGGTTTCATAAAAAGTAATGGTAATATATATTACTCGGTCCGAAACAGCGAACCTATCTTAGAGGATAAATAATTCTGCCTGAAATATTTGCCTTACACACAAGCGCTGCCTGATGCTAACCGCGTTATCTCCTCAAGATGTACATTGAGATTAGGTAAGGGTTTACTTTACTGTATAGGATAAAATTTGTTCTTGCTTACCTTAGAGCAATTGCCACGAAAACCCGCGAAAATGGCGAGCAGCCATCTAGGTCGTAACGTTGTTTGTGCTGCAAACATAAACCACGAAATTATAATATCTTCAAATGCACAATAGAATAAATAAAAGCTTCTCGGCTTGTAAGCAATATAAAATACAAAACCTAATAAGAGTATAGACAGCACTCTGCCCATGCATAGAAGTGCGTCAACTTTTTGTACTGAAACAGAAGCAGAAAATCGAGCTGCATAACACTGACTTCTCTTTCAAATACTTGCGTATACCATGTCAACGACAATTCATTCAATGAATTTTAGTGTAATTATCATAAAAATTCTGCACTGAAAGAAAACGGTAGCTCGTAGGAATAGCATTTGATGCTTTCACCGGAACTGCCCAAGCAGGTACCTCGGCATTCTTTGAGTACACTGGCCTGTAGGCAAGCCCGGACGTCAGAAAACTCCCGAAAGTGATGTATGCGCAGCAGACCAGTATTTGTGCCTTCTTTTCAGAGTAAATCCGAGCCTCGTTATAGCAAATCTGTAACACATAATAGACAAGCGCACTGTTAATCGTAACTTGCAGTATTTAGCAACGAGCACACGCACGCACACACACCAAAATACATTTGGTTACAAAATGCATTGAATTTGGTTGTATTGTGTTTAATGGCACATAAGCAACTCGGTAACCATGCGCCACAACGAAGTAACACATTTGGTGTACTTAAGGATTGTCGTTGTTCTGAGCTATAGTTTGTGTGCAATATTAGCTTCTTTTATAATACTAAATATTCAGAACAAGACGCAAAGAGCATTTCCACCTAAAACCAATACTAGATGAAAAGGAATGTGTTCGTTGTAAAACTCTAAAATGTTTTCTCCTTACTGTTTTCATTTTTTTTTGAATGAGTATAAAACATGGTTTATAGTAAAGTCTTCACCGCATTCATCCCATAAGGGTTTGTTCTGTTTTTTGAGTATGAGGTTATGTCTGAGGTTGCATGTCCTATGCGAGGGTGGCATAAAATCACTTCCTTAAAGCTATCCTGATGAGTTCATGATTTCCATTCTCTCAGTGAAGGCTTTAAGAAGACAAGTTTGTTATTGCATTATTCCAAGTGGACTGCCAATTAACTTCATTTACATTGCGCTAACTTTATGCAATCTTAAAACGGCATATTTACTTTCTTGATTTGTCTGTCTCTTTTGAGCCGCACAGACACCTGTTCCATCGTTACCGTATATTCTGACCTAACTTCCACCGTCACATACAGAATTTCATAATTGACTCCCTGGGCAGTGGCGATTTCTAAGTTGTGTATGATGTTTCAAAGCAGCCTTGTGACTGAATTTTCAAGGTGAAGGGCTTTGAGTAAGCTGAAGGAGTCTCTATATAATACGGTTTATAACATCCTTATTAAAAACTTTCTCTACAGCGACAGAGCTGGCGTAGAAGTCAGCAGTGAAAATGAATGCACATCGTGGAAGTCTTGTTATTTCCTCCCACATGTACATTCTTGGGAGATTTCAATGAAATATGTTGCCGTAAAACATGCAGGTCGATGTTTTGCAGCCTCCTCGACCCTTATTATCCTAATCAGCAAAGATTAACTAAAACGTGTTCTGTGAAAACCGTTCAATTTGAATTTTTAGGTGCCACAACTATTTTATGCAAAATATTCACTCGATCAGAACTAAGGAGCATAGTGACACAACCTTGTTGAAAATAACGTTATTGCCAACCCAAACTAACATAAGCAAATGAAAGACCTATCATCGCTGCACGCTTAATATAAATATTTAATAAGCTCGTCTTCACTATTATTTACCATTTGCCACTAGGCTAAATATTTCTCAATTTATTAAGTGTTCCCTACACTGTGTGCTACCATTGTCCAACCTACTTCAGAAACATTGCAGTCATTTCTGCTACTACAGTGTCACAAAATAATTGTCTCGGTATTTTGCAGATCGTCGTAATTTTGTTTCCTATGGAATCTTCTCTTCCAACTTGTCAACGTATTCCGCAGGGAACATTACTTGAGCAGATTTTTTTGCTGCTTCAGGCGAGTTATTTGGCACGCTGCCTCGACCCTATGTTGAAGTGTATGCAGAGTTTTTAACAATCCAAGATATAACTACGAAGGTAAGCCTGCACTGCAGAAAGTCCTTAAAATAGTTGATAAAAGGTTTTAAGCCTTGAAAATGTCTGTAACTATGCTAAGCTTGCAAAATTCGTTTTCATGACAGTAACCAGGAATCCACTTGTATTTGCTTGCAGAATATCGCACGCAACATTACAGAAGTGAGGTATCGAATGTGCCTAAAAGTAATTATTCCTCAGCAGACAGCATGGGAACCTATATATTTCGTAGCCGACACACCTTCTGCTTGTGAGTTGCTAAAGTGACCAATCAAATTAGTTTTAGGATGCATCTAAATACTAACATGCAGTTCCCTATTTATATCTACTTTATTAGCGTCGGATATCGCAGCTTAGTTCCCATGTGAAAAGCACTGGCCATAAATGTCTTAGAATGAACTCCGTAGAGCAGCAAATTTCCTATAGCGTTTACAGGCGTGCTGATTTTCTAAAAGAATTTTATTATCAAGTCAGACTTTCATCATTGAGTACTTTGCGCCACTTACGTGTGCCTCAATGTTGTATATCATATGTTAGAGCCATTTAAATGGATGCAAGCCATATTTAAAATGTACTAACACGCCTTGCAAATAAACATTCTAGCATTAAAATTAACATAGCTTCAACGATGACGCGTTGGTGTATTTGTATTTTTTTCCAGGTGAGCATAGACAATAACATCTCGCTTGACGATATAGCTGACAACCCTTCGTGTCCTTCTTTTCTTTAGAACTTTTCTAGTAGTATTAACGAGATTTCAATTATTTCAACGATAACAGCTATGATTTGTTTTTTACACACTTCCAAAAAATTACGAGAATATAGCTGTTGTGATTTATTATCAATATCGAATGTGTCTTTCCTCTTTTCAGCAGTAAAGACGTATTAGGTAATTGTGATACGATTTTGTATCCAGTTATTTTGGGTACATATGTAATACTAAGGCCAAACCTGCCACATCGTAATCTGAGGCTGGCAGCATGCTGCAAATTGATTAAAAAAAAGATTTTTTTTTTACCCTGATAAACAAGGGATACGACACAGATTACAAAAAACTATTCAGATTTCGCAGTTCGTAGCTGTTATTATTGTAGAGCCGACGTATTGACAGTTGGAAATTTATTCACTAGACTGGATGAACAATGTTACTCTGTATGTACTCTCACAAACGTTAGTCAGAATTATGGAATGCGGCATTTCTGCCAACGAGAGAAACGCTCACCTTGTCTGAGTATTCTTCTCTGGTGACCTCCAGGAAGTCGCTCATCACCGTCGTAAATATTATGCCATGTATGCAGCAGATGGTTCCCAGTACGCGCCCACCTTTGAGTCTCAGAGAGACAAATACGGCACCCAAGATCGCCTAATAACAAAACAAATGACCTCTCTGCTGGATATGCACAGCGTTCATTCGGTGACAACAAAATGTCTTGAAGCTGATTTTGGTCATTCATTAAAAGAATAAGAGGCTAGAGTTAGAGACTCGACTAGCAATCGATCCATGCAAATTGAGCCACAAACACTGCTACGCTATACCTCTAATCGAGAGATTAGAACCATATTACAGGAGAGAGAAATGGTGCATGTCTAGCAAGGGGCATTACAAAATTATCAAGAAAAAAAAATACAGGGGTACAGTTAAGCTTCGTTTTTTATGTGTATGACGCGGGAGCGTACTGGCTCCTGTCTGCCTTTCCGCAGAAGATCCTCTTCGCGTAATTGAACTGTGATGATTGCGTAATCGGCAATTCCTAATTGCGTGCTCACACATAATAATTAGCATACGGTATTTAACCTGTCCAGTTATCTTAAAGACCCCCTGAAAGAGATATAAACCATCGTTTCAACAAAGCTAGGATTAGGGTGTACGACTCGGGGTAGGAAGATTTTTGGTGAATTCTATTCCCACCTCAAACGAGCTGTCCAGTTTGGCCGATTTTGCCAATTCATGTAAGACATACGGTCGTTTGATGTCACACAACCCGAAGGTTAATAATTGCTCATCCACGTCACCTGCCAATTACCAGACAATTAAATCAATGAATTCAGATTCAAACCGCTTGCCAGCTATCACCTCCCAGTACCCAAGGACTACAGACACAACGGCTATACACCGGAGAAGAAACCCTCGTGCAAGCGCACTCAAAGGCCGCGTCAGTATCGATAAACTCCAATTTAGTGCAACGCCGTAGCTTTTCCTGACCATTTAAAGCTTCCTTTTGTTTCTCTTACAGATACAACTCTTCAGCCTGAGACGTCAATGGATATGCGGCAGCGCTGGAGGCAGCAGTGACTTTCGTGGTGTAGGCAATAGCTCTGGCCGTCTGTATTGCATTGTGCCGCTTGCTATGTTTTCGAGCATAACGCCCGATATTCCGGCAAGCTGCGCTGCTGTTGGCTGCACAACAAGACAGACGAAAGAGAATGGCACATGTTTTCACTAGTTTCTTGCGGTCGGTTAGAGTTGAAAGCCAAGAGCAGCAGCATGGAGCGCGACAATTTGGCTCTAGCTTCGGGGACGGATCGATTATCTCGGCTAACGTGCATTGCACTTATACCTTAAAACTTGACAAACTCCTTTCCGGCTCTTAATCCTTGTGGTTGCTCTTCGGACGTGCGACGAATAGCGCAAGAAAAAAGCACTTGAAATCCGTATACGTTTTGTTGTAAACGTATACGTATACGGATCACTTAGAAGTGATATTCCCTCAAATGCTTGCAAGCCGCTCTGTCACATCCCACTCACGTCCACTACTCCTCGAGCATCTGTTCGTACAGAAAAGGGCATAAAAACGGTCGCCAGTCACCTTTAGCGGTCACACCTAGCCGCACGATGTCCTCAAAACAGCACCAAGCTTGTGAAATAGCACGTTTTTCTGTAATCACTTTTGCGAGTTTTGCGAGTGAATAGCCTTGACTAGTCCCTCAAATGTGTTTCATCAAGTGGGAAAAAAACGCTCGCATCGCAATAGGTGAAGCTACAAAGAATTCGAATATCGAATTATTATTCAAGAAAACTGCTTGGACAAGTATGAGGCTTGTCAAGAGGTTCATCATATAGAAAATATCTTTTCATGACGCCATCCTGCTTCTTGCATGCGATAGCATCAGGTCCACAAGTTGAAGAGTGTAGACGACTAGTATTTCTTAAACGTTACGCCCTCTCGATTTTGTTTAATTTAATTGCCCACTGTTACAGTCGCTCACCGTATAGTCGCGCTGCTGTTGTCACCGAGAATGAAGCAGATGCTGCATGCTGTATGCGTGGTGACTTCTTGTGACGAATAGGCTTAAAAAGTGCAAAATCGAAGCTTAAGTAAAAACATTTCCTAACAAAAAAGACAAGCACATTTCTAATATTCGTACGGGCGAGGTGTATTCGAGGGCAGTGTAGGCACGCTGCTTTTTTGCCTACACCTAGTCGCTGCAGATTGCTACGCCACCTTTGTTTACAAACATGAGGTTTTTCGATAGAATGGCGCCTGCATTTCAACTGCACAGGCATGCACCTTGCCGTAAGTCTTTTCTGAGATATCAGGCCGTATCTAGCCATTAATTTTAGCACGTGATTACTGAGGCGAAGCAATTCTCCATGCAGCGAATACTGTCCATGGCAAATAGGCGTTTGTATCATTGAACTGATGCAGTCATCACAGAATCTTGCCTTGTCTAGAAACTGGAGTATGAAAAGCTAATGCGTAAAGGATGCCTGATACCTTACCGCAAGTGTATTTTAAATAATGCATTGCCAGGATCATTCCATTAATTTTAGTGCGTAATTACTGAAGCCAAGCAATCCCCCATATGCCCAAAGCTCTCCAATGCAAAGACGCAAAGGATGCAGGCGTCATCACAGAATCTTGCCTTCGCTAGAAACTAGACTGTGTGCAAACGATACGTGCTACTTTGCCCATCTGAACCCTTCTTCGAGCTTATAACATCCCACAGTTAAGCTATTTTAAGGCATTAGATAATTTTATACTCATATTGTAGTTTTGTCTCGATGCTGTAGTAACTAAACGTTTATAGCGGTGCGTAACTTTCTGGGGAATAAACAACGATGTCAATGATAACGAGAAAGGTAGACAGCCATGAGACCGTCGCCATACATCACCTGCGCTAAAAGGAAACCACGTGTTCACCACTAAGATCAGTGTACTTCAAAACTCCGGCACGATGCTTGACGAAAAAAAGTGCTAAATGTCGTGTGGATGTATATGTAGTTCAACTTGCAGGTGGGAAAACAGCATTCTTCGCCAAGTCCCAGTGAAAACCCAGCTGCCGAATTTTATTTGCTGGGGCAACAATGAGCAAAGGAAACCGGTGCTAATCCATATCCGTTTTGCTCTTCAATAAAGAAATGCATAATAAGAAGCCGTGTTTCCTTGGCCTGATTTAAATCTTTTAACAGCGATACTGTTTAAGCCGGAGGCTGTTTCGAGGATCTTGCGTAGCGCACGCATGTGTTCGCAGTAATCGGACATTACGTCATGAGCGGATGTGACGTCATGATGACTAACGTCCGCTCATCGCTGATGACGTCACCAGGTGATGCCGTCGCAGTCTCGCGGTTTCCCGCGAAATCTCTCGAAGAATTCAGGTTGGTTTGTTTTTTAGGGTTTAACGTCCCAAAGTGACTCAGGCTATGAGAGGCGCCATAGTGGAAGGAACCGGATATTTCGACCACCTGGGGTCTTTAACGGGCACCGACATCGCACAGCACATAGGCGTCGCTTCGTCTAGTCTCCATCGAAACGCAGCCGCCGGCGGAGAAGTGGGACACTTTCCGCGGAAGCACGCACGCATGGACGTATACTCTTCAGCCTATAAAGGCTTTCGCCTTAAAAATAGCTGCTCTCCTGTGTCCGATGACAGGGCGACCACACCTGCTACGAAGATGGACGTGGTCACGGACAAAGAATCTCGCTCGCGAAGAAGACGAAGCGAGGTGCGAAAGCCGACGTGCCGCTGCTCGAGAACGGATGCGAAGGCGTCAGTCCAATCCCGAATATCGTGCTACAGAGCATGCGTTGAGATGTCTGCGAGTTCCAACAAAGGATTCGTGTTCCGAGCTCGCGTTACCCAGCGAAGCTTGTGCACAACGAGGTTCGTCGACGTTGGATTTGGATTGGTAAAACGTTTACTCGGGGCCTGCAGTAGAACGCGCGCTCGCGCGCGCGCGCTCCGGACGGGGCCTACGTCGTCCTCTGGGCACCGGCCGCGCAACCTGGGTCCCCGCTCGCCGTGGCCGGCTCGCTGGTTCCCTGCCGGGCCAGCGCCTTGATGACCTGCTGGACGGCCCAGAGTTGTTCCTCTTGATAGTCGCTCCCTGGGGCTGCTTCCAGTCGCGGCGGGATCCTTCCAGACTTAGCTTCTTCCTGGTACTTAGTACAATTCCACAGCATGTGTGTGAAGCCGGCCGTCTCCGTTCGGCAGACTCTGCATTTGTCTGTCGGGTGCGTCTCGGGATACATTCTATGCATCAGCGACGGGCTGGGGAGTGAGCCCGTCTGTAGCTGTCTGAATAAAACGGCTTGCTCTCGACTGAGCCCAGAGCAAGGGGGTGGAAGAGTTCTGCGAGCTAGGCGGAACACCTTGGGTATTTCGTTGTAGTCGGTCATTCGGTCTTTGGTGCTGAACCACAGCGGCCAGTCGACCGAGGCGCGGTCCTTTAGCGCGCGCGCCTCGGCGTGTGCCGTCTCGTTGTGGTTGGCGTTGCGGTCTGACGCCTCGCCCGCGTGCGCCGGGAACCACTTGATTCTCACTTGTCTGCTGCCATCGTCGTTTTTGGTTGCCTGCAGTATGCGCACAGCTTCTTTCGCTATCCAGCCTTTGGCGTAATATCTCACCGCCTGCCTCGAGTCGCATAGCACTGTGTGGCAGTCGCGGTCGGCGATGGCCAGGGCGATGGCCACCTCCTCCGCTTGCTCTGCCTTGGTGCATTTCGTGCTGGCGGTCGTGCGAACGGTGCCGGTCGCGTCGACGACGACCGTCGTGAAGCCGTGTATATAGAAGAAAATAGAGAAGAAAGGAAAAAGAAGGGGGACAGAAAGACGCGCGCCGCAACAAAGCTGTCGTCCACCACCGAAGTAGTGGCGGGTGCAATGACAGCCTACAACAGATAAAATTCGGCGGCTGGCTAGCCCCCGGCGTTGACCCACCGTTACAGCCCCGTAGGGCCAGGAACTGTCATCCTTATTGCAAGGCTATTAAGTTATTTATACCACCAGGGAAAAATTAACGTCCACTGACATCTCAAAGCACGAGGACACCTCTCCCTTTCGTCGCCTCCATCGATATGCAGCCGCCAATGAACAGGTTCGAACCCGGGTAACTCCGAGACAGTAGTCATGCGTCTTGACCACTACGCCACGGCGGTGAGGCGCCGTGAGATAACATATGTGTAGTATAAGCCACGTGTCCACCCAGAAGCATACGGCTGCGCTTTTTAATCGTTTATTATTTATTTTTAAGGAGTTAAAATGAAGAAATAGGTGCCGTAGTCACAAAATGAGCAATAAATACAGTATACTTGGAGATGTAGTTTGTGGTGTTTCATAAAACCGAGTAAATAATTTATTAAGTACAGCATATTTTTAGTGTAATGGATACTATGGTTGAAAAACGTCGGCGTAAATTATCTTTTAGCGCGCCCAGCAGGGAAATGGAAGAATGATGGCTCAAGTCTAGGCGTGAACAAGATTCACTGATTTTGCTTATCTTCAGTTACGTAATTACGCCTAAATATTGATTATTGGCAGTTCGTTGTGACAACTAGTGTACATGCCGTACAGAGGCAAGAAATGCTTTCGGATTACTATTTAGTCTATAACAACATACCTGGCAAAACAGTGCACACTATGAATCAGTAAATTGCAAAAAAAATATATATATACATATTTTTAAACTGCCATCATTATGGCTTACGCCGCTGGGAGCAACGACTAATACCAGAGGAAAAATTGAAGGGAAAACTAAGAAATATTGACCTATAATACCGTTAAATATATGCTTGTTGAAGATCACTTACAATGGCAATGCAGAATGCGAACATCAAAAATATGTCAAAATTGTTTTCTGGTGTAGAAGAAGGCCACCACACTTTGGCGCCAACGCAGTAGTATCCTTCGGCTGCAAACGATGCGAAAGTCGCAGTACACGATGCCTGTAAATGAGCAATAAGTTAGATTGCTTCACGTTCAGCCACCAGGTTATAAACATATAATGAGCAGAAATTTCTTATGACCAGTAGACAGCTTTGCGAGATCATATCGGTGAACATATAGCAAAATGACTCGCTTATCATACCTGTTCGGATGAGATGTTCTAATTTCTCCGGGATGATAAGAAAACTTACTTATGCAAAATCTACAGCTCTTGAAGGCGTTATAAAAGGGAAGGCAGGGGGAAGGGCGGGAAACAGTTTACGCTCTAAAATGAGCACGAAGGAATGATGAGACTGTATGGTCACTCTTCACATATATCTATTTGTACGAAGCATAAGTGCGCGCCTATATACAGTAACACAGACATCTTGTCCCGTCATAAAATGGGGTTGATACACGAAGTCCTGGAGGTCTTGCAAATTTACAACAAAAGTACTGTATTCATTAGTAATACATCTGCGACCTTGTATGACGAGGAAGTGGAATATTGCGCAACTCACGCGCCATTGCCACAGCAATTCAGGTGCATTTTAGGTAGGATTTATTCGAACGATTATGTTGATAGTCTGCGCTATTCGGCATTCCCTTACAGGCTTCTGATGGGATTTTGGCGTGGATCATGATATATGCTGACTTACCGGAATACTGCCTTTACTCAGAGGAAGTGCCTGCTTGTAGTGTGTGTGTGTGTGTGTGTGTGTGTGTGTGTGTGTGTGTGTGTGTGTGTGTGTGTGTGTGTGTGTGTGTGTGTGTGTGTGTGTGTGTGTGTGTGTGTGTGTGTGTGTGTGCGTGTGTGTGTGTGCGTGTGTGCGTGTGTGTGTGTGTGTGTGTGTGAGCAGGAGGGGGGCAGAGCGGAGTCTCGTACAAAAACCTACTATTTCTGAACTAAAGTCGACGTTCTTCATCAAGTTATTGTAAAATAAGTGCAGCTGTATTCTGCACGTAAGGCTGACGTGATTTCAAAAAACAACCTTATTAAATAACACAGGAACGCCAATTATATGGCCGAAAATGGCACCAATATTGATGAAGTGCGTAAAAATCATGAGCTCTGTCAGCATCTTATATGATACTTAGCCTCATCTGTGGCAAATGAATTCGTTCAAATATCATCACCAGAGGTTGATCTTGTTGTACAAAATGGAAGTTTCATTTGGTGCTTTTTTATATATTTTATGTAAGCCATGCCACGGCAAACGTATTCCGTCAGCCTCATTACTCAAAAGATACGAGCAAAGACGCTGATATAAGTTCCTGTGGTGTCGATCGCTGGGAGCATTCGGGGAGCCGACATTGGCAAAAGGCTTCGACCGGTTGTGCCAATGCCATGTTGCATTCGTTTAATTGCATTCATTACATCGCGTTGCATTAGAGAATTCACTCTGGTGGAAACGCGCCGACATCTAACCTAGAGAGACGGTCGTCTTTCATTTTGAACCAGGCACACCACCTCGCGAATCCAACGAGGCTGAAGGCTTCAGATACGATCGGCCTCTAGTTTGTCGACCCTGCAGGCCCTGAGTAGCTGCCTATACTGTCGTGGAAAAGGTAATGCACAGCAACTTGCGGAAAAAGCCTCACACGAAGACGTTTATTCTGCGGGTATGCTTCCTCGCACCGTAGCACGCACTATGGTTTTGCTCTTCCATCGGACTGATTCCTAGCTGAACCTCGATGGCCCCTCTTTACATTTATTGTGTGCTAGTTTCAAGTTTTCTACATGTTGGGTACAAATTTTTGCAGCCCAGAGGCACTTTTTCTCAATATACATGGCAGAGCTGATGCGTCGCAGCCACGGTCAGGACCCCTGATGCAGACCTTCAAAACATAACGTTATTTACCGTTATAAATAAATTTGTGGTCATAAAAAAGGAAAATATGAGGCCCGTTTGATGCCTAATATGCTTTCCCAATCGACGCCTTTGTCTTCCAGCTCGTGTACTTCAGTATTCTTAGACTCGTCTGCGCAGGTTCCCGCTCACTTACCAAGTATGCAATGTCCATAAGGGTGTACAATGCGGGTCGTTTTGTCGATGTCAGCCTCGCTTTGAATAGATGCGCTCCAGTGAGGAAAGCGCATCCTAAAGCAGTCAGCTTAAGAGCTCCTGGGATGTTAACCATTGCCATTTCATCTGTAACCGAGATAGAGCGGAATATAAAAGCACATCATTTGCTGCGTGGTCTTCCAAGTAACTCAATGGAAGCAGTGAGGTCAAATTTTTTTCTGTAACTATTCTGCTTTAACCAATAAACCCTTACCCCTTTCTTCGGAGAACCGGTAAGGCCAGTTAACAAGTTAATAGGGAGGAAGAAAGCAAGCAAGACTAATAGTGATTAAACTTTCTTAAACCGAAGGTCGTGCGATAGCCCTTCCTGGGTACATTATACGTTTTCTGTTGTTTAAGACCTAGATGCTCGGGAGCCAACAAGTCCCAACCGACATCATAAAGCCTAGCTTTAACTAAGCCGCATGAGAAATATTATTATTATTATTATTCACTTCATTGCTTTTATTGTATTTTATCTTGAGCTTTTGCTGCTTTTTATTTTTATTTTGCTTCAAGCTGGAAAAGCTTTTGCTTATCCGGGCTCCCTCTCCTATTTTCGTTTTTTTTTTTGTTGCGAAAGCAACATTACGCTAGTCGGGGAGCCATTTCGCGGTGCTCCCGATGAGCCAAGCTGCGCATGCGCGAGGATCGAGTGACATCACACGGAGCCGAGCTGGAGAGCCGCGTCGGAGCCGCCGCCGACTCCTCCGCTGCGGGGGTGACTCAGGGGTGCCGCCGCCGCCGTGCCAGCTGTGCATGCTGCAGGAGGGCGTGACGTCACATGGTACACAGCTGATGCGCCGGGGCCACGGCTGGCTATTCCGCGGCGCAGTGACTCAGAGGTGTCGCCTTGTAAAGGTCTCCGGAGAGCAGATGAGACTCCTTCTCAAAATGTTTAGAAACACAATGCTGTGCCCGGTATTCCTGAAGTACTTCAATGCAGACTTTGATGGGAGCTGCAGCCTGTGTGGAGCGACCTTCTCGGACGTGTTTCACATGATCTGGGCCTGTCCATTCAATCCCCACCGTCCCCAATCCTTCATTACCCACCCTTCTAGGGAGGCCAGGGAAGCGGCGCTGCTCAGCTGTCATGACCTACAGTCCCAGCGGACCTCGGTCGCCAGGGCGCGAGCGGCGTTAGACGCCGTTGGGGCTCCGGAATAGGATCTCCACCTAGATTTTTGAGGACCTGGGCCAATAGGGCCTCGGTCCAAACACCTTCTTGTACAAATAAATGTTTGTCATCACCACCACCGCCGCGTTCGCTGCATATGTTGCTTCCGCAGATTTACTCGGGATGGGCATTGGTCAAACCATAGCCACTTTTGTGTGTGTGTTTGTTCGAGAGGCGCAATAAATACGAAAATGGCCTGTGAGTAGCTTGTCTAAGTCGGCATTCAAAATATAGTGAACGTTAATCCTATCCAATCCTTCCACCTAGAACCTCAGTTTGGCAGCTACTCCCACCTTTGTGGCAGTTAATGACACCGCTACGTCACACAACCCATAGACGAATGGAGGCTCGACCATCTTACCTGCCAATTACCACTTCACACTACTCTTCACAATCCGACGTGCTCGATGCCTGATTCATCACTGGAGAGGCAAAGGCAATGTAACCTCTTTATACAATATAATCGCGCGATCTCATAACGGCGTGAATAATGTGATTCTACAACTCGAAAATATCACTAGAAAGTGGGAGACAAGCCAGTTTCGTCGCTTTCATCATTCCCAGTATATAAAAGCTCAATTATCCGTGAAAGCAACCTTGTTTATTATTATATCACAGAAGCATATCTGCAGAGAGGCCATCTTCGCGTTTAAAATGCACAGTGGCGTAAATTACCCGCAACATATCGCGCGTTCTGGAGAACGCCCAGTGCATACAAAGTCTGCGCGAAGGCTGATTCGAGAAACAAGCTTGGCTCGTGCGGCCACTGCCTGTTGACCTGTTTACTGAACGCAGTGCTGTTCATCTAGGCGAATGATCGGTTTTATTTCATCTCTTTAAAAAGCCGATAGATGTTGAAATGCAAGAGAGGGAACTGTTATCAATCGCAATCTCATTTCGCACAGACTTCGCTGAGACGAATAGCTTGATATCGCCCATATGTGTCTATGACCAATGGTTCGCCAGATATACCTCCTGCAAACGCGATTTCTGACCATTTTGGACCCCTAAAGGTCGAGTGGGCGAATCTTTCATCAAAATGGGTGCAGATTTACAATTGCAGTTTAACGCCTTTGAACCCAACTAATTGTTAGACACCACTCCTATCTCTCTATCATCAGGTGGCAATTTTAGTATAATGGCATATTTATATTCACATATAAATTTGAGCGAACAACCGATCGGTGTTCCATTGAAAAGAATTCGCTGTCAAAAGCGGCTTGTGTGGTAGACTCGATTGAATTTCACTCCTAGGATCCATATTTGGGCATCCACATGTTAAGCATGTAACGACTATTCGTTTTGTACCGCCCGCGTCTTCCTGCTGCTACTGGTTCGCCCGCCATACCAGCCACGGTGGCTGAGTGGTTAAGACGGTCGGCTACTGAACCGGAGTACCTGGGTTTGATCGCGGCCGCGGTGGTCGCATTTTGATGGAGGCGAAAACGCAGAGGCGATCGTGTGCTGTGTAGTGTCAGTGCACGTTAAAGATCCCAAGGTGGTCGAACTTATTCCGGAGCCCTCCACTTGGCCACCTCTTCGCTCTTTCTCCTTTGACTTCCACCTCCCTACCTTCCCGTACGGCACTGTTCAGGTGTCCACCGAGAAGTGTGACAGATACATGCACCTTTCCGTTCCTCTAAACCAATTTAACAATTTGTCGCACCGGCTGCCGGTAGTTAACTCCCCCATTACATTTGCAGTAGACAGAGAACGTCGGTACGAGTGCGCCACACATTTTAAAGCTCAACTCGACTTTCAGTTTTGTGTGCATTAACCCATCGAACCGCTTAGCGCTGTTTAAACCTCAGACCTTAGGGTGGACGCCATCTTCGATTGCTAAGGTAGCTCGCCACCCTGATCAACACTGCTTCGGACATAGAGAAATTTGGAGCCCAGGAAAATCGACGGAGTTCGGCAAACGTGTGGAGAGCGTATGCTCTTAAAAGGTGAGCTGAGGCGCACTTTGTTACCACCCCATAAAATATTGCTGTGGTTTAGCTCTGGTTAAACTTGCAAGGAAGTGGAAGCTTCATTTGCATGGCTACGCCTGTGGACAAGCTTGTGATTAAACACACTGTTAAGCACTTGTTCAAATAATAGTTTCGTCTTTATTTATGACAATAAATACGCTGCGATGGTTTATGAAGTAATGACACTTCGTTTCTCTAATGTTTATCAGCATTGTCGAGTTGATGATCTTGCGTTAGAGACCCAAGTCTAAACTAGTGGCCGATTGGATTGTCGTCTTTCCTTTCAAACCTTTCTTCTGCCATTGACACGAAAGATGATTCACTCTAAGTCTTGTAATCAACCACGGCGACACGAGTGCGTTAATATTATTTGGTTCACAAGAAAGTAAAGGCACAGTATCTGTCACACTTTTTTTCTGCGGACAGTTGTACCGCGCCATAAGGGGAGAGAGAAAGGTGGGAGTGAAAGCAGAAAGAGAGAATGGGGTGCCGTAGTGGAAGGCTCCGGAGTAATTTCGACCACATGAGTATGTTCAACGGCCCCGCCTGGGTGGTGCAGTGGTAAGACGCCCGACCACTGTGCCGGAGTACCCGGGTTCGAACCCGACCTCGGCAGGTGCGTTTCGATAGAGGCGAAACGAAGAGGCGTCCGTGTGCTGTGCGATGTCAGCGCACGTTAAAGATCCCCTGGTGGTCGAAATTACTCCGTAGCCCTCCACTACGGCTCCTCTTTCTCCCTTTCCACTTTCACTTCCACCTTCCTCCCTCCCTTACGGCGCGGTTGAGGTGTCCACAGAAAACAAGTGAGACAGTTACCGCGCCTTTCCTTTCCTATAAAAAATAAATCAGAGGCAGCGGAGGTGGCTCCGCTACGGAGCCAGTAACAGGCCCATGCATTTTCTTTTCCTTCTTCCCGCAACAACAACAATCACACAGCAAACGGACGCCACTTCGTTTCGCTTCCTTGAGTATTGTAGCGAAATCGCCGAGCCGGGCAGAGGCTACTACTGCGCATGCTCTGCTACCGTGGCAACCAGTTGCGCCGTCTCGCAGGTGTTCCGCCGCTGCGCTAGCTATGGAGAGGAAAACTAGGGTAGCGACATTTCAGCTACCTGCAGATGCGCGCGCTTGCGCGGAGAGAAATGGTTTCCACACTGTGAGCTGACCCATTGGTGCAGGCTTCTGCCGGCATCGCATGAGCGGAACATGAAAGTGGATTCTGCCTAGAATGCAGGCGCACGTTTATGTGTTCAGCAGAATGCTGGTTGTGTTCGACAAGGGATGCGCGATGTGCCGTGCGCAGCAGCAACTCTGAGGTTTTCGCATTTCTCCGCTGCAGATTTTTCTCGGAACTTTTTCCATCGCAAGCGTCACCTATTTTCCCAAAAGCAATCGCATAGTCACGTGCGGAATAGCGAGCACCGAGTGCTTCGATCTAACGTGGCGGTTCGGTGGTGTTTATTTCGCACGTCGTGCTTTGACGTATTTACGATCAGCGTTGCTTTAAAATTGTCTGAACTGCGCAGAGAACGCTTCACAGCGTTCCGCGCAATATGGTTTCGAGAGGCGTTGACGTGTTTAGAAGCGAAAGCTCCACTACGGCAGGTAGTTTTAAACTTTAGGTGAACTTGGAAGTTACTGCGCCTTTCTTATAAATTAGTGGTGTTTTCGGCTGATCGTACTGGGGAAAAGTAAGCGCAAAAAAAAGACAAACAGACGAGAGGAGACAGGACAGCATGTTGGAGACAGGCCGACGCACTGGGCGGCCGCTGCCCGGGAACGCTCGACCAAGGCCTTTTGGGCCTGCAGGGTATATATAGCAGCCGAGAAGAGTCGCCGCCCAGCCCTACCGAGCGGGGTTGGGGTGAGGATGAATAGGTAGGTTGGATGAGCAAGCCCACAGTGTCCATGTGGTAGATGTCAGACGACTTCTCCGAAAAGGATTAAAATGTTTCAGTGCTGCCGGGCACGGCGAGAAGTGGGAGTGGAAGTGGGAAGCCCAAGAGCCGAATTATAGGTTTGGTGGATGAGACGGTTGACCTTGTCTTCCTCGGCACGAGACAGAAAGAGGTAGGAAAGAGAGTAGACAAGGCGGCTTAGCACAAAGGCCTGCACAAGACGACGGAGATCGTGCTCGCGCATGCCGTAGTGTCGGTTAGCGACCCGCCGGATCAGCCGTACCGTCTGCTGGACGGTGGTAGTAAGGCGGGAAATCACAGTAGAGTGTTTGCCATTGGATTGGAGATAGAGACCGAGAATACGGATGCAAGAGACAGAAGGGATGGGATGTCTGCCGATAGTGGCGTTAAGTTTGGGAGATGAGGTTGGAACTATGCCTATAGCCAGGAGGAGCAGGAGCTCCGACTTGGAAGGGGAACAAGCTAATCCGACCATGCGAGCATAATCGGCGACCGTGTCCGCGTCCGTTTCCGACTCGCGAGGGGCCTGTAGGAACGTCGAGCAAGGCTGGGCGCCATATTTGGCCTACCGACTACTTCAAAATTGCACCTATACCGGGGACCCCGCTTACCGGAAAATAGTATGGGCTCCTGCTCATATGGGTCTCAAGTGGAATGAGGCTGCCGACGCCACCACACGTGCGCTTTTTTTCCGGGCTTCCTATCTACACCCCGTAGATCAGGATCTCGAATTCGAACCCGCGTATTCTTTTAAAGACATTGTACTTTATTATCAATCTTGCCATAGCCTTTACCCTCGCCCGAGTAAAGGTCTATCTAAGACGGAGGAGCGGCTTCTACTCCGTCTGTATACCAACACTCTGCTGTGCCCGGCAGCACTAAAACACTTTAATCTTTCCTTCACTGGTAGTTGTCTGCACTGCACGGAGAAGTCTTCGGAAATCAACCACATGGTGTGGGCTTGTCAATCCAACTCAGCTATTCCTCCGCACCACCCCAACCCCACTCGGGATAAACGTTTGTCACCACCACCCCTGCCTGGCGAGCGGCTTTCATCTCTCCCAGATCGCCGGTACTCACCCAGAGGGTGATATCAACAGCATAGAAAGCATGGGAGAGGTCAGGGATGGTAGCTAGAGCACGTGCCATAGGGAAAAGGGTGATGTTGAAGAGGAGGAGAGAGAAAACAGAACCCTGGGGGGGGGGGTACCTCGATTTCCAAGAGGAAAAGCGGTAGAGGAGACTGGGCCGAATGATATCTCAGCCGTGTGATGGGCAAGAAAAGCCTTGATGTAACCATGGATCCGCAAACCCACGTTAAGGGTGGAAAGGGCGTCTTGGATGGCGGTATGGAGGACATTCTAACATGATTTCGTGAAGTCCAGTGCCATGATCGCGCGAGTGCGCTTGGCGTGAAGAGGGTGAAGGACCTCTTCGGAGAGCTGGAGCATGACGTCCTGAGTAGAGAGGTATGGACAAAAGCCGAACATCGAATGGTGGAAAGATGGTTGTCCTCGAGGAAGCTATACAAGCGGTCTAAAACGACGTGCTCAAAGAGCTTACCGAGACAAGAGGTAAGAGAAATAGGACGGAGATTTTGAATGTCTATGGGTTTGTGGGGCTTGGGAATGAAGGTTACCTTAGCGTGGGTCCACTCAGAAGGCAGAGTGCCTTCGTGCCAATGCTTGTTAAAGAGCTATGTAATGGCCTCTAGGGATGATGTGTACAGGTTATGGAGGGCCTTGTTAGAAATTTGATCTGCTCCTGGTGCGAAAGTGGTGCGAAGGTTATGTAGCGCCGCACAAACCTTCCCGTGTGATATCTGCGTCAAGCGCCGAATTAAGGGTGCCGATGTAGGAAGGAAGGGGGACGGAGGGGAAGTGCAGAGATAGCGATCTCGGAGTGTAAGAAGGAAATCGGAATCGGATAGTGGTGAGGATTTTAGGAGGCGCGTCACATCCCTGAGTTTCGTGGCCTTGGCATGCGACGGGTCAATGAGGATACGTAGGAGCGTCCACGTATTCCTCAACCAGAGGTTACCGCCCATGCAGTCACAGGTCTGGCTCCACTGCTGCCTGGTGAGATATGAGCAGTGCTCCTCAATTTCTATAGCTGGGCGGGAAAGGCGGAGGCGTAGTTTTCTGGGTTCCGGCTCACGCAGGGCACCCTCGAAATGAGGCGGCAAATTCCATCGCTTGCGAGATGACTGACCGAGCTGGCCCCCTCCACTCCGAGATGGACACCCGTGACTCCCTCCTCACCTTCCATGACATCATCCTCCAGTACCACACCTCCCGCTTATCCCTCCCTCCCCCTCACAAGTCACTATTGGCGCCATTTACAGGCCCACACTTTCCTCTCCCCTGCACGCCTTGCCCTTATTCACCCCGGTGCCTGCTCGCCCAGATGCACGCTTTGCAGCTCGCCCCGCCGGGGTGGTGCAGTGGTAAGACGCCCGACTACTGTGCCGGAGTTCCCGGGTTCGAACCCATCCACGGCGGCTGCGTTTCGATGGAGGCGAAACGAAGTGGCGTCCGTGTGCTGTGCGATGTCAGCGCACGTTAAAGATCCCCAGATGATCGAAATTACTCCGTAGCCCTACACTACGGCTCCCCCTTCTCTTTTTCCACTTTCACTCCCACCTTCCCCCCTTCCCTTACGGCGCGGTTCAGGTGTACACAGAGCAAGTGTGACAGATACTGTGCCTTTCCCTTCCTTCTAACCAACCAACCTACCAACCCCTAGCATATTATGCTCACATTCTTTACTCTTGTCCGGCACACTTTCCCCCCGTCTCCTGTCAAATAAACAGCCCGCAGCTGTGGGAGGCTGCTTTGGCCAGCTCGGAGCCGCATATTCAAAAGTGGCTTATGACCTGGGCAGCGGAAGTCGCCGCCAGGCTTGACCTGGAGGCCACGACCAGCAGCCGGAAGGCCACCCACGAAACGGCGACAACATAATTTTATTTATTTTTTTTGGCCTTCACTAAATAAAGTTTTTACCACCACCTAGTTTTAGAAGGTGCTCGGTTTAACCTTAGTTTGATTTCAAGATCACTGGAGCCTGGCGAATCTCTGCTTTGTACGTGAAGTAGTACAGCGTCCGCTCTAAAATAGATGGCTAAATTTGTGTGTTAGAAGATATACAAGGTGTACTCCCGGACTCCTATGCTCAAGGATCCGGGATTGAATCTATGCAGCGGCGGCCACTTTTCGATGGAGGCGAAAAGCAAGGCGCCCGTGCGCTGTGCGATGTGAGTGCGCGTTAGAGAACATCAGGTGGTCGAAATTTTTGGAGCCCTCCATTACGGCCTATCTCATAGCCTGAGTCGCTTTGGGATGTTAAAACCCCACGTATCAAACCACTCTGCCGACTTGTTCATGAATTTCATTTTTGAAAGTGGCACAATAAGCTGTGTCCAGACAACGAACCACGGGCTGAGCTGCGGACCGGTCGCGAGGTGTCGGCCGCGCTCGTCCCGGCCTGACGCCGCCGCCCGCGCACTCTCTCCCCGGGAAGTTTCCTCCTCCTCCCCCTCCGACCAGGACGCTGATCCTAACCCGGCTTATACATTCAAAAATATCGTAAATTACTTCCAATCTAGCCACAGCCTTTACCCCCGCCCATGTAAAGGCCTTTCAAAGGCGGATGAGCGGCTCTTACTCCGCCTCTATACCAACATACTGCTGTGCCCGGCAGCTCTAAAACACTTCGACCCTGCTTTCTCTGGCAGCTGCCCGCACTTTGGGGTGGTGTCTTCGGATATCTACCATATGGTGTGGGCCTGCCCCTCAAATCCGGCTATACCCCCCCCTTATCCCAACCCAACCCGGGAGGACTGGGAGGTGACCCTGCTCGGCTGCTCCGACCTGCAGGCCCAACGGGCCTTAGTCGGGTGAGCCCGAGCGGCGGCAGACGCCACTGGGGTCCCGAACTAGAGACCTCCACCTAGTGTTTGCGAGGGTTGGCCCCTTCAGGGTCAGCTAATGCGTAACCTCCTGTATTTGTATCCTATATAAATGTTTTCCACCACCACCACCGCGACACCATCCACACGGCGGGACAAAATAGCAGCCGACAAACAGGACCACGCGGCAGACCGAAGGGATACAGTATCGACCTCCTAATTTTGTGATATGCTCTTAGCACACTGCCTTCCATTTTTAAAACATTATTTCACAATGGTGAGCTGGGTGTACATTTGGGTAGTATTCAGATACGGTACTGGCTTCGTCACATGGGTGCACCTAGATCACAAACAACGTACCTACGTTTGACAGGGCTCCCGTTAAGGACCACATCAACATAAGGGGTCGGGTTAACCGTGGTTACGCTTAACTATGCTCCCGAACGTAACCACCGTTACGCGAATAGCAGTTCACGGTTATACTTGCAACCATTGCCCATTGGGCGATCGGTGCATAACGAAGCTTTATTTACAAATAAATATCTGCGGTGTTTACAAAACCGTGCGTGGCTTGCGGCTTGAGTTTCAATACGCGCTCAAGCATCGTCCGATGCACGCGTCCGATGCACAACTCCCACCAGCTGTCACCAACTGTACGTCAGCGACGGATATCCCTTCTCTAGCATGCTTAATGAATTAGTTTTTTTTTTCGAATATAATTAAGCCTGACATAAAGGCTTATCCGATCTGATCGCTTCGTGAGGATCGTTGACTCATAGCAAGCGGCAGGTATAGTGTAAAAACCAGCAAGTTTGTGCAGGAGCTGCTGCCTGTGCAGCGCCGGCTCACAGGCTGGACTTTTTGTACGCTAGCTTCGCTGCTAATACCTGACCGAAATGATCATATCTTTCTTTTTTTTTTTTTACTATCCAGTGGGTAGACATATTTTTTTTAATGGGTAGACCATTTAGTGTACCACTCGTGAAATACAAGCACCATTCGCTGTGACTTCGAAATGACGCAATATAGGCCTAGAGACCACTATCTTGCAAGCTTACGGTATTCTGTGTGACACATACGTATTCGTTTCCGAACTTCTCTACTTTCATAATGCAGCTGTAGCCGAGCTTTTTCGGCATTTTTCCTTAAATACTGCGCTGAAAAGACTCTTGCGGGACGTGAGAAGGCAGCAGTGCTGCACGGTTGTACCGTCGGGTGGTGCTCGAAGCCTGCATAACAACGCCGTCGGACGCCGCTCTAGACACTGCCGATGTTACCTCGTGCTCTTAAAGACGTGCTCAAAGTGCAATTTGGTGATGTGGACTAGCTCATGCGCTTTAATCGGGCGCAAACTGGCCTCCTCCGTTCACAGATGCTGCCAGGTCTGCGGCCCGAGAAAAATGGCCAGCCATTTATCGCCTGCTGCGGTCCGCGGACCTGGCGCGGACCTCATCAACCGGAAGTGGAACGTCACGCGACGCTTGGTCCGCGGGCCGAACCAGGTCCGTGGTCCGTCGTCTAGATACATCTATGGCGGTGCAATAATGGCCTGTCACGTGCTTTTCTTTTCACATTTCGAGGTCTTTTTCTGGAGCGTGGAAAAAGGAACCACGTAAGATATATGAAATATAAAAATTTATTTGATATTTCTGAAGGTACACTGCAAGTTTGTATATCACCCTTAAGGACTGCAGCCAATATTTAAAAACTTGAGTAATTAAAACATAATTTTTTGGTTAAGGAAGTAATAACTATACTTTCGTATCTAATTGCCCTTGCCGAGATTTCGCATCGGCTCCCATTTTATTAACGCAGAAAATACAAACGCTCGCATATTTATGGCATACAAGCAATAAACATGATTTCGAAAAAGATATGCAATAGTGCCAAGTAAGAGAATGTAAGATCTGAGCCCACTTCTCTGTTTACCGCCTTCAATTTCGCAGTATAGCGTTCCCCTAAAATCAAAATGAAAAATTTGATTACGTGTTTGTTAATTAATCGTCTAGGTGGTGAGCCCTGTCACGCGTATATACTTCCCGCTTTTCTGCAAAACTCATCGGCACAGGCCACGCTAACCTACCCGCCATTTTTTGTATTAGTGACCGCTAAACAGTTAAAGCAACAGCTTCACTTTATTCTAAAATACATATAAACTGCAGAAAATATGTTAAGGGGCCAAAGTGCACATCAAAGTGACACGACCGCTCTTTTAAGGACAAAAAATTGGTTGCAAATGTGATGTGTTTCGTTTTTATCTTTGACCTCACACTGTCCGAGACTGAAGCAGTTTGATGTCGAGCCTTGTAAATATCGCATAAAATGCGGCTCTATTTTTCATGTTTTGATTTATTCTGTTCATTCCGATATTAAACATCTGTAGCTCTCTTGCTGCAATCTCCTACAGAGAAATAAAGTTTAAAAATGAGTCAAAATACAGATCAGCCGCACAGAATTCCCCTTTATGACATAAAACATGACAAGCGCTTCGTTCATTGCAACAGCTGCAGGTAACCTACAGCATACCGGTGCCGTTCGCTCAATCGATCATTCACAAAGGTGCATTAGACCAAGTTTTGGAGGTTGTGCAGACCACTACGACCAGACTGATGCAGTGTCGCCAATTTAGCTACTATGTACCTAGTTAGAGCTACTTTTCGAATGTAATAGCTACCAAAAATTTAATTTTGCTGCGAGTGCCAGTGTTCGCACTTTCCTTCAAAATCTAGCTCCTAATCTAGCTAATTTAGCTAAGCCATGTTATTCTAGCAACACTTCGGAATCACCGTAAAGTTAATAATAAACATATAAAAATTTTGCCGCACACCTACCCGAGTGACGTTCTGACATTAGGCATATAGCGCCATCTAGTAGCTGTGCAAGAATATGCAAAGCAGACCAAGTTCTATTAAGAGAGAAGGAAGCCATTGGAAAGAGAGCGAAAGACGAAATACTAAGAAGACAAAGTATGGCTCCTGGAAAAACCCCAGTCACCATACTGGAAGGGTGCCTCTCCTCAGCAGAGTAAAGAACAGAGCGCAACAAACGATAAGCTATTACGCGGCGCTACTTTTGAAGGGAGTTGTCGCAGCGGGCAGGTTTCGCGCACTTGCGCGGGAATACACACTCTCCTTGTGAAATTCTGGCCAGTTTGCGAATTGCCGCTTAAAATCCCTGGACTTTGACCGGAAGCTCCGGCTTTCACCTGGCCTACCCCGACGCGAAAAAACTTTGCTGTGCCGCCTGTGGGTTGGTGTAGCATTCACAAACTCGTATTATTTTATGATAGGCATGGCAAACAGTCCTGCATGTACAAACTTTGGGTGTGACGAGTCTATAAGCCACATTCTTTGTGAGTGCCCCATATACAGAGTGCCCCATATATCGTCTGCGGTGAAGGCCTCCCAAGCACTGCTCCGCTTTATGAAAAGCACAGACCTAATCAAATGACAATGCGTTTGCTGTAATGTTAAGTGATATGGCTGTGACGTTGATGTGATGTGGCCTGTCTGTGAAGTGACTGTACTAACTTCAACCATCCCTCTCTCACAACTTTTATATCCACTCACCCCCTTCCCCCAGTGCGGGGTAGCGAACCGGTTACTTTTACGGGCTAACCTCCCTGCCTTCCCTCCTCCTAACGCGATGCGCGGGGGCTCCGATAAACATCGAATTCATGCTCGCGGTACAATACCGTGCATGTGTGTACGCATTTGTCGGCATATAATAGTGCCTTCTATGCCTGGGGGCTCCGATAAACATCGAATTCATGCTCGCGGTACAATATCGTGCATGTGTGTACGCATTTGTCGGCATATAATAGTGCCTTCTGTGCGTTTATTGGCTGTGTACATTGTATGCATCAGGTGTAATTATTTTACTGTTCCAATGTTTGGGAATAGATGTTTATCACTCGGCGTGGTCATATATTATGGGTTAAAGTAATGTAGTATAATGCTCGTTTATAATTTGCTTAGAATTTCGGTTTCGATTTCATAGCAGTGATGCATTCGCAGCTCGTCTTTTGAGCGCGCGATCCTAGAAGGTTTGAAATTTGGGCGAAAACTACGCCTGCCCTAGAATATGGGAATCAAAACGGGAGTTCATTTAATTCGTTCATACATATTCTGTGTTGACTGCCTGAAAAAAAAAAAGAGAATTGAGAGTGCAGAGCTTGCCATCTATGTTTGCTCGTTTCATATAATGCAATTGCCAATAAATGTTTTAAATATCTAGAATATGTTCAAAAAGCGCTTGAAAAATTTAGCTACTTATTTTAGGTCCCTGCTGGATTTTTTAGTTACTTTCGCATTGCCATCTAGCTACTTTTGCCTCTGGCCATTTGATAGCACTGGACTCATCCCCCCGGCCACCTGGCAGCATATAGACACGGTGATAGCAAGCCGTTGCTCGAATTAACAAGGATTCTAAATAGTGACAAAAATGAGAAGATTGTCATTTATGAAGGAAAAATAAAAAGTGTCATAAGATAGGTAGCGCATTTTTCATCTTTTAAAACTTCCTATTTTACTCTACGCCACTGCAATATTCATGCAAATGTTACTACGTCACACATATCGAAACTCATTCTCTAGGTCTAGGCTCTTAAATAATACTCATGATCCGACGAGCCACTTGACTGTACGATAGTACTCCAATTTCCTCCCCTTCGGCAGCTCATGAGGTCGGCGAGAGACCGTATGGTTTGCTTTCAAGAAATCACACCACACTTCCGTCAAACACTCTCCTCACTCCGTCAAACACCATGCTCTCCGGGACACACATCTCTCAAAAAGGCACTGGAGGTCAAATGACAGAAATTACAGATGTATTGCTTTTCAAATCCAGTCACCTACGCTCATGCATACTCTGCATTATACACCCCTTACTGTAACTTATTCCACCATTGGGCCAACTAATCCACATACTATGGGCATGCCCCCGAGATCCCTCCGCGGGATCTGTAGCTTTCCTTTGGCCTTCGTAATAAACGTTTTCCCCACCACCACCTCCAATTGCGAGCAGTGGAAGGCCGCTATGCTCAGCTCTGGCCCGCTTGTCCAACTGTGGGCCATCGAGCATGAAACCCATGTCGCCAGAGAACAAGGGCTCCGGGCCCCCTAGCGCTGAAACCTCTGCCTAAGACTTCCCCAGGTAATAAAAGGTTATCCTCCTCCCCCATGCAGCACTTCTTTCTTCAAACAATCCTACCTTCATCCCACCCTTTACGGCGTGCTGCAGGTGTCCACCCAAAATTGTGCCAGATACTGCAACTTTCCTGTCCTATAAGCCTATTTACATTTTACGTTTAGACTAGCATAGCCATGTGCATTCCGTGTGAATTCCTTTCCTAAGAACTAATTATTATTCTACGAAAAGAAAGTCTTACTGTCTGCCTCACTTCTCGATAGGCCCGTCTTATAATTAAAGGCGTATAATTGGAAGTACATATGTAGTCGGTTTGAATCCCTGTCAGAAACTAGCCTGTAATTTAGAAAGTAGATGAATGCAATACGGAAAGATAAATGGTATGATACTACCCTGAACGCTAAAGAAAACACTGTTGCGTGGTTATTTTATGCAATATCGCGTTATATTATGATGTCGCTTTCTCCTGACGCTACTAAAGATCTAGTTAATGTTATACTAATCAAGCAATATTGGGGTTCTAAAAGCATGCTCGTTACCTGATGCACCAGCTGATGTGCTTGCGAACTCTTGTTTGTAAATAGACCCACTGCACAGAGGACAACCTGCTGAAGAAACTAAATATGCTGTAAGGATGCAGCGCCAATTTCACTGCCACGAGCTAGTGCATGCGCGCCGCCAAAGTGATGGCGACATGCAATGCCTTGGGCTGTTGTTCACAACTAAATCGTCGCCCTGCTCTTTGTCAGACGAAGGCAGTGTCACTTCTTACACGTGCTTAGGTAATAAAGCATAATTTGAGAGCCATCTGTCCAACGTACCTAGAGCAGCTATTGCAATTGGCCGTTTTCAGCGTGCGAGACAATTTCATCATCCGACTCGTGCTCTGCCCCTGAGCCAGATAGTCTTTTGCTTTTCACATAGAGGCACGTGATAAGGGACGGCCCAAGATGACAATTCACTAGCTGTACGAATGGCAAAATCTGTGAAGCATGTGGAGCTCGCCAGCTGCTTTATGTGAACGAAGATAATTTACATAGCAAACGATTCCACCTGCGCGCTCAGGCGACTGAAAGAGATAAGCACGTGGGATTCACCACCGGAACAGAATAGCTGAGCGCAACGCTGCTGTTGCAAGCATAGAATTGTTCATATTGCTTTTTCTTTTGCCCCCTCCACTGCCTTTTGTGATCCACTGGAAAAATTGAAAGGGTACGAATTTTAACTTCATAGAATTAAACACTCGGTTCAGCGGAAACCTTGTGGTAATTGGTCGAGAGATACGTGACGTCATATGATACTGAAATTGGATAAATGAGCAAGTAAATTATTATTGTAGTATCGAAGGCACAACTGCCATTATGTCATGTAGGAATGTAGGATAAACCAATTGCGCATGAAAGGAAATAAGGATGATCACAAGGGCAACGTACTCATAGGCCATGGAGGCAACTGCACTTGTGCTGAATAAGGGGAGACTTTGTGTGTCTTGGGGGGGGGGGGGGGGTAAACAAAAATAATAAGCTAGAATAGATATAGAACCATCCGCGTTTCCTAACTGATATACCAAGGGCACCCAAGCCCAGTGAAGAAATCCATTCATGCTATGGTGCCTTTAGCCTTAATGTGAAGCTGAAAAGAGTGAAGGTTCGGGCTCTTGACATATGGTGGTTTCGGAGAAGCGCGTTCGGTGGATGCATGAAGCTAATGCCGAGAAACATCTCTCCACGTTTTGTTGGCACATACGAAGCGGGTCATGAGAGGAGTGGCGAAGGCATGCCTTTCAAATGCAGCTAGCAAGTCTAGCGCACGCCTATTGATGTGATGTGTGATGTGATAACTTTATGTTTCCACTAGGTAAGGAGGCCGCCAATCCCCGCCCCTGGCACGCAGACCTAAGGGACGGGAACCGAGACCTCCGCGATCAGAAGCAGGCAAAGAGGTCGTGGCTCTTCGCGGCTTCTTCCTCCAGGCGGATGGCTTGTTGCTGTGGAGCAGGAACCTCACTCCGCTGCAGGGCTTCCCAGGCTTCTCTACAATTTATATTTGTTTTAGTCCCTGGGGAGCTAGCACATTCCCAGATTATATGGTCGAGGGTCCCTCTCTCCCCACAGTGCTTGCATTTATCGTTTTTTCTCTCATCCATCTGGACATAATATGCCCAGACTGGGTTTACAAAGTTCCCAGCTTGCAGGCGCCGCCATGCGACTGCCTCCCTATTGTTTAGACTTTTATCCGGTGGTGGCACCAGTCTCCTGCTTAACATGTAGTTTTGAAGAATCTCCGGATAATTTGGCAGACGCTCGTTCCGGCAGTCGGGCGGCTCCACAGTAACCCGGAAGTAGAGAGCTCGGGCTAACTCGTGGGCCGCTTCGTTGCCAGGAACGGACCTGTGTGCAGGGGTCCAAATTAGGCGAATTTTCCTGTTTAGTCGTCTACTGGCCAGAATCCTTGCCGCTTACAGAGAAGCCCTACCCTTTCCAAAATTCCAAATAGCCGGTTTTCTATCGCTGATTATGAAATTGGCTCGCGTTCCGACGCAAGCGAGCGCTATTGCAACTTCTTCAGCCGTTTCCGTTTGCGACCTCTAATGGTGGCGGCTGATACCGGGGCGCCTTGGCCGCCGACCACTGAGACGACCGCCACCCCCGTTTTACCACTTGCCGCGTCCACGCACGCAACCGACTTGCTGTCCATCGAATCGAAGTGTCTGATTAGTGCTTCTGCTCTCTTCTCCATCCTCTCTGTTGAATATGGGATGCATGTTACGATGGAGGGGGGAAGGGGTATGATTAGATTTTCTCGGCAGTCCTGTGGGATGCTTGATTTTTCTCGTAGTCCCCTATCTGTCTGCAGGCCTACCATTTAGAGCATAGTTCTGCCCGTGATCATTCGACTTAGTCTTTCCAGCTGCGAAACTTTGATAGCCTCCGCTATTTTGTCCCAACTATTGTGCACTCCCATAGGAAGAAGCTTCTATATAGATGTGGTAATTTGTAAGCCCAGGGCCCTCTTTATGCACTGTCGAATGATAGAGTCTAATCTCCTCCTTTCTGCCGACCTGATATTTAAGAGCGGAATGGCATAGCTCATGCGACTTATTACGTAATCTTGGGTTAGTTTAAGCAAGCTTCTTTCCTTCAGGCCTCGTCCTTTCCACGCGATCCTTCTAAATATGCCAATGGCTTGCGTGGCGAATCCCTCGAGCTTTCTGATTTTTCCATCATTATATCCATTCTCTTGAATGAATAGTCCTAAGATTCTGATTTGATCTACCGTTGAAACTGGTTTTCCTTCTACTTTAATGTCAAATTCCCAGCTGAGCTTGCATCGGAGTGACTTTGGGTTATAGATGATTAATTCCGATTTTTGTGGCGAGCATGATAGACCCATTCATTCATTCATTCATTCATTCATTCATTCATTCATTCATTCATTCATTCATTCATTCATTCATTCATTCATTCATTCATTCATTCATTCATTCATAAACCTTTATTCATGAGGATGACCTGAGGCCTAGAGACTGCTACTGGCAGCGTAGTCTACGACATTGTAGGTGGCCACACCAGACACACCTTTTACGAGAAAAACCCACCCCACCCGAAGTTAAGAAGTCTGAATAAGCTCATCGCCCATGCGGCTTACACGCCACGTATTATGGCCCACTGGCCTCAGTATACCGAGGAAATGATTACGTGCCCCCACTGTACGACTCTAACTCGCGGCGGCATACCTCATGTACTCTGGGATTGCCCTGCTTTTTCTACTGGAAGCTCCGAGATCAAACCCTACCCCCTGAACTACCGTTCCCTTCTAGAAACTGATGCTAACACACAGGTTATATTTGCTAAGGATGGCCCGCTTAGTGGCCTGGTTCGAGCAATATGATTTGAGTGACGACCTAAACAATGAAGATTCTGTCTACTTCCCTTTATCCCCATCCATGATCATGAGCCTTCCCATTCAATAAAGGACACTCAATCAATCTATCCTGCATATGCAAGGCCACCTATTCTGACCGCTGGGTTAACAACAAAAAAAACGTTTCCGAGATAACTGCAGAATCTGCACTGAAAAAATGCGTAAGCATAAGCGTTCCTATGTTGTACGCGAGATGTGTCAGTGGTATTCTGCGAGTGACAGATTCTGCGCCTTTCCTTTCCTTTAAGCCAATTATAGAACGCAATTATTATTATTAGAACAGCAGTGAACTCTGATGCGTTCAGCGGAACACTAGTTGTGTTCGGCTAGGGGCGCACGATGTACCATGTGCAACAGCAACGCTCCGGCTTTGGCATTTTCACACTGAGACACCTGATCGGAAGCTGAGAATCGAAACCGGAAATTGGCTGACGGCCATCTTGGCTGCCTTAATTGGTATAATTAATTCGCTAATTAACCAACATCATTTTGTCACTTGCACACCTTTCCTTGACACTCTCTCTTATGGTACTATTATTTTTCCAATGTACTAACAGTTCCTCTTTCACAGAGCTGAGAAGGTCACGCCCATGCGAAACCAACCTACATTGTCATAGAATGTTTGCGCACTAATAACTGCACAATTAGGCATAGGATAACCTGTTTGCCGCTCTGAGAGAGAGAGAGAGAGAGTGAGAGGGAGAGAAAGCACTTTATTTGCACCCGTCAGAGAGTATGGATGATCGGGTGAGATGCAGCTCCCTCTTTCATCATCTATCTCCCCCTAGACGTTGGCCATAATCAGTTGGCTTCCGGCGGCGGCCTGGGCTTGACGGATGACTTTTTTTTTCCTGGCTGTGAAGGGAGGATTCACATGACTCTGTATTTCCATATCCCATTTAGCGCTGGGCAAGCCCAGAGCATGTGCTTTAGGGTCATAGCGACCCTAAATCACATGCTTTGGGCTTGCCCAGCGCTGTGACACAGTTCTTGCTTTTGGAAGAGTGCACCTCAGGATACCATGTGTGTAGGATATACGGGTTTGGGAAGGTGCCCGTCTGCAGTTTTCGCCAGATTACTTCTCCCTTCTTTGTGAGAGATCTATAGGAGGGGGGGGGGAGGGAGGGTTCTCCTGGCCATTCTGTAGTGTTCTAGAATTTCTCTGTATGTGGTTAAGTCACGCTTTTTGGACAGGGAGTAGTCTGCCCGCGATGGGGCCCGGTGTGTGAGTCCTTGGGCGACCTCATTGGCGATCTTGTTCCCTGTGAGTCCACTATGGGCGGGTACCCATATTATTTTAATTAGGTTGTTGAGTGCGTTCTCCTTGCCTGCTTGTAGAATTTTACCAGCCTCTTTGGACACTTTACCGTTGTCATAGGCTTTAATTGCACTTTTAGAACCGGTGATGATTATTATACTTGATGGATTTGTGATTGCCAGGGCGATCGCCGCGATCTCTGCCTTCTCTGGTGGAGAGTGTATCAAGCTGTAGCTCGAGATTAGCTCGCCTTTGTCGCTGAATACTACTGCAGCGTAGTGCCCTTCTGTGTACTCTGCCGCATCTCTGTACTATACCCCTTGTTTTTGGAGGAGGGAGCTTCGGAATCTTTGGACCCTGATTCTCTTGCATTCCTCGTTGTGTATGTGGTGCATGTTTCTTGGAGTGGGGAGTATTCTTATACTGATGACATTTTTTTTTTGGAAATGGCGGTTATCCCCCCTCGCGATTCCGGGTTTTGGTAGCCCAGCTTCCGTTTTGATGCCAGTTAGTCCGACATATTGGGCTGTGAGTTTCTCCTCGCACATTTCCTCTAGGGTGTTTAACACTTCTAGGTTGACGATCGTGTCTGTTGATGTGCACCCTGGTAAACTTAGGGCTGTTTTGACACCTTTCCTGATGAGGATGTCTAGCTTGTCTCTCTCTGCTTCAGTTGCCTTTAAGTACGGGATAGCGTAGGTGATTCGGCTAATGATGAAAGAGTGGACAAGCCTAAGTAGGTTCGCCTCCTTCATCCCTGTGTTTTTGTTTGCTATCCTTTTGAGAAGCCTGCAAGTTTGGTTGGTCGTGGCTTCTAGCCTGTTTATTGTTCCCGTGTTTCTTCCATTTTGTTGTATCCACATACCTAGTATCTTGATCTTGTCCACCCTTGGGACCGGGATGTTGTTGACCAGGAGCTGGATATTAACCTGCTGCTTGCTCATGATTATCATCTTCGATTTTTCCGGCGGGCATTTTAGCCCTCTGAGTCTGAGATAGCTTTCAGTTTCCCAGATTGCCCTTTGTAGGGTGTCTTATATCTGGCGATTGCTCCCCCTTCTGTCGACCCAAAGGGTGAAGTCGTCAGCTTAGAGAGTGTGGCAGAGGCCCTCTATCTTTCTGAGTCGTTCTGGAAGACCGATCATTGCAATATTAAAAAGGGTAGGGGACAGCACCGATCCATGCGATGTCCGTTTGTTGCCTAGCTTAACGTTATCTATTGTTGTGCCCCCTATTTTTATATTCACGGTTCGGTCCGTGAGAGAACTTTTGATATAGTTGTATAGCTTGCTTCCTACATTTAGACGATTGAGGTGTACCAGGATCGCTTGATGTTTGACGCTGTCAAACGCTTTGCTGACGTGCAATCCCACTATGACCCTCGAGTCTCTAGCCTTCCTTTCCAGCACTTGTTCTTTGATTTGTAGCATGACGTGATTTGTAATAGTTGTTGTCTGAATCCAAGCATGCTGTCTGGGTAGAGTTTACTTTCCAATAGTCCACTGAGCCTATTCTGTATGACGTGCTCCATAAGCTTGCCAACACAGGCAGTTAACGATATTGGCCTATGGTTGTCTAGTTTGAGTTCTTTTCCTGCTTTGGGGATGAGGACTAGATTTGCTTTCTTCCACTCCCTGGGTATCTCCTCCCTTTCCCAACACTTTTGAATGAATGCTGTTAGTTGCTGGAGGGTGTTGTCATCAAGGTTTTTTGGCATCTTATTGCTAACCCCATCTGGGCCAGTCGCGGTTTTTCAGTAGAGCTTGTTTAAGGAATCTTGGACCTCTCTTATGGTGATTGGTTGGTCTAGCTCATCTGTGAAAAAAATCTCTACAGGATACCGCTTTCGTGGGGCAAGGCGCCCTTAGGGCATGCTGGCCGTCCTAATGAGCGTTTAGGTGATAACGAGAGGAAATTCAGGGAGTGAACATCCAGTAATTCAGCGCGGCCGATGCTGAAGCAAAGAGCGCCCTCAGCAGTGGACTCCAAACAGCTGTGCCCTTTTCAAGAGCGGATACCACGTGTCTTCTTACGAACTGTATAACGCATGCTACGGCAGCATACAGGGGCCAGCCAGACGCCAAAATATCCGTCTAAGAAGACTCGATCGAACACAGTTATTTTATGTTCCGCGTGAAATTCCGCGCCATCATGGATGCATGCTACATAAACTTCGTTTCATATGGCTTTCACGCGCAGGTACTTGCACTTATTTGGACAGGCGGATTCACCGGAATCTTCAACTTCTGGCATCACAGAGACTGTGGACCATATATCATTGGTGTGCCCAGTTATGCGCGTGAACGAAAAGTGTTAGCCGCATCCTTGAAGCGTTTGGACAAGAGACCTCTGTCGGAGGAGTTACTCCAGGGCGCTTGGCAGGACAAGTGCGGGCTCTTCGCCGTTTTTCATGCGACACGAGACCAGCGCAAGTACCTGTGCCTGTATATATTTTTACGTTTTCTCCCACGTCATCACTCATCATCATCATCTTTCTTCTCTTCCCCTTTCCAGTGCAGAGTAGCAGGCCAGATTTTAATCATTCTGGCCAACCTCACTGCCTTTCCTATCAGTAAACACATCTACCTATCGGCGCGGCACTGCCTAGTTCAGAAATGCAAACCTAATTTTAAAGAGTGACAGGCGATAGGTAAAAATGCAGATAGATTAATCGTAAAGGTAATTGACGCCGCAGCTATAAAAAAAGTAAAAAAAGGCATAGGATTCTTAAATACAGGAAGTGTGCGAACCCACGAAACGTGTTCTCAACTTCTTACGTTTTATTTTTGGTTTATGCTTTTCTTTTGTTTACAAAGAATGTTGTCTAACTTCGCACTTCATCGTCGTAATCATTCATCTTTTCGTCCAAGTATAAATTACGTGAGCGTCAGACAAAGCGTTAGCAGGATTAAACACTTGTGTCTGTCCCTCGTCTTCTTGCAGCGCTATGAAACATCAAGTGTGAAGCCGAAGTATGCTACGATTATTTTGAAATGCGTCCGCTTCCCAACCATCTGACGACCGCTGTGCTGCCTCAAGTGTCGAACGGCTTTGCACCTGATGAACCGCCCTGAGATATTAATAAAACAGTTCGCTGTCATTATGTTAGGGGTTGTGAACCGCAGCGCTGCTTGATGTCATATCACCTGAATGAGTGATAACAGGTCCCTTTAGGCTCCACCCTTCACACCATGCGGCCGGTCGAGTGACTCCGGTGGTATTTGCTCGATAGGTCGCACATTGAGGGTGACTCATCTAGTCGCAAACCGTTCAGCGAATCCCTTCCTGGAGGCTCACTAGTCGATAGAAAGCTCGCGTGTGCTCTTTGAGAGATGCTGAAACTAGAGCATAGCGCGGCGTCCGTAGTTATGCCATTCGAGGAAAGTGTGCAGCTTGGCGAACCACCGCATGACATTAGATCACACCAAGGAGTGTCCGCAATTTTAGATTCCCTGTTTCGGTTTTGGATTTGAGTTGTTTGCTGTTATAAAATTAGTAGATACAATTAGAACTGTTAAATTGCACATTACAATTGAGGTTGTCTAGAACGCAGAACAGACATTCACTCAAACAGTTTGAAAAGTTTCCCTTTGAGAGAATCCTCCAACGTGAAGTTTATTTATACTAAGGCCGCAGGCGGGAGACAGGCATGGATATCGGTTGAGGGGAAAGGTTCTTATGTACACTGCGGGGCCAGTGCATGTTAAAGAACTCTAGATTATCGACACTACCGGTGCTCTCTACTGCAGAGTGCCACATATATCAGACGTGCATTCGAGACATTAAACACCACAATTGGCATCCGTACATATAAGGAAACCTTTTGCGGTTTAAGCTAAAATGTTATATTTTTAAGACCTGTGCGTGCTCCTTCATAACGATTGAGTACAGCATGAAGCGTAGTTGCACTTGATAACTGACAGTGACTAAATGACGCTTTACAAAAGAAACGGGGAGCTCCGCGTGTCACGACGCACAGTGCAGTGAAAAAGAGGAAAGGCCGCGAGCACCATACGCGAGGCCCCGCGCACCAGTCAGCATTCGACCGCCGCACTAAGAACGCCGGCCCCGAAAAACCGTGAGTAGAGCCTCCTTGTCCTCTGTCTCGGGCTCGGGTGTCTTTCGAGCAAGCGTTGAGTTTGTCTCTGTGGTGCCTCGAATCTCCCCTTTGCGCTGAGCCAGTCCGCGAGCTCCGAGAAGAGATTTAGCCGAAAACACAGCAGCACTGTATGCTTGCGGATGAGGAGGAGGAAGAACATTTATTTCCGCCGAATATGACGCGGCAGCCACCTCCGGGTCTGCACGCAGGCGTCCGGGAAGGCAGTCTGTTGCACCGCGGCCAGAGGACACCCGGCCCCGTCTAGGAGAAGAGGTCTTCAGCCATGGCCGCCAGGCGGACGGCGAATCGCTGAGTTTTTTCGTCGGAGCTTCTTAGCGTGGTCTCCCATTCATCGCTGGTTTTAATCGCGTTGCGCCCTGGGGCACCAACGCACCTCCATATTATGTGATCTAATGTTGCCACGTGGTCGCAAAATTGACAAATTTCGGTTTCTGCACCGTCCCTCTTCCGCCCTCTGGCACCCGTTTAACTCCTCCACAGGGGCGAAAAGAAATTTCGAGCTTGGAGTCTTCTCCAGTCGTATGATTCCTTTTTACTCAGGGATCCGGTGGCGGATATATCCTCCGGTCTTTCTTTAGGTTGTCGGTTACATCCCTAAACGTACCAATACATTCTTTGCTTTTAGATGTTGTTGTGCAGGTGTCCGCAGCACCCCGAGGTAGCGAGGAGCGGGCGAGCATGTGGGCAGTCTCGTTGCCGGCGAGACCGGCGTGTGCTGGGGTCCAGATTATGGTCACGCTTTCGGCGAGAGACGACTCATTCAGAATTTTCGCAGCACGATTGCTGACTCTAACCTTGCTAAAATTCCTAACCGCCGCTTTGCTATCGCTGATGACGTGTTTCACGCCTGGTAGTGCAATGACGATGGCTATTGCAATCTCCTCCGCCTCTACCGTCTGTAGATCTCGGTTTCTTTCCATTCCTATCACGATCCCGGTGTCTAATAGGCCGACCGAGGTTACGTCGCCTTCTTTCTCGATCACTGCATTGGTGTAGGCGACCGATCCCGGCGGGAGTTTGTCCAATTTGTTAGCGAGGTGCTTAGCTCTGCTTTACCTCCTCTCCTAGTCGTGTACGGGGTGCATGTTCTTCGGTATGGGCGAGACGTATAGATGCTTTTTGATTTCTCGATCTATGATTTCTCTGACACTTTAGCCTTCCCCGGGCGCTAGCAGGTTTACCCAGCCGAGGATTTGCCTACCCGCCGCCGTTCCTGCGAGTCGCTCTCTCTGGGACAGCCTGACCGCCGCAGCTAGCTCTTTCCACTCATTATGCAACCCCATTTTCTCTAGAATGTCGTTAGAAGTAGTTATGGGGAGTCCTAGAGTGCACTTCGTGCATCTCTTAATTATGGTGTTTAATTCGCGTTCTTCGGTCTTGTTGATATTTAGGAATGGAGTCGCGTAGCAGATTCTGCTCGTGACAAAATCTTGTACGAGTCTGAGTCTACTAGCCTCCGCGAGACCACTCCTTCTGTTCGACGTCTTCTTAAATACTCTGACCACGAGCTCCGCCTGATTTTTTAATTTCTTAATCAGGCTTTTGTTACTACCTCTGCGGTTGATAATCATACCTAATATTTTAATTTCATGTACTTTCGGGACTTCGTTCCCGTTGACTTTAATTTTGATATCTGGAGTTATCTTCCCACTACTGCTGGTCATTACCAGGAGCTCTGATTTTTCTGGCGAACAGCATAGACCTACGTCCTCTGCGTGTTTGCTGATTATATCTGCTGCCTCTTGGAGCCTGGATGTGATGTACGAGTCGTTCCCTTCGCACATCCTGACGGTCACATCGTCCGCGTAGATGCTTAGTTTTAAGTCATCGATATGGCCAAGCTTACGGGGGAGCTTCCTCATTACGATGTTAAAAAGGAAAGATGAGAGCACAGCCCCCTGCGGAGTGCCTCTGTTACCCAGCGGGAACTCTTCCGAATTTAAGCCCTGAAAGCTGGTGATTGCCGTCCTGTCTCGCAGGAATGATCTAATGTAGTTGTAGGTTCTTCCGCCTACTCTTAGCTCAGCGAGCCCGTCGAGAATGGCGTCGTGGCTGACGTTGTCGAAAGCTTTCTTAAGATCTAAGCCTAGAATAGCTTTCGTATTTTTTTTCCTGAATTCTCTGACTACATCGTTATGTAGGGTGAGCATGGTATCTTGTGTACAGAGGCCGGGACTGAATCCTACCAATTCAACCGGCCACGCATGATTCTCTTCGGTATATTTGGTTAGCCTCCTCTGAATGACTTTCTCAAGTAGTTTGCCTACGCAGGATGTTAGTGATATTGGGTGGAGATTCTCCAAGCCCGGTGGTTTTCCCTGCTTGTGAATTAGGGTGATCTTAGCCCTCTTCCACTCTTGGGGTACTTGACCACTTTCCCACACCTGATTTAAATATCTGGTTAGGGCATTGATTGAATCGTCGTCCAGATTTGCGAGCATCTTGTTATTAGCGAGGCCCGGCCCGGGGGCCATGCGTCTTTTTAGGCCGTGCAGCTCCGCTCTGACTTCTGCCACTGTTATGGACGCGTCAAGCTCGCTGTTCGCCGGTCCGTTGTAATCTCTGTAATGCACTGTGGCGGGGGGGGGGGGGGGGGGAGCTACGTACGTGGACTTGAGCTTGTCAATGAGCTGTTTGTCCGTACCCTTAAAGTTATACCTCGCCTTGACCTGTTCTATGTTGGCGGCCGTTTTGGACTTGCTGGGCTCTATCAGGAACCTGAGCAGTTGCCAGGTCTTGGCCCCATTCATGGTGCCCTCCATCTCGTCGCATTTGTTATCCCAACGTTGCGACTCGAGTTCCCGGGCATATTTTTCTATTTCGACGTTGTGTCTGGATACTTTTTGGCGGCGCGTGCCTGACAGGTACCCTATATTTTTCTTACTGCTCGACTACGGTATGCGCCTGACAGCAAATACAGAGCAGGCTCGGCTCGTGCGCCCTTATCAGCAGGGACCAGGCTTGGCAGCACGCTGCATCGCTTTGAAGAGAAGGGGGGTGTAACTATGGTGGGGCGCAAAGTGTAGAGCGCCCAGTGAGAGCCCACAGCGTGCCGCTGATTACGATCCCTTGATGAAAGTGCTGCCCTTTACGATGGAGATTTCAGTTGCGACCAGCTTTTTTTGAAGCGGTAATAGGGAACCGCGCTACCGTTAATTTCGGCCGTGATTCGGTAGATGGTGTTTTGGAGTATAGAGACAAAGCACACAAATTTATGGTGTATCAAATGCTTCGAAACTGGCCTTCCCTACAGGATTTGACGCTGACAGTATGTCTAGAGAACCAGTCAATTGTAAAGTTTCTAACAATGCTGCATCATGTATTATATCTCCGAATCTACGTCACTGTAAGCTGAATAGGTTTAGGTTTGTGAGAATTTAGAGTCGGAGAATTGTTGCCGTCGAGACGTCGCATACAGTGAGACTTAGGAAATCGGTACATGAAGATTATCGGTAACGGCTGGCAGTAAGTGATCTTTTCAGGCGCAGACAATGTAGACGAGGTTATTTCATGCCCGTTGTATTTTAACGTATACGTGGCAGTAAAACAGTGCTTATTCAACAGCCGTCGTTTTCCTCTTTTGCTCCCATATCTTTCTTTTTCTGGCTTTTTTCCACATTACAACGAACGACCTGCAACTTTTTCATTTTACTCTGAATGACTAGAAGCAAGAGTTAGTGATTGTGTTATGAAACTTTCTTCCAATGAGTGACTGTCTGCCCTCTCCGACAGAAGGGCACCGGTTGTCTGTGGTGGCTGCTCGAGAGACTTCGTGCGCGTCAAAGGGTTGGAGAACTGCTCGTGTGCGTGTGTGGGATAGAACGTGTGCGCGCTGTTCTTGTAAGCTCAGTGTGACAAAGAGATGTTCCGGTATTTTCTTTTTTGTTCGGATTTATTAAGTTCTTGCTTAACGTCCTTAACCTGTGTACAAAACAGCTACTCCAATCCACGTCAAGGAGATAGATAACACAACTTAGCTCGATACGTAACGACAAGGACTCCATTGCGGATGTGCCCGCATCGAAGCAAATCTTCGCGGACTTGCACTGTGCGCCGGTGGCCACATCGATAACGCCAACGTTCCTCGGTTCTGCCTGTCATCCTATTTGTCGATGCAGACATATCGACGCACACGTACGGGTTTCTTGGCGCCGGTGTAGGCCTCTGCTTGCATTTCGCGCCGATGGGTCAGGGATTCGCCCTGCCATCGGACAACCATAAGTCCGTCTTGTGCGGGAAGAAGCCCATATATGGCACACGTGGCCCTTGTTTTATCTTTTTAGTCCATGACTCATTTCCTAAACATTTCACCACAGAAGAGCCGGTAACGAGTCCGGGCAGAAAATTGTACCCACTGAAACTCCGGTTGATACCTTGCGACACAGGGATCGAAGCCGGTACCTCCTGAATGCCAGACGAATGCTCTACCGCAAGGATTACTGTAGAATATTCCACCGTGTACACTAGGGAAATGAACTAGCGTGCCTTGATATGGAACGCAGGTGCCATGAAGGCTGCCTCAGTGTGCATGTGTAATAATTAAGATCAATTTTAAGTGTGTAGCTTCATTTTCTTGCAATTGCCACTTTTGGGAGTGCAGCCGCGTACGGTTACGTATACGGCACTAGCAGACTAACGTCTTCCTAGCGCAGTTATTTCCTGCATGGGCAGTGTGCACTATCTGTTCGCACATAGCTTCCTTGCCAACAGTAACCGAGCAGCTGCCTCTGCTGACGTAGAAAGCTCGAGGCCAGGCAGCGCAGCTGCGTTCTCTATAAATGGTACCTGCTTCCCGGTTAAGAGTGTGAACCGCTGACTTGAGCCTGCACCCCCGCTCAGCTTCTAACACACGAAATCGCTCGTTGCACTCTCGCTTGCCGATTCCTTACGGCAAGTAAATGAGAGTGCGAAAGGATGCTTCCGTAGGAAACTTCACTCATGTAGCCAAGGAGCCATGGGCAGCGCCTAAGATCGCAACGGCGTCGCTCTGCGTCGAGCTGGCTTCGCAAGCCGATGCGGTGGCTCGGTTACTTTTGGTAACAATGGTATGAATATTTTGAACAGTACCAGAATATTAAGAATTGAACTGTTGGCGTTTGCGTAAATGACGCGTACACAGAGAGCGATGGAGAGCGTGGTTTAAGGGTTTTTTTAGACACACCTGCAGCATAACATTATTACTGCTGACATTAACCTTGAATTTCTGCCTACGGTGCGCTCGCGTCGTATATCTCTGCGCGTTTAAAATAAACAAATGCGCGCTTTTCAATTTCTCAGCTGTATTGTTCAAAGCGCCGAGCAAAGATGAAAGACAGAGAGGGACAATTAGACCGAACAATATATTTATGGTCCCATACAATGTCGTACGCAAGCAACGTCTCTCTATTTTATTCTCTTAGAATTGTGCAAAGTACGTGAATTTAGACCCGCCTGGGTGGCGAAGTGGTTACGGCACTCGACTACTGTGCCCGAGGACATGGGTTCGCATCCCGGTCAGCAAAATAAGCAAAATGAATGAGAAAATACAAACAGCATGTTTTCTATGAGGTGAAATCGAACACAAATACTTTAACATAGATACCGAATAGCATAGTAATACTAGGGTAAAAAGCATAGCGAATAAGGATCGAATGTTAACTATGAAAATTTATTAATTGCACAACTACAGGAAGCGAATACACGTGTGAAACAATCTCGAGCAGTGACATTACTATAAGTTATTGCAGAGTACGAATCTGAAGTGCTGTGCACAGAGAACACCGATTTCCATTACGGCCGGCCTAAACTAGGAACCGATTAGTTACCTTCGTGAACGCAATGCTGCACGTACCAGAAAGCTACCCTTCGCTACTGATGACAGCGCAGAACTAACTAGTGCCATACCTAGGTCGATAAGAGGCTCGGGTACTGCGTTGAGTTGTGATACGAAAACTAGCCTTAAGGGAAATGTTGGCTGAACCTCACTGCCATGCAAAGCTTTATGAAGACCTGCACATGTATGCAATGTGTGGGTGCCTGTGCGCTGTGATGCAACGATGTGGACCTTGATCTTACAACGTTCGTTGAAGAAGGCAATCACCGGTCTTATTCGGACCACGCGCCACTTACACGACAAATATTTTAAACCTTGCGAATGTATCAGATTAATTTAGGGTAAATGAAATGTAAGGTTCGACGAAATCTCATCTGGTCGGGTAATAAATTCATTTCTACAACAGAAACATAATTTGGAGTCAGCAACATTTGACCCGTGTAAAGGATAGAATACTTGGATATCTGATAAGCAATGGGAAAATTTCGGATATTCGTGCAGTGCTAAGGGGCAGTAATGGAACATATACTTCTCGAACCACGGTATGTTTTTCTTATGGTACGTTAGATAAGGAAGAAAGATTACTGAGTTTTAAAATAATTTAAAACTACCTGATTTACATGTTTTGATGCATATCGTTTGATGTGTCTAATTGAGAAAACTGCTTTAATCAATGACAGATAGGTGACCGCGACGGATGGCGTGCAGTACCTTGATGCGGCCAATATAATAAACTGTATGTGCTTAATATTCGAGATATTTGCCTAATGAGGCTGCAGAAAGTTTTAATAACGACAGCTCTACCGAAGGAATAAAGCAATAATTACACTAAAGCGGTATTATGGCTTGCTGCACTGACAGTAGGGATCGCTCTTAGCGCATTGGGCACAGAAAGACGGAGTACAAGTTCTGTAATGTGTATGAGGCTGCTCATAACCATCTCTTTTGCAGACAATGGCTGAGGAGTCAATGTTGTCCACGGCGGAAAGCGGGCTCGAGCCGCCGCCCGGTGCTCCCGCGTGAGTTGATATTTGCTCCTTGACGCGCGAACACATACACCCACACGCATGTCACGATAAACGTGATATAGTGTGATCTAGGTTCAATCGTGGGGCTCAAAAAGTGTGCGGTAGTGATTGGAATAATATTTACCCCACCTATACAGGGCCAGAACTCTAATTTGTTGAAACATGCGTAGTTGGATGCACTGAGTTTCATTTGCATGTCGAGTCACCTACTTGCGTCAAGCCAGAATCGGTCATTCTCGAAGCGCTTCATGACGACACAACACGTCGATCGTTACTTGGGTCACAATCCAGTGTAGCTGTTGGTGCAGTGATCTTAGCTCAGGTGACACAGGCCCAGTTTGTGAGCAGCTAGGGTCAGTTGACTACGCCAAGCTCTCAATAATGTAAGAAGATAATCACTGTCTAAATCGTTGGGATAAATCTCGAAGTGTCGCAATTACCATCTTGTTTAATACGCGCAATTTCATGGAGGTAGCTAGCAAATATTCGCTGAACAAGTTCATCACAAGTCATGTGGCTCGAATAGTGCAATACCCTGATCCCGCAAGCTTCTAATTTAATCAGTGGCGCATAGTATAGTGAGCATGATGTCCGGCCTTTCACGCTGAATCTATGCTTAGCCGCAACTTGCATCCATTCTTAACGAATGCCTATCAACGCGATGGTCGAAACCCTTTCATAGAAGAGTTCAAAACAGCTGTATCTTGCCGGTACTCTACTAATAGGGAGAAGTATGGAGTCTAAGAAATAGGGATTAGATTAAGCTGGGGAATATGCTGCGAGCTATGGAAAGGAAAGTTAGGCGTACCGTACTGGCCGCGATTCAAAGAAAGCGAAACGCAGGGCGCCCGTGTACTGGGCATGCAAAAATAAGGAAGTTTTACACATATATTTTGCGCGATACAAAAAAAAAAGCAAACGACAAGGCTGGAAAAAACATTCAGATGTTCAACTGGAAAAAAGCCTAAATGGATTGGTGGCACTAGAGCGAATGTGATTTGATAGTAGAGTCAGATTTTGTGGCAGTGCCTAACGTTTGGCGTTCCATTTGGTTTTTAGGTGCAGTAAGAAAGCATATCCGCAACGGCAATGCAAAGAACCCCTGGTGGTTGTAATTTCCGGAGTTCTCCACTACGGCGTCTCTCACAGCCCGAGTCGCTTTGGGACGTTAAACCCCACAACCCAACCCAACCCAACCCACCCCAACCCAACCCAACCCAACCCAACCCATAACTGAATAAATAAACAGGTAGTTTCTGGAAGAGCACTAAAAGGGAGTTCCAGCAGATAGACTAGTGTTACATCTTTCAATTACGTCTATTGACCCAGAAGAGTTGTGCGATAAGAGTAGAAATTAAAGAAATCGCAAGGCCTTAGAGTCGCGTGTAGAATTTCGGCAACTGGTTCCCAGCGAAGTGAACCCTTCGCTGGACTTGTACGACTCTTGCATTCTAAGGGCCTACCACCGAAACATGGAAGCAATAAGATGAGTTGATTGTCTGGTTGCAAGAAGCTGCTGTGCGCCTTAACTTATACACACGGGCCAACAGCTACAACGAGGCTCTACCCCTGCTTGTACGTACGATTGAGCTACCAGAGGCGTCAAAAATAGATAACAAAATTGCATAGCAAATAGTATGGCGCATCAATAATCGGATGTGTAATACGTTCGCAATTAGACTTCGCATGTTTATCGAAAATAAGAAGAGCAGCACACGAACATTTTTTGGAAATGGGTTATGTGGTTTGGCAGACACAAACGGTGAGAATAATTGTCCTCGTGAAGTTCATAAATAAATAAAATCTATTAAAGAACTTGCTCACTGCAGTTCCTGCCCATGCTTGCGTTGCAAAGCAAGTCACAGTGGCTTACAAATACTTATTACGTCGTTTTTCGTGACGCGCCTGTATCCGAGACATCCACACCTAAGTTTTCAATACACTGCGTTTAAATAGTAATGCACAATGGTGACACTCAGCATGGAGCTCTTTCCTTGTGTGACGCTGCCGTTGGAAGTGGCGCTTTGCCTAAGAAGAATGTACTGTTACAGGTGACGGTGACAATTTTCCGCATTTGTTTATCACTGTTGTATCGATGCGTATGACCGCATGCGAAGTCGAAAGCCATCCCACGTATTTTGCCTTATCGCCCTGTCTTCAAACATTGTCGAAAGAAAGTAATGCTCGAACTGCTTCGGTCGCGCAGTATTCCTTGTTTTCGCTGGCCAAGAGAGAAATTTCTAATCGCCCCCTGTAAATCACTCTTTTTGCGCGACGCTCCATTCGCAACAATTGCGCCACACTAGGCGGAAACTTCATCCTATGCCGCGGTCTCACCGACGTAATTAGTTGGCTTTGATTGAAACTTTAGACGTGCATGTCTAGAGACACAGGTGCATTTTCGAAATAGTGCAAAACTGTACCGCGTCTGAGTTTGAAATACGAGCATGTGCGTAAATTCAGTGGATGAAAGTTACATTATGCATTGTAAAAAAATTAAGAAAATTTCGGAACACAGTTTTTCTAACAGTTTGTGTCTAAACGGCTGTAAATTTATTTTAGTATGTAAAAATGCGAAAATAATTTTGAACACTCTGTATAAACGGCAACAAAGACCTTTGATGAAGGCGAAATTATTTTTATTCTTATTAGTTCTCCTCTGATCGCCTGAGAGACTCGCTGTTGATTCTCATTCTCTGCAGTTTGGCACCACAAAAAGGATACGGCAGCGTTATTATTTAAGTTGGAAGGCGCAAGAGACTGTTTTGTAGTTTATCAGGAGCGTAGTCATATTAATGGGCAATGAGGGTGTCAAATACTGGAAACTATTTTTTTAGCATGGGTAGTTTGCATTTTATTTCTGTATTTATAGCGAGGTAGGTGCAGTTTTGATGGTTAGCCTTTGTAGTGCCTACAATTTAGTGGGCCATTAAGGTCAACTCCGGAGGATTTTTGACATTCGAATATTCAAGTAAAATTGTTACTGTAGGTCGTCCTCTTCGTCCTGACGCATTCTACAAAATTTGAGCGCCGTACGATATATCGTACGCGCGCAACACGACTTTAAAATATGCCGTTTTCAAGGCTTAAGTTGAGAGTATTTCTGCGGGCAACACTGAGGTTCTGATATCATAAACAGTATACCGGCGTTACTGTCCACTTCCTGGGTGATTACGAAATTGTGAGGCTTATATTGAACTACCTCTGACATTTTATGCAGTGCGTCATGATTTCCATACTTTATTTTCTCCATCCAACGCACGTACGAGTGTTTTTCTAATACTGAGCGTGACGTCACCATTTCGTCAACTGGGACGTCGTGTTTCTGGCCGTGAAAGCAGTTTCGGTTTCGATTTGCTGTTTTTCCTTTTTAAAAACACTTCTAATTAGAATTTCGAAACACGGTCTTTTGTGTTGGAGTCAGGACATGCCGAGGAATGTAATTCAACTAAAAACACAAAATGACAAAAAAACCACCGGAGTTGCCTTTAAGGCAACAGTAGCCAGTTGTATCGAATAAGGGAAGCATCGCAAGAACAGAGCTTAGAGAAGAATGTCTTTAAATTTCTTTAAAATAGTTGTTCTGTTATGCTTCCTCCTAGCAGTAAGGACCATACCTTTTTGTATACTAGTATTGCTTCCCATACATGAAAATACCCTTGTTGAGACCGGAAGTTAAGTTAGCTACTGGATGAGCCCTCTGCGAGCAAGAGGGCATTCCTCAAAAATAATTTTTTTTTTTTGGGGGGGGGGGGGGGGGGGGTCTTAATAGGCTGGAGGCGCGATTTGCCAGGGGCTGGTAGTTTAGGACGAGAACATTTTCCCTTCGTATTTTCTTCTCTGCCTGTGTACACACTTCAATAACCGGTGGTTTAAGCGACCTGCTTGGCATGTGTTTCAGGCTTTCTTTATTTGTCCCGCTACTCCAATTTATCACGGTCTCTTTGACGTCTACAGAAGCCGGCTAACAGCTCATATATTCCTGCCAATCTGCTATTAAAAATCACTTCTCAGTCAGCTGATATTGAAGGAATGAACAAAATAATGCTCAGAAACATTTCTCTATTGACCTGAATTCTAATGGCGCTATTCGAGACAAATTTCAGTGGTAGATAGGTTAATAATGATTGTTTTTTTATGAAAGCGCATACGTTTCGAGTACATTTAGTGCAGTATCAATTCTTACAAGGTCTTCGTCTCCAGTAATATTACGATGAGGTATATGAAGCACTTGCGCGTGCCCTAATTTCTAGTGGGAATATTTGATTTCGCGGGCTCGCGCAGTACCATTTAGCACGATGGCATATCATCATGGCACGAATTTCGCAGATGTCAAATTCCTGTTTCAAGGCTGCCGTCACATAATTCGTTACTATAGTTGATCCAACATTGCGGATATAAATCTACAACGTGTCTTTTTTAGGGCGGGGTCTCCTTAATCAATTTGCACACTCTTCACTGCTTTGCGCATTAGTCGGTCCTGTGTCGAGGAGATGTGGAAGGCATTAGTCCTCCACTACGGCGTCTGTCGTAGCATGAGTTGCTTTGGGACGTTAAACTCCACAAACCACAACCACAACCGCATTATAGTTCGTCGCGAGCTCATTCTGCTTGAGAGTGCACGTATAGCGCTAATGCGCTTATCCTTGTCTCGGATTCAACTGTTCTATTTGAGTAACAGTACACAGATACATCCTATACCTATGCACGCATGCACCCATAGGCACAAGCGAAGCGTATTCTGCCAGCGAGCAATGCTGCCCCGAGGACGGCACGTGGTCACGGCTTTGCGTCTTTTGCGATGTTGAATGCCTTCTCTTTCGCTTTCTTTCCTCGCCTTCGCAGGGGCGCCGGAGCACAGGCGGAAATGATCACAAAAAAACTGGCCAATTATTGGTGTATAATTGGGTCCATACCGTTTGTCATGTTCCTTTTGGTGGCCATCCCCACCATCTTCTACGTGAAGAAGTTCTCCGGTAAGCGGACTCGTACATCGTTGCTTCCGTTCCATGGCGCCGCGCAGTAGCGACCACCTGCCTCGTGCGCACGGTAGTAGCTCTAGAATATGACCGACCTACGACCGGCCCGATTGGCTGTTCAGCTCAGCACCTATTCTCCGCATATAAAATAGCGGAGTGAAAACATTTTCTTGAACCGCTATATTAACTCTTATGAGCGACGGCATGTCCGAAATTAGCTTCAGAACTCGTCTCGAGGCTGAACCATGAGTTGCTACTCGCTATTTACAATACAAAGAAAACAAAATCTCAATCATTTCTGATATGACTTAGTTAATTACGCATGGTTTTCGACTATTAATAGTACTGACCATATGCGTTTTCCATTTGCGATGCCGCACATACGCGCCCCGTTAATAAAGCTAATGAAGTGGAAAGAAACGCAGCCAGTCGAAGTGTAGCTTCCTTCAGCTAGCGATCTCTGGTTCATGGTGCTGAGCCCCTCGTGATACGTGTGTTACAATATACAAAAGATATGAAGGAACACTGAACAAGGGTAAATGGGGTACGCCTCAGTTCGCAGGTCGAGCCAACGTTTCGACAAGTGGACTTGTCTCCGTCTCGGCAAAGTGATCATCATTGGCAGGGGTTTCAATACGCTTTTGCTTCCGAAGAAGAAAAGCTGGGGAGGGGAAAGTGGGTGATAAGGAAGTAGGCGTAAAGAAGTGCGGATGAGAGGATGGGTGAGGAGAAAGTAGGTCATGGAGTGAACAAAAAAAATTCTTCAGTATGTATTTCTCAGCCTAGAACCAGGGATCCTGTGGCCTGCAAAAGAAGTAAAAGCGGTAGTAACAGGAAAAACTACAATACTGGTTAGATGATTAGTCACCACTTAAGCGGGTTTGGTGCAGGTACACCTTACAAAGGGACATGCTTTGCAAAGGGCCCAGATAAGGCATATATCTAAGGGGGACAATTCTTAAAAGGGGGGGGGGGGTGCAAAGTCACAGGATAATAACCGCACAGTGAACCACAACTGACATGAAAAAAAAATTTCTTCAGTATGCATTTCTCAGCATGGAACCAGGGATCCTGTGGCCTGCAAAAAAAGTAAAAGCGGCCGTACCAGGAAAAACTACAATACAGGGTAGATGATTAGTCACCACTTAAGCGGGTTTGGTGCAGATACACCTTACAAAGGGACAGGCTTTGCAAAGGGCCCTGATAAGGCATATATCTAAGGGGGAAAATTGTTAAAACTTTCTGCAAAGGTGGGAGGGGGGGGGGGGGAGTGAAGTACAAAGTCACAGGATAATAACTGTACAGTGAACCACAACTGACAAAAAAAAAAAGAACGTTCGAGGACAAGCTCAAGCAATAAGTGATAATGAGGAAATGTGTTTAGAGGAGCATGTCCACGTTATGCTATTGCGGAAGGGAATAGAGTGTACATGCGTTGTGAATAAGCTATACAGTTAACGCTATGTGGGATTGTTTTCCCGAATAGTTATGATGCAGAGGCAATACCTAAGGGATTCTAACTTTCGCTTAGACATATTTTTTCCTGCTGGTTCCAAAGTTCTAAACTTGTGAATTAGATATGCCTCAGTATTTTCTGTCCCTTGCAGATTTAAAGCCTGACTGGAGAATATAATTAATTTCTTTCTTAATTTAATTTCTTCGAACTTATGGTCTATCTAATTGTAATGCTGGGAAACTGTTTTCGGGAGGTTTTTGCCTGCGTCTGACAGATGTCCATTAAGCGTTATGTTCTTTGGTTGACCTGTCTCTCCGATGTACTGTTTATGACAGAAGGAGCATTCTAGAAGGTAGATAACTTTTGAAGATGTGCAGTTAAAGCCTGATTTTATGTGAAAAGTGAAATCGCTGCATTACTTTTAACCGTGGTGTCTTTTTGTATATGACTGCACGTCTTGCATCTAGGTCGAGAGCAAGGGTGTGGTTGTGTTGGATGCTTGTTGTCGAGTTTAGAATGTACTAGAATATCTTTGAGGTTTGCGTTACGTGTGTATGTTACCCTTGGTGCCTCCGGAAATATTTTCTTCAGGCGTTCATTACACGTTAGCATGGAATGGTATTTCCGCAGAATATTGTTTATGTTTGGAAGGACATTGGAGTATTTAGTTACAAAAGAAGGCTGGCGTTCAGTGTTGGCCTTTGGTCTTTTCGTGAGCACATCTTTGCGGTTTAACGTGCTTGCATTTTCGAGGGCCATACTAAGGGAGTTGCCGGGATAGTTCCTCTGGATTAGTGTTGCTTTCAATTAATGTAGTTCGTTTAGGTAGTCATTATCATCGCTACATATTCTTCTAAGCCGTGTCGCCTGTCCTACAAATATTCCTTGCTTACAATGTCTCGGATGATGACTCGTAAAATATAGGTGCGTGTGTTTCCTTCATTACTTTGTTTTTTGAGTGTTTTCATCACTTTGTTCGTCGCGCAGTTGCCCCCTTTAGATGCATGTTTTTCATTCCGCATTATCAGTTGTGTCGTGTTATTTTCTTCATTTTTATGTATTTTATCACTGGCGTTCCCAGCAAGATTACTTGTCATCTCCCCCCCTGCAATAATGCCTTCGGGCGCTGTAGGAACTTGTAATAAATAATAAATAAAATAAATAGGTATTGTTGCTTATCCGCTAACTTTCTGTACAAAGAAGTTTTAAGTTTTCCATTTTCCACTGACACCGTGGTGTCGAGAAAGTCGACTTTTATTTGCGACGATCAACAATTGAATTTAATGCTAGTGTGATGATTATTAAGATGCGAGACGAACGACTGGAGTAATTCTGATCCATGCTGCCACATCATGAAAATATTGTCAATATAGCGAAGGTATATATATGACTTTTCCGGAAATGAATTTAGTATATTGGATTCTAGAACTCCCATGAATATATTCGCGCAAGTCGCCGCGAATAGAGTACCCATGCTGGTTCCAAATATCTGCAAATAATAGGATGAATCAAACTCGAAATAATTCAAAGTTAGGACTAATTTAAGGAGCGAGAGATAAACTTCAGATGCATGCAGATGGTGATTGTCGATTATTACTTTGGAGAGGGCGTCGATACCTTCATCGATAGGAATATTAGTGCACAGTGCCGCGACGTCAAGTGTGACAAGTATACAATCATCTGCAAGATTGGTGGTGTTATTAATACGCTCAATAATTCGGAAAAAGTGAGCTGTGTCCTGCACAAACAAAGGAAGCTGGGTTGGGAGGTTTGCTAGGTGGTGATTTAGGAATATTGAGAGATTTTCTGTGGGCATATTATTGTTAGAAACAATTGGTCTTCCTGGTATGTCTGTGGTAAGCAATGCTTCTGCGGAAATCTTGTGGATCTTGGGCAGTAGGTAAAATCGACCTGCTTGTTTGTTTGACGGCTGAAGAAATTTATAGTCCATCTCGGTAATTAGTTTGCCGGCCAATAGACCTCTTAATTTATTCAGGATGACTTCACTTAACTGTTTTGTCGGATCGGTATTTAACTTTTCATAGTGGCAAGAGCTGTTAAGCTGTCTATATGCCTCGACCTGCCAACTGAGGCGCACCCCATTTACCCTTGTTCAGTGCTCCTTCATACCGTGTAAACTATCTTCTCTCGTTCTACCAATATGCAAAAGGGTATTTTGGCGCGCTAGATGGCGCACGAGGCTCACATTAATGGAAAAGCGCTATTAACACGGGCGCGCAAAGGCAACACGGGTGGTATGTTCTGTTTTCAAGTTCTAGCTTTTGCGTTATGTTTCCCTTCGGGGAGCGCCGCGACGCACCACGTGTCCGACCGTTTGTCAAACGTTACATAAAGCTCAGCATTAAGTTGTCTTGCTTTTATTTCAGAGTACGTGAACGCCGAGTACTGCGACAGCAAATCCTGCAAAGACCTCTGTGAGTACCGCAGTTGCACTGTACACTTCATGCGCGACAGCTGAGCAGGCAAGGGTTTACTTCTACCGGCTTTAATTTGCGGATCCCTGCATCGGCTTCGATTTCATGCTTCTTGGCGACAGCCTCAAATACATTGATCGCCTCATTGTTGCTTACTGCTCTACTGTTTACGGACATAAGACATTAGTCGCAGCTCTTGGTGTAAGACTTGCGACCGGAACTCTTGGCTTGCTATCCCAATAAATCCTTCACTTGTCGCAGTTGTGTGCCCGATAATGAAGCGAATGGGTCAGGTGCACGTAGCGTCGTCTGGGAAAATATTTATTACTTGATGCGTCAATTATATATATTTATTTATGCGCAACAGTTACAGTGCCTATACGCCCAGGGGAGGGGGTGTACTTACTAAGTTACAGTAGGCATATGGTGTACACTATTTATAATAAATGTGCCGAACGCGAAAAGATGCAAAATGCTAAACTAAAGTAAGCTGATCACCGAAACACCAAATCTTATGAGGTATTCGGCGTCAACTGAACAACAGGCCTAACAGTTGTCATCTGCCTACTTTGCTAACGTCACGCATATGAACGATGTGCTACACTAAACGTGGATTATACTTGAGGCCATGGTTCCCGATGGTGTGGTGGAGGGAGCTTACACGGGATGCTTGTTACGCCTCTAATCCAAAAAAATTCGGTGCGCATTTTATACAACATAATATGGCCTTAACGCTTAACCCATAGTCTTACGACACTCCTCGCGTCCTAAAGGAGGCAAACATTATATGCGTTATGTTTTATGTCGAGAAGTGCGGGATGAGGACGCAGGCGTTGGTTTTAAGAGAGGAAAAATGTTTTTGTTTTTGCCACTTTCTGTTGTCTCGCAGAGCGAGACATTACAGGAGTGGGTACATACGCAAGCAATGTACCGCGTTCGAAGTCTGATACTTCGAAATCAATTTTTGTATCTTATACGAACGCTGATTCATGTTGCCAGTGAGATTTTTAGAAAGGATGAAGGCAGTAAAAGGCAAATGATATACAGGAAATTACAAAAGCTACACTGGATGCCTTCTCGCTGTCCACCTGTGATATCAGCCCCCACTCAGAGTCAAGGTTGCTGTTACGGTTCGTGCCTCTTCATGAGAGATACATACGAAGGTAAAATACAAATAAACATTCTGAGTGAAGTTATGTAATCACTGGAACATAATCAAACTCATCATTTTTAAAACACAGCATTACTGTTCATTCGAACATTCTATTTCCAACCATATTTATAAAGTATGGTTTGTCGATAAGGTGATTGGAGTCCTCGAAAAAGTATCGGTTCGGAGTGATTTAAGTGCAATCAATTAAAAGAGTCAAAGATAGAGAGCTGTCGTGTGGATGCAACGGCTCGTGTAGGAAATTTTGGACTTTGATAGAAAAATGTCCGACGGCAAGGCCACGCCGCAGTGTTAGTGTTAAAATTTCTTGCTAGGATGACCTTGTATATGAGCGCCTGCTGCACAGCGAAAGCTAGCGTTGTGCTTGAAGAGACGGAGTTCAATAGGAAGATTGACCAAATTAAAAAGCCACTAGGATTGCCTATTAGGGGACTGGTAGAAGGCGAAAGTGAGAGACGGTAAGGTTTCACAAACGTCTGAACGTCTTTAAAATGCGCGCCGCTGGTCACGAAAGAAGACAAGAGATTTGTGAGGGTTTGCTGATGAATACCGCGATGTCTCAGGATGTTGTCAACGAGGCGAGTTCCCTGAAGCCGTTGGATACAAGGAGTGTGGAATTAAGTGAGAAGGCATTTTTTGGTCCAAAGACTACACCAGTGCCAGTGGACGTGGTCAAATGCGGAGTCAGGGGATTCGGCAAGTGAGGTACTTTAGCTGAGTGCAAGTATAGAACACATACTATTCCGATAGTTTGGTTGGGGTGACTGGTGGCTATAGGGGGTAGTCGCTTGTGATAACTTTGGCTGTTGGTCGTAATGAATGAGGAAGGCATGGATGCTTTAGAGGGACTGTGGAGTGGCGCCCATGCGCGCCGTGGGAACCTGTAGAGAAACTAGTTGTATCTCCTGAAGATTTACAGTGTTTGCGAGCTCTTCATACAAAAAGTGAGGGTGGGGTTAATGGCCAGCAGGCTAGAGACAGGTAACATTGGTGTGGCCAGACGTTGTTTATAATATAATAATACTTGAAGGCTGAGGATAGCGCGAGTGTGGAAGCAATCAATTGTTGGTGATGATGATTATATTGGGGTACTGGAGTTGTAAACGAACTTTAAGAGTTACGATGTCTTTTGCTCTCCGGGCTGTGGAGTCGACGAGCCAAGAGGTCGGTTCCTGGGATTAGGCCCTGCCTGTGGCCGTGTGAGAACCGCATGTCTTGATGGCGGCTTCGGTTCCCGAGGGCCCTGGGACGATGGAAGCGGAAAGGATTGTATGGTCGAAGGGTGGCGAAGGTCCGCGCGGCTGGCCTTCTGTTGTCGTTTACGGTCGCGCGGCAAAATAGGCGGACAACGAAGAGGGGTGGAACGGGTGTGGACGTCAGAGTGATGTTCCTGAATTCCGTGTAGTTCCTTGTCGTTGCTGCAGGTGATGCTCATATACCATCTTGCGCGGGTATGGTCACGTTGTCACAGGATGGTAAGGGAGGGATCGAACGGTGATTACTTCCCGTTGCAGTTCAGGTACGAGGAAGGACATGACATTCGGTCGGCAGGAGATATGTTTGGACGAGCAGTAGTTGCAACAGGTGTATGACTCCGGAGACTGGAAATCGTTCGGTGATCGAAATTCAGGAATGTATCGTATCGCTGTGCTTGGGGTGGTGTGTGAGCCGCTGTATGCTGCACGTCTACAATACGCGGTGTTGGGGTTGACTGAGACAGTAGTGATTAGAGTAGTTTTGAAAGCACCCATCAAGCGCGCGGTAGTAATGCAGTCTTAGTGCGACTCTAGGTCCGGCGTGACGACGCTTTAGAAGAGGCTGGCTGCAATGCCGTGGATAACCATTTACATGCGCAGCGGGAAGTGGCAGAGTAGGACTGAGCACCAAGCTTCTCCTTGCCGAAAATGAATATATGCCTGAGTCGCGAAGCTATGAGTTCCCAGATCGTTTTCAGGAGGTTGAGGCTCTGTCTAGGGAGGCGATATAAAAACACTTAAACATTTGTACAATCGGGGAGCAGGGAAGCGGTAATAATGCGGAAAGTAGTGCATAGGGCTTTCAAAGTCGTGCGCACTATTCCCTTGGTAGCCGTGTGCGGCGTGGCTTCTTCCCTTCGGATGGTGTAATGCAGCCATCAGCTGGATCTAACATGACGTCACATTCGATGTCGATTGTTTTGTCGAGAGGGAAGTTGAGCGCGGTAGGAGTTATAGGTTTGGGAGTGGGTTCTTGTGTCCCCAGTGTCTTAGGAGCGTCCGGCGTTTAAGCTGGATAAGTTGTACACGGGCCATTTGAGGCGGAATTACTGAGAATAATTCATTAGCGTGAAATGCAGAAGTTATGATGAGCTTGGCTTGAACCGTCGCAACTCGCTCGGCGCAACAGCAGTTGGAGAAGCAGGGATCCTTTTCAGCCACAGAGGAGCGCCGGGAGGTTTGTTTAGGTGCACTACGGTTAAGGTTGGGATTGGAGGGGCCTCCGAAGAGTCAAAGAACGTCCGATCCGTGCCCCAGCTTAGAACAGACTGTGCAGGCGAATGTGTGCTGCTTTGGGCGAAGGAGGGGGGGGGGGGGGGGGGAGTGATTAATATCCACAACCGATATAAGAAAATAAAATAAGCAGAGAATCAAGCAGGCACTCAAGAAAGTAGGTTAGCTGAACTAGACAAAAAGTGGCATGTTGGCATGGGCAAAAATCAGATATATACGCTCAGAGAGAAGGGCACTAACATTAATAAACTGAATAGGGCAGTTAAAGTAGTCAAGGCGTTTAGAGAGATTTACATAACAGCTATAGTACACCGGACAATTAGAGGGCAGCACAACAGAGGAAATGTTTACTAGTCGTAAGAAAGAGGAAGCATAGGAAGCATTAGAAGTAACGACAGAGGTAAAGCATCGGGTGGATTCCATGTAACAGTAGATCGGTTGAAGGAGGAGAGGTCGAGTGGTGAGAGCGTTTTATAAAATCTTAACACTCTTACGCAATGTTATGCAAATACATTAAGAAATTCGATATTACTTCGAACTTCAGAAATCGGACGTTAAGAATATCGGAGAATAGGCCAATGAGCTTACTGTTCGTTGCTCTGAGATATTTCTAGGTAATGTTAATCTGAAGACAGTTGTGTAGTGTTCTAACATACTATTACAAACATATTAATTGATATGGTCTAACCTCGTGATGCTCAGCAAAAACCTGCTTTTTAGGTTTACAACGCTGTACATTTAACGTTTCTGTTCTGGAGAAAATCTGCTGCTTGAGCTTTGTGGACAAAAAAAAAAAAAAAATATACGGGCAATGCTCTATCGGGTAGAAGTTACCAGGTGGCATGGCCGATCACTGATTCATCGATGGGTTATATGTGACGTAACCTGACCACATGTCGTCACAAAGGAAGAGCTGCCAACTCTGGTTGCTCATTAGAGGTTAGAGGGCGGCATCAGAATCAACCTTTCATTGCCTTTGAATGACGATTCAAGTCGTAACTCAAGACCATGTTGGCGCTTTCGTGCGGCTCTGTTAATGCGGAGCTTTTATGCCTGTCGGCTGATCGATTGGGACCGGTAGCTGAATAACGTGACATCTTAGGATATCAAAGGCAGAAATCAAGGAATCGCTTGCAAGAACCGCAAGAGGAGCAGCACATGAAGACCATTCACAAAACAACGTCATACCGTTAAGCGAGTCGTTTCTTAAGCATCCCTCGTATTTTTTTCGTTTTCTGTTCATCCCCAATAAGCGCATTAGACGCTCACAAAAATCGAAAGGGTGGTGGTTTTTGAGAACACTGTGTAATATTGCAAGGTACTGTTGTGAACCTGTACGTAAATGTTAAATTTTTTCCCAGTAAATATGACCCATTATAGGTTTGTCCGGTAGTCACAGCAAGTAGTCGATGGCGCCATAATAAAACAGTGGCTTGGGTGCTTGGCAATGAATAGCAAAAAGTAAATCTACTCACCTGAAGATTGATATGTTAATTTGTTGTTATAGATTACTCTTATCATAGACGACCATATTATGCTCCTAAACAACTTCCCGTTTAAAAATATGCGTTTGGCTACAATTAATTGAATGCTTAAGGTAACTGGTAGTAAAATCAGGAAACAGCTTTGACTCAGTCTACCGTAGAACCAGCATACTTGACAATAGGCCATATTTACACCGTCAGTAAGGTGGTAAGGACACGCGTATAATTTAAACAACCCTTGCACACAGATTTACAGATTTTGAAACACGTTTTGCTCAGGTAAACGCTCAGAATTTGTACACGTGTTGTACAGCCTGAGTGTAAAAAAAATAAATAAAATAATAACAAAACAATGAATTTAAATATCAAAAGGTGCCCGCTCCGCTAGGGTAAAACAATCTCTCCGGTGCCTTCAGAGCGTTTATATATTAGGTATTACGAGACCTCCACAGGGAAGTGTTCGAGATGAGAACTAATAAAAAACGCGTTAGTGACCCTCAGCTTGCTAATGGCGTTGTCTTGTTAAATAACTGAAGGGATGAACTTGAAAAGCACGATCAATGATCTAGACAGGGAAGCCGCAAATGTGGGCCTGATGTAATATGAGAAAACTTAAGTAATATCAACATTATAGGAGGTAGACTACAGTTTAGTGAGCGGCTGGAAATAGTAGCAGAAATAGTCTGCTTAGGGCAGGTAGTGACGAAAGAGCATAACCAGTACACGAATGAGAACTATGGAGAACGAATATGGTAGGCGTGTTATGCCATGAATGGCAGGTTCCTGAATTCATCAGGAGCAAACAAGATGGCTGCGGCATCTTACAGGTACTCACCTTCGGGGCCAAAGCGATGTGGTTGATGTGGTTTAAAATTCAGTAGAAGAAACGCGCTGAGCTATGGCAACTACAAACGATAGGAGTAACGTGAAAATACGAAAGTAGAGTTGTGTGGTTCAGAGAAGAAACTACTGGGTCCAGGTGGAAGTAGCAGTTGCCGGCTTTCTGAAGTAAGGATGCCGGACACCAGCTATTCGAGTCCTAAATGCTTTAATCATTACAACTTATGATTTTGGTTGAAAGCAGTAAAAAGAATTGAGCTTAGACAGGACAAATAAAGTGAAGGTACTGCAACTAATGATCATTAAGAGTAAAATACTAGGCTACAAAGAGAGGCAAGTAAAGACAAAGTGGGTGGATGAGAATCGGAATTTCGCCGGGGTGAGGGAACTACGGCTATAACAGGACCTGGTTAATCGTAAGAATCTGCCAGAGGCGTTTCCTTTGCAGTGGGTATAGTCATGCTTCCGGAGGTAGTCCTAAGGAACACCGATGCACAGACAAAGTTCTTAATGGAGCTTAATCGCGAAGCACTCAAACCACGCTGCTTTTCATTCTTTTCAGCTGATGTGATTCTCAAGGCATTAGGCGGACCACCACCTTGCAAGAGCTTCAGCAAGCACGTCTGCACGTCAAAGGCGGACTTCATGACTGCTGCCCTTAAAAATCTCGAAACGTTGAACTCAAGGGAACGTACGTACCCTCATGTGTCTCGCAGACATATCCGTTCTGAGCTAACTTTCCTCGAGGCTAGATTTGCGAAAGGTTGTCTCTATTCGGCGTGTAACGCTCAATTAAGTTTTAACGCTTAGCTTGGTCTCTAATGTAATTTTCTTTGATTCTTCCGAATGATGCAGTAAAATCTCGTTACAAGAGATGGTTGCAAGAGAAACTCTGTTACAACACATTTGAAAATGGTTTGGATGGTTTTTTTTATATATGTCTCGTTAGCAACAATACATGCAAGAGACGATTGCAGGAGACACTTGGTTACTGAGGAAACATGTCTGAGGACCCTAGAGTGAATTCTTCACTATTTAGGAGAGGCACAACACAAATAAGCTCCCACAAAATGGCCGCCGCAGTACCAACGCGTATGCGGTGCACATTTTACTCCCTTAGCTCCATGCTGTTCTGTTCCGCAGTTTTATGCCACACATCGCATGATAGCGGTTATTTTCTTGCTACACCGAAATTTGTGTATTGTGCATTTATATTTACTGTCGCTCTTCTGCACCATCAGTTGAGCAGAATTTACTTTGGGTTGGATTTCCTTCTCAGCCTCCGCGGCACCTTTCACTTTCTACGCCGTTAGTCGGACCAGTCAGTCTCCAGAGCTGCCGCCATGTTTAAATGGGAAATTTCTGCTCGATGATTCATTCGCCGCAGTTTCGCATCAGACGCAAACTCAGATGAATAACAGTCATGTTGAAGTAAGCGAAGTTATGAAAAACACGGGCGTATGAGTAATTACGTTTATGTCGGATTGGAATTGTAGTCAGCTATAGGAATAACATTCAGGATGAAAAACGTGCCGAGCGCAGCCGCCTGTAGCGCAGCGAGATCAAAGCGACAAGGTGAGCTTGAGCTTGACCTCTGTCGGCATGACTACCGTAAATAGCGGAATATAGATTGGAATTGATTGTAGGTCAATGCCGCTCAAACTTATCGCACCTAAAGTTTAAAAATTACCGCACTGTGAAGTACTGTAAGAAGAGAGGAGTCGCTAGAGAAAGATTTGATGTTGGGAAAGGTTGAGGGTCGCCGGAGAAGGGGTAGGCAGCGAACACGATGGTTAGATGGCATCCTCGAGGCACTGCAGATGAAGTTATGTGATGTTAGGAAGATGGTGAAAGACTGGAAAGCGTGGCGTGACATGGTCCATAGGGTCACGAAGAGTCGGACACGACTGAACGACTGAACTGAACTGAAGTACTGAAGAGCGCCCTTAGGTTGAAATAATTGTGGTAGAACTTGTGACGTATGACGATGACACTAATTTATTTCTATTTCATCCTAAGTGCTGATTTTATATACATACATATTAGAAGGACCAAAGGCGTGATTTGCGCAAGTGCTATAGGAAATGACCCACTCGGAGTCATTCTAACAAGAATCGGATGAGTACTAGTACTCGCTCTCTGTGTACCCCAGTGCATTGACCTCTCTGCCGAAGAAATTTCCCAAAATGTTCGCGCGCCTTTCGCGCGGTGAGAGATTTCCATGCCAAGATATCTATGCACAAGCAGTTGACAGCAGTGGATGTTGCAGCCTGCCGGACGAAGGTTTACCAGCATCCATTCATTATCAGTTTGGCGCACTTGTCTCTTTTGATGGCTTGCCACTTATTTAGCGTCGCCAAAACATCGCATGTCGCGTTTTTAAAATATGGACAGTAATGCAGGCTTCTGGCTTCAACCACTCAGAGCTTCATGATATTCTCAGTTTTCTACCAATTACCTTTATAAAAGTTGGGAGTAATCTCTTTAACGCTTTTTTTTTAACATTGTTTGACCTGTATTCCCCTTTATTACTCCCGACATTTTACAGATGTAAACAGAAGGGCAACCCGTAGTCCTGTACAAAAAGGAACCATGAAGGAATATTTCCGACTGTGAGATACTGTGTAGAAAGACTGCGCGGCGTGTATAGCGAGTGGAAAGAAGGGAAATTTGAATGTAGAAAAAAAGTGATATGCAATAGTTAGCAAGACCAAGCGCCACGTGCGGTCACTGCTTCAAAACCGATGAATACAGTAAGAACGATCTGCAAATAGCAGCGATAAAAAAGCTACATACATGACATGTATGAAATCGAGACGCTAAGAGCTCGATGCTTCACGAAGCCTCGCTCCATGAAGCATAAGCCTCGGGCTTAATCCCGTAGCATTGCACTCTCCTACGTGGAATCTGTGGAAGCATTCGTGTAGGGTGTACAAGCACATTATCAATCATAGATAGCCGCCATGAGTTTGAAGTTGGAGGTGACCCTGGGAGGCGGCTATTAATCTCTGTCAATCAGTAACCTTTACTGAACACTCGTCTTCGTTGCAGCGGGTGAAGGCCAGGAGCCCCCCAAAGGTAACGAGGTGTTCCCTAAGGGTAGAGCTTACCTCCAGGCTTGCAAAGGTAAGTACAAGGTCTTTATATGGTCCCTTTATTTTCAGCCAGACGTTTTAAAACATAGCATCGCACACTGCTAGGATCAACTATACGTTACTGACAGTGGCGAGATGTGAAACTTGCTTTCCCTGATTAATGAATGCAGTGACGAGAACAAACGCTATCACCGAAGTTCCGAGAAACTTGGCGCTACATTTCGAACATCAAGAGGAGGGGCTCTCTATCCCTAACGAACTACCTAGAAAAAACGCCAGCTTATTTGAGACCTACAGGGTCACCTAATTTCCAGGATAAACACTCGAAGAGTTGGTCGCGCTCTTCAAAGAGTCGTTGCGTCTAATACTGCCGCATATCAGAACAAAGTGGAGCACACATTGAAGGATCCGAAGGGGGTACTTCACACGGCCTCCCTTTGCTGCGCTGCATCGCCGGGTCGCGTATTTGGGTTTGCTTGGTACGGTGGCTCCGCAAGGAACAAAACGACAGAAGAGACGAAGAAAGGGGGCTGTTCCGACTAGCGTCTACCGCCCCCAGGAGCCGAGCAGCCTAGCGATTAACGGCGCATGCTTTTTTAATGGGCGCCATGTTGGACGCGGCCCTAACTTGAGAAAGCCTATACTACTACTACTACAACTACTACTACTACTACGACTACTACTACTACGACTACTACTACTACTGCTACTACTACAATTATTATGATTATATTTAGTAGTAGTAGAAGTAGTAGTAGTATAGAGGAAGACTCGTTACACGAAGTTGGCACTGAATTGTCTGTAGGTAATGACCGAATTAACTGGCTAAATATTATCTTCACAGTCGTAATTTGGTAAAGAAATATTAATGTGTGTATTATTATTATTATTATTATTATTATTATTATTATTATTATTATTATTATTATTATTATTATTTAGTAGCAGTAGTAGTAGTAGTATAGTATTATAGGCTCTCTCAAGCTAGTGCCGCGTCCAACGTGACGCCCATAGAAAAAGCATGCGCCGCTAATCGCTAGGCTGCTCGGCTCCTGGGGGCGGTAGACGCTAGTCGGAATAGCCCGCTTTCTTCGTCTCTTTTGTCGTTTTGTCCCTTGCGGAGCCACCGTACCGAGCAAACCCAAATACGCCGCCGGGTCAGCCACAGTGTTGTACTGAAGAGAGCGGTCACGTGCTCACGTGTTCCCTCTAAAAGTGAGCGACCCTCTACATATGAAACCCGGAGGAGGACATGTTTACCAGGTGCTGCTCGCCTAACAACGATGAAATTTTCAGCATCTTTTTCGTCGGAGTAAAAAAAAATTGAAAGGTCTGAAGCAACACTGTCTGAAAAACGCTACCTTGTATTCAGTGCGTAGCCAGGGCTTTAAGGCTACTCATTGGTAACTGGTATCGAGACATTGTTACAGAATCTCAATACTATAGAAAACACGAAAAATAGACATTCCAACACCTACGCGGGCTAATTTCGTTTATATATAGGAAGCCTCAGAATATTCAAATGCTTGTAATCAAGAACTGCTTCATAATTTTCTGCTCTGTCCCGTTTCAACTGGTAAATATATGCTCCCAAGATATTATTGTGGGACGAGATTTTTAGCTGACTGTCAGAATATGGGGCACGTAAGCTCCGCCTATAAGAGCATGAAGAAAAAAGGGTTATGAGTCGTTTCTGTATTACGTTGCGGATTCACTTTCGCTCAGTAGCACTTTGTCACTCACTTTACCACTAAATCATTTTTGTGCCTCTATTATCAAAAACATACTTCTTACCATACAGCCGAAGGTTACCACCTAACTATAAAGGCCTCCGATCTAGACATAAATTCCCGCTTTTATTGAGCCTCAAAGGTGTACCTGCGTGGCCTAGGAAGTATTCCTCTCACGGGATCCGCGGAACTCTGTGATTTGATTCCTTGCCCATCGCAAACTGAACTACCCAAGGTTGCCGCTTTTTCGAACTCTGAACTATCAAGTTTTATCGTAACGCCACACAACCAACCGACTAGTCGGCGCCCGGTAATGTCACCTGCAGGAGACATGCCTGTGATATCAACGGCGACAATGCATAGACCACAATTGTTTGCAGAACGCGGCCTTTTGAAGCTCTGCCGTTAAAACCTACAAAGCCTTGGCCTCGGTGCGCCACAAATGTCACGTGTGAGATGCTCCGCATTTTGTTTCTGTGGTGGCGACAAATGCGCATGCGTATACCGCCCTTGTTCTATATTTACCGGCCTGTTTTACAGGTATTTAAAACCCACTGCAGGTATGTCAGTGATGCGATTGTATAGCCCGCATCGAGAGGAAAGGAACTCTCTTAGACTTAAGCGTTCCTTGCAGTCAGCAAGCACCGTCAACCACGACGCCTAGCATTTGCAACGCTCATTTCGTGCCGTACTGGGCAACGTTTTGTGGTTACGCAGACAAAGCTACAGAGCCGAAGCAGATCTGCTCAATGCGCAGCAGAGTGTAGTCTCTTTAGCGCAATTTCGCGGATGGTACTCTGAATATTATACAAGTTTGGAAATATTCAGGCTAGTGTTACACCAAGATTATAGAACAATACAAGTCAGTACAGCGATGTTGTAGGGCATATTAAAATGGGTACAATGGGCGCCACGTGTTGAGAAATTCGCGAAGCTTACGTTGGCTGCTTCTTTACCGCGTCTACCAACCGGCTTTTGTATGCTTTCGAGGTTCGCCTCTTTCGCGCGCGATATTTGTTAACCACGAACATGTTGACGTAGGCCTTCAGTGGTGGGACGAAACGTTTTTCTGAGTCGTTGGCGGCTCTGAAACTATTATTTCAAGTAAAGACGGATGGGAAACCGAAGCTGTAACGATTGCAGGCATGCCACACCTACTTGATGTAGTAACACTGTAACGAAAGCTCCGCCGCAGTATCCTTGACTGCTTAGCCCCAAAATGTTCTCCGGGGGTATAGTGGCAGATTTTTGTTAGTCTAAGCCGCAGCCCTTCAGGACATCAAAGTTAAGGTAAACTTGTGGGCTACTCCATGTGTGGCATTTGAAGAAATGGCGTTCGAAGGAAAGATAAAGTATGACGATTTCAAATATAACATTTCTTTGCCTTTGTGGGCTCCGATAAACAGGAGATGGGTTGGAGGACCTCGATGCATTCTACTCTGCCAGCCTTGACAACATCAATATCGACGGGTCCGGGCAACTGGAGCCAGGCAGAGTGAGCGGCGTGCTGTCTACTTACGGAGTCGACGGCCTGGTGCGAGCCGTCGCCTTCGTGGGCAACAACAGTGGCAATCAAGAGATGAAGGCATCGATTGAGGTAACACAGCATATGCCATTTCTGTACTAAGTATTGGGTACGACATTGCGGGAGGCGTTTTTATCGTGGTAGTGTGTGGATGCTAACCTACAGGCACCGTGGCCTCGTCAGTGATGACGCGATACTTAGTGACAGGAGTATGACCTACCTTTGAGCTAGCGGCGAAGCAATTTCAAAAATGTGTTAGAAGAGCCGAGAGAAGGATCTTCGTATCAGGTGTTGAACCCGGGTAGATTTTGACGGTGTAAAGTGTGCGCCATGGTGCTGCCTCTTGGTGACACCCTCACGGCATCGTTGACGGTATGCAGATATCCCGGATCTTCTTTGTCAATGTACACCATGGCGCTTTGTATCGATGCCATGACTTGTGCTTCTCTGGTCAATAACAGTGCCGTTCGTATGCATCAAATAGAGGCCCACAATTAAGTCGCTCGAACACAGGGGCAATCCCGAATTCACCGACGTACACAAAACGACGGATGCTCTTAATATGCATATGCCAGAAGGGGAATTCACGTGACTCTCAGCTTAGGCCAGGCCATTGCGTCAAAACATTCTACAATCCTTTGGCGAGGGCACTGTTCATTACGGAATAATCGGCTACTGTATCGATTAAGGCAGTGACTTCAGCTCCAATTAGAAAATAATCGGAGGATGAGCGTCGGATGCAGTCGCTACCTGTCCTTCGGAATGCCATATCGGCGTGAGTATCGCGTAGGATTTACAAATCTCCAGACAGTAGCGGCAATGAATACGGAGGCTGCTGGCATTCGGTTTCTAGGCCTTGGCTTGTATTACAGTGTCTGGCATAGCTTGGACTTCGAGAACGGTAGCGCATCCCGGACAGTCATAGCGACTCGCGATAGCCGAACGTGTCGGATTGTATCGTGCCTAAAGGTGAGAGGCTATTTTATCTGGCTGCTCGCTGTTTCGAGGGCAGGAGTCGTCCTGTGAGGAACCCTACCAACCCACATGGCTGTACAGATACGCGCTGTAGAGGTGACCGCCCTCATTACAACAGGGCCGAAGGCCCGGGTCTCAGCATACTTGCCTCCTAGATTGGTCGCTTATAGGCAGGCAAAGCGGTGTCTTGAGGAGGACACGGCGGCTGCACTGCTGCAGTCGCGACTTTACTGTCGCAGCCCGATGTCGTATCCTCATGGGCAGGCCCTTACTGATGTCTCGTGTCAAGCTAGAGATCAACTGCAAGCAGTGTTTTAGACACCATTGGCACCTCATCCTGGACGACTTCTTTCAGCGTCGCAAATATGGCATGTTGGAATGCAGCCAGAAAGCTTGCACTTTTTCCTTACCACAGCATGAACCAGACTGCATAAGACGCCAGGTCGCTTCTGACATGCATAGAGACAACGTCATAGGGTCGTAACCAGGGAGAGTGTTTCGATGTCATAACACCCCCCCCCCCCCCCCCTTCCCTCCCCAAATTTTCTGAGCGCTCTATACCCCCGTCCCCGCTCCTTTAGGCCTTTTATTTCAGCCTAGTTTTTTCCCCCGCCGGCGTATAAGACGCGCCGAAAATATTTCTGGCTACGCCGCTGTAAGGTGGGACCGAGCTGTGTTAACGTTACTATTATACCGGTAGGCTGGATGTCGCAGCGTGTTCTCCACAGTTACCGCCTCACTGAAAAACTCGACCACAGTCAGTGGTGGGCTGCGCGCCAATCCCACAAAAAGATATTGCTTTACATTTCGTATTACGTGGTGAAACATTCGTTTCCTGTCATGCTTGAGTCTGCACGCTTGAAAAGACGCTCGATGCCCTCTAATCACATTCGCACTCTTGATATGCCGCTCGTTTCGCGAGTGTAGGGCAGCTTTTACTTGCGATTAGAGAATGAAACCAGTGTGGTGTTGGATAATAATCTCGTGCGCTTTTAGCTGAGTTTGAACTCGTGTGACGGCTCATACGGGTCCTACTAGTGCGACAACGTTGTCTGAAATTATACCAGATGCGTGTGATATTGTGGCGTCTTCTGTTGAGGATGTGTCTTTTTGTGAGGGGGTTCTCATCTATCAGCGAGACTTCGTGTGCCAGAAGACAGTGAAGAACGTTTTGTGTGAGGCAGCTAGAAGGTTGAAGCGAAGGCGCGGTACTGAGGTGCAGGCATTAGAAGCGAGGCCATGAGCGCACACGCTATCGCAGCTACTTTAAGGCAAAGCTTAAGCGTCATTCTAATCTATATTTAAAATGCCATGATTGCCCAGATCCAGGGTAAGATGGGAAAAAGAAGATGATCGGGGCTGGCAAACATCTTTTCCTTCCTTTTGTATATATAATACAATAACCACTACGACAACAACAACACAGAATGAAAGAGCATGGACAACCTCAGTTTGCAAGCCGAGCCAACGTTTCGAGAAGGGGACTTGTCCTCGTAAACGCTAGCGCGGCTTGCGAACTGAGGCAGCCCCTCAACTCTTGTTCAGTGCTCCTTCATGTTCGGGAAGGTCACTCGTGCTTAACGTAACCTTGACTTAAGTCATGCTTAACCATTTACTGGTCATAATCTTCTTTACAACACATATCTAGCCCAGGATCGGCTCCTCGCACTCATTTCCCTCATGCTTTTTGGGCCAGAAAATGGCATTAACAACCCTTGGCTTCTACCGCCCTATCATTTCGGACATCGACTACTGTACGAACCCTGTATAGTTTCTATTGTAACCGCTAATTACAAGCATATTTTACCAAAGTTGTACTCTTATTTGGAACATCAGTACTGTGCGCTTATTGGAATTCCTAGAATCTAAAACCTAATTACCCAATTTTCAACCAGTTTCACTCGAGGGTTTAGTGCAGTACAGTTTCTGGATATCGCAAACCTCTGAATGCGTTTTGCGCAGTTCAGACTGATGTGATAGATGTCGGTTGATCTGAAGAGATAAATAGAGCGATATAATATCTTACCTTGATATTGAAGGAATAATTTGCAGTTCATTATATATCCACTCGGGTAATCAACAAACCTTTAAGATTTGTTGCTCAACGCACTCATTTTCATATTTTAGCATTGCCGAGGGGTCACAATTGATGTAACTTTTTAAGGTCTGGTTTCGTATTCGGACTACTACACTTCCTGACATTATTTCCTGCAGTAAACCATTAAAGATTTATTTTCCTTTGTATGTTGATGACTCGGTCTCCTTACTGACTTTCCATGAGATGGTGTCTGCCTCAGTCTCAAATTCCTATTTGAACTCAATACTAAGCCCTTTAATGTGCAAGTATAATGAACAACACTTTGTGGCTTACGTGGGCTTCTATATCACGGCCGATGCCTACGTTCTTAAATGTGCGGTTAAGCTTTGCTGAAACTTGCTTTCCGTCGTACTTTATTTCGATGTTTCATAGGTCAAGATTGCAATGCGTGCATAGATACTGGCTCAGTTCCCTGCTGGTGTTATGGTGGGGTAAGCAATATTTTGTAATGTATACCATGGGTTATTTATTGCTATCCGGTGCGTGCCAGATGCGAACCTTCATGCGTAGAATAGCGGCTACGCATTCCTTCTTATTGTAACTGGAGGTACCTCTCCCTCGCCCCCCGATCAGCGCTTTCTTTCGCTTTACGACCTGTTAATTCATATTACCCATCGGTGTCATGTATTTACAGCTAAGACGTGTACTCCAAATGCACGCTTGAGGTTCTTCTTTTCTTGCCAACTGTGTGTGTAGAGGTAAATTATAAATCATCTTGCTCAGGTGAAAACCGTGGACTGCAATTTGCACTTACTCATGTCTTGCACGTGATTCAATAAAAAATCAGCTTGGTGCCTCGATTTCTTTACAGTCATAACATTATCAGGTGTGCCAGTATGTGCTAAAGTTTGCTTACATCATTTCACATATTTTAAGCAGTGTTTGCTAATTTTCAGAGGCACTCTGTTACTTCCAGTTGCAGATGAGAGCACGCGACCGTCCTTTTTTTTTTTTTCAGCTAAGTGCTCCTATCCAAGACACCTACCCCAGGATGCTTTACACGATGTCAGGAAAGACCTACAAAGACGTGATTGCGGTCGTAAGGAACGATGTGGATGAAGATTTGATCAATGATGCTGTATTGAAGGTTGTCCGGAAGGCTCTCGACACGGTAAGTGTGGTTGATGTTCCACTTGTAGCCCTAGAAACGAGAGCGTTCGTGGTTTAATACATACTTATTCTCTTGAAAGCATATGTAAGGCGGAAGGTAAAATGATTGGCTGTCGCGCTTTCTTCCAGTAGAAGGCGTGTGGCTTGGAAACTGTTGTGCAGGTACTCTAGGCATGCTGATGTTTTAGAATTCGGATGTTTTAGAATTCGAGTCTTCCCACACTAACCCCTGCTCCGTTTGTATGATAGAACTTTGCCTCCATATACAATCCTCCTCTGCAACGATATCTTCAAAATCTCCAGATTTATAGACGTTGACGCGCGCCAAGACGCAAGCGTAATGTGAACTATTTCTTGGGACTGCGATAACCCATGCTACTTAAGCCAGTGCGTGGTATTCGCGAGAAAATGTTCTGCAGTTATTATTATAGACGCGGATAAATGGAGCTCAAAGATGGCGACTCGGGCGTTTTGAATTTTTTTTTTTTTACTACAATATGGCAATCTGAATTACCACAGAAATACCAATTTGTTATCCTCCAATGAAGTTTTAATTATAATACGAGCTTATGAGCATAGACAAGAATTTACATTTAAGATAGCCTTGAATATGTGCAATCATGTAAGCTGCGAAGACGAGCCAGTCACATTTACAAAGCAGTAAGGACCATACTCCTCAAATGTGGCTGATAACTTTCCTCGTAATGGAGAGGAGAAATATTTCCGATTGCGCTCCTACCTTGCAATATGTTTTAAGGCGTTAAACGATGGTTTAAACTGCCGCGCATGTTCACTGACGGTGATAATCGCTGAAAAATTTAGGCAGATTCTATAGCGCTTTTAAAACTGGCCTTTCATATCGCGAGCACTTTAAATATTTATAAATTTGTTTTGGGGGTAAAGGAAGGAGGAATAGCTGCCTAATTTCTAAGCGGAAACCTACACTGCTCATTGTTACACACGCCGTCGGGTCGAATCGCTATCATAAAGTAGCCTTCAACATCACTGGTATATACAGGATGTCTCACATAATTTGAACCAACGAATAAAAAAAACGGTGCAGCGAAGCTTAGTGAAATCAACGACATATAATTTTCCGTCCTGCAGTGCTCCTTAAAGCATTTTTACATCCCGCTTAATTAGTTCATAAATTTTGCGAAATCTTTATTGTTCTTTTTGTGACCAAGTGGGCTTTACCTATACTTACAATGGATTTTTGCTGTACTGGTGTAGCTGGAGTAGATTAAAAAAAAAAAAAAAGGCCCTAGTACCTACGACACGGCCATTTTTTTCCAGCCTTTGAAGAAAGCCCGCGAAATACAAAAAATGTCACGTCACTGTGCCCATGCATTATAATATTGCAGCACTCAAAACAACGTTAGCACCAACTTTGAAACGTACGCGGTGACCGTGCCCAATTGAGCAGCCGCCGCTTATTTAACGGGCACCACCATGGCAAAAAAAAAAAAAAAAAAATAACAGGGCCTGCCTTGAATTGAGCAACTTGAGCGATTTTTCTTGCTTCTTGTTTCATTTGTGTGGTAGCCCGATAAAATCTCCGTCCCAAATTGCTTTCGGTGCCTGTCAATCGCTTATCGCTAATAGTGGTTCGTGCTTCCTGTGCTCCGGCGGAATGTGCTCACATAGTTTTGAGACTACGCTGATAGTGATGTCCGTCAGCCACTCTTTTCAAGGCGGGGAAAGTGCACGCTTCGCGAATTCTGAAACGCGTTGAGTAGATCTGCAATACGCTATCGCAAGAGCGTATTAGCGTGGTATTTTTTTTGTTTTTCAAATTTCGCGGGCTTTCTGTAAGGCTGAAAAAATACAACAAAAACGATCACGTAGGAGGCAGTTTATAAAAAAAAAACGAGGTCGGTTGTATCGTAGCGCCTTCTACAACTCGACCAAGTGGACTTGACCCTAAATTGAACAAGGTTTTTGCATAACTTATCTTACTTAATTAGCCAACTTAGTGAAATAAAGAATACTCCGAAGAGCCCTAAATAAAGACAAACAATATTCGTTGGCCTCAGCCAGCTACAAGCAACAATTGTTTTTTAACCTTAGTTCAAGTCACGTGAATCACCCTGTACATGCTAAATAGACAGCGAAATGTCACGGCACCACCTATGCGTGAGAAACAGTAGCTTCAGAGTTTTAATACAAAACCACGTGCGAATTTTTTCGGACACCATCTTTTCCTCGGTTCTGGTTTACGGCGATGGCTTTCCCACGGAACGGGCCGTATAGGCTTCGCGTAAAAGTTGAGTCGGAAATGCTAGTGCATGGTCCCATGCGCTGAGGTGTTTTTATCTATAAAAACAAAACAAAAAAAAACGCGACGTTCAGTCTCCAATTTTATCCTTCGATTAGTGCGGCTATGAAAATGTCACCACTAAATGCTAATAGTAACAGGCGGGCCATCACCAACGGGCGATATCAACGGAATAGGTAGTGCGCTATAGCTCACAAATGATACGCCATCGGGGGATAGTTGGCGCCTTACGCGTAATAAAGGGACCTGCGCTTGCTCACACACCGAAAAGAGCATGCAAACATAAGGCGAGAATGTTTTATGGTCCTACCTCTAACGTTCGTTCATTTTTCCCACAGTACATCATCACCACCACCAAGGCCTTTAAGGACAATAGGCCGAGGCTTGTCACGTATGGGCACCTTATAGGCTCGCAGAATGTAAGTTCCGTTTTGTTTATGCTTTGGCCACTGGATGAAACGTTTCACACAAATCCTATTTCAGTACGTGCATTGGCAAAAGCCTAGATATGCAGAGCAGAAGGTTCGCACACATGGTCTTTAGGCTTGCATTTTTATGAAACGTGGCGGATATTGCGTCATCATGGGCTCATTTTCTCTCTCGTTCATCATTCAAGCCTCTCAAGTATAGCGACTTGCCTTGTGAAAAAGTTGTCTTCGAGGTTCGTGTGTATATATATATAAAGCGGAGAATTGAAGGGGAAATGGCTTCTTTCATAACCAAGCCTATCAGCATAAGAAAACAAAATGTGACCTATGGCGTTGAGAGAATCGCCGTTCCTAGTGGGAGCCATCCTGCCCACGCCATTTCCAGCTTCTTCCTCGTCAGAAACACTACCCGAGGCCACCAAGAAATCGCCCAGATCGAGGCCAAGGAAGAATCTCGTAGTGGATCTGATGCATCACACGACGATTGACTTGACAAGTTGAATTTGGACAGACGAGACGGAAGTTAAAGGCTTGCCGCCATGGTCATGATGGGATGAAGCCTGATCCAAGAATGTTTCGGGTCGAAGGCCACCACGCGGCATGGGCAGGGGCGATGTGCTCACACGAGGCGGCTGCTCGTGTCAGATGCGGCGTGTGATCGGCGTCTCGGGTCTGTGGGGTCTTCTGCTCACTCTCACGCTCGTTGTGTCATGTGTTCGTGTCGCGTGTGGGTTACGTGTCAGGTCGATGGGTTCCTGTAGTGTAGCTGGTCAACCGCTTGTCGTGTCATGTGGGCGGGGTGGGGATGGCAGGAGGGACGATGAGGTCGAGTAGAATCTTTCAGTCTGGGCTTGCGTTGGTGGCTTGCGTTGGTAACTTCAAAACAGGCGTTAAAACTGTCTGTAATAAGCGCTTTCGTAGGATATTTTGTGCGCTTGGCTGAACTAAACCACCTATCAATTTTTCCTTTTTAGACCCATTGGAAATGGAGTGATTACCTAAAACCAATCAATGACGCAGCAGGAGGCGTACTCCAAGGTGACACGCAGATCCGCTTGGCGCACCCGAAATACCTCCTCGGCCTCGACAAGTTCATCGACGACAACTTTGCAAGGTAATAATGGCACGTTCCCTTGGCTCACTACGCTTCCAGATTTCCATGGTCTCGTGCATAGGCTAATGAAGTAGAGTCGCACTTGGTATATCAACTTTACAAGTGCAATGAGAGGCCGTGCAGCCTCCATCCTTATCGGTGGCATATGTTATGGAAGTGCAGGTCCATCCGCGCTGTTGCGGAGATAGCTGCCGGCTCGGGAAGCGTTGCCATAAAAGGAAGGTCAAGGCGAAGGGCAAAAGATGCGGCATAATCTTATAACCATCACCTAGACTCCAGGTGCTGTAGATTCACCTGTCTCTTTCAGTATTGTTACATACACATAATATGAATCGGCAACTTAGACATGAGACAGAAGTTCATGCAGTGGACCCATTACCTTTTCTCGGAGCTCACTTTTTGTCCTTTCTTGCCATTTTCTTGCGAAAAAGATATTAAAATAATTTACACTTCTGTCGGTTTACAAGCAAATGATACTGAGTGGCTATGAGCATGTGCGCGCGTGTTTAAGTTATTTTCCTTCCTTATGACGCCCACCGCGGTGCCTCAGTAGTTAGGGCGCTCATTGGGAAACAAATAGCCGCTGCGGTGGGAGCTTTTTTGGTGGAGGAAAAAAAGATGCCCGGTAAATGCGATATCAGTTGTTGTTGTTGCGACTGTAGTAAGAAGGAAAAGAAACTGCACGGGCCTTCTACTGGCTCTGTAGCGGAGCCACCTCAGCTGGCTGGTGCGGACAGGAGAAATTAGAAAAGAAAGGCGATGTCAGTGCACGCTAAAGAACCCCAGGTGGTCAAATATTCTGCCACTCTCCATTATAGTGTCGCTCCTAGTCAGTCATCTTCAGGAGTTAAAACCTATAAACCAAATCAAACCTCTTTTTATCTCGTGCCTGGAATGCTGGTGTTCCCTTAAATTCGAACGAGCTTCTCACCATGTTGTGGCGCCCAAATTTCACTTTAACTCGTGTTTGTGCTCATTTCTACGGATCGTGTCGCCAATTACGTTACATTGTGGTCACTGCTCTTGTTGCTTGAGAGAAATCCTCCCTATCGCTCACTTTTTTTATTTCCTCTACCCTTTCCTCGCTATCCCTTTATTTCCGCCGCCCCAGTTCAGATTCTTGAGATATAAGACAGCAGATACCGGGGCTGACAAGCATCTTTTCCTTCCTTTTGTGTATATAATAAAGTAACAACTACAATAACTCCAAGTTGTTTATAGAAAGCGCATCCGTACTATCGGTTGCTGTTTTGGTTTGGCTTGCAGTGTTTACCTACCCAAAAAGAGTCACACTATAGAGACACCGTAGCGAAGGGCTGCGAAAATTTAAACCATTGGAGCTTCTTCAGCGTACACTGATTGCGCACACTACTTGGACACCTGCTTCTCTGTTCTATTGAAAAGCGGGCATCGCGACCGGGATTGAACCCGCGTCCTTTTATTGAAGAGTCGAACGCCTAAGTCACTGTGTCTCCGCGTCAAGGCACAATACGGGTAGTGGCGAAAGCAAGACAAAGGCATGTCCAAACAATAGCTCTATTCTGCAGCAGTCAAGGACACTTGAGCTCCAGTCAACTGCCCGAACCGATATCTCACTGACTGACCGCCCTGGAAGAAACGCCGAGGATAGAAAATTTTTTTGAAATTCCCTTTAATGAGCAACAGCGATTGACAATCGTGAGGTAGTTTCTCTCTTAACGGTTCTTATCTATGATATGGCTCGTTTATTTCACTTTGTGGCGGTACAGCATTAATGTTTCGTCGAAATATGGAGTGCACTACCAGCTTTTGCAGTGTGTGCTAACAATTTCGACGAACTGGAGCCTCCCAAGGAATTTTCGTGTCCCGACAAGGTTTCGCTGAGGCCAGCTTAGCTAACGTAAAAAATGGGCGAACGAGAACGGAATTCCCTACACCACGCCAATCTTGCACTGCACGCGTTGAGCGCCGTGAGGCAAGGTACACCCTTGTGACACTACAGGGAAATTCTGAGTTCGGAGTGTTTACCGTGGATAAGGCAACAAGAACGCCACCGTTCTAGCCTCCTTACGTTTCGCTACTGAGCGGGTGTAGACGTCGGTATTGCAATTGCTGTAGCGCTCTGTTCCACAGTGCTGAATGCTATTTTAGTTCTCTCCAAAACTACAATAAAGCTTCCCTGCGACCAGACTAGTCTTTAAAACGCTGTATTATCCACACAGGTGGGTTGACTCACATCGAAGGACAGACCCAGCTGGCCCCTTATATCGGCAAATATTAATTTTAATCAATGCCTCGAGAACATTGCAGGGAAACCATGATATATTTAAAATTTTTGTTTTTTTTTAATCCAGGAACATTTTGCAGCGCCGTTGGTAATATGTGCATTTGAAAGACTAGATAACAACTTTTCAAACGAGGGCAGAAACGCCGCGAAAATTGTATACCGCACTCACATTCACGATTTGAAAACACTGTTCTCGGCTCCCTTAAACAACACGCATTTCTAACGCACTGTAGAAAATGATTTGCTCTCTTTATTAGACCACAGCTCAAAGCACATTTTAAAATAAATTCTTCGCAAGTCTAAGGATTGAAGGATACAAAAATGAGAAAAATATAATTCGTTAAACCACTGGGTTTGCACGGTTCGCACGCATCTGTCTTGAGTCGCTAGATCCAGCTCCTTCGGCTGCCGGCCACGAAGGAAGAAACAACATCCTGACGTGGCGATGTTTTTTGAAACTGTGTTGAATGCCAAGCTTCAAAAGTTGGCATAAACATCCTAAGTTCGGTAAGAGTTAAACACGAGGGGAAGGACCGCCACAGAAAATTTCTGTTTTCTGTGACGGTTTTGAAGAATGAACCCTCGTAAACGATGATTGGGACGGTGCAATTGAATCCGGAGAGTGGATGTTCTGCGTAGTGGCAGCAACGACACGAAAATCGTGAGCGGAGTTTTATATTATGCTGCAGGCTTAGTGACCAGGAAACTAAGGAAACGGTTTCCCTGCTGAAAATGCGCAGAGTCCCTTTTCTGTGACAGAGCCAACAATGTAATAAGCGTCCTTTAAACAGTGCAAGAAGAGCAGAACACTGATGGCCTGAACATTGGCTAAACAACCTAACTTTCTGATTGCTGCACAGGACATTTTTTCAAAGGATATGAACAATTGCAACGCGTTCTGTCGCGACAGCCCGAACTCTTCCAGGCAACAATGAAACTGCGCACTGACTCAAGCGCGCTGGAGGATATTTTGCATGTCCTGGGCACGCATACACGTGACATAAAAGTGACGTGTTGTCTACGTCTTTCCTGCGTGTCTTTCTGGTGCTTTTTTTTTAAATTATACTTGGAGGGAGGGAGAGCGGGCTTGAGTATATCTATCGATAGTCCAATGCATGGGAAGGATGAAAGGAGAGGCTTGAAGGGACGACCGTCGGAGCGCGTTCAAACGAGTGACGGCTTTGATCTGTCGTCTTGCGATGAAAGCATACAGCAAGCAGCACGCACGCTTTTAGCGGTGCGGAATGGAGGGGCGGGCGAACTGTCTAATGCAACGGCGTTTTCAAAAGAGACGGCTTGAGGCTGGAGCTGCCGCTCGCTTAATTGGTTGTGTAACTGTGTGCGCGGTCAATGTCACCCCACTGCTGCAGTGGCCTGAGCGGTACCAAAGGCGGCGCAAAAGATTTCTCTGGGCTCAATCGGCAGCTTTTCCACCTGAAGCTACGCCCGTTATGTGAAACAGATAAAGGGACGGAAATCTGTTCGTCCATAAGCTAAGGAACAGCTTGTACAATTTTACGCTTAATGCCAACGTCAATGTTTACGCGCCCTTTAGAAGATGCTTCGAGCAGAGTGCTTCCAAACTTTGAGTATTGACCGTTATTCTCCTCCACTACGAAACTACATGTGTATGGGCGTATGCGCGAGCGCGTGTGAGCAAATAACTAATGCGTAGCTCTTTCAACCGCAGACGGTCATCACTCTTGCAAGTCTTCATTACAATGAGGAAAGTAAGCTCACAATCCTTGCGCACTGCGAAGATTCACTCTCTGCGTCGCTTTGTATGCCAGTTTTCCCGCCTAACTACTGGAAGAAAAAAACGAAAGCGAAATATTGCGAACGCAGCGACAATTGCTCCTCTTCGACTGAACAGCACTCCTTTCTCAAGCAAAAAAAAAAAAAAACCAATTCCATAAGATACATATACGTTACGCTGCGTCACCCACGTGTCTATCACTGTGCTCCCTGGACCTGCAAAAATATTCTCCCCGAGTGCGCGCCTTCCGTGAGAAAGCGACGAGGGCGGCATCTGGCAGCAGTCGTAGGCCCCGTTCACACTAGTGGGAATTTTTCCGCAGCGGCGTAGCGGTGACGGCGCCTCGCAGCAGCTCTTCGGAATGACGCTTACAATACGCGCATCTTCCGCGGCGTTTGACCTAGAATAAAATAAAGGATGCGCCGAGAGAGGACGTTAACAAGCAGAGGGAGGAAGGAGTAATCTAGTTACATTAGCATAGGCGGAAAAGCGCGCGCTTATCAGTGTCGCCATCTTCTTGTAGTCACGTGTCGCTCACGAAGCAGCTGCCTTCGCCGGAGGGTCACATAATTTGGAATGACGTCACGGTCCGCTGTTGGCTTCGATTGGCTACTCCGTTCTGCGGAACGAGAAAGATAGCTACCGACTCCATCGTTGAGCTGAACATAGAAGAAACCAGCCTGAAAAAAAAAAAAAAGAGTACTTCGGCGGCAAGCGGCGTGCGGAAGACCTCCTCCATTTCGCGTTTTCCCGCTAGTTGTAGTGTGCCTATAGCAAGTAGTCAGCGCCCGTGACATTTTCCGGTTACGGGAGAGAAGCAAGCTTTTCCTAAACTTCTTCGCTGCGTGCTCATCACTAATATTTATTGTAGCATCAGGTAATGTGTACGGATTTGTTAGATTTTTGCAGCTGCAATGTGCAGCATGTCCGCGAAGCATTCAGTTCCACCGTGTGCACTAACTATATTTAAGCTAACTGTATGTTTTGAGTATAACGCTGCATTTAACGAAGCTATGCCGGTATTTTGGTCAAAAGCGGCGCTTGCTAATCGAACGACTAACGCCATTAGGCAACTTAAGTGGGAACCGCCACGCCCATCTCACACACACAAAAAAAAAAGACTAACAAAAAACAACTTTTTGTTGCATGGAGATTGCTGTTGCCGCCGCTGTCTATGACACTAAAGGAGCACTAAAATGCTTATGAATGAACTATAACTACCTATAACTATAAAATGGTAGAATGTGGCTCGCGTGGCAAATCGTTCAGATCATGATAGGCGCGTGGAGGCACACAAATAAGGCCGTAAGCCGATGACGAACGGCGAAGGGAAAACAGATGAGCAAGACTTCACGGCAATATTACGTTGCGCCAGTTATAGTGCTCAAGATTATAACAGGGTGCCTCAGGTAACTTTAGCCCCAAATGTTACGAAATGTAACTTTTGAGGCAGACCAGTGGAACCAATCGTTGCATAGCGCTGTCAGCCGTCTTGCTCAACACACTCAATGTTTTGTTTTGCAATTATATATTCAGTTATTAAGATATTTTTTCTGAACTATAGGAAATGTGTATTGCAAATTTGGAGATTATTTCACGAAACCTCAGTTTAAATCATTTTCGATTACAGAAAGCTCGCATGTCTCCTTTTCAACTCCAAAGAAAGCCTGCGAGATGCAAAAATATCACGTGACTGACGCAATAACGCGCTACGATTGTGCTCCTATCAATCGGGTTTTGAGGGAACGAATTCCGTCGTGGACTTGGCTCCGCAGCCCAGCTGCAGCGGCAGGTTCATATATCCGGGATGGTTTCTTCATACCGTTTAGCCAGTCGGCGCACGCGACTACGGAAATAGCAGCGGGCGCGGCGAGGTCGCTGCAACCATCATCAACATATCAGTTTGCGGCTGTAACTAGGCCGTCGAGTCACCGCTGCAGCTGATTTGGTTCACTAAAACCCTGATTGAGAGCACCACAATATTGGCCCATGAATGCGCTAGTCACGGGGTTATTTCTTGTATTTCGCAGGCTTCCTTTGGAGATCGGAAAAAGGTACATGCGAGGCATTCGTAATAGCATTAATGAATAATTAATCGCAAAGTAAAAATGGCCTTTGATGCGCAATACGGCTGGCAGCTGTATAAAAGTGGTTTCCATGGTCTACCTTAAAGGTTTCATTTTTTAACCCTTGGTTAAAGTTAGCTGGGACACACCTATATGCTTTACATTTTGTGGAACGCAGATTTCTGTGCCATTGCTTTTTTAAATTTCCGCTTTGAACAGACAGGTTCACGAACAATAAATTTGAGCAGCTGATCCCTCAAAGCTGCGTGCCGAGGAAAGTGAAACTCAATGCTATTCGAACGCTCTTTGTTCATCGAAAGTAGCCGAAGCCAATGAAGTCTCCTGCCAAGCATAAGATAGCGGCGCTTCACCTTTTGCCTCCTCTTTGAGCCGCGGGCGGAATCGAAGGAGGGTTACCTGGCTCGGTAGTCGAGTGCTCTAACCACTGTGCCATCGCGGAGGGGTGGATCATTAAAGTGGCTGCTCGTTTGCTGCAAATTTTGTAAAGGTGAAAAGAAAAGGCGAGAATCACGCTTTACTTGTTGTCTCCATACACATTGAAGTTCGCTTATTCCGATATAAATTACCTCTGACTGGCTCTCTCAGTGGCCAGTATAAAGCTGGTAGTGGTAGCTTCTGCTCTGTTTTTCGTAAGGTATAGAGCACCAAGCGTGCTATTATGTGCTCCCGTACGCCACACATGCAAGCACAGATGCGATCTCTTGTAGAAGTCTTGCACACACCTGGAAACGTCTCTGCCATTCTTTTCAAGTTGACAGAAAAGGGTGCTCTGACATGCATCAGGCGATCGAGTTAAGTCTGCTCAGCGGAGCTCTTGACTAGGCCGTCTATATCGACTGTCCGCTTGTGCAGCTTTATCGGTAGCTCACAACTCAGTCGCACCTCTAAGACATCTACGTACAAACTGCTGGTGGATCATTCGTTAAGTACCCTAGCTGTAAGCTTTGAGTCCTCTTGCGCACTTTGGCCGGTGGCCGATGTCAGACTTACACAAGAGGTGAAGATGGGCGATAAACGTATACCTCGACGTCGCGCGTTAGATATGGTGCAGTACCTGCCAACTAATAAAGGGAGCTCCATGCCCTTTGCACATTTTTTATTGATATAGCGTAACCAGTTAGAAAACAACTCGAAAAGACAAAGACAGAAATAAGCGCTCAAAAACTCGAAACCTACTGTCAGCGCTAGCTCCAGAGCGCATTTTCTAGTTATACACTTCGTAGAGGCAGCTATACGGTCGACAAAAACTTGAGGGTCTCTTAGATGTTTCTTAAGAGCAGAATGGCGAAAGCCTACCCTTTATTTCCTATCCTTTGCGTATCAGTGTTTGCCTCTTATCGGCGTTCGTTGCAGTCCTACATATAATAATAATTGGTGTACAGGGAACGAAAGGCGCAGTATCTGTGACACTTCCTTCGGTAATGACGCATGCCGTTCCTTGACGGCAATTAAAGTGTGGGATTGCAGATGGCAGGAACGTTAGACAAGGAGAACACATCTCGCGGAATCTCGCGCGCAGATTCAACACCTCTTATTAGGAAGCGCTGAGAGATCTCGCACACAACTCTCGTACACGGCATTTCGTTCCGTGAGCATAGAAAGGCTTTCGCCTTATAGTCTACAGGGACCAAATGAAGACAAGTCCACTTGTTGAAACGTTGGCTCGGCTTACGAACTGAGGCTCCCATTCTACCTTCGTTCAGTGCTCTTTCATGCTGCGGGTGCTGAGTCTTTAGCGTTATGTTTGCTGAGCTGTCATGGGTATATTTGCACCTTCCAAACCAAATCAAGGCGAAACGCAGAGGCGTCAGTGTGTGGTGCGATGTCAGCGCACTTTAAAGGTCCCAAGGTGGTCGAAATTACTCCGCTTGGCGCCGACTTCAAACCGCCACAATGCCTTCTACTTTCTTCGCTCCCTCATAAATATAGGGGAAAAAATCCCCTAACTGTATATTATTCCCGGGTACCAGAGTGGTAAACCTTAAACCTCCGTTAAAAAAGAGAATCAGAGGAGCGATAGGAGGCCGCTCGTCATAGCTCACAACCGGAGCTACAGCTCCGCATCATGGGCTAGGCTTTGAAGGTCACCGCGACCCAAATGTGCTCGGTCATCTAGACAGATTCGAGGGCCTGTCGCCGTTTTGTCCCTCCCATTCCCCATTCTCCACCCTCGTCCATTCGCCTAAGTTGCTCAATTAAAATTTTGCCGCCACCAACACTCCGTAGCCTGCACTACTGGATTTCGTCCTCACTTTCATCTTTGACTTCCACCTTCCCCCATTCCATTATGGTGTGTTCTAGGTGCCCACAGAACAATTGTGAAATATAAAACACCTACCCTTTCCGGTAAACAAATTTGGAACGCCGCTGATCCTGCTTTACTGTCTGTGTGGTGCGACGTTCAAGGAAGCGCCAAATGGAAGGTGCAGCACGGATCCCTAGGTCGGACACCTGGCGGGGTCAGCTTCCTACTGCATGAATTGCTTGGTGAAGTTATTTGTCATGACCGAATGTAACGTCATGATGAGTTCTGCTGATTAAGGCGAAAGCCTTTGTAGAGTCATGGAACGAAATCCCGCGCGCGAGAGTTGTGCACGAGATCTGTGCATCGGATCTGCTCGCTGATAGGGCCATTTGTTTAACCTACACCAGCTACACCAGTGTAGGAAATTTTATATACCTACAATGAATTTTTTCTGCACTGGTGTAGGTGGTGTAGGTTAAAAAAATGGCCTAGATGTGTCACTTGTAAGCAGAACGTTGCTTGTAAGTCATCCTGTGGACGTCATTTGAATAATAACAATGCGGCCTCAACTGGGAATCGAACAACCTCCACCCCTTCGACCAACTGCGCCGCGCTCGGGATCGTGAAATGCACATAATTCTTCTTGTCTACCGTGAGGATGATAGTAGCACTGATTGGATTTTGTTGATAATGAGAGGAAAAGTGATGCTCCGTGCAGCAGCAACGCTCCGGCTTTCGTTTTTCTGCAATGTAGATTCCATAGCGCTCTCAGAATTTTCGGGCATAACTGAATGTGACGTGATGGCGTCCCAGCTGGTAATGACGTCACGTCCGTTCATGGAAGATAGCGTCTGCACTAGCTGAAACTATCACTAACTACCACTATTATTACCGGCCGCTATCTATCATTAAGGGGAGGAGGAGATAACTTTTATTACCCGACAGAAATGAAACCTCGCCCTCTCGTCACTAGGCTGGGGAAACAGGAGGCACCGCCATGGATGCTGCTCGGAAGATCTCACTGATAGCTTTAATGGTTAACAGAACCCTGCCGAATCTCGCAAGGTAGTGGGAACCTTCTCTCGGGCGCACGCACGTGCTGATGGACGAACAGTCATGTGCCTGTAAAGGCTTACGCTTTAAAGCGAGAGGAGCGTTGGCGCAGGAGGTGAGAAGCATGGCACCCGTGTGCTGTGCGACTCTCATAGCCTGAGTCACTTTGGGAGGTTAAACCCCACAAGCCAAACTATTCTAAAACTGCTAAACGTGTTAGATTAATGAGGTGTTTCACGAAGCGCAAGCTCATTTGCCGTTGACGATACCCACCTGAGTACCTAAGTGAAGTCGTTTGGACAGGTGCCTTCTTACCTCTGTCGCACTTCGAGAAGCGTCTGAGGCAGACGCACAACTACCGCTGAAAATATCATTTTACAAAGAAGCTGCAGTTAATCCGTTCAGCCTGCCAGAATTCATTCGAGACCTTTGTCCCTGTCACTACGCATTCGGTGCAGCGTCAGCCTAGCTCCGCGCGACACGATCCTTAGCGTCTTTTGCTGCTGACTGGACAACTTCGTTTTGCGAAGCAGACTTCCCACCAGTGCTTTGGTTAGGGCCATAGCATGCAGCACTTCGATCTCGCTCCGTCTGAGTTGTCATACGCTGCTTTTTTCCCTTCATTTAAACGTGGTTTCAAAGCTCCGTTGGAAACGGTTAAAGAGTAGCCGAGTGGCTTTAGTGATCACAATGTCATGCGGCCCTCATTACCTGTGTCCGTGCCTCATGATGAGGAGTTTGAAATGGCATGGCAGCCATTAGGGCTCCCATGTTATATATCACATGTCACATCATATGTCCACATCTTTTGCAGGGATAACCTCTTCGTCGCTAAGCTGAACGTACTGATGCAGATCGAAGCTTTGATTTTCGCCTATGGCCGCCTCGCCATCAAGGGATTCACTGAGAACTCCGGACCCCTTTGCGTCCTGCACACTGACCGCATCTTGCCTGGCGTGCTCGGGCACAATACCTTCTACGCCCGAGCCCTCCAGTTCGGTGCACCGACTGGCATCAACCCAGGGGGAACCAATGCCAGCGCGGTACGGATAGAGCTTTTGTTGCTGCCGCGTTCCCAAAACCGTAGGGCAGTTTGTCACATGATATAGCGAATCATGATGTAGTACCAAATATAAGCTTCAGCGAGTTATGTTGCGACGAAATCCTTTGAGTGAGGACTGATTGGAAGGAATATGCTGTAACAGAAAACGGAGAGAAGTGATGCGGTTCTAAACTGAAGAAATACATGTTAGCTTACAAACCTAAAGCTGATGGCGTGCACCAAGGCACGGACCGGGCAAATTTTTATAAGATGAATATTTAGAAACGCGTATAAAAAGCTGAAATTCTTAGAGGTATCGCTATTCGCCTGTGGGTACTAATTGACATATATTATGAGAGACACATATCACTGCACCACTGCTAAGAAAGTTTCTTAATGAGCAATGCACTCATGGTAAAAGGTGCTAAAGTTTCGAATAATCCGGCTATACTGTAGTAAGCTGGCCGCAGTTGTCAGCTTGGCGAAGTTACTTCATTGAAGAGAATGTTTTCCACATCCGAGTTCAGTCGAATTCGTTGTAAAAGGCGGATAATTTTCTGTGCAGCCGCCGCTTCCAAATATACGGTTGCACCTAAGATAATAGAGCCATCAGTAGCTCGCGCGGAGGGGAATTAAATTGGGTGGTGTTAAACTGGTAAAAAAAGGAATCACATAGTGTGGCTGTAAAGACGGGAATGTGCAATGTCAGTGGTGGGGCGAGAGGTTGAGGACGCGGTCAGAATAGGGATAAGTTCATACGTCACATCGATGTTGTTGTGGCTGTAGGAAGAAGGAAAAGAAAATGCAGGGGCCTGCTACTGGCTCTGTAGCTGAGCCACCTCCGCTCCCTCGTGCGGACAGGAGAGAAAGTAGAGAAGAAAGAAAAAGAAGAGGGAGAGGAAGACGCGCGCTGCAACAGCCGTCATCCACTACCGAAGCGGTGGCGGGTGCAGTGACGGCCTACAACAGATACAAATTCGGTGGCAGGATAGCCCCTGCCGCAAGCGGTGTCGACCGACCAGTCCCAGCCCCATAGGGCCTAGAGCAGCCACCCTTCACTACCTCCTTCCCCCTGTCACATTGATTGATTGCTTGATTAAAACTTTAATTTCCACCGATTTAGGAGGCCCCCTACTCCCCGCTCCTGGCACGCAGGCCTGAGGAACGAGGGCTGGAACCTCCGCGACTAAGGACTGGCGAATATACATTGGTTATTCGCGGCCTCAGCCGCCAGACGGATGGCTTTTTGCTGGTCAGCGGGGACGTCGCTTCGCAGCAGGGTTACCCAGGCTTCTCTACTTTTAATGCTGTCCCTAGCGCCCGGAGTCTTAGGGCATTCCCAAAGTATATGGTCAAAGGTGCCCCTCGCTTCGCAGGCTTTACATTTATAATTTTCTCTCTCATATATCTGGGTGTGAAACAACCGGACAGGGTTTGAGAAATTTCCGGCTTGTAATTGCCGCCAAGCTATGGCCTCTTTATATTCAAGCTAGAATCCGGTGGCGGCATCAGACGTCTTCCTAATCTATCATTTTCGATTATTTCTTTATAGGTTTGCAAACGTTCGTCCATCGCCTGTCAGTGGGGCGGCTCCGCGTTTGCCCGGAAGTAGAGATCTCGGGCTAGATCATGGGCCGCCTCGTTGCCGGGGACGAACGTGTGTGCTGGGACCCAAATTAGGGTGATTTTGCGATCAATTTTAGTTGCAGCTTTTAGAATTCGGGCGGCTTCTTGTGAGACCCTGCCTTTTCCGATATTCCAGAGGGCAGTTTTACTGTCGCTAAAGATCAATCTAGCCTTCGTTCCGACGCAAGCGAGCGCTATTGCGACCTCTTCAGCCGTGTCTATGTTTCTACTTCGGATGGTGGCGGAGACGACTGGTGCGCCGCTACCATCGACTACCGCGGCGACTGCTGCCCTTGATCGGCCGCTTGCAGCGTCTACGCAGGCATGCAACCACTTTTACTCTGAATTCTTTTGTTCTTTTAACCAGTGCTTCTGCTCTCTTCTCCCGTCTCTTCTTGTGGTATTCTGGGTACATGTTGCGGGGGAGAAGACGAACAATGATGTTCTCGAGACATTGTGGTGGTAGGGCAACCTTGTAGGCTGTGCCCCTATCTGTTTTTTCGACCCACCCATTCTAAGATGGTTCGACCCGTGCTCGACCTACTTAATCTCTCATGTTGGGCGATTCTCACCGCTTCAGAAAGTTCCGTCCAGCTATTATGCACTCCCATTTCTATTAGGCGTACCGTAGAAGAGGAGATGGGTAGACCCAGTGCCCTCTTATCTTTTTCATTGGTCCTGATGCTGAGGAACCGTGTGGCATAGCATATTCGGCTTATTATGTATGCCTGCACCAGTCTCAAGAGGCTTCTCTTTTTGAGGTCTCTGCCTTTGAATGCAATCCTCCTAGATATCCTTGTTACTTGCGTCGCGTAGGTAGTGAGTTTTTTATCGTTCCGTCGTTATACCCCTCCTCTTGAATAAAAAGTCCGAGGATTCTGATTTGCTGGACTTTTGGTACGGTTTTTGGTTTTCCCGTCGACATTTATTTTTACGTTATAGTCGTCCTTGCACCTCATTGATTTTGGGTTACATATGAAAATTTCGGATTTTTGCGGAGAGCACGCAAGACCCCTTTCGGCCGCGTCGGACACAATGGTGTCCGCCGCCGCCCGTAGACGTTCCTCTATGTTGCCGTCACTGCCATTGTTCATCCAGAGATTAACGTCATCCGCGTAAATGCTGAACTTTAGTTCTTTTATGACTTTAAGAGCGGCGGGAAGGCCTCTCATCACCACGTTAAAGACGAAGGGGGAGAGCACCGAGCCTTTCGGCGTTCCTTTACTTCCCAGGTGGACAGTGGGGGATTCTATCTCCTGAAACTTTAGTTTCTGCGTCCTGTTTGTCAGGAAATCTATTACGTAGTTATATGTCCTCTCGGCGACTTCTAATTCCGGCCGTCCCGCGAGAATTGCCTGGTGTTTTAACGTTGTCAAATTCTTTTGTTAGATGTAGTGCTATAATTACCTTTGCGTCTCTGGATTTTGAGTCAATTATGACATGTTGTAATCGGGGCATTCGATGACTTCGCGCGTCATGAGAAGGACCCCTATAGGGGGACAAGCTTAGTCGAGAGGGTGAAACAGCGTGCAAGTGACCATGCAAGAACCGGGGGCTCTGGATCAAAAAAGATACGGACACGGCGAATATCGAAGGCAGACATCTGGGAAGTTTGAGAGGCGAGGATCCGATTATGGGCTACTACAGGGTGCGCTTGAGTGGGTTTAACAATGGCGTGACGTTCGTAGGTGGTTATGGAGCGGCCAGAAGCCGGCACTAGCACATCCAATTTTAGGCGGGTTGCCTACGAAAGAGCAGGAAGGATTATAACCAGTCGTGTCATGCATCGAAAATTGTTAGCAAATATCATTTATGGCAACGCGAGGTCCCAGGGTTCGTGATCAGGTGAGACATACATGGATAACACATCTGTCAGCGTCCAGTTGAAGAACTCTGTGAGCCCGTTCGCTTGAGGTTGGTACGCGGTTTCAGCGTATGCTTCGTAGAGTATAAATGCTGTGTGTCTTCAATAACTCGGGACAAGTAGCAGCGACCGCTATCTTTGATTAATTGGCGGGAAGCTCCGTGATGAATGACTATGTGTAAAAGAAAATCAGCGACATCCGTAGCGCAGCTCGTGGGTAAAGTTTGTGGGATGCCATAGCTTGTCGCATTATTGATTGCCACCGCAATGATCTTTATTCTGCCCGTGACGTCGGGAGCGGGCCAACAAGGTCGAGCCCAAAACGATATGACTGTTTCAAGGCACGTCAATAGGTTGAAGACGAGCTGGTGGCCTCGATGGTTTCTAGACACGTGTCGCAAGCTGGGATTTAGCGCGGTATGCTGGGATATAGTCCATGCCCCCCAAAAAACAACGCCATATTCGGTCGTAAGTTCGAGACAACCCCGAGGTGGCCAGCTGTCGGAGGTCGTGGAGTTCTTCAATAACAGAGCAGCATAGCTGCTCGGGTATCATAACAGAAAGTGTGGGCTGTTAGTATGTAGGTTATGGCGGCAGAAAACACCATCCTGTGTAACAAAAAGCTGCAGAGTAGAACTCGATCTTCCAGAGGTCAGACTATCAAAGATGGGCCGCAAAGATGGGTCATTCCGCGCGCCTATGTTGATGCGATAGGAAAGGGCGAAGATGCAGGAAATGGCCTCGGTGTCGCCAAAATCAGGAGACTCTACAGGGTTGCGAGCCCACAGTAGACGTCTTGAGGAAGACACCTCAACTTGTGCACTACATTGTACGCGTATTCTTGAAGGCCTAGCACCAAGTGACGAAGACCCCCGGAGGAATCTCTCAGCGATGAAACCAACAAAGTACATGATGGTCCGTTACAGCTACAGTTCATACAAGGGCGAGGCACTAGCGTTCAGTAACGGAATAATTGCGTTCAGTGTTGGAGAAAAGGCGGTTGGCACAATCTATGACATGGTATTCACTGAGGGCGAGGCTTTCACATTCAGCAATATAGTGCGTTCAGCGCTGAAGAGAAGGCGGCTAGCACAAGCGATTATGTCGTTTTACCGCGGTGGCGCTGGACCAGCACTACATCGATCCCATATCTTCTGGAATCTGAACCTCAATGGGATTGAGGAACTCTGCCAAGCGGCCGCTAACACCATGAGAAATCACACTCCTTGCACACACCCGCCACAGTATTCTGTAGATCCCGGCACAAGAAGGCATATAGGGCAATGAGGCGGCTCACAGGATAGCTCTATGTCATACATTCCGAACCCCGTCAACGTCCACCTCCGAACTATCGTCTCCACTAACATACAGCGAAATAATAAACTACCATCAACTGTATCGCAGAACATACGTAGATCCCCACAAAAACCTCACTCATCAGGAAGCCACTATATGGCGAAACATGCAGGCCCGCACACTACCAAACCCAACTTGACACAATAAGATTTGGCCAGCGCAATACACCACAAATGCATGTCCGGCCTGCAGAGAGGTATCCGACATCCTTTGGAACTGCCCCAAACAACGTAAATCACACGGTTCATAGAAAATTAGGCATGAGCAGTGGGAGGCGAAGCTGGCTCACACAGAGCTTCCCTTTCAGCGCCAACTGATTGGCCAGGTCTGACTTTATTTACACTAGGTAATTACGCGGGTGGTTTCTTGGACCTGTGTGAACCACCCGCGTAATTACCTAGTGTAAATAAAGTTTATTCTCTCTCTCTCTCTGACTGTGGCAAAAAGCTGAAATTTTCCCTGCTGCCAAATCGTTCTTTCTGAAGAGCTATTCAAGGACAATTATTTCTACTGTACATAGGCGTTTATAAGAAGCCGCAGGGCGCTATCTGACAGAGAGGTTCCGGGTAGAGCAGCGTCGCGAGGATACTAATGGTGCGGAAAATTTCCAAAGACAGAAACAGTCCTTTCACTCAGCTCGCTGGGACGTCTGCTGGTGGCGGCTTCTCTAAACTCACATCTTTAAAATGGCGTAAAACGTGGTCGTGTCTTCAGGTGGAAGTGCAGAAAAAAAACCACCCCTTTCAATTCTTATTTATTCTGACGAGAAGGATTCGTCCGCGCTTGTTTAAAAAAACTCGCTGTCGAGGAATTCCTCCCTCTAAGTAGAACAGGCCGTCTCTTGGAAGAATATTTCCATCTGCGTACTTTGGTTTTCCCTTTTAAATTACATTCTAAAGTTTCCACTATTGCACATGGTGGTTGTCATGTTATGCGGATGAAAAAGATGCATTCTGCAGAGATTAAACTCATGCAGAAATTAGGAACAAGATTGCTACAGCTAAGACTTGCGATTTCTTTTTTTTTTCCGCACTTGATGTTGGCCCGTAATTTTTTCTTTTGATTAATATATTTTATTTGAGGCGAACTTCCAGGAACCCATCACAACAGTTCGGCATGCCAGAGTGTTTTTGACTGTTCTTTAGGTGTATTTGGCGATCTAGCATCGTGACGCTTTAAGTCTGCTACGAATTTTAAAAATCAGCTGTATATGCGTATAAAAAAATTGCCGATGATTACGTTTCTTCCTAATGCGAAGTTTGAGCGCACCTCATCAGCTCTTTCACTTTTTCGATAGATTGAGGAAAATATCTTGAGCAAGACACGTATGTACAATTACAAACAACTTTGTTTTTATTTTCACACGTATACCTTCAAAAAGCGCTCCATTATGTCATTAAAGAAGCTTTGTGGTCGGAGAAATGAAGCGAGCAATTAAGTTATCGAGAAGTTGCGGGAGACGGCGCGTGGACACATAGCAACGTTGCGCGACAAACAGATAGCAACGACTGACTGATACCGTTGACGCCGCTAGCGTGTATAGCGAACGTGACTCACGCACCGTGATCCGCTAATAGCGAGCCGCAGTTTCGGCAACCGGATAATTGGTTCACAGGAAAGGAAAGGCGCAGTATTTGTCACACTTGTTTCTGTGGACACCTGAACCGCGCCGTAAGGGAAGGGGGAAGGTGGGAGTTAAAGTGGAAGTAGAGAAAGAGGAGTCGTAGTGGAGGGCTACGGAGTAATTTCGACCACCTGCGGATCTTTAACGTGCGCTGACATCGCACAGCACACGGACGCCTCTTCGTTTCGCCTCCATCGAAACGCAGCCGCCGATTCGGCAACCGGAGAGCCCCCTCGCCGCCACACAGAAAGAGAGAGGAGGAGGGAGAGAGAGAGAGAGAGAGAGAGCGTGTAGCAATCCGATCACACACTGATACTGATTGTTATAGGAAGGGGAAGGCGCGGTAACTGTCTCACTTGTTTTCTGTGGACACCTCAATCACGCCGTAAGGAAAGGGAGGGAGGTGGGAGTGAAAGTGGAAAGAGAGAAAGAGGAGCCGTAGTGGAGGGCTACGGAGTAATTTCGACCACCCGTGGATCATTAACGTGCTCTGACATTGCACTGCACACGGACGCCTATTTGTTTCGCCTCCATCCAAACGTAGCCGCCGAGGTCGGGTTCGAACCGGGTTACTCCGGCACAGTAGTCGGGCGTCTTACCACTGCACCACCCCGGCGGGGCCCAATCCGATAACACGCGCGGTCGCCGCCACGGAGGAAGAAGCGGGAGGGGGTGGGGGAAGGAGCGCGCGCTGCCCCAGCAGCGGAGCTGGTTACAGGGACAACGCCGCCAACGCCGACGCCAACTACGGCGCGAAACGCAGGAACGGGCGCTAAAGAGCTGCGCTCTAAAAAAGCAGTGCGCCTACCTTTTCTCCGAGTTCGCGATGGGACAAATATCTTTCCTGTCGCTTCGCGCCTTCTGAAAACCAGTTCGAGGCGTGACTTCAATAATGATGGCATGCTTTAAAATATTGGGCCTGAGGACACCGCTGTATGTTTAGATACTGCAGCGAATAAGTTTAACTTAGCAGCAGGGAGACGTTGAGTGGCTGGCCGGCAGAGTAGAAACTGCCTAGCTAGTAAACGAGAGCCCAGTTTATGATAAAAAACAGTGTCTTACGTCCCGCCCTTACACTTTGTGTAGATGCAGTGACAAATGCGGGCATCTTTTTTCTGCACGGAGACTTTGATTCCTTGGAGGAACGCCGAGCAGTGAGGCATTGGACTAGCTGCGAATGTTTTCGGGTTGCCGAGTGGCGGCGCCTTGCCGTCGAAGATTGTCGTAACTATGGCACAGGGTGATGGCATCACCAATGGCGCCGGGCTCTTCGACCAGTGACACCTGGAAAGCGCCTTCATGCGTGGTTTCCCAGATGTGCCGATTCTTGTCGCTATCGGTCATCAAGAAGCCGACGCGAAGACAGAAGTCTAAAATGTCTTCGATGTAACTTGTGCAAGGCTGCCCGGTCTGCTGCGCCCGTCCGAGCAAATGGTGCTCTCTGCAAAGTTTGGTGACTACAGGGCGACCAAGGATATCCGCGAAGCGGGCTTTCAAGGTGACCCAAGGTTGCTCGCCTTTATGATTGGAGTACCAGAGCTTGGTTACTTGCGTTAGGTAAAAAATACCTTGTTTGGCTCGAGGGATGAAAGCCGATTCTCAACGTCTTTATTGCTGATTCCGTGAAGCTTGCGGATGCCGCAAAGTACCTGGGGCGAAGCTTTGTAGTCCAAGCAACGGAAAGGGCAGGGAACGCGAGGCTGGAGCTGGTACTGCCGGAGGCAGTCATGGATGTGAGGAGCTGGCGGCTGCGGAGCCTCGGAGTGTAAAGATAGCATTCGAACTCGCGACCCGCAAGAAATGTGGATGGATGAAGCCGCCGCTCCCGTGTTTTTCTGTCTCTAGCTGCTAAAAAAAGTACCTCTTTGAACTGTTGGCCCACATCAGTACCATCGCCGCAGTGGACGTTAGATCGTCCACGTCGACCATTTGAAGCCATATTATGACTAAGATATCCGTTTGCCGTCTTGAAGCTCCAGGGTGCCTCCTTCTTTGCTAATGGGGCAAGATTATAGCGAAGAAGTTGAGCTTTCAGCACAGGCGCATGCAGACGGAAAATGTGCCTTCCTGCATGATTACGAGCTGCGAAAGCTCTTTCACAGCTCATTTTCCGGCAGCTACCAGTATTCTCAGTCCCGCCTTACAGTGCACCTCAGGTCGTATGGGTCAAGGCATATGATGACTGCTCGCGTAATTCTTCAAGTCTTGCAAATGATGCAGCAAGATGCAAGAAATGGTCAGCGTTGTTCTTCCTCACCGCCAGCGTCTAGCAAGCAATGAATTTATGTAGTAAAAAGGCAAATCCTCCTTGGCTTCTAAGACCAATTGCAATAAAGTTGTCCGCTGGATAAATAATCACTATGCGGTACGGAGGGGGTGGGGGGGGGGGGGGCATTATTTGTATTGTTGAGCAGTAAGCCCTTATAAATGCAGCTTTATTCTTGTAACCATGTGCAAGATATGGCTTTAATCTACAAAATTTTCGACGCTACCATTCGGGATTCCTTAGCTGAATAAGTGAAGTTTATTTAAAATTACACGCGCACCAACATCAGCGACGGCCTAGATTAATGATTGTTTGCTTCAAATCGCACCTTCATATCGAGATTGACAAAGCAAGTTAAGAGGCCCTGCAAGAAAGGTCTAAAACAGTGGTTCTCCTCAGAACATGCCGCATGATGACGAAACCCCCATTGCGATGTCTTTCACGAAGTAGATCTTTTCTGAACAGCATGATGAATGCCTCGACTCGGAAAAACCGCCCACCGGAACGAAAGCGGCGTCTGTGGACCGCGATCAGAGCACGCAAACATCAGCTGCATTTGGACTCAACGTCATTGCAGCTTTACTGCCAAAACTGATTTATAGGAAGGGAAAGGCACGGTAACTGTCTCACTTGTTTTCTGTGGACACCTCAACCGCGCCGTAAGGGAAATACGAAGGTGGGAGTGAAAGTGGAAAGAGAGAAAGAGGAGCCGTAGTGGAGGGCTACGGAGTAATTTCGACCACGTGGGGATCTTTAACGTGCGCTGACATCGCACAGCACACGGACGCCTGTTCGTTTCGCCTCCATCGAACCGCAGCCGCCGAGGTCGGGTTCGAACCCGGGTACTACGGCACAATAGTGGGGCGTCTCACCACTGCACCACCCCGACGGGGCGCTTTACTGGCAACCATGGAACGCACAACGCAACATTGGAGAGGGGCAAAGAAAGAGAGAAAGAGGGCCTACGGCTGATCATGAAACGGCGTCGGTGAAATCCGAGCTCTGGTTGGATGGCGTTCCAAACGGCGTCTCAAGTGTCCGACAAATGAACGGTGCGCAGTAGGAGGTACGCCGGCAGACCGACGCCGACGCTTCGGAGAAATTTTTTTTGTGTGCTTTTAGTTTCGAACCGCCCAGTGTTATGGCGTCTCCCCAATACAGGGGCCGAATCCACGAAAGAGTTCGCTTTGGAACGCGTTCGCTTTGCCATGACGTCAATTTGACGTAGGCATCGGGGGGAGAAGGGTGGGATGAACGCTGGGGGCAGAGAGCAGCCAATCGGTTTTGCTGGGCGGTCCCATCTCGGTTGCTCTGCCTTGGCGCGGGCCTTCTCCTCGGGAGTCGGAGGAAACGACACCCAGTTTTATTCCGTGCCGACACGCACGATTGCCTGAGCGACGGCCAAATTTGTCCGGCTCACCGATGGCTGCGGGAGCCGTATAGTTATCTCGCTGCCGACTGACGCCTGGAAGCCTCCGATAGCGAAGAACCGCAGCGCGCCGAGTACTTTCCGCTCTGTTGTGAGCGCGCTTTTCCTCGTTGGGCCAAGGTGGGGTTTTAGCTCTTCGCATAGCCGGCGTACAAGCCCCTTCGACACTCTGAAGTGCCTTCGGAAGGCATCGTCAGGCATGTCGAAAAGATCGTCATGTGCGCGCGACCGCCGAAGCCACCGATCACATTTGCTGAGTACTGCGAACAACAGCGCGGCGACGGGGGGCACGTACAGCATGATTCTCGCGCTGAAGCGAACGCCACTTACCGAGTTCCACACACAGCGACCGAACGCGTTCGCTTTCATTTGATTGACATGTCTCGTGACGTCAACGAAATCCGTGGTCCCGCCTTCGTGAAATGGCGTCACCGACAGCGGTGGCGACACGCGACCAATGGCGCGAGGTGGCGAGAGAGAAAGCGAACGCGTTCCAAAGCGAACTCTTTCATGGATTCGGCCCCAGGGTTGTAACAGCTTCCGCCAGCTAAACCTGAGAGTGAATAGGGTCTATACCTACCTTAAGCCAGCTATGGAAAGTTTCGTGGCCATATCATTGGGGGTTGGTTGGTTGGTTCACAGGAAGGGAAAGACGCAGTGTCTGTCACACTTGCTCTGTGGACACCTGAACCGCGCCGTAAGGGAAGGGAGTAAGGTGGGAGTGAAAGTGGAAAGAGAGAAAGCGGAGCCGTAGTGGAGGGCTACGGAGTAATTTCGACCACCTGGGGATCTTTAACGTGCGCTGACATCGCACAGCACACGGACGCCACTTCGTTTCGCCTCCATTGAAACGCAGCCGCCGAGGTCGGGTTCGAGCCCGGGAACTCCGGCACAGTAGTCGGGCGTCTTACCACTGCGCCACCCCGGCGGGGCTAATTGGGGACACAGTGTCTAAATATTCATTAATCAATGTATTGTCAACTCAGCTCAAAGTAAGAGGCTACCAGTTCTGTTGGAATGGACAAAGTGCAGATTGGGATTAAACAGTTCTAATAATACGTATGGCGTCCGGTCACCCAATAATTGGTTCACAGGAAGGGAAAGGCGCAGTATCTGTCACACTTGCTATGTGGACACCTGAACCGCGCCGTAAGGGAAGGGAGGAAGGTGGGAGTTAAAGTGGAAAGAGAGAAAGCGAAGCCGTAGTGGAGGGCTACGGAGTAATTTCGACCACCTGGGGATCTTTAACGTGCGCTGACTTCGCACAGCACACGGACGCCACTTCGTTTCGCCTCCATCGAAACGCAGCCGCCGAGGTCGGGTTCGAGCCCTGGAACTCCGGCACAGTAGTCGGGCGTCTTACCACTGCGCCACCCCGGCGGGGCTAATTGGGGGACACAGTGTCTAAATATTCATTAATCAATGTATTGTTGTCAACTCAGCTCAAAGTAAGAGGCTACCAGTTCTGTTGGAATGGACAAAGTGCAGATTGTGATTAAACAGTTCTAATAACACGTATGGCGTCCGGTCACCCAATAATTGGTTCACAGGAAGGGAAAGGTGCAGTATCTGTCACACTTGCTACGTGGACACCTGAACCGCGCCGTAAGGGAAGGGATGAAGGTGGGAGTGAGGGTGGAATGAGAGGAGGAGCCGTAGTGGAGGCCTACGGAGTAATTTCGACCACCTGGGGATCTTTAACGTGCGCTGACATCGCACAGCACACGGACGCCACTTCGTTTCACCTCCACGAAACGCAGCCGCCGAGGTCGGGTTCGAACCCGGGAACTCCGGACAGTAGTCGGGCGTCTTACCACTGTACCACCCAGGAGGGGCAATCCGGTCACCCAGTTCTTGTTGTTGTGGCTGTAGGAAGAAGGAAATCAAAATGCACGGGCCTGCTACTGGCTCTGTAGCTGAGCCAACTCTGCTGCCTCGTGCGGACCGAAGAGAAAATAAAGAAAGGTAAAATAAGAGGGAGAGAAAGACGCGCGCACCACTAAAGCAGTGGCGGGTGAAATACGGCCTGCAACAGATAAAATCAGGTGGCTGGCTAGCCCCCGCCGCAAGCGGCGTTGTCCTACTCCGCCACCCTCCGATCGCTCCAGACATCGCCCAGGGCATCGAGTAGTGGCATGTGGTAACTGAAGACACACAGTTCAACCTAGTTTCATCTATGTCTTGCAAAGATTTAGCCAATACAAAATGCTCTTTATTGGTTAAAGCTTTACAAGACACGTAGATGTAACAAGGCTGAACTGTGTGTCTTGAAGTGGGTAGTTAAACATTGTGACTCGAGTAGTTAGCGCATAATCGGTAGCAACCACTGTGATTAGCGTCGACATTAAGGCTGCTGCATTGGCCGCGTTGCGATAGAGGCGAAACGCAATTATATCTGTGCTATGCTATATCAGCGCAAGGTAAAGATAATAATAATAATAATAATAATAATAATAATAATAATAATAATAATAATAATAATAATAATAATAATAATAATAATAATAATAATAATAATAATAATAATAATAATAACTCTTCTTACTCTACGAAAGTGAAGAGCTGTTTGAAAATGTGTGTATGATTCAAATCCTTGATCCTTCTTATTGGATTGCAATGTAATAATCGTAGGCTATTAGACATTTTGCTTTTTGTTGAAGGCACCGCTGCGTATTTCATTTCGCCGCAAAAAAAAAAAAAACTGGGACGGCGAGCGTGATTTTTACCAGGACAGTAGAACGTGCACAGTGTATTTGGGTATTGCTTTTTGCGCCCTACAAAGTAGGATAATGCGCCAAATTTGCCAATTCCCTTCACGCGCCAAAGCATGAATAGCACAAAAGACCACCATGCGGTATTTACAATACATGCCCTGCTCTCCCACGGCCGGTCTCGAGGGAGAACGCGCTACTCTTCTCTTGCGGCCTCTCCAATGGGGTCTGTTTCCACCTCCCGCCGCACCTCGGTGGGGTCGCCTCGGCTACCGCCGCTCACGCGCAAGGGAAACGTGCGCTCGCTCTTCGCTCCGCCCACATCAGCTGGAACCCGCAGGTCCTGACATTTCACCCCTTATGGTTTATACAAAGATGCTGTATTCAGCGTCTAAGATTTATCTTGTACGAGGAATAAAATAGTCAATAATCCTCGCGCGCGCGCCTTCGTCAGGGCGGCCGCGCACGGTCGAATGAAGCTCCGGGTACACTTACCTCAACACTTCTTGCCCCTAAATTTTGTACCAAAATAAATGTACCAGGCAATGCAGTGAGCCTTTGAAAGCTGTAAGTAGGTGTAGGGCGACCTGACGCGAGTGCATGGCAAACTGATGGGTGGAGATTTCGTAAACCGCTGTCGTTTTCGTTCAGAGCAAAGGAGGACCGGCGAAAATTCATGGCTCGTCTCAAATTCAAAGTAAGGAACAAAAATTTGCTCATATAGTTAAAATATTTCAGTTGACTAGTGGAGTACTAGTGGGCTGTTTTAACTTCGTTCAAAACATATCAGTCGGTTGAAAGACCGAAGATGTATATGTATGCCAGACGTAGTCTGTTTAATACATAGATAAAATAGAACATTTAATCAAGGAAATGGGCATAAACAGTTATGCATAATTGAAAAGAGCGGCAAACACTAAACAAAATGGTCCTTCAAAGTTACACATTGTACTGCACATTCATCGATTCATCAAAGTGCGACCTGCGGCTAGAAAATTCAGTCTCAAAATCTTCCTGCACGGCTTGTGCACATAAGGAGTTGGCCTCTCGTTCCTGTCTCTCACTTTCTTGCCATAATTAATTGACAAGAAGGATTCTGAGAAATTTTTCAAATATCAAAGAAGCGGACTTTATAACATGGCTGTTATCAATTGCTTCCGGGCAACTCAGTGGCGAATTCTCAAGTGATGATTGAATCAGGATCTTAAGTACTTCGAGCACATTTGTGTGTAGTAGGTGCACGGCATCTTTAAAAAAAAATAAATAAAACTTGTCCAATAGGGCAACAAGCTCTGGTTTCGGATTATGCAGTCGACTAGAATATTGTCCACGTAGAATAGTGTACATGGGACTGCTTCTTTCGCTAATTTTAAGAAGAATAGCGCAAGCGTCACACTTGAAGTTGATTAACTAAACGATATATCCAGCGACGTAAGGTAAACCGGAATATGTGACAGTGGGAAATGGGATGGAAGGAGATGCCATCACTTCCTTCAGTTCCTCGGTTACCGATTGCGGCACAGCAGAAATTATTTTTTATTTTTTTTTGGCATCGATGCAAGGTGCCTTGATTTTGCGGTCAGATGAAACGTCCGTCTTGACTATGTAGTAAAGTGCCACTAGCTATTACGGCCCTCGCATAGAGCATGTCGTTCCCTTCCGCCCATTAGCCTTAATTAGAGAGCCTCAATGGGGTCGCTATATGGCTTAAAATGTGTCGTCAGTGTGAGTGTCCTTCTTTAGCAATTTAGAAGTTTCTTAGATACTTTCGATATAGCAGGTGAACTCATTTGTAAGACACTGCATCGAGTATCACCTGCGTCATTTATTGGCCTCATTTTACCACTTCAGCACAAGTGGTGTCATAAATATCAAACCATTTTTGATTGTTTTCATAATAAGCTTAATATCATGTAAAAATTTCATTATGACGTTTATTTGCAAAATAAAAGTAATGCTTATAATACAACACACTTGCTAATATATGAATTATAATAACATTTAAAACTCAACCCTACAACGTTTACCTCGACTTTTATACTAATACTTTATATCATGCAAGCATTTCGCAATTTACATTATTTTTATGAAATTATTTTCATCGGTGCTACATGTATGGTTTCGCATCTAGCGCTGAAAGAGGGTTTTGCTGTTACAGACGAGATGTCATGTTATTCTTGAATAAGCTTCGATGTGATCACTGCTCATTCAGTTTTTTTATTTCTATTCTTGTAAAGGCTTGGGAAAAATTCGTATTAAAATGGACAAAAGTAGCTACCATGCCGCAATGCATGTCATATGCTTGTCTAACTTTTGCTGAGCGACAATATTCTTTGTAGAAAGACTTCGTTCACATGTGTGGTACGTTGACGACATGCCGCTGCAGCATCTATTTTCTGTTTTAATTAATTTCGGGACTGTACTCACCACGGAACCCCCGAGCGACAGCGCGAAACCAGGCAAAAGCCGCCCGCTACCGCTGAAGCAGACTCGGAGCGAACAGTGGGCAGGTCGCGCCCCTGGCGGCGGTGGAGATCGTTACTCAAGGAGAAACGTTCCCATTGCTTCCGCGGCAATTGAGAAGACCGTAAGAAAGAGCGCGTGCTCTCCCTCGAGACCGGCCGTGGCCACCCTTAACATCACTGCGCAGCGCCCTTATGGTCACTGGAGTTGCAAAACGGAGACAGCGCAGCGCAAGTGTTGATTCAGGACGGCATCAGGGATGCACCTCGCTTATTAGGGATGCCGCACATTCACAGACTGCCTTTATGCGTCCTCCGGTGCACGTCGCTGATGAGTGGCCGCCTTGCGGCGCTCCGAATTATTATTTGGGCACCTGTAATCACCGGACCGCCATCGGCGCTACCGGAATATTGGAGGACGCTAACATTACCTTGATCCCTAAGAAACTGAACGATAACGACTTGAAAGATTGCAGACTTATCAGCTTACTATCTCTTACGCCCAAGGTTATTTACTAAGGTAATCGCTAATATAATTGGGTTAACCTGAGGCTTTAACCAAGCAAATTGCCAAGTGGGTTTTCGGAAACGGTACTCTGCCATTCATGATATTCACGCTATGAACAAGATGATGGACAAATGATTGGAATACACTAGTCTATATGTATAGTGTTCATTGATCACGGCAAAGAATGGAAATCAGTCAAAAGCTACTCACTGAGAAATCAGAATGTAAATGAACGATATGTGAAAAGGCTTGGGCAAGAAAATACACCACCAATTGCTTAAAAGAAGTATTCAGATACCTTGAATAATAGCCATTATCGATAATGAAGTAGTCGGAGACCTGGAATGGCAGCAGTTAGAGATAAGGGCTGGTAAAGAATATCTCAGTAGTGTACAATTGCTACTTATTTATTTATCAATATACCTTAAAAGTCTTGCCTTGCTGAGTAACTCACGAGACGAATTTCACGGAATAATGATTGACTCTGGAATTAAAAGTAGAAAGGTGACCCAGGTAGCACGGGATGGTGGACCCAAGTGGGCCCATCTAGGGAGGTCAGTAGCTGCCCTAGTCACTCACTTATATGTTAGTTGAGGGCAAGCGGAATGAGGGATTCACCTCGAGAGAGAGCTCGATATGGGCAAGCCCCGTGAAGCCCAAATAAGGCCGCCTACGCCAATGCGCTTTCGGTCACTCATCAGCCGTAACGGGACAGCAAGATGGGGATGCTGGCACGATGCCGAAATTGGACCCTTGCAGGGAATTTGCGTGCTACAGTAAGGTGGCCTTTAGGTTCAAAAACACCCGGATTAGTCGTGGCTACCACAAAAAGTTTCAGGTTCCATATCAGCCTTGGCTGAGATGGACCTTCTAGCATGCACATGTTAACTGCATACGTCAGAATTGTTATGAGGGCTCACGCAACCGAAATACCGGATCTTTCCACGAAACTACAGCGTTGTCCAAATGGGGCTGCCGATTCAATGGCTCTGTTGGGCCTGCGTTGGCCGTAATCGGGTCCGACCACGCCAGGGTGTCTACATACTATTGCATACGCATTGCATACGCATACTATTGCCATAAATTACTGTTATTGAAGATTTGCACAACTAATGTGAGTATTTTGAAGATTTTACAATCGGGACTGAATGATGTGTTGTAGAATGTTTGCGCTGTTTTTGGAAACATTTTAATGCTAGGGGTTGTGCTTGCTAATAGTCATGCGATTCCTTGCGGCGTTCTATTATTTTGGAAATGTCTCGAGTTCTATGATAACAGCGATATTGTGAGTCAATAAACGTCATACGGGCCAAAGGCTGACACGAAAATAGGCAATTAATCATTCACATACCATAAAAGGCGAAGAGTACTTCCTGCTGTTGATATACCATGAAAAAGAGGTCGCATAGGCATGGCTGCCATAATAGCAAGGTAAAGCACAACTTTTACCTGCCACAAATTCTCATCAGTAGCAGCTGCTATCAGCAATTACTAGCATTTGATAAAAGTGCCAAATGGCCAGAATGGATTAAACCTGTGCGCCTGAGACCTGCTGTCTCCTGTGTCACCGGATCACGTACTGCGTGTGTCCTACGGGTAGTTGCAACTGTTCCTCAGGTAAAATGACATAAGACGTCAAGGGGCAGCCGAAGGGACAGATGGCTCAAGACAGCCGGAGTTCGACTAGTTGGGAGAGCATAGTGGCACTCCTTTTCTGTCAGTTAGGGCACAGCGTGGTTGCACTCTAAGCCACACTGCGACAGAGGGGCAGGATGGGTTAGGGGGCCTGAAACGTCCATGGCGTGAAAATTAGTGAGCTCAAGGTGCCATGGCCAATTCTGGTGGCATAAGCAATAATAACCTTTTTCAGAGGCGTCAAACGGTTGAAGCAGTCGGAGCCCAAGTAGGTGCGGTCTTTGGCGGTAGTTTTTCGTAAGTGCAATGAAAACGACGAGCGTTCAACCATGCGTCTGTTATTGTTGTTTGCTGGAGTTTTGTCATCATTGTAATAGAGCGTGCTGTAAGAAAGGAGTAGGAAAAAATAGTCCATGGAGGAAATTGGAGGGGAAACGAAATAACACGGCCTTCATGTATGATGGTAGGTTGTTTTGTTTACTAGCCTTAGTATAGACGTCAATTACAAAGCAACTTCATTATTCTGCAGAAGATATTGTAATGCAATGTCTTTATCATTTGGGAGCAGATAGGAATGTAATTCAAATGCCTTTCTTCAATTTTCAGCAATGTGTTGAGTACTCAAATACATTTATTTTCAATATAAACTTTTCCATGTATGCTTGTGGGGTCCTGGAAAGGAAGCTGCCGATGCCTTAGCGAGTGAGGCTGTATCTATGTAACTTCGTTCGTGCGTAATGTTCGTTCTAGGACTTTTACGAGATTCGCGCAGCATTCAAAGAGCCTAGCCGCCGCTTCAAGAATCGGTTTCCAGGATTCTTTGCCCGTTCCATAGAATCCAGGTCACGTATAGTGCGGCCTCATTTCGTGCTCATAAAGCCGACCTTGCGAGACGGCATGCTTATGGGCCGAAAAAGCAGTCGCGAGGCCTGAAAGAAGGTGAATTCATCTTAAAATTGTCTACGTTCTGAACAAGCGCGAGGAAGCTCCGGTGTGTAGTGTACGACGCAGGCGGCGATAGCCAATGGGTTGGGCTTTATAAGCTTTATAAGCTCCCTGTGGGATTAGCCGTGAAAGCAGCATCTAACTGGATACTAAAAATGGCACCCTTAGATTACATGCGTTCCTTCTCCTGACTGTGTCCAAAATGTACCTTGTCTTGGAAACATCTCATAGGAGCTGTGTATTAGGTGGAACATAGCCTATGCCACTGTAGTACCATATTTCCTCATAGTATTAGTAGGAAGGCAAGTTTTCGCTCAGTCCAGCTAAGGACAAAACGACGCTGAGGGGAAAAAATACGTATGAGATTTCCCACACAGAGCATCGCTAAAGGAGCGTGTATTGAACACCATAGCCTGCAGGCGTCCTGTTAAGAAGCACTTCATCCGCAGCCATAGGCTCGCCCAGTGCAGCGATTTCTGACTTTGGCGTTCTACTGGTTCCCAGATGGTGACCTTCCTCGATAAGGAAGTGCGCGAGATGCTCGATTCGATGGCCTTCTCGTACTCACTGTCCACCAGTGCAACCGAAGAGAACAGGGTCGCCTTCTACCGCAGGGTAAGTTGCAACTCGGTGTAATGCGGTACCTTCCTATAGGAGACATCAATTTAGAATGCCATGATTATCGCAATAAGTAGACTATAGGTAGCAGAACGGCCCGAGCCCTAGGGGAGAAATCTAGCCCTCGGACAGTTCTAGATGAAGAACGGGCCAGGAAACTGTGTTTATGCGGTTGGTTGCATGTACGTTGTAAATTTGACTTAACGTCCCAACGCGACGTCAGCTTTGAGGAGTGCTGTAGCGAGAACCTCGGATAATTGGGACCACCTGGGGTTCTTTATCGTGCACCAATATCACACAGGACGGGACAGTTAATATTCTAGTCTCGTATGCCTTCTATCTACACCCATGTTCCTGTTAGAGGGATGGCTGCTTCCGCAATAGTTCCGTGTCGTACTCTACGCTAAGTAAGATTAAGAACTGCGCAGTTGACAAAGTCGCTTCGCGGCTGTCCAGTTTAGACGTTTAGAGATTAAAAATGACTTTTGCAGCATAATTTAGGTGCTGCTTTTGCATTTAATGAGAAACCGAAGCGAGTCAGTCAGAGAAGCTAATTCTTCTTGCAATGGCAACGTTGGGAAATAGCGGTCATGTTTGATCCACTGTATTCGGTGTGGGCGCAAAGGAATAGAAACTTATGACTTAGTTCACAAGAGCCAGAAAATGTTGCGAAATAGTACAAATTATTCGAACAAAAACATACTATAATGCTCTTCATCAGCGAGAACACACACACACACGCACACGCATGCGCACACACACGTACACACGCACACATGCACGCACACACACACACACACACACACACACACACACACACACACACACACACACACACACACACACACACACACACACACACACACACACACACACACACACACACACACACACACACACACACACACACACACACACACACACACACACACACACACACACACACACACACACACACACACACACACACACACACACACACACACACACACACACACACACATATATATATATATATATATATATATATATATATATATATATATATATATATATATATATATATATATATATATATATATATATATATATATATAATTTTGTGCAATAAATATCGCTATCATGCACTTCAGCACTTTGTATATTTTTTCCAAGTGGGAACTGTTCGGTCCCAGCTAAGTGACTGTCCATAAATGCGCAAAATTTTATTTCGTTCTACCCGTAGTCGTCGCCTAGGTTCGTCTCGTTTGTGATTGAATAAGCACGAAATTTTAGTGACACGCGGAGCTACCTGGTTGAATGCCTTCTATGATGCGCATTTAGTTTCACGTATGAAGGCCGCAGAGCTGCGATGCTGATCATATACTTGCAACTAACAATTTGGAGGCATAACATCTTTGAACGAATCTGCGGTTGGTGGATGCGTCACGGTTAACAGTTTACTTGACATATAAGTTTTTATAGGGGATATAGGCTTCTATCATTAGAGAGTTGACCTATGGGTGTCAAAGTTAGGTTAACCTAATCTAGGCTATTACCATACTGGGCAGATATTCCACCCATGCTCATGCTATCTGGACGATATGGATATATGGAGCGTATGTGCGTTTGGTCCATATGCTACATGTTCTCCATATCATATGTGCAAATGGGGCACGTGTGCTCCATGTCGGCTGGTAGTGCGCCTTATATGAATGACATTTGCTCCTATGTGTTGTAAAAAAAGCAATTGTCGCCCCACGTGGATTCTTATGTGAGTGTAATATGATAATCTATACAAATAAATTTACAGTGGTGACGCACGCTCTAGGGCATGCAGAAGCACATGCCAGTAGTTGCTGAGGTTTTTGTCAGAATTAAAAAATATGCTTCGACTGAGCAAAAAACAAAAATAGGTGGAATGGCGGATAGCGATAGTTTATCTTTTGTGTACCACCTAGTGATCGGGATGTGATCGAGACGGTCTCATGGCATCTTGATGTGGGAGTTCTTCGTATGTGGTAGGGCGTCTTACCGTTTTCCTATTGTGCACCGCCCGAGAGCTTCAACCCGCTTGGCTGGGTTCTATTACTGCGGTACCTAGTTGATGACGACTATGATAGAAAAAGCAGTGAGGTAAGGATTGCTTGTTGGAGGATATGTGTTCGCTGGTAAGAGCGCTTTTTATCGGTGGCTGAGATAGCCGCCCAAATTTTTAATGGCGTTCGTGACGGCTGCTATTTCTGTGATTCTGAGCTTTGCAGAGGAGCTAACCTGCAAAAAGACCAAGCATAAGCAAGGGTTTACCACACGCTTGCTTACTCTTGTCCTTCCAGCAAGTTTTACTGGTCCTCAGACGCAGGAGCACAGGACAGGCGGCCATCGCGCACGCCAGTTAAAGATTTGGGCGGCTGTACATGTCCGTGGACGCTCATTTCCTTGCCTCCTGATATGAGCTGTCGCTATTCCGCGATGCGGGCACATTACGCGAAGCGAACATTTGTTTTCGACATCACAGTTATAGCCTCGTAGTAAAATTCCGGTTTGAAGTGTCACATCCCATGACCACTTGCGCGCATCCCACATGCCATAGAAAATAGCAGTTTTGATGCGAAGAATCCCAGTTAATGAAAGACAGGTGCTATCTTAGTATGATGTACTACAGTTGTGAGAAAAAGTGGCATACAACACGCAGCTGAGGGGCGGAACTCAGAAAAACTGCACTGCAAAGCCATCTAGCAACAACTATCTGGGACTGAGACAATAGTGGCGGCGGCCCATTTTTTCGGCATGCATGTGTCGCTCTCGCTGTCGCTAGATGGCGTTTAAATGTGATTTCGCGAGCTCCGCACCGCGTGCTTGCTGCATACCACCTTTTCTCACGGCTGTATCTGTATCCGCTGTAGATATCCTGAAACCCTGGCTCACGCCATGTGTGGCCTTGACTCGACATATATGTTGTAAGAGTTAATTTGAACTGGGCGATGCCTGGCGCCCTCAGAAAACACCAGTGCGCCCACATCAATACAGATTCAACTGCTCAGAAGGCAACGTAGAATTCTGCTTCTTCTAAGGCGAAAGCCTTTAAAGGCTCATTAGTGTCTGTCCGTGCGTGCGGGCGTCCGCGAGAAGTGTCACACTTCGATGGATACCACAAGATTGTGACGTCAGCGGCGACGACGGGACGTGACGTCATTAACCAATGTAACGTCATCATGGTGTTATATAGGGTCGTCTAGTAACCGGAACTGACGTCATCATGACATCACATTCAGTCATGGCCTATGACGTCAACAGGCAATGACCTCACCGGGCATCCGATCCAGACGCCTGTGCTGCGCCTTTAATTTGGCGCTTCCTCGAACGCCGCAACACACAGCATACAGAAGCAGGGACCGTAAAGCCGGGCTCAGCGGTGCTTCAAAGGTTTTCGCCTCATCGCACTTTAGTAGCTGAAAGTGCCCTCTAGAATTTTTGCATGCTGCCTGTAAGTAGCAGTCCAAGAATGAGCTCCGTCCGGTTGACAGGCGTTTGAAAACACTGCGACAAGGTTAATATCTGGGCCAATATTTACACACAGCTGCTCTCTTATTGTAGACAAACAACATGACGGTGTCGCCAGGGTTCTTCAACAACACCGATGGGCTCAACAGCGCAGAGATTGCAGCTTTGAGCGAGGTAAGTAGATCATTGTTAATTGTTATTCATTCATACTGTTAACCATCAAGTGACGGTCATTACAGAGTCGAACATATATATAAATAAAAGCATTTCTCATCTATAAAATGAGCTCCATAAAACAAAATTAAAATTTGTATAGCAATCCTTCGAGAACGTGTAAACCTATTCCAAATTTTTGTTCACCTATTTGGTCTACAACATCGCTTGGCAGTTGATTCCAGACTTCTACTGCATCGCTAAAAAAATGAGTAGCCATAAACACGTACATGTGATGATAGGTTGCAATAGTTTACTCTGACTTTTTCGTTGGCAACGTTTCGGAAAGGATGTAGTGTGACACTGTCCATCGATTTTAATTTGTGATTCACTATCAGAAAAGGTTAAGTTTCTGCTTTCTTCCTAATTCTAGTAATTATAATTCACACTATTTTAGCATTTATCTGACCGAATCGGGCGGCGATGTATATTAAAACACGCTCTAAATACTTTGTAGTCTTTCCAGGTTACTTTTCAAATACCTTTTGATTTCAACTCCGCACTGCATTTGCATATTCTATATTTAGCCAAACAAATGTCCTTTAGACATTCAATAAAATTTCTCTAATCGCATTCGACAACTTTCTCCGCAGAAACAAAGCTTACGATAGGCTTTTAATGATATTTTAATATGGGAGTTCCAATCAAGATATATGTGTTATTGTCACTCCTAAGTATCTGAAATACTTGTCTTCTCTGTGGAATTTTCAGCCATACTATATTGAAGCGGCATAACATTCTGCTCTCTTGTTACATGCATGTAAGAGGATTCTGGTAGTTTTTTTTCTATGCCCCATTTCAGTCACCATGCGTTTACCTACTGAAGACAGCTATTTATTTATTATGTTCTGCCAAGCAAGCTACATGAGAATAAGTTGAATAATCATCGGGAAAAGCTTTCATTTTGTCAAGCGATTCAACGATACCTGGAATATCATTTTTATAGTATAACAGAATCAAAAGCGGACCTAGAATGGAATTCTATGGCAGCCGCAATGTAAGCCGCAACCCAAAGTAGATGCGGCATAGGTTCCAACTTGACCTCGAAGCTGTTTGAAGGTCATCAGAAGCACACGGTGACCTTGGGTTTATCTCGTGTAGTGAAGCTATCGCTTTAAAAATTGTTGCTAAACTGAGAAAGCGACAGCCTCGGCAAGAGTGCACTCACGCCTATTGATCAACAGTTGTACGCCCTTAACGTTGAGTGCCCACGCGAACCGCCATTTTTATACAAAAGGGCCATTTTTTTATCTGCACCAGCTACACCACTGGTGTAGCTGCTGTAGGTTAAACAAATGGCCCTTGAGTTTGCCCCTCAGGCAGTATATATATTGTGCCCACGCGAACCGCCATTTTTATACAAAAGGGCCATTTTTTTATCTCACCAACTACACCACTGGTGTAGCTGCTGTAGGTTAAACAAATGGCCCTTGAGTTTGCCCCTCAGACAGTATATATATTGTCTGCACAGGAAAGAAAATAGACAAGATGAAATTGAAACATATTTTATTCTCAGGCGTCATGTAGTTTACAAACAAAATCAATTTCACGTTTCACGTGTAACTTGTTTTTAAAGGCAGTCTATAGGTACGTTACCGACAAAAAGGACCTGAAGTCGCCAGAGTTTATTCTAGGGGCATCCTCTGCTCCAGAATGCGGTACTGTCAAATAGGGACAGGTTTGCAGATGCTCTAGACTAAAGATTCCCGCCGTCACTTCTGTCCGGGCTGCTGAAAGGCTGCAAGGCACATTCGTGCCATGTACTAAAACTGGGTGACCATGTCATGCTCTTGAAGTAAACATATATTCCAGCACAGCATCCAGAGCATAACAATATTCAGAGGATATGAAACGACTCGATGTTTAAGCGCGTGTGACGCACCGGACGTATATCGAGAGCTATACGACTGTGGAGCGTTCTGACTAAATGCTTTTCTGTCAAGCATCATAATGCAACTTTCGTCAAACAGGAATGTTTGTGGTGCACAGAAAAAAAAATCACTTAGGTACTCACTATTGGGAACTGAGTTTAAATAGTCTAGAAAGTGGCATTCGCTATATCTTTATTCCTCAGTGGCCACTTTTCGGGGCGAGTAGACATGCACAAAGAATCTTCTGTAGCAAACGCCGACCAAAGGCACTATTAATTTCGGTTCCAGGCAACACAAATAAATAAAAAGTGCAGCTCGCAGTTACATCACGCTGCATTGCTGTATTTGACTTAAATTTCTAACTTTTCTGTATCGGTAATGGCGGTGTAGGTCTATGGGTAGCTTTGAAATAGTGCGGTGTATAATAGAACAATACAAGAAAACGATTCTGGTGGTATTTAGCATCGTCAATTTTGGTGATTAAATCGTCTCGGTTGCATCTACAGCGCGAGAAATGAAATCATATTATTGCATCATGTTTCTTGAGTAGAAATATTTGTTGCTTTTCATTTTCGAATGTCGCGGCCATGCATGTTCGTAAATCGTGATTAGGATCAGGCGCCAGTCTTGGAGTGGCTTAAATAGCTAAAGAAAGTGATATGATGCCTCCAATAAACAAGCAAGTTGATTTTATGTACTGCTCAAGATTCGCAAGCTTTCCGCAGAAGCATTGTTTACCACAGACATGCCGGGAAGTCTAATTGTTTCTAACGATAATATGCCCTCAGAAATCGCAACGTATAGTAGACCTCCTGATCCAGCTTCCTTCATTTGTGCAGAACACACCTCACTTTCTTCGAATATTTGAGCTTAATAACATCACTCCCTACCTTTCAGATGACTGTATAATTGTCGCGATTGATGTCACGGCACTCTAAGCTAATAGTCCTATCGATCAAGGTATCGACGCCCTCTCTCATGGCAGCATGGATCAGAATCACTCCAGTCGTTCGTCTCCCTTGGTTTTCTTGCTAACGAAAACATGGTCGCAATCACTAATAGTAGATAATACAGAATTATTTCTTACGCAAAACTGTTGCGCCAAATTCTTTGACTAAAATGGTTGTCTTCCATGGCTAATTTTTGCACGCAGACAGCTGCTGTTTCCGACGGAGCCGTAGATTTCGTTCAATTTACTGGGATTGTATTGGACGAATACAAGAAGCTCTACTGGGGTAGCCTCAAGGACATGCACACGGCATATTTCAAGTTCAGGTGAGTGAGTGAATTTGAAGGTTACAAATAATTTTGTGCTTACCTGTTTATGGAAGGCTACGTTGGCGCTGCATACCACGCTGCAGTGGCCTAAGCATTATACTATAAAAGTTGTACTAGCATCGATAGCTAGCGTAGTTTCACAAATTCGCGTTGCGGTGCTTCCGTTCTCGTAGATGCTTTAAATAAAGCGTCAGTATTTACCTGGCCGCATTCCCGACTGTTATTTTCATTACCTATAGTAAAAAGATTATGCATTCCCTCATGGTGATGCGCCCTAAATTTTGTTGCGGATTACTATTCGTTTGAAGAAAGGATTCACCAGCTGTAGGCAGCATGTAAAATATATTGCAAGCTTCGCTGGTTAATTAAAGAGGAAACATTGTCACAGAAGCTGGTAGAACTAAGCAGGCAGGTTTACCTGCACCAACGCACAAGCACCAGCAAAAGAAGACACGGCTGGCTAACTGACTTGCGAGCAAGCTCCGTGAGCGAAGAAGACGAGCGCGTGGCAGTCTCCCGAGCTCGACCACATTGCGGCGCCAGTAAGTAACATTGCGTCATTTCCCCTCCCGATGGAAAAGGCATCGTTCCTATGCCGAGTGGCGAGATCGAGCAAAACGTAGGCGGTGCGAAGGTTGCGTTCACATAAAGAAGTCAGAAGCAGTCATAACATAGGAAGAGAAAAAAACACACATGTGGCTTGATCTAGCGAGAGTGGAAGGGCTTCATCATGGCGACGTGTACGACTTCTGATTGTGCTTGCGGTCAGGAGGAACGCACAGTTCCTTGAGGGATCACTTCGTAGATTATGTCGTTGAGTTTGCGCGTAACTTCATACGCGCCGAAGTAGCGGCGCAGAAGCTTCTCGGAGCGACCCCGCTGGCGAACAAGAGTCCACACCCAAACTTGATCGCCAGGGTTGTAAATTACCTCCCTGTGACGAAGCTTATAACGCTGGGCATCTTTAGCTTGTTGTGTCCGGACTCTCAGTCTGGCCAGCTGGCGAGCGGCCTCACCATGCTGCACGAATTGGTCAGCGCCGGCAATCGATGGTTGGCAACATCTTGCAGTAGCGTTGCATCCAGCATAGTGACGGTTTCGCGACCGTACACCAAACGAAACGGTGTGAAGTGGGTCGTTTCCTGGACTGCGGTGTTATAAGCGAACGTTGCATAAGGTAGTAGCTGGTCGACACTTCTTATGGCCTTCGTCGACGTACATACAAAGCATATCGGCGATGTTCTTATTGAGTTGCTCAGTTAGTCCATTCGTGTGAGGATAGTAATTTGTTGTTCAGCGATGACAACAGCCACTGAGCCGCATCTAGGTTAGAGCTGAAGTAAATGCCGTGCCTCTGTCAGTTACAGCGATCGCAAGGCCACCGTCACCGCAGGCCCTCCGACTGTCCTTATCGGCGCTCCATGCCAAGGAGTCAGGATTTTTCGTAGGCAAGGCCACGAGCAAAAGCAATCAGCGCCGGTATCAACAAGGGCAGTCGTGTGGTGGCTATCGACTACGATCGGTATCTCGAAGAAATGAGCTTACCGTCGACAACGTGCGGCGTATCAGGGATCTTCAGGCTGACGGGTAGCTCATTGCGTCGAATTGTGGCGTCGAAGGTGAGCGTCTGTGATCGTCGGGAGGTCGTCGGACTCGTTGGTCGTGCGGTACGTCGATTGGGGGCTTCGAAGGAAAGCTTCGGCAATCGTCGGAAGGTGGTCGGGCTGTTGGTCGGATCAGAGGGCCTGTGTGATCGAATCGGCGAGCGGAGGATGTTGGTCGTAGTGCTCATCGACGGCGGCCTTACCCCTGAGGGTCGCCGTCCTCAGTTTTCTCTGTGCGGACTTAGGGACTGCCTGAAGGAAGAACGGTGGCTGAAGGAAAACTGTCGCGGTGACGGTTACCTGGACTGGCGTTGCTGGAGGGGCGCAGGTGGGACGTTGTCGCTCAGGTATTGGTCGATGTCCCGAGCTCGTTCACCATAGCGCGGCCGAGGGGCATGTGGTGCAAATCTACGCAAGCCCATCTGACGGTATGAGCAGTGGCGCAGTACGTGACCGCCTTCGCCGCAGTGAAAGCACAAAGGTACATTGTTCGGCATGCGCTACGCGTGTGCTTTGCGAATGGGCGGTCTTGCGTCAGGCACACCAGTAGAAACTGGATATCGGGGTGCAGGACGAGTGGGAGGCGCGGGGTTGTATAGGATGCCGGGGGTTCTGGCGCAGGGGTAGGCAATGCGTTGCTGTACGTCATGACATACGGCGCAGGTGGCTGGGGGATGGAATTGATGGCACTGCTTGGCGGAGCTCTTCGCGCACGACATCCGAGATGCCCCCAACCCGCGGGCGTTGCTCAAGAGAAATCAACTTTTCAGCTCTTCGCGCACGATACTTCGGATAAGTTCACGCAGGGCTTCACCCTCATCTCGGGCCATCGGCAAACGAAAGTCCACAGCAGCGATATTCTCAGGGCTATCAAAATGCACAAATCGCTGATGTAGGGCACCCTCAATGCTTGTCGCTTCCTTCGTAAAATCAGACACAGTAGTGGAGGGTCACGTACAAGGCCGACGAACAGCTGCTCCTTGACGCCTCGCATAAGGTGGCACACCTTATTTGCCTCCGACATGGACGGATCTGTGCAGTTTAAAAGACGAGTCATGTCTTCTAAGAACATCGCGACGCTCTCATTAGGCCACTGTCCTCGGGACTGTAGAGCCAGTTCAGTCATCTCTTTTCTTGCATCGTTGCCAAATGATCCGAGCAGCTGCCGCCAGAAATCTTGCCAAGTGTTGATGGCGAACCACATCTTGGCAGTGCCTTCAAGTGCGAAATAAACATTCCGCAGCTTCCGCACCTTGTTCCACGCATTAAACACAGCGACCCGATTGTAGCTAGTCAACCAGACCTCTACGTCCCCAAACTTGTCGCCATGGAACGGCATGGGCATACGCGGAACACGGAAGAGTAGCGGCCGGGCACTCAGGGGAAGCTGATTGGTATGGCTTGCCACTGTAGTTATCATCGTTTGCGGTGGGGGAACAAGGCGACCACACTCGGGAGCTAAGCATCTCAGGCGGCAGCTCGCCTTGTGCACAGGTGTCACGTCCACGGTATGTAGCTGGGCGTTGGAGGTACCCAGAGGCTCTTCGTGCATGGGATGTACCCGCAAGCTCCACAAAAATGTCATAAAAGCCGGTAAAACTAAGTAGGCAGGTTTACTTGCACCAACACGCAAGCACCGGCAAAATAACGCACGGCTGGCTAACCGACTAGCGAGCGAGCTCCGTGAGCGAAGAAGACGAGCGCGTGCTAGTCTCCCGAGCTCGACCACATGGCGGCGCCAGTAAGATTGCGGCGATATTGAGTCAGAGGTAGAGAGGTCTGGCAGGAACGACGTCCCCATAGAGTTTTATTTATTATACATTAAATATGTGGTGGCGCCGATTGGCGTAAGCGACCAAGATTTATAAGAGCAGTCTGCAGCGTTTTAGGGATGTGGGCCAAGGTACAGTACTTTGAACAGCATAGTTTGTGCTGCGCTCTGCATCATCACTTAGTCTGATAGTCTACCATGGAAAACCCTAGACGTGGTAAGATGTTTTACAGCGCGATAGTATGGGCACTGCCATTCCGACCATTCCGCCATCGCCGGCCTTCAGTCCTTCTGGTTTCGACGGGTAACGGTCCGCTGGCTGCGTACCCTCAAACGTAGGGTACAACCGGCTGCTAGGTAGTAGATACTTCATGTGGTGGCACGTAGTATGTGCAGGTGCCACAAAATGTTTAGTTTAACCACCTAGATCATTTACTGTGTCCTTCTGACTCCCTGCATTGGCTAGAACGGGTCGTTAAACCCGTCAGCAGTTGGCGCGTTATTTATTGAAATATAAATTCTCTTTCCAACGCTCTTTATGTAAAACATGAACATGGTTTAATATCAAACTGAATACATTTCGAAGTGAGTATCGCCTCAAGAGTTTATTTTCAGTATTTTCGCTACAGGATGAAATCGCGATATTTCAGTCCATGCTGGCTGATACGTATTATGAACGTTCACCATTCAGCATTGTGCACAATATTTACTTAAATAATATGGATGCACAGGTAATCCTTCGACAATTGGCCAGGTAGTGTTTTGTTCCCGGAAACGCCCCACCCTCAAAATACTATTGCGCTGCTCAAATGCTGTGCCAGGCGCTCGGCGGCGTTCACATGCATTGCGGCGTCGGGGAGTGGAAATTGGACGGGATCGAGTTCAGCGCTCGCAGATGTAGCCAGACCGAACAAGCAGAAATATAAAAATAATCTTTTTATGGTAACTTTCACCACTGATCCATGCACTAGTCTGAGAAAAGCAGAAATTCCGTTTTGCTTTAATGTTTGTCAAAAGCTAATAGGTTCACAGACAGGCCCGTACTGACATTCCCTGTCCACAAAATGAATTCATTATGAATACGTAGCCATAATAGCCACCCCAAGATAATACCCTACGAAAATAACGCGGCAGCAGCACAAGGACGTGATAAAATGACTCCTGTGAATGCATTAGAGTCGTTCTCGCATTTCCGGAGCTACTGCCGGTGCTGAAATGTGCTGGCTAATGCGGTTTATAATAGTCATTTCCCTGTATCTAACAGACGCTCTCCTCTCCCGAGTAGATATATGAACTCCGTGATACACCTCAAAAATAACGGCGACCTAGACCATGATGATCACTAGATTTAGAAAGCGTCGTCTATTTTCCCACATGTAAACCCCAGGATAATTAGCTCCATATTTTCACGCAGACTGCTTCGACAAGACAGCTGACACCCGCACCAAAGCAGCGGTGTTTAAAAGCCGGTCGGCATTTTACACAAGTTGCGCAGCAGCATTACGCACTGCACCGATGCGTTGCGAAGGCCAGAAATGACGGCAGTCTTGTGGCGTCACCTATCGGGTAGAGTGGAACTGCTCTCCGTAAGCAGTTTATAGTGTAATCACGATCAATATAGCGTAATCACGAGCGCAGGGACGAAGTACCCTGCGCTGTTACTGTGGGTTCGTAATCAATTGTATTGTATTGTTATTGTGACTTGTATTGTTAGATACCCCCCTCGGAATATCTGTAGCTTTGTTGTTATATTCTGTATGCATTTCATGTATTTTGTTCTCTGTAACCATGCTTTTATGCAGCAATTTCTTGGATGTGTGTTATGGTTTTCCATCATGTATTGCTTGTTGTTTCGCCCATAATTAGTTAGTCTTTTCTTATTGTAACCCCCCTTACACAATGCCCATCAGGGCCTGTAAGGTTCAATAAATAAATAAATAAATAAATAAATAAATAAATAAATAAATAAATAAATAAATAAATAAATAAATAAAATTTAGGATGCTCTCTACAAAATAGACCGTAAAAAGTCCCTTTCTGCCTTAATTTTTCGAAAAAGAAAAAGGTTCGTTAAGTTGGATCAGATAATGGAATTAATTTCGCTATTTCGAGTTAGTCAAAGCATTCGATCCTATGGGCGTCTGAGGGGTAATTACGATATCTTAGTTAAATTGGGACTTTCGTTAAATCGGGTTTCGTTAAATCGAGTTTTGTCTTTACTTCAAAATGAGGGGTGGAAGCAACCTTTCTATAGTTCGAAATATAACAAATTGCCTTATTGCGTAAAAAGGGTATAAAATAAAAAAAATGTGTAAGAGGTGTAGAGGTGCAAAAAGGAAAAGGTCTATAGCGGTTCTCTATGTCACCACAATGCAAATACAACCCCACCTCGCTTAGTTTATTGCAGTTAAGGAGCAACCAAACGTTTACATGCTTCCGTCAGCGGGGTCGAGTGAGTGAACATCAATTGCGGCGGAGCTGACTGAACTCCATCCTTCGATATGTCGACTCAGTCCGACAGCGCTTACATGAACCCAAGCCACCCCTGTATGGTCCATGCAAACGGAGCTATAACACGATCGTTAACTTATCGCATTGCTAGCTGCTTATCGCTCGGCCTTTGGGTATGAACGTGTTTAAACAGTTTTCGGCTGTTTGTGCATTCAACCAGTAAACACCTTGCTCTTGTCTTCTAACCAGCAGCCTTAGTCCTGCGCAGCGCCTATAAATATAGAGAGCGTCTTGGTTTGGGGCGAAATCAGATTTTATCCGGTTCTACCCGCCCGATTCAAAGTCCGCTCAAACTTGATTTCTACCAGGACATTCAGCGCACAAATATAAAAAAAACAAACTGGTGCCTTATTGCACAGTCTACATAGAGCGGTGCTCTCAGTGGCCGCTGAAACAAGTTCAAAATGACTTTTTGTGAGAAGTGATGACGACGGTATCCACTGGAGATGAAATTGGCATTAGTTCATCACATTTCACTTGCTGTAATGAAATTCAGTTGCAAAACAAAACATTACCTATGCTAAAATCGTCATGCTCTGATGTTGTGACCGGTCTAAAATAATCGCTCCGCAAGTATCAAATAAATGTTGGGGTAGTGTGCAATGTCTAGTAGGTTAATAGCACAGGCGAATGCTTCTCGCACATGCCAGTAATAGTGAGCGGAACGAAATTAAACACACTAATATTCTCCTTGTAAGCACGCGGTCTACTAATGAACTCTTTGTTTCTTGTGCTTTAAGGACAAAAGAAATCGACAGGTTATCAATCGGTAGTCTGTACAGAAATATGTAGCACCTCTCCTTTGTTCCCCGCACTATGATTTAACATATCGTACATGTTTATTTACGTTCGCGTTTACTTCGTCTTCTTCACATTTACGTCCCATGCATGCTCCAACTTCTTATTCTTCTTAGAGCAGGGTCAGCCATCCGTTGCTGACGCGTTTACTTCGTCTTCTTCATCTTTACGGCCCATGCATGCTCCAACTTCTTATTCTTCTTAGAGCAGGGTCAGCCATCCGTTGCTGACGCGTTTACTTAGTCTTCTTCACCTTTACGGCCCATGCATGCTGCAACTTCTTATTCTTCTTAGAGCAGGGTCAGCCATTCGTTGCTGATGCGTTTACTTCGTCTTCTTCACCTTTACGTCCCATGCATGCTCCAACTTCTTATTCTTCTTAGAGCAGGGTCAGCCATCCGTTGCTGATGCGTTTACTTCGTCTTCTTCACCTTTACGTCCCATGCATGCACCAACTTCTTATTCTTCTTAGAGCAGGGTCAGCCATCCGTTGCTGATGCGTTTACTTCGTCTTTTTCACCTTTGCGTCCCATGCATGCTCCAACTTCTTATTCTTCTTAGAGCAGGGTCAACCATCCGTTGCTGATGCGTTTACTTCGTCTTCTTCACCTTTACGTCCCATGCATGCACCAATTTCTTATTCTTCTTAGAGCAGGGTCAGCCATCCGTTGCTGATGCGTTTACTTCGTCTTCTTCACCTTTACGTCCCATGCATGCTCCAACTTCTTATTCTTCTTTGAGCAGGGTCAACCATCCGTTGCTGACGCGTTTACTTCGTCTTCTTCACCTTTAGATCCCATGCATGCTCCAACTTCTTATTCATCTTAGAGCAGGGTCAGCCATCCGTTGCTGACGCGTTTACTTCGTCTTCTTCACCTTTACATCCCACGCATGCTCCAACTTCTTATTCTTAGAGCAGGGTCAGCCATCCGTTGCTGATGCGTTTACTTCGTCTTCTTCACCTTTACGTCCCATGCATGCACCAACTTCTTATTCTTCTTAGAGCAGGGTCAGCCATCCGTTGCTGATGCGTTTACTTCGTCTTCTTCACCTTTGCGTCCCATGCATGCTCCAACTTCTTATTCTTCTTAGAGCAGGGTCAGCCATCCGTTGCTGACACGTTTACTTCGTCTTCTTCACCTTTACGTCCCATGCATGCTCCAACTTCTTATTCTTCTTAGAGCAGGGTCAGCCATCCGTTGCTGACGCGTTTACTTCGTCTTCTTCACATTTACATCCCATGCATGCTCCAACTTCTTATTCTTCTTAGAGCAGGGTCAACCATCGTTGCTGACGCGTTTACTTCGTCTTCTTCACCTTTACATCCCATGCATGCTCCAACTTCTTATTCTTCTTAGAGCAGGGTCAGCCATCCGTTGCTGACGCGTTTACTTCGTCTTCTTCACCTTTACATCCCATGCATGCTCCAACTTCTTATTCTTCTTAGAGCAGGGTCAGCCATCCGTTGCTGATGCGTTTACGTCGTCTTCTTCACCTTTACATCCCACGCATGCTCCAACTTCTTATTCTTAGAGAAGGGTCAGCCATCCGTTGCTGACGCGTTTACTTCGTCTTCTTCACCTTTACATCCCATGCATGCTCCAACTTCTTATTCTTCTTAGAGCAGGGTCAGCCATCCGTTGCTGACGCGTTTACTTCGTCTTCTTCACCTTTACATCCCACGCATGCTCCAACTTCTTATTCTTCTTAGAGCAGGGCCAGCCATCCGTTGCTGACGCGTTTACTTCGTCTTCTTCACCTTTACATCCCATGCATGCTCCAACTTCTTATTCTTTTTAGAGCAGGGTCAGCCATCCGTTGCTGACGCGTTTACTTCGTCTTCTTCACCTTTACATCCTATGTATGCTCCAACTTCTTATTCTTCTTAGAGAAGGGTCAGCCATCCGTTGCTGACGCGTTTACTTCGTCTTCTTCACCTTTACATCCCATGCATGCTCCAACTTCTTATTCTTCTTGGAGAAGGGTCAGCCATCCGTTGCTGATGCGTTTACTTCGTCTTCTTCACCTTTACATCCCACGCATGCTCCAACTTCTTATTCTTCTTAGAGCAGGGTCAGCCATCCGTTGCTGACGCGTTTACTTCGTCTTCTTCACCTTTAAATCCCATGCATGCTCCAACTTCTTATTCTTCTTAGAGCAGGGTCAGCCATCCGTTGCTGACGCGTTTACTTCGTCTTCTTCACCTTTAAGTCCCATGCATGCACCAACTTCTTATTCTTCTTAGAGCAGGGTCAGCCATCCGTTGCTGACGCGTTTACTTCGTCTTCTTCACCTTTAAATCCCATGCATGCTCCAACTTCTTATTCTTCTTAGAGCAGGGTCAGCCATCCGTTGCTGACGCGTTTACTTCGTCTTCTTCACCTTTAAGTCCCATGCATGCACCAACTTCTTATTTTTCTTAGAGCAGGGTCAGCCATCCGTTGCTGATGCGTTTACTTCGTCTTCTTCACCTTTACGGCCCATGCATGCTCCAACTTCTTATTCTTCTTAGAGCAGGATCAGCCATCCGTTGCTGACGCGCTGTTTGAAGGCGTTGCGATACTAGTTGGCCGTGCTCCCCGCATGTCTTCGGCGTTTTGTGTTCTACTCGTTGAAAATTCTGCGTCACATGAGACACATTCTTAAAAGCCGCACAGCACTGCTAAAGCTTGGCGAGGAAATTCAGAGAAATCAAGAAGGTCGAAATTTCCTAAGTCCTCCACTAGGGTGTCTTTCAACAGCCTGAGTAAATTTGGGACGTTAAACCGTACAAAACAAACCAAAGCAAACCAAACCAAACCTTAAATGTAGAGCGGGATCCTGCGTACGCATGCCACTCTGCCTTTGCCGCTCATCTGATCGCTTCACGTTCCTCCTGTTCCACGGTAACCACGCCTTGTTGCTCCTGAAGTTAGAATGCGCGGGTACCCTCGGGCTATGGAATTTGTATATAGGTAAGATATGAAATAAGTTAAATGCAACATTTTAGGTATGGCGTCAAAAAGATACTTGGAATAAGATTTCTGCTGAAAAAAAAAAAAAAAACACCGCGAGAACCGGAATTGACAAGCTTTTTTTTGTTATTAAACAGTTCAATTGAAGCCGAGTTCGACTCGCAAAGCAGTAATGGATTGCTACCCGTCCACCCCTCAGTGTCTCTTGTCTTGCATTAGGAAGATAAAACGTGGAAAAAAAACCGACTCATGATTCCCCCCCCCCCCCCCCCTTTGATTCTGAAACTCATCAAGAGCGCTTCTACGTTTCTGTATTTAGTAAAAACTGCGGCTGTTTAAGCCTGCAGATTGACTGATACCATGTATATGTATGTACATGCAGCACTGCCTTTAACAACATTGACAGCAGAAGATTTCTTCGAATTTTTGTCCGTTTTGCTTCAACTAAGGAAGTTTACTTCGATTGCAAAATGCCAGATAAAATTGATCCCTGCGAGCGATGCAAAGATTTATCACTAGGTATATTGTGCTTTATTTCTTGTAGAACACTATGTAATGAACTTGTTGACTGTCTTGTCCAGGAACCCGTACCACTCTCTACACGCTACCTACACACCAACGGAGAACCACCTGTGTAAGTGCTTTTATCCGGGTGAATTGAGACGGGAAGAGTTCGCCATAAATAATCTTCTAATTGCACAGAATTTGTGCTTATCCGGTTTTCCGGTTCGTTGCGCAATGTAGTGAAAACCAGTTTCATTGCTTGACACCGATCTCCTGGAAAGTGCTTTATAGAAATTATTGGTTTTAATGGCTGATCATCGATTTAGTTCAAAAGTCAAAGCCTTTCTCGGCTCATGGGCTGTGTAGACGGAAGCGTCCGCAGGAAATGTTGGCAGGAGATATCGGCGCGAAGTGATACATAAAGAAAAAAAAAAGTACTGATTGTTAATCAGTGATGTAGTAGCAGCTGTATGAACACTAGTTAACGATAATTAGTTAGTCAGTGATAAGTAGTTATTCATAATTATTAGTTAGTGATAATTAGTTAACTAGTAAGGTTTGAGACATCTTAAACGCATAGACTGTGCACGCGCAGTGTCCGCGTGCACAAATCTTAACCGACTCCTAGTAGGGCCATTTGTTTAACCTATACCAGCTACACCAGTGTAGAAAATCTCCTATACTACAATGAATTATTGCTGCACTGGTGCAGGTTGTGTAGCATAAAAAAATGACCCTAGAACCGCCACAACTGCGCAAGCGCAATGACATCACAATTGAAAGTCACACTGAGCGTTTATTATGTAACTGAACAAAAAATAAATGCGCCCTTCCTGGCGCACACATTGTTGCATAGCGGCGCGGCTGTCATTTGTTCCTTTTACCGCACTATACCGGTGGTGCAGACTTAAGAGCGCTCGACTACTGTGCCCAAGAATGCGGGATTAAATGCGGGCCGCGGCAGCACGGAAGTAAAAAGCCAGGCCCCCATGGGCAGTGCGATGGCAGTGATGGCAGTGATAAAACCAAGTGGTCGAAATTTCCGCCGCCCCACACATGGCCTTTGTGGTAGCTGGAGTCGCATTGTGATGTTAAAATCTATAACCAAACCATTTACTTCACCATAGTTGAAGGCGTGAGCTTGAGGAAAATGGGTGACGCGTGCGACGTCTGGTGTCTGCATTGCGCTTTCCGGCAGCTTGGTTTCAATGTCGACCGTCCCCAGGATTCCCGACCATACGCTTCGGAACAACCGGTGCGCCATCCGCGACGGCCGGAGGCGCAACGACGCGTAATTGAATGGCGATGAAAAAACAAACACTAATATCTCGTCACGCATAACAGCTAGACAAGTTTTCCGGTACACAGGTTAAAACCCCTTTTAAACTTAGTTTTGAGCAGTTTCATAAGTGTGGCTTAAATATTCTGCTTACCCTGTGCAGCAAAATATGCTATGATGAAGCCTGTGAATAAGTCATGAAAAATAGCCCGCTTGACCTTGGTTTATAACTCATCGCTCCTCTAATTTACATTATATCGGCAAGCTTTCAGAATTTTTAGGTAGCGTAATGTTGTAGCTTTAATAAAATATAAAGTATTTTACATTTGAGTGTATTTCACATTTGGCTTTTGAACATGCACTCTCCGCATCCGCAAGAACCGTGTGGGGCCCTCTTTCAACCTGTTTGACCATGCGCACGTCAGCGCTTTGGTTTGTTCATTTGGAGAGATTGAGTCGGCCGTATGAATGCGCTTTTTATCAAAAGCGCCCCCATCAGAGCGTGGGTACAACCGCGCAGTGCTATATGAAGGCACGTTTTTCTTGACAAGGACGTTTATTACTGCAAGTGCTGACACGTAGTAAGCGCAAGGGTATGAATGATAGTGAGATAGCGTGCACTGCACATTTATTTATTTATTCTTTTACCCACAGCGCCAAATTTGGCATTGCAGTGGGGTGTACAGTTCTACAAAGCATAAGAAGAGTACAGTTACAAAGACGATGCAAACACTTGATTGTCAGATCTATGAACGCAGGATAAAGACAGGGCAGGGCGTTCCACTCTCGAACAGTGTGTGGAGAAAACGACGATTTAAACAAGTCGGTTCTCGCTCTGAATTCACGCACTTTATAATCGTGTCAATTATCTCGGTTCTATAGTGTGGACAAAAACGTACTTGTCGCTAGGAATTGCAGTCTTTTGGCGACATATATTGGGCAATAAATTTAGCCTCAGTTTTCTCCTTCTCACTACAAGTGGTTCCCATCGTAATTTGTTTTACGCTGGTCATGCTAGTTTGTTTACTATACTTTTCTGAAACATAGCGGACAGCTAAGTTCTGAAATCTTTCTAATTGTAGCTCATCAACATTTGTGGGTGGATCCCATGCAGTACATGCATATTCCCGGATGCTCATCCCGCACCCATTCTTATGGTTCTTGCACAGTGTATTGCAGATAATAACTGCATTTTAACGCCGATGTTATTAGCCTCAATGTGCAAACAATATCGATGATGTTGTGAAAATGCAGCGCGAACACTTTTACAGGATTACAATTCAAACATGGTGCTCCCTTCTTTTTTGCTTGGTCCACTAGTTCATTGGGTGCAATAGGTAATTTCTGCAATGTAAAAATTCGTAATTCACTGTGTTTCTTCTAAACCGTTAGAGTGCCTCCGATGAAATAATAGTCCCGACAAGGCCTTTGCCGCAATCACAAATAATTTCGGCACTCACGTCAAAGATGTATAGAATATGAAGCGATAAAGAAGACTTCACTGGACGGCATGTTGTGAATTGTTCTAACAAGTTCGCCGTATTTTATTTATTTATTCAGGTTACCCCTAAAGGCCATCCAAAGGAGGGTATTACATAGGGGGGGGGGGGGATACAATTGTAAAAAAACACGATGCAATTAGCAACAATTACAATAAGAACCATTAAATATAATATCAAAAGAGGAAAGAAAGATGGTAGGCAAGAAGCTAGGACTTTACCCACAGTTGTATTAGGAATACAGAATGAAATACAGTTAAATGGCGCCAGTTATGTTCTCAGTTTAAGACAGAAATGATCACCAAGAAATACGTTCTTGTTCGATAGCACCGCACAAAGAATATTGCTCAATTACTTCAAGTTTGAGGCTGAGTGCTCCACCTTGGCTATTTGTACGTGTGGCGCACTTGCGATTCATTGGCAAAAAAAAAAAAGAACGTTGCAGCGAAGAGGGTTTTTAAAACAGCATATAGAGTTAATCGCCAGATCACGAAATGCAGGCTGGGGGTGCAAGAAGAGAGAGCGGTTCCCAAGGAACGATTGTCATTCTTCTGCCTCTGTTCGATATATGTGCCATGACTCCAACAGGAAATTCCTACGTAGGCTTGAAGCTGTCTTCAGCATAATGGTCTCGCTGAAGTCTCACACACCTATAACTGCTCGGCCACGGCGCTTCCTTCTCTGGTCTCGTCTTAAAAACCCCGCTCAATGGACACTTCCTAAAGCCCAGACTTCAAAGCACTTTCCACGCGCCGAAGACGCCAACGCCAGTTCGATTCAGGCGTCGAAAAGGGGAATGCCATGTTCCTGGTACTGGCTCACTCACCCTCTCGCGCCCCAATTGGGAAAACTACAAACTGTGAAGGAAGATCAGGGGAAATTTGAAAGGACATGCAAGCTGTGAAGTAAAGGAGCAAGGGGTGCTTAACAGACTTCAAGAGCAGAAGGAGTAGACTGTTCCCTCCTATTGTTGTAAACCAGTCGCTAGTTTCCGACGCGTGTAGCAGATACGCTCAAGCGTCAAATATCTGGCAGGAACAGACTGAAGCATCAGCGTTTGCGGTGCTCATGTGAGGCGCCATGCGCATGCGCTGACCGGCTTTGGCTGACGAGCGTGCGCGCGGGACGACGTCGGCACAGCAGCACTTGACGCGTGTTCTTGGAGTTCGAACTTGCACTCTTTCTTCAGAATGACGGCTCTTTGGCTTGGTAGTAGCGTTCGAAAATGATGGCTGACTTCTGTTTAGTGCGCATCCCTTCCTTTCCGAGAATACTGGGCAAGGTTTCGATGGAGTTTTCTGCGTGTAAATTTGCCTGCTGCCTTTCTTCGTTGCCCCTTTTTCTTTTTGAGAAGTAAAACAGACAGTGGTTGCTTTTTCGGTGTCCTGCTGGATTCGGGCTCAGCTGCCCTGACCGCAATCATGCGTCATCGGTGGCATGACGTTTGCCAGCGACAAGCACGGAGCTTGGCGACGGACGAGCGCCCTCAGTGTGCATCCCATGAACCTGCTAAAAAGTTATCTCCCCCTTTTTTCACTGTCCGGAATAGAAAAGAACCCAACTTCCGGCGCAGGAGAACCATGAAGTTGGTGCCTTTCCCAAACTTGTCGGGAGAGCTCTGTGTGAACGTCCTTGTAGACAGGATCTCATACAATTTTAGCCTATCCGTTCGTTCCACTTGCCGCTTACCCTTTTGATCTCCTCTACCGCTTCCTTACTATCTCTTTATTTACGTTGCCCCAGTTAAGGCGCTTCAGATATTAGAAAGCAGATACTGGTGTTGGCAAACATCTTTTCCTTCCGCTTTTGATATCAAATAAATAACCGTTACTGCTACAACCGCTCTTGTGTCAGTCCTGGCGAAAGTATAATTGTAGTGCTCTTGTATAACTAATTCAATGCACACGAGGACCAACATCTCCAAAAAATTACATAAGAGCTTTCGGATAGGATCAGTATACATTCTCTGACGCTCTCGGTCCGCAGTACTTCCACCATCTTCATGGAAAACACGCACAGGGCAGGGAACATGTAAAATAATGGCACACAGAATAACGACTATGTAGCGTGGTGGTGTCAAATTAAAATTATATTGTTGAGCAAAAATATATACTATCATATTGGTGTAGAATTGAATAGTATGCAGGTAAACTAACAATATGCTACTTCTGAGTGTATATTAGTGCCAAATAGCCCGTTTCATTAGCCAGGAGTTGGTATGAACGTAGTTGCCTCGTTTCTATGATTTTTCTTTGATATTTGTTCTTTTCATTGGCTGTTAGCAATGAGCTCATTATCGTTCGCTTCTAAATTGTTATTAACTTGTTTTCACTTTTAAATGAGATGATTTGCGTGTGCATAGGTCACTGCGCATTTTTTTAAGCAGTGAGCTGGCCGTAGTCACAACGACTATCCAAATAGTAATCCTCAGCGGCCGCATCAGAACAACGCCGTTGGTGGCTTTGCAAGTTTGGAGGGATAACAAATGAGAAAAGGTTTGGTGCACGGTGTAAGAAATACTGTGGTTTGGTGCTTTAATCGTCCAGATCGACAAAGTTGTCCAAAAAAAAAAAACACTATTCGCTCGAACTGAGAAAATTCTGGCTCTATGTCGCAGACATTCACGAAGGCATTTCCCTGAAATGAACGACTGGTGTGGTAACGTGGCGAATGAAAATTAGGAATTTTGTTGATAGCATAAGGATATTATCGCGTGGAAAAATAATAGCAGTTTTGTTCTTTTATAGTGTTTCGCTATATAGTGTCGAGCCTAAACCATGGCGGTGGGAACTTTGTGGCATGACCTAGATCCCCTTTTTGATTTAGTTGGGCTCATTCGTCAATTCAACGTATACTGAGAAAAAAGGTTTTTCAGAGCGACCTTTGGAAAGAATACGGTTCCGTAGGCACGTAATAATATGGCTTTAGATATGAGTTCAAATAGAACGATGACACGAAGCACTCTTCCATGTTTTTGAGAAATTGGTAGGAGAATGGGAGAGTGGATTTCACGAGGTGCTCAAGCTGACCTGCTCAGATTATTTGAATTGTAAATATTGGCATAGACTGCGCGCGTCATCCGAGAGACAAGAAAAGCCAGTAGCGCAGGGCTGAATTTGAACTGGCTGCTAAAATGGGGCCAACCATAGAGTATACACTCACTGACAGATTTAACGAGTGTCTACTCATTGTTAGGCAGCGATGAACGAAAAAGGCTTGATAGTGACGAACTCAGGATGATTGTAAAACGTTATTTTATGTCCCACTGTTTAAGGAAGAGATATAATGTCGTCGATACCATCACGCAGCACAGAAAACAGTTCTTGAACAAATTATCTGTGCAAACAATCTGCGGCATAAATGGTTTTAGATTTAGCTTGATGCTCTGTAGTTTAGGAATTTTATCTTGCCTTCCTACTGGACTCATGCGCCGAGATACTATACAGTAAAACGTTTAAATTGGACCGGGAAATGAAAGTAAAAAAAAAAAAAAGTAGAAATAAACGTTTGCTATGCCTTTAAGCATAAAATTGCCCATAACTTAGAAGAAATTGGTAAAAAACGGTAGGCGTCGAGGTTGTTTTCAGTGCTCCTGAGCGGTTATCTGGCCTGTGAAACCGCTTGAACGAAAGAAAAAAAAAGAAAAGAGTTCCCTATACGGCAGCAGCCAGTGCTACATGGACACATATCACTGAGTCTCTTTGAGCAAAGAGAGAAAGAAGAAAGTGTAAACAAGTCTGGTATGTTAGGTTCACATTATGTTTATAAGGCCGGTAGTTATGCCATCCACTGCATGATGGGTATAACATGTTGGTGTATCTATTTTGCTAGATAGCCAGTCTCTTCTCATTATCTTACGGTGTTCATGCCGTCACCAGGCTTTACATTTATGACACATGTTTTTGATTAGCGACAGTGACCCAGCTGCTTAGAAAACTGTCTGATTTGCAGAAGTTAGTTGCCGATTGAACTAATTTGGTGGCGTGAATACCTTTTGGAATAAAAAAAAAATCTTACCTACTCTGCAGAACGTGTACTAAACGTACAAAGTGCGAGAGGTACTGGGATCGATACCCCGCACCTCCACCAAGTGAAATGTGGATTTAATAGTACGTTTGAACGTCTAGCGCTGCCAGTAATTCGGGCACAGCAGGGTCAAATTGTCAGCCGCAGGGCACAGCTTCAAGCACGAGAGATGGGCGCCGGAGCCAAGCGATGGTGATGGCGATGCCGCAGCGTTTTCCGTTCCTTGTCTTCTTTACAATACCCTTAATTTTAATGGGCAGTTCGGCTATATCGGTGTCCTAAGACTGAAAATAATGATGTATTTGGCGTGTATGTCAAACTTCTTAAAGGGGCCACGCAATGCTTGTCCGCTGCATTTTGGACAATCTCTTTAAGGCCACGCAGGTACCGAATTTAACAAGATTACAGGAATCGGTGTGCTAGAACAAAAATTATTACGGAAGGAATTTTCAAGATACAAGAAAACAGAAATTGCTGCCAACTCAATTTTCTCCTCTTTCGCTTTCTCATTTCACTCGCCCATTAACGACGGGATGCAGGACCAATCGAAACAGCCTACATGAACACGTTACCACAACGTCGCGGAAGATGGCTTCTCGTGGTTGTCGCTGTGACACGCTTTTGCTAAAGTTGACTACCTCTCTCTTCTGTGGCTAAGACCGCGCGGGTGCTTCTCAGAAATGGAATGAGGAACAAAGAGACCGGGAGCCGGGAGGGGAAGAAACATTCCTTCGTCACCATGCACCCTCACCTATTGCGCTTTTCTCGTGAGCTGTCTCCTTGACCGGCCCTTTCTAGAAACCCTATCCAAAGGAATCCTACATGGCGAGGGGTGACTGGAGAGGTCGTTCAATTCTCTTGCCTAACTTTGGCTCATTGCCATAGGTGTATAAGTCGTGAAAATCATTGATGCAAAGTAACAACCAGCGCCTCTGTTAGTGCTTTTTGGGCCACTTGCTTTGCAGTGCCTTTGTGGTAAGCAAACATTGGATAATATAAAATGCGACAATCCGACACAACATATTGTTTCTAATGGACACAATTTTCAGCGCATTTGTTGTTATTCAATCGTCCAACGCTAGCCAGTTGGCGTCACATCATCCGCAAAGAACCACCACTGTGTTCCGCACAATCGCTACCATAATGTTGGTTCTCGGGCAAATTAAAATATTAAATACCGAAGTATTTGTGTTTCGACTGGTGGTACCAGCATCACCGTAACCGAACAATTTCAACAAACAGGCAAAACAATGCAGTCACATTATGTTGCAGGATCCCCGTAAGCTCCATTTTTCTTTCGATTCGTTCTCAGCTTAACAGCTGTACAGGCTCTTGATTGTTCATGATGCAGCTTCTCTACTCTTGCTTATGGGCATTTTTATTTACGACATTCTTCATATTTTAAGGAAAGAATCGATTATTAATAATGACAACTACCAGAATTTAAGGGCTCTATTGTCTGGCTATCATAGCAATAAGGTTGTGTCACGGCCACTCGATGGAAGTGCGCTTCCATCGAGCGGCCGTGGATTTGTGCTGTACGGCTTTTGGATTGTTCAGCCTTTCATTGAGCAGCATAAAGATTCGTAAAAATGTCTAGGCCACCGTAACGTCCGGCGAGAACGCGTGTACGCCGCGGGTCCAGCTTCTTTCCTTTCCTTGTACCCCAGCAAAAAGGAAGTGAGTAGAGGAGCCGCACAATAGGCGTGCCTGGGACACTATGAGTGAAAAAGGAAACAAAAAAAAAATCAGAAAATAGAAAACGAGCCTCGAAAGGCTGGGCGTGTGGCGAGAACGCACAAAGCACGAAGATTGTTGGCGTCTCTCTCCCCAACCAGGGAGGTGGGTTGTGAGAGAAGGAAGAGCTCAACGTCGTGGGACACATGGTGCTAGTTTTGTGAACTACTGGAGTTTAGGCCAGAATCCTGGCCATGCTTAGTGAGTCGAAAATAGCTAGCACTCTTGCTGAGACTAAAACAGTAATTTTGAATAAAAAACTAAAAACTAATGTGTACAATTTTAGGCGCGTTAGTATGCTTTTTTTTAGGAGCTTAGCACTGATATGTAACTCGAATTTGTACTAGTTGAATAACCTGCTTGCAAAAACGTGTCAGTTTTTTCTCAAGATCAACGTCACTGATGATACTATCGTTGTATCTCGTGCCGATCTGAAAACAACACTTCAATATCCCTTTAGGTAAAGATCCTCATAAGTCATTTTGCCCGAAATATCCTTTTCAGTATTAAAACTACTTGTGAGGTGAGCCTTTCTTTCAGCTTTCAAGCTGAAGGAAAATGGTAGTTTGGGGAAAGTGGTAAGGAATGACATGACTGAATAAACTGATAAAATATTTATATATATGGCAGAAGTCAGCCTCAGCTAGACTAATCCAAGTAGCAAATCAGGCAGCAACGCATATTTATAGAACTTGGTAATTATTCGGGGATTTTTCCGCCCTGTCTTACTCTGCGGAGAACGATATAGATAGCAAAACGAGCTAGTATGTGCGCTCCTAGGTAAAAGCACATGCTCGGCCCTAAGTGCAACATTACTATAAGACGAGAAGATGAGATGGGCAGTGGCCACGTGTCATCAGCGAGTTATCCTGATTGTTTGTTTTTCAGACGTGCCAATGGGCGTTTTCACACCACCCATCTACCGGAACAGCCAGAAAAAGTGAGTACTCTGCACGATGCTTCCCTGCTGGATGTTGATAACGAAAAATGGTCGCTAACACAGGATTTGCTGGCCGCCATTGCTGCATCCGCGCATGGTTCGCTCTATATATCTTTGTTGGTTTCTATCGCCTTTACACCTTTCTAAAGTGTGTGCACTGGTAAACAAAAATATTTAAAAAAGCGCAATATCTCCATATTAGCTGCACGAAGCCTGTATAATGAAATGGAAAAATACCTCCTTGTCAGATAGTAATGAACGAATTGGCAAGAAAAAAAATTAATTTTTACCAGATGATGGTGGCGTGTATTATAATGTCGTCACTGCCAAATAAATTGAATTTTCAACGCGGAGACGGCATCAGAAAGGCGAAGGGCAGTGTTTTTCAGTTTTAACCTCGCAAAAAACGGAAACAAGAGCAGACAGTTGTGGTCTTTGAACTCGTGAAAACATATATATGCTTTTCCAATAAGTTGTTACTGCAGTGACAACTTATTGACAACCCGTGGGCGTCGCCATATTGTTTCCTGGACTGCTTTGTGCAGTGTGCGGTAGCATAGGGGAAGTCACTACAGAACCGGTTTGGAGCAGTCCGGACAGGACACGTTTCCACATCTCTCTCGGTCGATGGAAAGGTTTCTGCGCAGTCTATTTTCGGGACTTTCCGAGTACTAATAGTCAGTGCACAGTTGCGAAACGTAAGGCAAGATGCAACAACTACAAGACACTGACAAGAAAGGTCGCATAGGAGGAGGCGGCCCGTATGTGACAAGAAGCCTGTCAAATGCAATTACAGCAGAGCATGTGTCTGACCTCGCTTTCGTAATGGTCATATAAAAATGCATCATATTTATTTCCTCTGTGAAAGTATTATAAGCCTTGTGCATCGAAACATTGCGCCCGCTAAGGTCCGGTAGGCACGATGATGCTGAGTCACGTCTGCCGCTGAGGCAAGGCTGTCATTGGTGACGGAAAAGCAGTAAACGGCTTTGGCAATTCATTTGAAGACGTCGCCCACCTTACCATCATCAAACACATTTCTGCTGACAAGCCGGAAGAGTCTGAGCGCTTCCTCGATGTGCTTAATATAGGTGTTACCTGCGGGACGTGCTCTTTGTGCAAGGCTTTGCTCAGTATTTTGATTGAGCAGATTGACGTGCCGTTGCGTTGCGGTGGTTACGGCGCAGGACTCATGTGTCTAAGGATGCAAGGATGCTGTGCAAGGATAGAATCCTGGCCGCGGCTGCCGCTTGTCGATAGGGACGAAATGCTATGCGCCTGTGGGTTCTGTGATGTCGGTGCCCGTTAAATATGTTGCGAAATTATTGAACGCGTCCCCAAATGCAAACGGAGAGCGGTGTCTCGAGCAGGTTCGAACAAGATCACAAACAAATGAAAAAAAAAAAAAAAAACACAACGAAGACGTTTTTATAATTTATATATAGGACGCCAATACGAAATGACAAAGCAAAACACACACATAAAACTCGCACAACTCTACATTTTTAAGCATTCACCGGATAAGGAAAGTTAAGAAAAAGGCAGAGATGTCTTGTAGCCAGGTCAGACGTGGTGGGGTGAGCTGCGTTGTGCCGGCGATGCAGCGTTCAGAATTTCTCTGCGAAAAGCCACGTGGAACCAGGAGCAGAGAGGACCCAAAGGAGACGCTGGCGGACTTGCGTCGGTAGCCCCGGGAACTTGGCAGCTGCAGCGTAACCGATTTCTGAGATCAGAGTCAGATCCGTCGATATCGTCCTGTGGGAAAGAATTAAGCTAAGCGTCGGCTGCGGCCAACGGCCAGTAGGCCAAGGGCGTTCTCCAACATTTCCAACAATTGGCAAGTTTACGGGCGAGACGAGGTTATTAAGAGATAAGTACTGGATTAACTAGACATGGAGTAAGTAGCGAGACGAACGTAATTCGCTGTTTCTCAGCCTCACCTTCTCTGAACCCAATCACCTTCTATTCTTCTAAATCACTCTTTGCGGGGCCCGTGACAATAGTTTTGCTTTTAATGCTCCAAATATGCCGTAATGGTTTTGCCTAGTATGTACTGTCGTTATAAAAGCTTATACCTTGCGGTAATTATTGCATTCTCCATTTGAGACGCAATTTGTCGTTCTCAATTCAATTCACTGCATGTTTCTTTCCTGACTATTTTAGCCTCAACACTGATTTTCAGTTACGGATGTACTATTTCACTAACCTTGAACTGCTACATGGCAGTCATTATTTGAAGAAAATTGGTGGGTAAATGCGTAATATTGTAGTATTCAGATTTACGCGAGTTGAAGGACATCATAAGGGGCAGTTTATTAACGCTACCCCCCGGTATGCGATTTCAATTTATACTCCTGCCTCACTGGCGTACTGTAGGTTAAACAGCCCCTACCATCTGCGCAAATTTACATCTTCGATGTATGGAGCTCAGGTTCCTCTCAAAGCAATTTGTCAGTGATGAGTGCGGTTAGGCTGCCCTACTGAGCTTCAGGAAGGTTGTTATCTGTCAACACCATTGTATAGTGGGAGCACTGCCGCGCGCTCTGGTCGTTCAGGCGGTTAATTGGGAAGGCGCCATATTTCGTTTATTCAGTGTCCCACAAGAAAGTTGACAGTGGTAGCGACCCGACGAGGCGTGTCAGGACTACTACATTCGACCACTTCCTCCCAACATTGGAAATACCTCATGCGCAGTCTGGCAAATGTGATTCTTTTTCAACAATTTGTTGATAGGTTGGGGCTGTGCTATGGGAACACCTAAGATTGACACTTGTTTCAATATCATTCCTTTCGTAAACAACTTACAAACAGCTGGAGGCAACTCATCGTTCACGTGATACTTGAAGCGCAGGAGTGTGTTCACGTCGATTTCGTTATCCTAAGAGGGTCCTCATCCTGGCGTATAAGAACGCGGGACGAATACACAGTGAAAGCATTTCAGCGACCTTATTTCGGGGTTTATGGCAGTGCACTTTCTTGTGCTAAGCTTGTGTTAATAATGTATTATTTGTGATAATTTTAAACCTTTTTCCCTTAGTGATCGTCATAACGTATTTAACTGAACTGTGGTTTATGCATGCTTTCGTTAGTATTAAGGAGAAAGGGTTTCTTGCCAATGCTTCGTGTGACTAGAAAGTGCGGCCAGAAAACGTCCTTCGCACCTGTCAGTAATCCCGAGACCGATAATGAAATCAGTTACTGATAATTCGTGATAGTTATTATTTTATTAGTCATAGTCATAAGTAGTCATGACTAGTCATAGTCAGTATTTATAGTTATTTATGATTAGTCGCAGGCATAGCCAGCTCCAGTGATTATTAGTCATTGTCACAGTTACTCATGGTTAGTGTCTGCAGTCATAACAGCTCACTGTAGATGGCGGCATGCATGCGCATACGTGTCTGAATATGCCAGGCTTTGAGAACCGGAATGTGTGTACAACACAACGCATTAGAAGTGTGGACAGAGGCGCACATCCAGACCAGCAACGGCAGAGAAATGCTTTCACATTGACACACGTAAGGAGGCGCAAATGCCCCTTGGAAGGTTTTGTGCATGCAGATGCCGTTTTCTGGACAAGTGCACACAGCAACAACCCGTAGTTGTTATTTAGATCGTATTGTATTGTAGACATGTATTTTGCACTTGCAACTAAACTTATAATTCACGGCTGCCAGCGCTCTTCTCGTTGTGCAGGCTTTTTTTTTCACTTTATCGTGTCGCGTTCCGAGCTGGCGTCCGCCGCCACACAAACATTGGAAAGCGTGATAGTGCAAACGCCTTTTGGAGGGAACAGTGCAAAAAGCCGGTGTCGTAATCACGACTGACCGTGTGCATTCATTGAAGAAATATCAGTGGAAGGATGGACGATTGTTCCAAAAAGGTAAAAAGATTTTCCCCGTAATTATCTGTTTTTTTGTTTTTTTGTTTTTAAATCCCGTAGCGCCCGCCCGACGTCATAAACTTTCATAGGTGTTGGCTGGGACCACACCGACAAATAGTTGTCTGTATTCTTGAATTAACGTAGGTCAAGTTAACGAGTAATTAGTTGTAAGTCTCGGAGGTTGAGTGGAAGATTAGAGCAGGCAACCGCCGCCGCGCCCGCTAAACCCTTGCCCTCAAGCGCCGCCGGCAGCCGCGCCGATCATGGCACCATTTCGAATTAATACGCTGTCATTGTAGTTGTGGTTATCAAATGAGTCATCTTCATGCCACTAAGGCACCGCAAGAAAAGCCACCGCGTTTCTCCTCATGAAGTCATGTTTCCGTGGGAACGGGTACTTCGTATGGTAGGTTCGTTGGGTTATTTTAGGTTTCGCCCCGTTGCCCCTAGGTATCGCAGGAAAGCAACAGTGGCGGGCGAGCACCGTTGATCAGTTTACTCCGTCGCGAGCGCTGTTTAGCATGTGTCCGGTTGATCGTAAAACGCATTATACAGCCACAGCTTATCGACATTTTGGACGCAGTAACCGGGAAATAGTGTTGTCTGGGAACCTATTACCCAGGAGAAAAATAGTGGAAAGCTATGGGAGAAGTTTTACTGCCCGCGATTTTAAACGCATGAAAAGGGAAATCGTATGAACCGGGAACGTATCAATGAAGCTCTACATATAGTACAATAGATCATTAGGTGAATTCGTTTTTTCGTCTGCTAACATGTTGTGATGTATGGATGCGAGAGTTGGACTGTGAAAAAGGCTGACCGCCGAAGAATTGACACGTTTGAATTGTGGTGCTGGCGAAGACTCTTGAGAGTTCTTTGGACTGCCCGAAGGTCAAATCAGTCGATATTGTCGACCATAAACCCTGACTGCTCATTGGAGGGTCAAATTCTAAAGTTAAAGCTCAGCTACTTTGGTCATCTGATGAGAAGAGAGGAGTCGCTGGAGAAAGATTTGATGTTGGGAAAGGTTGAGGGTCGCCGGAGAAGAGGTAGGCAGCGAACGCGATGGTTAGATGGCATCCTTGGGGCACTGCTGCAGATGAAGTTATGTGATGTTAGAAAGACAGTGAGAGACCAGAAAGCGTGGCGTGGCATGGTCCATAGGGTCACGAAGAGTCGGACACGACTGAACGACTGAACTGAACTGAACATGTTCGTGTACCATGCGCGTGATCAACATTTGTGCGTCCTGCTATGTTCATCAACGAAGAAAACGTTTAGAAGTGCCCTGATTTTTTTTCATAAAAAAAAAAGAACATGTAATGCTGCTTTAAAATGCCAGTAGCGAATAAACCGGCGCTTGAGAGCCAAAAGTGTTGTGTAAACCTACCGTCTTCCGTTTCCTACAGCCGCATATTCGCTGGCACGTCCGGCTACCTAGTGATGACTGGAGTGATGCGGGCCCTTACATTCACCGGTAAGTGCTCTCTTGCGTCAGCAGTGGCTTGTGTGTCCGTTTCGCCATTTTTAGCCAAGGCAGGTACCTTGGCAGGAGTTCATTTAGAATGACGACAGGCCAGACGCAAATGCTGTCCTCAAAGTCAAGTGGAATCTAATTTCTCTGCGGGAGCTAGACAAGAAATTAACTTCATGCTGCAACGACACTAACGACACTGGAGTTAAATTATTTTCAACAATCGTCAAGCTTCAGTCTCAAGAAAGAACTGGATAGCTAAGTTTAATCCGGTTAAACCAGTCCCAAAGGTAATTATTCTACACCAGGTCTCTATGCAGACTGAGGAGTATTGTAGAAGTCGGTGTTCTTTGCGTCAAGAGAGGTGGCTAAATTGATCATCCGATGGTGCATGCAAGCAGTGTTGTGTGCAGCCAGCCACCGCTAGTATGTGTTTTTGCACTGAATTCGCAAGGAAGGCGAAATATGACATACGGGACAGCTAGCCTGAAGGCCAGAAACGTGCAGTATCAAGAGATGGCGTTTAAGAAAAGCAGCTTATCAGCTTATCGCCTCAGGCTGGAGAAAGGGAAAGAGGAGAAAAACAGGGAAGCGGGAGGCTGCCGCGCAAAGGGCAGCCGCAGCAAGCTCGAATCCCACAAGCTACAGCAGCCGTGTTCACCGTTCCGTTGAGGCGTTTGGCCACTAGATGTCCACCAGTGTGCTCATCACACCGGCCACTGGTACCAATCAAGGATGCGTCTCATGGAAAATTGAAGGCGCTTTCATCTCTGCGCCGCTAAATACTTCGCCGGATTGGCGCAGGTAGCACTTGTAACAGTTGTCTAATAAGTATTTTTTTGTGGGGTGGGGGGAGGGAGAGGGGGTGGTTGCAACTGAGCCGAGCCAGGTAACACTAACAGTCCGTCATTTTTTTATTCATTGAGAGTAAGCTGTCATTGCTGCTCTCAGTGGTCCTGTTGAAGAAGTGTAATGTCACCACTTCTCGAATATTGTCAACCTGAAAAATGTCATTCTCACGTTAACGCGCTTACGGCTTTATCTGCATATGGTCAAAACCAAGCCAGAGGCACAGAGCGCTGTACCTTAGCTTTTGCGTGCTAGCGTGATGAAGTTCATTACGCACGTGAATACCTTCTTTAGTTTTCTTCTTCTATCTATTCTTCTATAGGATTCTTTGCGCTTTACTTTTTGTTGCAAACAACTTACCCACATCTGTTTGAGGAATGCTTACTGACGATCCAAAATTAAACATGCCAAACCAACTTATGCGACAACCAATAAGAGGCTGTCTGCAGCGTGCCACCAGCGTCGTGTCCACGAGTGTGGACCCTTGTTTTAAAAAGTGTCCCATAAAGCTTATTCTTCGTGCCTGCAAAGGGCGCAAAGCCAAGGCTGGAGGAGCGGCGAACATTAAGCACTTTGGGAGATGATCTTTTGGCAACATAAAATGCACTACAATAAAGCTGAAGCTAATGAACATTGATGTCAAAATACATGAGCGGAAATCCGCATCGCGCTCCTTATATATTGATATGTAGGCGGCATAAAGTCTTAATTCTGCAGGTGGCTCATGATAGGTGGCGCAGGTGAGGCCTCCGGGGTAATTTCGCCTAGATGGAGTTCTTTGCGAGGTCTTAACGTTGCGCTGTGCGCACACGGGCGCTCGTATCTCGCCTCCATCAAAAGTCGCCAGTCGCCGCCGAAAGCCAAACCCACAGCCTTAGGCTTACCACCTTATGCCGTAGCCACTAAGCCGCCGAGTTGGTCGTCACTCACTTCTATGTCATACATGGCCAGGAGGCAAGAGCGGGCCCGGACTAACGCCGCTTATAACTTATCGTAATATGTTGTTTTGCTACAAGATATGCAGTTGGCCATGGCACGACTGCACTGTTGCGGTTTGTTAAGAAGTATCCAATAGCGACAGAAGAATAAGCTTGATTTCTTGTTCACTGTATGATTCCCTCGAGCTCTTTGTGAAACTGGTGGAGTATAGAGGGAAGAAGTGGCGCCGGTCTTTTATTGACGTTTTTTGTGACCTCAACGTTTAACCGAACCAGACCTATTACTCAGCAGTCATCATCAGTGCTGTAACCTTCATCGTAACTGAGCCTTTGAGCGCCGGGCTCCTTTGAGCGGCTTGCTACAAGGCGGCTACTTGGCGCCATCGGCGCGAGGTTTTCATATGCGTCAGCGAATCGCGAACAACGCTCTTGGCTCGCAGGTGCGGTGGTCGTCAACGGTCAGCTGTCGCCCGAGAACTGGATCGGCTACTCATGGACGAGGAAGATGGAGAGGTACACCGAATGCCTCGCTAAGGGTGCTGACAACGTGAGCTCCACTTTTCAGTATATTAGTATAGAGCCTAAAAAAAAAAAAAAAAAAGCAGGTTGCAGCAGCTACCCGCGTTGTATCACTCCGATAACAAACCAAAGAGAAAGGAAAATCAACATTTTAGTGTTTCACTCTATTCAATAATCAGTGGGAATTTCTATTATTGTTTCTGCTTACCAGATACTATTTGTTTCTTTCGCGAAGTGCATTGTTGTTGAAGGCATGTGCAAAGGAAGGTGGTAACACTTTTTTATAAATAATTTGTCTAGAGTACTAAGGCGAAAGCCTTTAATGGGTCATAACTGCCGTCGTTCGTTTGTCAGGTTACACTATAGCCGTCAATCAAATGACGTCATCACCCAAAACCGAGACTAACGTCATCAAAAAAATAAATATCCTTTCTCTATTGGGAATCGAAGCTCCATCCCTCGGATCCCAAGCCGAGCGCTTTAATCGACTGTGCCACGCCCGGGATCGTGAAACGCACGTCCTATATATTCTCCTTGTCTACCGTGAGAATGCTATTAGCGATGATAATGACGCTGCAATTAGTGATAAAGACAATGATAGCGTTAGCAATGATAATGACGGTTCATTAAATTGATAATTATAATGAGAGCAAACGTGATGCACCGTATGCACCAGCAACGCTCCGGCTTTCGCATTTCTGCACTGTAGATTCCACAGTGCTCGGCATTTTTATATCTCGAGCTACTTTTGTTCACGCCTGCATATCAGTTCAAGTCTATATAAGTGACAAATCTAGAGGACGCAAGCGCAGTTGAAAAAACATGCCATGTCAATGACATCTAGGATAGTTTCTTCCTTTGCACATGCTTTCATGCCCGCATAATTAGTTCAATTTAGTTGCGTGCGCATGAGTTCGCCATGTTTATCACGGGACAGGAGGGCCCGGTATAAGCGAGGGTACCGAGGAGAAAAATAAAGTACATGGACGGTGGTAATATACTGTATTCTATGCACGATCATCACAGTCTGCGATGGGTGATTCCAAAGATGAGTTTTTTAGGCGCATGCATTAAAAAGACGAAAAAGAAATCCCAGATTAAAAACTGCATGGGGCGGATTCGAGCTCATGAGTATGCTCTGGAATTCCAGTGCGGAACCTAAAAACTACGGCAGCCTCGTGTTACCTCAAATGAGCTCTCTGGTGTCGTACCAGTTGGGAAACTCCACCTCAAATAGTGACTATGAGTCTGTCCCTTTCGTGTGCTTATTGACTGTGTCGCCGTTTAGAAGAGGCCAGTGAATGCTACCTGCTATGTTCATAATAAGCCTCTGAAAAACGCTCTATTCTTATTTTTTTTACTTGTAAAATACATCTAGGTCTTTTAAAAAACAATAATCACGACATGAGAGACATCCTTTCAACTGATTGTGCTGCCATGTGGGTGTGCAGGTATCAACAGCTTCAAGGTTTTAACTATGACGTTGTTAAAGGACTTTTGACCAACTTGGGCCATTGCTTTCTTTGCGTGTGTAATAAAAAGGGATCGACGGTAGGGTTTGCGTCTTACGCTTAAGGTGGAGCTTAAGTATGTCCCTAATTTTCGCACGCACACAATCGATACCGCTGAATTTTTTTGGTTGGAATTTTATTCTTAGACAAATTTTTTTTCTGTCCAGGCATTCACAAGAGATGTCGCTAGCGATGTTATTTTAGACACAGGCTTAAACTGTAAAATAATAACGACAGCAGGAATAATCATAACAATAAAAGGCCAAATGTCAGCAGGCAAGTTTCACCCAGGATATACAGTTCACGTAGAATATTGTCTGTTTATTACCAAAATAAAATAAGTATCTTTTCTGTTGAGCAGTAATATCATGACTGCTCTATTTTTTTACGAGGTAATCTTATCTAGTAATTGCGTCTGACGTGACCGTTTGCACCGAAGTTACCCAGATTCTCCTCCCTGGGACACAGGCACGCGGAATACTAAGTTTTTCGCGACAAAATATGAAGCCCAAGAAATTTACTGATTCAACAATGCTTCGTATTGGGCAAGTTGGCTGCCTACAGCGCCCGTGTCGCCCATTACTTCTGCCTGTCTTCTTTGTCGCGCTACAATTCGGCAGGACATACGTAATAACCGCATCACTTCTGCAATACATGCTTCAGTAACGGGTAGCCCTGCGACATTAATGGCATGGTGTTTGTGAGGAGTATATTGTGTTGTACGTATTTGCCCATGTTTGCCAAACAAAGAGCACAAAGGCCGAGGAAACTTCGTTTTACTTCAGAACATGTCAACTCAGAACGGAAGCAATTGCTCTGCAATATAAGGAAAACGGCTTCTTCCACATGGCGGATAAAGCATGAATAGCCCCTGTTATTTTTCCTTTTCGGTACTTGGCCCTTAACATGCGGTAGCACGTGTTGACCTCTAAGTCCCTAAACCTGCGTACCGTTATCGAAATTTTTGCGGGTTGAACAGAAGTATCCTCTGTTCCAAATCGAAAAGCATGAAATCTGTGTGAATTCGGGAGAAGAGGGAAGTTCGGTTCTTAAATATCCCTTGCACTGCCAGAACCTTTTATTTCGCAATATGAACAATTTCCCTAAGCTGCTGCAACATTGCCGCCCCATAAGGTGTGCCAGTGTTCGCGAGATCAGTGAAGACAAGCAAGAGGCGGGGCTACAGTGCCGGTGGTGTAAGATCGAGGAAAAAAAATCAAAAGCTGATCGCTGCGATTGGCACAATATGCGTTAGCATTACTATTCCCCCTTGCAAGGATCAGGCGCTGCTGCTTAAGCGTTGGGACTATCCGATGCAACGGTATTGAGTGCACAGATAACCCTGTGGCTCTCACTGTCTTCGGTCGGGAACTTCTCTCATTCATCTCCCTGCATGGTTAAGAGGAAGATTTCCTGCTCTTCACATTGCCTCCTCTTATGTCGTCGCTTCATGCGCCAGTGCGGATGCTCTTCGCGATAATGGGTGTTCCCAAGTTAACGCTTCAAATATAGCGCAAAGTATCCAGAAATGCAAACATTAGTGCATGGAATATGGGATAAAAACAGCTAATAATGACAAAGAACCAGAATAATACCAAAATATTAAAAACTAAAATAAATTAGGCACTCATTATTAAGCTTGACTCGGCAAGAGAGCGTTTACCAGCGCCCCATTTCAAATGGCCTGAGAATGATATCAATAGCATGTGCAAACGTAGGGGTGTGGTATGTGGAGCTAATTTTTCAAAAACGAAATTCTGTGTGCATGACTGGCATATCCGTGTTCGGCTCGTGCGAGGAGTGTATGCAGTGACATCAATAATGCGTCGCAGCAGAAGGGTGCATTTTCGAGGTCACTGGTTCATAGCACGCTGAACGTGGCCATGGTTAGCCCAAAACGAGGCTCGCTTTCTACAAATACGCTCTTTTTCAGAGCTCCTTGGACATTTTCATGTACCCATACATGATCGGAGCAGTCACGCCAGCTCTCAGGGTGAGTTACGAACGACGCCCTATTTCTGTCTCTTAAAAAAACACACACACAAAAAAAACACAAAATTCCTTTTTCAAACGCTGTACCGTCAAGACCCCGCTCTCTACATTGGCGTTGACCGAAAATACGAGCACTTCTCTGAAAGGTGGTAGTTAACAGGTAGTTAGCAGGTAGGTGACAGATTGGTCAGCTGGTTGCGTTAATTCATGATACCGCATGCCATCATGCTGTCAGGAGCTGCGAACGCAGGTAGCTATTTTTGGATGGGCAGATGAGATAGGAACCGAATTTACTGGCACCCTTGGTTCTATAGTGCAGTATGTCTATCCTTAAGCCATGCAACCACGATCGCAGGACATAGTTAAAGGTTAGCTCTTATAGCTAAGTGGCGTTGTCTCGCGCATAATGTGGTAGTTTATCAGCGCGCGGTAATGAATTTATGCGAAATTAGAGACACATATTAAGAAATGTATGGTTAACCGAGCACTAAAATGCGTTTATAGGCACAAAAATTCTCATTTGAAGCTGCAAACGAGGGCCATTAACGCTTTTACGTCATACCTTTATTGGCATTGTATACGTTTGTTTCGGAATTGGCGGTTAACGTCCCAAGGCGACTCAAACTATAAGAGAGACGCCTTAGTGGAGAACCGTGGATATTTCAACCACCTGGCATTCGTTAACGTGCACTGACATCCCTCAGCGACCGGGATTCGATCCCGCATCCTTAGCCACAGTGGTCGAGCACTCTACCCGCTGCACCACCGCGGCGATGCCGTTGTATAAGTGTTCTCAATAATTTTCCCAGTGAGTTTTGCAATTTGATTATTTGTCACCGTGGTAGCAACGGCAAGCTATTTATCCTTTTGTCATATAGGCATGTTATCCAGACATACGCTACCCAGATTGACGCAAGCTAGGATTCCAATACGAAAAAGGGCCGCCTCGAGAATCACGTAAATGATAGGCAAAATAATAAGACACACTATCGTGAATAGATTGCTTCGTGTAATATGAACACATTATAATAAACCTGCAGCCTAACTGAAATGGCTGGACGAAACGCATTGGCAGAGTTTATTAGGCACTAAAAGATTTCTCAGCGTCACCAAAGACTTAATGCTTTTGACTGCCCTGCCATCCTACTCCAAACCGGAGGCGCAGCCAACGCCACCGGTCGAAATCTACTGACCTGCATTAGATTTTGTAATACGTTGATATGACTAGTCATTCTGCGTCATTGACTGTCTAGCCTCGCAGATAATATTTTACTAGGGTATATTGAACTGGGGCCGCCTGCTTCTAACTATTCGCACTGCGCAATAAATTTTTTTCCGAAATGGCGGAAAATAATTCCCGGATTCACGGCAGAAGACGTTTGGTCACTGGACCCTTTTAGCATCGAATAACGCTCCCGCTGTTACTTTTTGACCACCAGTATGCTTGCAAGGGAGACGCTTTATTGCCGAAACATCTTTAATATTTTAGGGCAATAAACGCGAAAGCAATGAAGGTGAGCTTAACGTTATAATAACCAGTGCTAGAAACTACAGTGGCATTGCTAAGGTGGAGGTCGAGAGACATGATCCCGCTTCTAGCATCTCGCGGGCGGTGGTAAAGTGTGGTGCCACGGTATGCACTCGTGTCTGCCTCATGATTAGATATTGCGGACGGAGCGAAGCGAGAGGCATGTTTCTGTGCAAAATGCGGCAATTAAGCATCCATGAGTGGACTCGCTTGTTTACCGAGACCACGGTGTAAGAATAAGTTATTCTTACACCGTGACCACGACCGTACTCTTTTGTTGTGTGGAGGATGCAATTCTTGGAAGAATCGTCAGGTGCCACTAACAAAAAGGGGCTTAAAGCAATGCAAAACGTAAGCTGTGAACCAAATACGAATCAGACATAGTGTACAGTAGGCCCAACTCAATATATAAAGCGGAAATTGTTGCTAAATAAAAAACGAAAAAGCTTTCTCCGAGTAGTGGTGGCTACGTTTTTCTTGAGTTGAGTTGGGTGTACTTGAGTTGCATATGACTTTATCAGTCGTGAGTAGATGGTGACCAACCCAAGGAAAAATGACGCCGGACACTACAAAGCCGCGCCGGCTTTCCTAAGTCTATGATTTACCTCTGTGCATTCCTTTCTTTTCTCACTTCTCTCCGCAAGTACTACCGACGGAAGATATTCGAGAAAGCCTACCCGAGACCTGAGTTCCGAATCGACTGGGTCAGCGACCTGAGCTCGACTCAGATCTTCTTCTACTCCTGGTCCATGGTGAGGCCTTGATCTTCCTTGGCAAAAAATACTACAGGAGCTTAACGACACCTAGTGGGCCAACATCGCAGGCAAAAGAGAAGGCATATTCGTGACCGCAAAATACTTGCAGATTTCATAGAAGGAGCAAGAAGGAGCTGGAGTGCATTTCAGTTATAATAAAGAGAAACATGTTAGCTAACCTTGCCTCGGCTTGAGAGGCAAGCCAGCGCTTCGAGACAAGATTAGGTTAGATGATGTTCACTACGTCCCGACCGCGTCTTGGTACAGGTACCGTACCGTACAGGATCGTAAGGTAAATCGTACGGCTCTGTGCAGACCCACCTGTGCTATTTATAGAATGAAAGGCTATGTAATATGTAAGAAAAAAGTGCGAGCGGGGGTGGATTATTTCTGCAATCTCGCATGCTACTAGCTATCTTGCGGTATTTCTTTAGTGCTGGAATTGCAACGCGGACTTAAATCCTCTTAATTTACAGTTACTAGGTTGAGAGTGTTTGATCAACGCAGAGTCATTATCAGCAAACCTACATGGCCCGTTTAATAGAGGAAAAGTCCGATCTCGTTTAAACAGTTCCTCTTTCACAATAATCACGAAACGGTAATAATTACTGGGAGGCGCGAAGGCCAATTGGATAGATGGTAGATTCAGGACGACTCTCCCACCTTTCTTAATTTACCTTGCTTCTCTTCCTATGCATTTTACTACTGCGAGAATGTAACCGCTCTTCCCGGCAATCGCTTTTTTGCAGCTATACTGCGGAACAACCCAAGGCAGAAACCTGTAAGTAAAGTTGCATTTGTTAAATTTGTTGGGTACGGATGGGGTGGAATAATATGAAAGAAAATACAGAGTTAGTGCAATTTGAAATTTTATGCAAACATGTGACAGAAATCTTTGCAAGAAAATCGGAGTCTGTTCCGTCTGCCACTCTTTCGAAACTCGACCGTATCAGGTGGCAACATTCGGACACTATAATTCAATGAAGATGGCACTGATTCCGCATTCGTGTAGCAACTTATTTCCAGATTGTTTTTTTTTTTTTTTTAACGACGCAATACAGTGCATAAGTGCCGAAAGTTTCCTTTTTTTTATATATATATATATATATACTGCTTCAGGTAAGCGCAGAAGGAGGCCGCTGCCAGGAGGTCTCAAGGTGTCTCTCATGTCGGCGAGCTTCAAAATAGCAAAAGATCAATAATTACTAGGTTATCTTTGCTCGGCATTCCTTTCTACACTTTATAAAAGCCGAAAATCTAGGATAAGTGTCCGTTCCGATAGGGCAACTGCGTTGTACGCGTTAATGAATTTCCTTGTGCCTTTGGATTTACGGTGAACGGCCTAATAACATGCGCCAGCCGCATCATTAACCTTACCTTTCAGCATGCGCAGCGGTCTACGTGAAGACCTTTAAAGCTGTACCCAGAGACCTGAACCTTCACTAGATAGCGATGAACTGCCATTAAGTGACGCCTTAGCACGCCTCAGTGATATTCACTGCAGTTCGGGCACATCGTGTGTTCTTCGATTTTGAATTAATGACACATTATGCTCTCGGACGTAAGTTCCCCGGAATGCATTTGCAACTTTTACCTAAAAAAAAAAATGAATCCTTTTCTGTAAGGCTCCGAAAGCCATCAAGGTCGCGAAAAAAGGCACGGCTCTGACTTAACGGATTGCAAGCGCTGTTCGGTAGCACGTTCCGCATGACATGGCTCCTGTTGTTACTGATTAAGCAAGAGCAAGTAGCCGATGATTCAACGCTATTCATAATACACCTTTCAATTGCAATTACATCCTAGTTAAATACAGTTAAAAATTACAGGACTGCGTTGATGTCTGTTGCAGAGCGGAAATGGCGAAAACTGCTTTACATGACTCATTTCGATAACTGCATCGTCACTGTCATCTATACTATCATCACCATTATCATTATCATTACTATCACTACTATCATCATCATAAACTGAATGTACTGTCGTAATCATCGCTACCACCATCACTATCATGCACTGACTTCATCTTTGTTGTCATTGCGACTATTATACTAACAAATTAGATGATCGGTTTCTCAAGAGCCCGGCGTGGCCGAAAACCAAATTTATTAAAAGATTATACAGTTTGCGCACTCGACTGAGGATCGAAATGATTCCCATTGGAGACAGCGTTTTTCATAACGGTAGGTTCATGTGAACAATTCCTGCGAAAATTTTCTGCAGGCATTTTCTGCGGAAATGTCTGCAGCCCATATCACCCTCCTGCGCCTTGAAAAAAAAAAATGCTTTTAAGCTATATTATTTCTTTAAACTTAAAGTAGTTTTCGACTTTCTATAGCTAGATAACTGACACTTGCAACATCCGGTATTATTCTCCAAATTTATAGAGGTTTTAAAAACGGCAACTTTTCCTGGTTCTTCGATCTAGTCTGCTACCCTTTGTTTAACGAGAAAATAAATGTGTCGCCGCCCTTTTTCGAAATTTTATCGTTACAAGGTTTTCGCACATCGATCTTGTGTGGTCTATTACCGAGATTGTGCGGTACACTAGGCAACCTGATTTGTTACTTCTGCGATGACACCCTAATTTCGAATAAGAGAGAGATGCGTAGAGCGTCGTCATCCCTTGTGAGCATCCTAGCCTGCTGAAAGCGCCTTACAAAGGCTGTGCTTTTCTTTGTTACGTGTTTAATTTCCTTTGAATCGAAGAGCGCCTTTGGGTTTGGAACAGGGAGGAAAGATATACCAAGTTCATCTGAGCTCACCGTCATAAAAATTCTATCCCACATTAAAAGTTTAAAACCTTTGCGTATTTAATGCATGTAGGGTGTTAAGGGAAGAGGATAGGCAGAAGTTCAGAAAAACAAAATCGATCTTTTGTTTTTCTCTAATTTAAAATCCCTGTTCTATCCTTAACACAGTGCAAGGGAAATATTTACCCCGATATCGACTTTTTTCGGAACCTATGCGGCATCCAGCCACGCTCCCAAGTTGACATCTACTCGGGATCTGCGCCTTTCCTAATCTAAAAAAAAAAAAAAAGAGAAAACCCTGTTTCTTTTTTTTTTTTATCGCCTATTTTGTCCACTTTTAGCGGAATGGCTGTGACAACCGAGAAAGGCTGGATAGCGCATTTATTTAGTGAAACAACTCTTCAGACGCAGCCGCATACTCGCGTCGCGCGGTAGGTTGATCGTGCTTCGGCGTTTTTACGCCTGAAATCAATATAGTTTTTATTTTTGCGCTGGAGTTCAGCGCTCATCCAATGACGAAGACAATGAAGTGGTTTAAAAAATGACGCTTCCATGGGCACGGACGTAATTGGACCAGCGATGGCGCCTAATCTCCGGAGCACAATCCAGCGGCGGATGCTGCAGCCACCGTGTCCGTCTGCATCAAAGCTTTCAGGCTAAGCGGAACGCTTGGAGACCATAAGCGCAAGTGTTAGGGACCGTTGCTAGGGACTCATTGACTTCTCTCGTGTGCCGTCGCCGAGAGTTGTGAGTGTAAAGCGTGCGGTGGGGAACTGACGCTGGTGAACGACATGTGGTTGCTTGCCATTTCTCCCTGCAGTGCGTAGAGGGTTTCTTAGCGCACTGGTTCCAGACATCCAAACTGAGAACATCGACCTACATCGCTCGAGCTGATAGTCGGGGTCATTCGGAGTTTCTGCAGGACGGTTTACAATATAGTAGTTGTGTGAAGTATTATAACAAAGCTCTTTCTTCCACACAAAACGCAAAATGTTGCTGCATTTGACCTTTTATTCAGGAACTACAGGAGGCAGGAGGATAAAAGTTTAGCACTAATGAATGGACACTAGTGAGAGTCTACTGAACTAGAATTTTGAACATTAATGCGGAGAATTTCAATTTAAAAAATATGTACTTCAGGTTTTGCCTTAAATATTTGGTAGGCCTAGTAGAAGAAAGTGAATAAAAATCAATTATTCAGGTTTGGTGTGTGGGGTTTAACGTCCCAAAGCGTCTCAGGCTATGAGAGAGACGCCGTAGTGGAGGGCTCTGAATATTTCGACCACCTGGGGTTATTTAACGTGCACTGACATCGCACAGCACACGGGCGCCTCGCTTTTCACCTCCACTGAAAAGCGGCCGCCGAGGCCGGGATTCGATCCCGCGTCTTTGGGAACAGTAGTCGAGCGCCGTAAGCACTGCGCCACCCCGGCGGGGTCCGATATTCAGAAAACAGTACTCCTGGCTCAATATCACTAGCTCAGATTCCTGATTAGGGGTACAAAGATAAATGTTCGAACTCCGGCAGAACACGAGAGAAACGGTTGCAAACATAGGCTAAAATGAAAGAGAGGAATAAGGTCTACTCTGTCCCCTTGAATTTCGTTGACGTGAGTAGTCTGAATGTTTTGCAGAAAACCTATTAGATCGTGTGAATTTTCGTAGAAAACATTTTTTGAATAATCATTTCATTAACATTCTCTCGAAGCTCAAGTCAGATAAGGTGCTTGAGTGTGTACAGCGGCAATTTTGTGGTATTTAAAACTCATCTTTCGTTTCCATTGCAATGCACTACAGAAAATGTTTCAGCGAAGGTATCGCAGCATTGTGGACCTTTACATTAGTAGGATGTTTATTTTGCCTTATTAATGTTGTTTACGTGTGCTCTCGTTTGTTTCTTCAAATGTTTAATAATTACTTAAAATACAGACATTAAATTGTACACAGCAAGTAACTATTGCATAGTTAGGTTTCAGGCTCGCCCTCCGTATACAGTAGAATACTGGCAAATACAACGATAGAAATACTAGCACCCGCAGAAGGGCGCTTAATTTAGCCTGTTTGCGCCACTTTTAATTAAGCCTGGCCTGGTGAAGACGGTATTTGAGTTCACTGACCGCACCATTCGTCCTCTGTCAACACCTCGGGAGCACTGGGAACGAGTAATTCGGAAAGCGAGTTGGATGTCCCTGACAGAGTGAGAGCAAACGTGTATGCCCAATTTATGAAAGCAGTTAGTGATTTTCCAGGTCTTAGAATAGGTCAGGGCGTCTGTGAAACTGCTCTCATGCCATTCAGGCCGACTGTTCAGCAGGATTTGTAGAATTTAGTGGCCGTACTATAATAGATGCTTGCCACGGCCGCTGCATTAATATCAGCCTGGTCTACATTCACTCAGGTGGACTAGTGTGTAAATTCACAAACATTACTCCGTATTTTTTGTTCTTTACACAGGATTGACTTGGCAACAAAGAACAACCGGTATTTCCTCGAGAGCTTTGAATGCGAAGCGGAGTTGACGGAATACAACAAACAAAAGCCGTCATGCGACCTGTGGGAAACCACCCGACGAGAGTACTGAACCCACCGCTTGAAGTCATGACCAACTTGAGGAAGAATAAACCTTGTTTCTTTGTTTTTGTTTCCTCATCCTGAACCATTGTCTTTGAAATAAGGCCTGCACCTGCGCTCAATCAGAATCTTGCAATACCTACTGCAACACAGTGAAAGGAAAAAAAAAAACAACTTCATTTATCTACAAGTTTTGTACACTGCCGTACACGATATAGCGTATAGCGACAATTAAGGCTTGGGTTTCTGTCCTACTCATGGGCAATCCCAGAATAAATAAGACAAAAAACGACTCTGCGAATCTCACACGCACTATAAACAAATGATCAGGCGTACAAAAGGGAGCCTACGGCCGCTAACTAGATACAGGAAGGCTTCGGGGGAAAAAAAAAACTTTTCTGTTTTTTTTTTTTCCTCGAGGCACAGGGAAAAAAAAAATATCTTGCCGTATGGTGCCCTTCAAAAACTGGAAATTTTGTTCTAATCAATACAATTGATAAATGGCTGCTTGTAAACAGGAATAAAACACTGAAAAGACTGCAGAACGCTATATTTTATTTGCTGTTCCTTAGTTTGCATTCAACAATTTCGTTTTGTTTTGAAGCTTTATAATAAATGCTTACTACACTGAAACCATTCGGCTTGCCACAATGTTGCATTCTTGTTTTTCCCTTCTCATTACAGTGCATTTTGAGCTACTCGCGATGTATGGAGAGATCTGTGGTAAATTTTTCTCAACTGTTCCGTTTTGCTGATGGCAAACACGATTGCTAAACCAACAAACGTTAATAGTTAGAGCCATTAAAGTTTTGCACATGCGAATATCGAAATTGAAATACGTATAGAATGCGAATATGGCAAAACAAATTCTTAGAATATCGAATGTGTGATCAGTGAAGGAAACTGAAAAGCTAAAGAAATGGCATACACTCTTTCCCTCGTTAATTTAGGAATTCACATGGTATTTGCAAATAAAGTTAAATCAGAATGTCTAAGAAATGTATACTATACTAAAAAGGTATTCGGGATTTGAAATAAAAGTTATTTGTACCGGAAGTACCTGCGTGTAGCTGCGTGGAGGTGCTATATCGCTACTGAATACAGTGAAAGCTCTTGAATTAAGCCTTCAAGATACCAGAAAAATGTCCCAGTTAAGTGAAAGCTCGAATTATCGGATGGGCTTGCAAAACTGCCAATACCATTTGCATCACATTAATTCGATCTGAACACCAGTGTGATGAATTGGAAAATTTTCAGTGTGTTCGGTAATTTTCGAGTATTCGCAAATTACAAATATTAGTTTTTTTTAAATATGATTCCAAATTGCGTAAAGAACATAGTTGATTCGTATACGCAATTTCTAATATTAGCGCATCCCTGGTCCTTTTATATTCAAGTAAATGTAGCGCAGCATGTGCGCGAGGAGATAAAACCTAAGAAAAGAGCCTTTTTTGCTATTTCAATATTTCAATGCAACCATTCACCTCGATTGTATATATATAAAAAGTGTTCTTTTTGAGCGTTCAAATTATCCGAATTTACATCCCTTCTGTCAGCTAACGTTTGGTCAGAATAACTTGTCTTCGCCTCATATGTTTTCAATCTTAACTACAAATCCTCGGTTCAACGTTGCTTTGAGCCTGTTTACAATCGCCTCAAATATTCCCGAACCAAAGGCGGAAATTTATCGTTCTGTAGATTTTGCCGTCTGTGATAATACTAAGAATATTCTATCAATGTTCATATGCTTTTAGCTCCTATTCTATGTAACTCCGAGCCTGAACTTAGATTCTGAACTTGAAGCAAAACCTGAAGAATTCATCTCATGCTTTCTGAGATCGAGCCCCAAGATTGCTTTCGCATCTTTAGACTTTGAGTGTATTATGTCATGTTTGATTCGGAGCATGAAGTCCTGCGTACACAAGTGAGGTCTGAATCCGACCATCTCATGTGGCCACAGGTCACCCTACTCCATGAAACTCATCAGTCTGGTCTGGATGACGTGCTCCATCAGTTTCCCCACGCACGAAGTTAAGGAAATTGGTCGTAAACTTGCCAGTTGAGGAGGCTTCCTGGTTTCGGTATTAAAATAATACTTGCCGTCTTCCACTGTTGTGGGAGCTAGCCTTTTTCCTAATATTCCTGCATATACTCTGTTAGATACCTAATGGAGTCATCGTCTAGGTTCCTGAATATTTTGTTCGTTACCCCGTCAGGGCCTGGAGCCGACTTCGTCTTAAGTCTTACAGTCTTCGCCCTCACTTCCGCTTCTGTGATGAGGGCGTCCAGCGCATTTTTAGGCGCTCCACCATAGTCAGGAAGTGGGGTTCGTGAAGTTTCCCCCAAATACGTCTCAATTAATTTGGTCCTGAAATCACCATCGTTCCCTTTGAACACGTGCCTCGCTTCTTATACCAGATTGCGTCTTCGAGTTGTCTGGGTCCAACAAGTGCCGGAGGAAGCGCCACGTCTTGGAGAGGTTCATGCTCTCCTCCATTTCGTCACACTTGTCCAAATTTGGTTTGCATAATTTGAAAGTATAATCTTCGACGTCCTTATTAGGTCGCGCAATCCTTCTTCTGAGATTCCGGTTCCATTTCTGTTTTTTGAGACGACGCTCCATGCCCTGCTTAGCTTCCCACATATGCAGAAGACGGCTGTCCGCAATCTCTGGGGCGCTATCCCCTTCCTCTCTAACGTCCGATTTGAGCGTCTTCGACCATTCCTCGATGCTTCTGATGGGCTCTAGTTCCTGAGCCCTCCTGATATCTCTAAATTCATTCCACACAACGACGGCCGGCGTGCGAGCCCGGCGTGTTTAAAGGCCTTCTTTCAGTGTGGAGACAATTACGTAGTGGTCGCTGCCAAAATTTTGATCCGAAGTATGGCATTCTAGACATTTTACGTTTTTCGGGAATGTCAGGTCTGGAGATGTATCCTTACTGACGCTATTGCCCACCCTCGTTGAACTTTCGGGGTCCGTGTGCAGAGTGAGCCATAGGTCATGTGTATCCTCCCACAGCTGTCTGCCTTTTGGGCGCTGGTGCGGGTACCCCCCTTCCTGGTGATGTGCATTAAAGTCCCCCACTATAAACAGTGGCTGGTTGTTTGAAATTTTGAGGGCCTTGCGAAGTAGAGTTCTAACCTCACCTTCCTTTACCTGGGTGAGCTGTATAAATTTAGAATGAATAGACTAGGGTCTTTCTGTTTTCCGGTTAAAACTTCTAAAAACAAACATGTTCTCGGTCTCTCTCGTGTCTTGATCGTGTTCAATGGCCACAATATTTTTTTTAACGAGCGTTGTGGACCGAGGATTTCTCTCTCCCCCCCCCCCCCCCCCCCGCTACTATGAAATGCCTAATAGCCTGAAAACGTTTCGACAACATAAAACATGAGGTGGTCCCGGAAGGGATGAACAAGATTAATGAAAGTACCAGGACATATCGGTACATCAGGGACTTTCTGACGGGTAGAACGGCCTGCATGAAGTTCCAAACGCTGGAATCCTCCGCAATGGAGCTAGGGAGTAAGGGCACGCCCAAGGGATCAGTGATGTCTCCCCTACTCTTCAACGTGGCTATGAGGGAACTCCCCGAGCAATTGGCAAAGCTCGAAGGATTAAAATTTAGTATATATGCGGATGATATCACCCTTTGGGCCAACGGGGGAAGTGATTCGTGCGTCGAAAACCTGCTCCAAGCCGCCACCGACATCACAGTCGATTACGCGGCAGAGAGAGGCCTAGCGTGCTCGCCGCAGAAGTCAGGATTATTTATATACAATCCGAAGCACTTAAGGTGCAAGGCACCATCGGAGATCAAAATTAAAGTGGCGGGTATCGAGGTACCAATAGTCGAGCAAATCAGAACCTTGGGCTTGATTCTCCACTCACACGGACATAATGGCGAGACCATCAAGAGGCTGGAGAATGATGCGATGCAGACCCTGAGCCTAATTAGGCGGTTGGCCAGTAGGGGCCGAGGGTTGAGGACACCTTAAAGGACTATACACATTTAAATTTAGCGCTGTTGCTTTCTTCTTGTTATTGATGCGTAAATTATTCCTGTATATCCATTCGCACGCAGTTTTGCCTGTACGACCACTGAATAATCTTTCGGTTTCAGCAGTCGAGAGATGGCTGTGACGTTACAATCAAGTCTTGATGCGCGGCATGAGTAATCAAATGTAATCTCTGATTCTTTCCCTGTAGTTATTCCTGTGCTTGAGACAGGCTGGCTTTAACATTGTAGTGAATTCAAACGACACAGCAATGATTCTATCACTGTATTTTCATCCTTTGCGTGACCTAGAATTGACTATGACGTCACAGCCATCACTTGGCTGTTAAAACCGAAATAGGTCACAAAAGAAATTCGATGATAAATTATTCAACTGTCGTAGGCGAATATGACGGGGTGATTGATGTACAATAATGTCTCAGACATCATTACGAAGAATAAGTTGAGGACAACCCAGAGGGCTATGGAACGAAAAATGGTAGGGGTAACATTAAGAGATAGAAAGCGTGCAGAGTGGGCCAGAGAAATAACTCAAGTTACCGACATTCTAGTGGAAATTCAGAAGAAGAAATGGACATGGTGAGGACATGTAGTGCGAAGAGAGGATAACCGATGGTCGCTGAGGGTAACAAACTGGATTCCAAGGGAAGGAAAGCGTAGCAGGGGCCGGCAGAAAGTTAGGTGGGCGGATGAGATTAAGAGGTTCGCAGGGGTCAAGTGGATGCAGCTAGCACAGAACCGGGTTAAGTGGAGAAATATGGGAGAGGCCTTCGCCCTGCAGTGGGTATAATCAGGCTGATGATGATGATGATGATGACGAAGAATAAAACGCGAACTCAAAAATTAGGTCTATATTCCTTTATGAACTCGTTTTTCGAGCTATACATTAGAGAACAACTTTCTAAGTGTTTGTGTTTACTCCTTGCATGATGTAGTCAAAATATACGACAGCCCAGCAAATTATAACTACGATGATAATTCTCGAGGGCCAGCCGCGGATGTTTTTTATGCTCGACGCTGTGCGCGAGCGAAGAAGGAAGAAGAATCATGAGCTCACCAGTAGCTGAGGAATTAACGGTTGCAACAACCAGTGGCGAACTTCGAAGTGCTCTGAAAAGATCCAGCTCATCTCCACCCGTCTACATTCCACGATCCGTACCTGGAAGCAGCAGCGATCTCGCGACACCCGTAAGTCCTCTAACAAAAACCTTGCCGCACGGCTCAGTCTGGTTGCTTGCCCCTTTGAGGCCCCTGGGCTGTATACAGGTGTGGTTGTTTGAAAGGCCGGGGTTAGGGCTCTTTCAAGAGATGCTTTTTAGTAGCGGGCCATACCTTTAACCACCGGCTGCAAAAACATCGGCACAGATTCTTTAGGCAGGCTACGTTCGAAAATGGTAAATCAATATGAGGACTGTGATCAAGGATTATGTGTAAGGTTTTTGCATTCTCTACCGCTTACAGTACGTTACTAACACAGCGATCACTAATGCTTAATTACGCATTGTTTATGAGTGACTAATATATAGAAGGTTGCGTTTCATTTTCATGACAATACAGGCATTATACACCTGTTTTATTGCATAAGATCTGAAGCCATACATCGGCCTGCTGACGTATTTCGAATTCCGTGCCATGAACGTCAGTGCTGCCGGGTACCATTAACAGGCCGTCCATATAATCTTGCAACTGCCACCTTCCGTACGTATGCTCTTTAGGACGACGAAGCTAGGTACTGTCCAGTTAAGTTGGCAGGAGCAAGATAGATACAGAGCTTGCTTTAGTGAGAGAGAGAGAGAAAACTTTATTTCAAAAAGAAAAGAAAAGGAAAGAAAGGCAAAAAGAAAAAAAAAGGGGGGGGGGGCAGTTAGTGGAGTCTTCATTTCAAGACCACAGTGGCCTCGGCTGCCGCTCTTGCCTGAGTTACCAGCCTACGCTGGGTCTCTAGATCAGAGCATTGCAGAGTGGCCTCCCACTGCGCCTCCGAATGGTGCATGTTTATGTGTGGAGGTTTGGGGCCTGTGCACCCCCGTGTAACGTGGTAGGCGGTGGGCTGGTCGTTGCACCAAGGGCATACGTCTGTGTAGTGTTCTGGGAACATTATGTTGTATTGATGTAGGTTGGGGTACGTGTTGGTGTGGAGCTGTCTCCATTCCCGCATTTCTTGTGCATTTAGACCCTTGTGTGGAGGGGGATAAAGCCTACGTTGTTCTCGTAGGTACTTAAGTCGCGCGCCGTAAGTCGCTGGGACAGGAATGCTGGTTGTGAGATCGGGATTGGTGGCCGCTCGGTTTGTGTGACCTCGAGCTAGCCTATCCGCGACCTCATTACCTTCCAATCCAGAGTTCCCCCGAACCCAAGTGATCTGATGATTGAGCTGCGAGTTTGTAGCCAATGGGTTAGTTGTGAAGCGAGCTAATTTTGTAGGTATTCTGCCTGCAAGAAGGAGCCGACACGCCGCTTGTGAGTTGGTGATAACGTGAAGCTCTCGATTGGTCGCGTCTCCGTTGGTAATGGCCAGCACGATCGCCGCCACTTCCGCTTCTGTGATAGTACAGTGCGAGATGGACATGCTGTATACTTCTGTGTATGATGAGCCTACCATCACGGCTGCTGCTGCGTTCGATGTATGCTCGTATAGAGCGGCATCCACATAGACAGTTCTCAGACTGCGTTCCACTGCATGCTTAAGATAATTCACTCGGGCGTGTCTTCTTCCTTCGTTGTGGACTGGAGAATTTAGTGAAGCCAAACGGATGTGGCTTAATGACCTAGCAGCAGCGTGTCTGATTCGAGATCAAAGGGTCCCGGTTGCTTCAATTAACATTTTAAATGCGTAGCCTAAGATGACAGCTATTGCTGATTTGGCCATGACATGCGGCCTTCGGCCGCACACATACAGCCGACCAGCCAGTGTCATACCACTCTACCTGCGAACTACGCCATGCCAAAGACACGCTTGGGTGAAGGACTATGCAGACACATAGACATTTCATTTCCGAGTGTGAAATCCTTGTCAGCGGCAGAATATCGCTTGCCACGGGCATAACTCGTGATTTTGTGGACCAAGTTCGTATACAACAAAGGCTTTTTTTTTCGTAATGAGGCTAATAATCTCTCATTAAAACGGAACAAGTCTCCAAGGGGAAGTCATGCAGTTTCGGTTGTGGATAGAAATCAACGAGTGAGGATTCGGAACCGTCAAGAATCGTCGTTCTTGGCGGGGACCTTGAGTGAGCGAAGATATTCGCCAGCTGGAGAGTTTGTACGCTTCAGTGCTAACTGGACTGTGCATAATCATCATCCGCCAGACAAGGCTGACTAGTGGACGAAGAACTGCCTCATATCTAATTCTCCCACTCATGCGACCTCCCCGCCAACTTCCTAATCTCTTGCGGCCTATCCATCTTGATTTCTGCCAACCGCTGTTAGGTTCGCTTGTTCTTGAAATCTAGTACGTTCTCCTAATGACCATAGGTTATCAAGGTTTTGCATTACGGGCTCTGATGGAGCATATTTCTTTTTCCCATGCATAACTGACTCATCATTTCAGCAGACAGTTTTTTGGCTAACGCAAAATTTTTATTTCAGTGTTATTAACTGGCGAAGGACCCTTTTAATACCAGACGGGCAGGGTAGACGAGAGAAATGTGATATAGCCAGCAGGAAGTAATTTCGTTCGAGGATGAAACAGATCAAGAATAAGTAAAAAATTATTCTCCACTAATAAAGCTTTTACGGAGCAATGTTATTGGCCTCCGCATGCGGCACTTGGGGCGGATCGTCGTACACAGTACCTTCCCAGTCACACATACTCACTAATCTGCCATCCCATTGTACGCAAAGCTACTTGATATAAACATAATGCCCCGTAACATCGCTGGTGCTTGGGGTAGCGCCTATCCCGGGATCCGCAGATGCAAAGTTCGATTCTCATTTCATCCTCCCATCTCACATCAGCTGCACGAGTTTGTAGCGACACGCATTTCAATATCAGAGTATCTCTTGACGTCACACATAATTCACCCACCGATTATTACCCACCTATGCCGTATACCATCTACCACGTTTCATAGGAATGCCCATGATTTCACAGCGCCGACGCCTGCTTCTTTGAAGAACCAGAGCTTTAACGGGACCAATTAAAATGGCTAACGAATTCGCCTTTGTTAATGATTTTAAGCAGAATCACAGAATCAGTTGCAGCGGCTGAAATATGGATTAACAGGGTTATACTTTAGGGGTTCACTCATGCAGTGTTAGTAGTCAAGCGAATCACTGCAATTCTCTACCGACATACCATGACGTGGTAGGTTGGCGCTCAACAAATGAAACATCAAATATATTAAGCAGATAGTAAACTGGAGGTAAGAGAAAAGACCACTCCACTGCCACCGCTATTATATCGCAGGAAGAATTAGATTAGATAAAGAATAATTTATATTATACCGCTTACAGAAATGGCCAAGAAATATACAGGGCTTTTTTTAACACATCATAAACATAACGCCGCTGCGCACGATTCATTGCGCAAGTACGGAAACCAGGAAAGAGAGTGAAATGGATAGCACCACTAGGTCGCCAGCACGATGCTGCGCAAAAACTGGCGAGGGTGGTTATTTCTTCAAACCTGGTCTTGCAAGGCATTTAATGGGCATCAGTCTCTAATATGTTCTTGCTACACTGAGAAAGATGTGCTAGCAGGTTCATGGGTGTTTGCAAGCCAGAGCATCATTCTGGTGCAGTCTTAACTACTCGTTAAGGTATCGCCCTCTAGATTGCAGGTATGGCTTCCAACAAAACAAGTGGTGCCTTGTTGACGCCTCTCTTGAAGCAGCGTGCAAATATTTGTCCCCTTTGTAGCAGCAACCTTCCTTTGAAATATACCTTGGTTGAGTTGAGTTTTCGGTACTAGCAATGTTCGGTAGCGGTTGTAGCATTTGTTTAGTGCTAGCATCATGGTATGCACGTCAGGTCTGCTTTTTTTTTTTTTTTTTCAAATCTATTGAAACCCCGCTCTTGTAAGAGAGCAATAATAACACCTCTACTGTCCTTCTATGAATACACGCAAGATGTTCGGCTGCGGCAGTGATGTAATGCTCTGATGCAATCGTCAGCAAAACTCACCTTTTTGTGCCTCCGCGCATTAAAATCATTCCAGGCCAGAAATGGAGGCATACCATATATGTAAATATGAAAATTTGTGTCAACGAGCCCTCTGTTAAATGGAAGATTGTGAAATTGATTTTCAGCCTCTACATTACAGTGATGTTCTTATCGACAAAGGTTCCTGGTCCTCTTTTCTTTCTTCCCTAGCAATGCGTGCCACGTGTTGCTAACAAATATTTTCTCTCTTTGACCTAAACTTCCGAGGGGAGGCTGCTTCTTTTATGTGCTTTTCAAATGGGACTTGTATAAAATACGTGTTTCAGCATTAAAACCCAGCTGTGAGTTAGAGCTTGTCTGAGTTTTCCTTTCGGTCTTTTGTGTGCGTTTTTTCATCATGAGCAAGGCACCCAATCTCGAACTCACCGCCATGGAATAAGAAGTGACTGTCCCTACAGTCACCTCTCTTTCCCACGTTTTCCTGTGCTTTTATGATGCACCCCCTTTTCTAACCCACGGGCGTAATGCATCCTTGCTACCTAATTTTGCAGCATTCGAAGACGAGGAGAATGAGCCACCGCGTTTAGACGCACAGGCTCCCGACATTACAGCAAAATCAAACGCATGGTCGAAAAGTGTGAGAAGTTGCTCTCGTTCTTTCCGAATTTTAGTTTGGATATGAATCCATTCAAAGAGCTCCTAACGCACTTCTTCCACGACGAAGCACAAGTAACGTTCTCTCGTGACAACAGTACTCTTTCCTGGCTGTATTGCGTTTCAGGAGGCAGAAAATGATGAAAGAAATGAAAGCTATCGTGGTCCTTGCTGTTGTTTTGTGCGATTTCGCCGTGGCACCAATTTCCACCGTGGTTGCACCGCTCTCACCACCGCTGTCTAGCAAGGCATAGTTTTATATGTTAGTTGCCGCCTCTGACCCCTGCCTAGCAAGGTATGGATGAGCTAAGCGACCTCCAATTTTACATGTTAGTTGCCGCCTCTGATTCGCATATTGCGCCTTATTTCGCTCGCATAGTGCAGCTATTGAGAGCGCTCCATTCGATCAGACCTCTTAGATTTCCTCCCCTCGCTAAACAAACAATCTTCCTAGTGTCTTATCCGTACCGCTTGCGTATTCTACAGGTCGGCACTACGACTGCCCTGGCTCGGCATCGAAGGCGAAGGATCAGGCGTGCCATTTTGTCCATCGTCGCCTTGGTGGGCATCCTCCTCGCGGTTCTGGCGCTGCTGATTTCCAAACCACGCACAGCTCGCATCGTCCAGGGGCTCTGCTCGTCCCCGTCTTGCCAACTCTATATCCGATCTCTAAACGCTTCTTTGGACAATAGGCTGGATCCGTGCGAGGACTTCTATGCTTTCGTCTGTTCTCGCTGGACACCTGGTAAGGATACGGGAAGATTATGCTCCTTCAACAAGCAATTTCGCAGCGCCACATGATCCCGTTGCTGTAAAGCTTCGCGAGAGATACTTGAGTGAAGGTCCCGACTTCATCATGTTAGAAGCATTTGCTATGTTTATCTTATGGCAGTTGTTGCTCCAACATAGCTTGTATAAGCACCGGGGAATCAAAATAGAGCACCAATAAAAGCATATGATAGTTTTTATTTCTAGTAGCTTTTACAAAAGTGGCGGGGTTGGCGGATGATAGCCTTAGTCGCTTATGAGCCATAAAACACAACGCAACATTTACAAAAGTGGATTTATAAATTTGTCATCAGCGTTCACAATTGATAGCCCATGGTTTGCTGTTAGCTTTTGCTTTGTATTGCCTTACACTGGGGCACGGGGAAAGATTTTTTCTGCGTACAGCGTGTATCACAGCAACAATAGTCGAAAGCTGCTACGGTGCTAACGAAGGTGTACCTCCGTTGAAAAAACAAAACAAATATGCGTCTCTCATAGCATATCATATAAATAATATGGGAATGCATCTGTTTCAGATTCCGGAGGGCGGTCGTTTTTAGAAGACGCCAAGCTGTCTTTCGAAAATTCTGTCTTGGAGCAAGCGTCGAGTATAAAATCGCCCACAGTGGGCCAAGCCAGGTTCCAGAAAGCGATAATGTTCTACCGGAGCTGCATCACCAGTACAGACAACGGCGTTAGTTACTTGGTGAACTTTCTACGGGCAAGTGGAATTCCTTGGCCGGCTATCGACAAAAGGAGGGATCCATTGGACGTTATTTTACGGTTGTCTTTTCAATGGCAGTGTCCAGTGTTTTTATATGCCTACATGGGTCCACTAGCACGCGGTGGTAAGGGACTCCAGCTGCTCGACTCGTTCATGGGTGCAACCTTGGATGCATTTCTTGAAGAACACCACTCCCGGCGAGACAACATTGGCCTCGTTTGCGAACTCTACGATTCACTGAGCACTGAAATGCACCTCGTGGAACATGAGAATCAGTCTTCTGGCACCGCCAGGCCGTGCGAAAGAATGGCACAGCAGCAGTCAACGTTAATAACCCAGCTGGAGGCGGGCAGCGATGGTACGTGGGCTACTTATTCAAGTGTTTACGAGTTCGCGTCTAACATGACGCCAACCATTGATGGACATAAGTGGGTTCGCATTCTATTAAGGCACACTCCGCGAGGAGAGCCCGTTCGCAGCAGCACACCAGTCGATATCAGTGATCCTGGATACTTGAAAGCCCTAATAACAATTCTAGCGCGGAAATCTAAAGAAGAATCTCTTTTGTTTATTGGTCTGACTGCCGTCCAAGTTGTCGGGCGGTTCATAAGCTCTCAAGTGGCGGCCCTTCTGTATTCAAGTGAAAGACACGGAGCCGAGAAGGGTCACGCCCTAGTGTGCTACCGCATGACCGAATTCGCCCTCCCAGGAGCGTTGAGCAATCCGCTACCTACTTACCTGTTTGAAGAGCACCGAATACTAAAGGCAACTCAGGTAGCTAAAGTCATCACAGAGTCATCAAAAATGCGACTGCGAAGCTCAGCATGGCTGGGAGCTAAGTCCAAGTATGTGGTCACGAAGAAAATTGCCAATGCTGAGATTATTTTCGATGGGAAAGAAAGAGAAGCGGTTACAAAGCACGCCGAGCTTCTAAACATGACCAATTCATTTGTAAAAAATGTGCAGAACTTACCGTATGACTACTGGGCCCGTTTTCGCCGACGTTCGAAGTCAAATACTAAAGCGGACGCTTGGATCAATCCCTGGCATCAGACAAACGTCACTGCCGAGTTTAATAAATTGACCATTCCTGACGTTTATATGCTGAAGCGGGTATTTCCAGACAATGCGTACGAGAGCATCTACTATGCCACTATAGGATCTTTGGTAGCCCGGGAGATCTCCACAGCGCACGACCTGACAGGACGAAAGGTTGATAGCAACGGGACTGAAATCCATTGGCTCTCAGCCGAGGAAGAAGCTAAACAAGATGCGGAAATAGAGTGTCTGGTGAGAGCATTCAAACGTCAATACAACGGCTCTGCAGTGACGACAGCGGAGAAGTCTGCCTTGTACGTTGCATGGAACAGCCTGTCTCCTCTTCTCGATGGCCTTCAACAAAGCCCTGGTTTTCCAGAGTGGAGCACTGGTTTCCAGCACTACACACCTTTGCAGTTGTTTTTTATATCGCTGTGCTTCAACATGTGCGCTCGCTATGATACAGACAGAACGAACCTATTCACCGAAGAGTCGTGGTGCAACTTTCCATTGAGTCTGTTCAAGCCGTTCCACGAAAGTTTTCACTGCGCTGAGAATAGTCACATGAACCCAGGCGTTTCATGCAATTTTGACTCACTTTAGGCGAAAAGTGTGCAGTCAGCTCATACTCTTGTGGATACCGCTTTGAACCATCAAACAAACGAGCTGTGCAAAAGGAACAATGTTAACTTCAGAATGTCGGTCTGTTGGAATATTATATGCTCAAAAACGTTTCGCAGCTAAGGACATTGCAGTGTTACAACAAACACATTAGTTTGTTTCCTATTATGAATGTTTTTAAATTGATGTGTGCGTATGTAGCGTCGCTGGGCTGTTTTTTTATTTGTCATTCAGTAAGCGACTCCACCTTCAAGGCAACAATTAGTTGGACATGCTCTATAGGTGGGATAGGCTGTTCAAATATTTGCCATTTTTAAACTTCGCAGGCCACTAGGTGCCATTTGCAGGTTTTGTTTATAGAGTAAGTGTTTTTCTACAATCGCGCCCAATTGTGGGCCAAACATGCTTCGCAAATAACTATTTAGTGTTTAAACACTGACTAGTGTTTATAAGATGGGCAGAACGAAAGCACAGCTGTCATGTATGGCTGCTGTCGAAAGGCGAAATTTTAATTTGTGTTCCTGGATAGGCTACTCTCTAGGGTATGACTGAGAGCGTATATTATGTGCAGAGTTCTGCAAGATGATTTGTTTCTCTCGATTGTATCACATAGTGGATTTTCACATCGATATTTGTTTGCTCCATTTTGCGAAAATCCGCCACTTGCAAAACAATTTATTAGAAGTCTCGACTCTTCAATAACAATGTACCCCAACTTTCATATTTGTATTAAACTCTGAATGCAGTGCGCATGTTCCGAGAAGTGCACTTCTTTTTATATGTGGTGTTTTCATTGCCCGTACACCGGCGTGCACAAATGTTAGCACAGGTTTGCGACAACGACATTGAGAGAACACTCGTGGCGTGGAAACACCAGTATGACCAGGTAACAACTTACTCACGGAGGAGCGACCTTGTGCAGTTTCTTTTTTTTTTAGCATCATAACTTCACAGAACTAATCACTAATCTGTAGAACCAACACAAAACAAATGAGTATCGACGAGCCACTAATTACACACCACTGCTAAACAATGATTGTTTCCCTTTCGTGAACACTTTGTATTCCTTGAATTGCGAAACTGTACGGACTACTAGATTCGCTGAAGTGTTACACGGCACAGAGCAGCGAAAGCAGATAGGGTTACATTTTCTTGCAACATTTATTTTTTTGTCCTTCCTCTTTCTTTTCTATAATAAATGTTTCCACAATAAGTCAAGATTCTGCTAGTTCTCTCTTACATTTCTTGTCGCGCTGTTTTTGAACAGAGAGGTATGAAAAGATCTTGAACCGATACGTATTTTTTTCTTATGTCGCACGTTTTTTGCCTCACGAAAGTTCTCAGAATGTTAGTATTATCGCGCATCTTAGCATTGCGTTCAGATGATCACTGCAGAGATGATCAAAAACTAGAAAATTGAGTGATTCAACTAGGCATTTGTGGCTGCAATAGGAAGAAAAATTATCTTGGTTGGACATTGAATGATTGCCAGTGAGTCCGTTTTCTTGGCTCATTAATTTCTTTTTAAGCTCTCAATGCTGTCGTAAATGAACTGCAGTTAACGAAGGCCATTATTTAATAACATTGGTAAGACATTCTTAGAACCTAGTAGGGCATATAGGGCTATAAAAACTACAGACAGTGGCAAAAGCCCTGCCAACATCCACAAATTAATTATTGTGGCGGTAATATCGCCAGCAAGTCATCAACGACCGCCGGTGCCCACTATGTTTGTAAACTGGTGGTTGGACAGTACCAGCAGCGCGTCCTGCCTTCTTCGTCAAACGAAAGGGCATAGAGCCTTGCTAGCGCTGTCGCGTGGAAAAGCTTTGAGAAGTCATCGATCTTCGAGGTGTCGCCTATTATATTCGTTGTTTTCAAATATGAAGTCCCATATCTATACCAAAAATAGTTTTTCGAGGATGTAACCATACATAAACGACAGAAAGTTTGGTCACGTGTGTTTTCAAAAGATATGGATGGCTCAAAGGCGGCCCCCTAAAGACAAAAGCTGCTTTCCACTGCGTGCCAGTTCCATAAACCTAATATCAGGAAGCCAATAAAGCCAAAGATCTAAGCACAGAGGCACAGAGGGCACCAAGAATTCCTCCAAATAACGATTAAGATGCTGTACAGGCTATTTCGAATTGTAGGAAAAAGTAAGCTCCAAGGTGAGTACTCTCGTATTACAACACCTTCTGCTTAAATTATCCGCACAGGCATTCATAGCCAGCTTTAAGAAAGCAATTAATTTTCAAAATACGATACATTTCTGGGAGCAGCTCAAAATATTCGAGGACACTGTCCTCGAAAAATTCGACGACGACAGCCTGAGTGCTGCATTCTGCTACGCGACTGTTGCGCATGTAGCGATGAATTTTGCTACGAGTAAAGCGAGCGACAACTCTTTCACATTCTGCGAGTACATTTATTCAGTGAATTCTGCTTAACAGCGACGAGGTCGCATTCTTTGTGTCTTCGCTGTTGTTCTACGTTTAATTTTGCGTGGTTGATTTCACCGGGTGCGCGACATAATTAGTGGTTAATTCTGTAACTGCCACTAATGATTAATTATTATTATGTAGTCGGTAATTAGTAATCAGTAGTTCAATATTTATTACGCAACTGGCAGTAATTAGTGAATAATGACTAATTGGTAATCAGTGATAAGTTATTATTATTCAGTAATCACTAACTGATCATTGATTGCCATATGCCCATATAAGGCACGCATTCGCGCATACTGTGGTGATGCTCTGAGATTGGTCGAGACCTCCATGACGTCATCCCGTGTCGACCAATCAGAGCCGCCACAAAAGCGTGATACTTTTGCTGACGACAACGATGAGGCAATAAACGCTTTCGCCTTAAAATTACAAGTGGCATTTACGTTCCATTACGATCCGATGAGTTGAGACTATAACTTAAACACAAGTGGGCAAAAACAATTTCACTGAGCACTGTGAAGACGCCGTCCCCCTTTTTTCTCACGTTTCGGAGCATAGTTCTGAGATGCGTGCACCTTACTTTGTTTACCGCCGGCTACGGGGTAATGGGCTCTGGGATTACTTTTAAGGGTAAGTTTGCTTGTTGCTTACTTATGTTTTCACTCTTTGCTTTAGAATTATGGAAGATATGAATGCAATAGAGTTCTTGCAAGGGAACAAATGAAATTGAAATGAAAGCACACAAGAGTGCACGAAGGCAGCGGTACCTCGTGCTAAAAATTGGGTTTTGCATCTGGTGCCGTTTTCGAACGTGCCTGTGCATGCTATCACAACTTATGGCATTGTGATGCTGCATCAGGGAGTAGTGTTTGTGAACTCTAAGCAGAAAGACAACGAGAAAAGTAATTTGCCTGCGTTCTTCGTATATTAAATTTCATGATATTGAATGTAGCACGAGTAGGTTCAGGGATGCTTAGCAGGGCCAGGAGCCTAACATTTTTATTAACTTCTTAATATCTTTCTTAGTTAAGTAGATAAATCTATTATAAGTAACTTGGACGTCAGTACAGAACCATATGTAGATGATGATCTTGCTTTTTGCGGATTCTGAGGATTTCAATAGGCAGGTGTTTGACGTGTTAAATATTTTTAAGACAGTGGACGCGGCCTTACATTCACCTTTGAAAAGTCTCACAGGAATGCGCTGCAATCTTTTAAATTAAACTGAAAATGAAGCCGGAAACAGATGTTTGTCCTTTCTACTGTGATTCGAAAACCCTTTGCACAGTTTTTACATAGCGCATTTGAAAATTGTTAAATGTGGAATAGCAGTTAGTTGCCTCGGTGCCATCATATCCAAGTCATGCGTGCGTGATGTCAGTGAAACTATTAATCAACAGGTTCCCAGGCTAAGAACAGCGGGGTTTCTAGATGATGTCATAGTTCTTGCATGCAGTAAATACTCAAAAGGTTCAAATCTTGCGGTAGACACGAGTCACCAGAGCGATCCAAAACAAGAAAACAATATTTGCGGTCCTGCCGTACTTTCACCAGATGCGCCAGTGCTTGAAGCAAGTAGTTAAGAGATATGACGTAGATGCTTTTTTTTTTGTACCTAATAAGGTGGATGAAATGCGCACCACGGTTGATAAAGAAAGCAAAGGGAAACAACAAGAAACGAAGAAAAAGGGAAAAAGGGTACCAGACAAAGCATAACTTGAGGTTTGACCCTTGTGCTCATTGTGCTCGGGAAGGATTTATGAAGTGCCTTTCATATGCGAGAAAATCTGCATAGGTCAAACGGGAAGGTGCTTGCATACCAGCCTACGTGACCACAACACTTCTTTGAAAGAGGCTCAGTGCTCATATCTTGCTCTGCATTATGGGAACTGTCCGCGTAACAACCAACATAATTATTCAAAAAATCGTGTTCCCCTCTTTAACGAAACTACAACTCTACAAACACAAGAATAAGCTGAAAAGAGAAATAGGTGAAGCATTTCATATTCACACACAAAAAATAAACTTTATGGTCTGGCATCAAGTACTACGGCATAGAAGAGGCATCGCCGAGTGGAATCCAAAAAAGTTGCCGACGATTACTTTACTTTTTAGTGTTCAATTTGAGCACTTTGTTAGGTCTTCAAAAGACTGAGACAAAGAATTCGATTAAGACATGTATGTAAAATTACAGAAAACGTTTTATTTTTCACATATATTCCTTCTTCAGGAAGCACTTCACTAACAGTTCTTGATATAAATGCATATGTGGCCTGAGCTACAACAGGAGAAGTAACGGTGAAACTGAGCGGAGTAAGCGAGCAAGCGGCGGCGGACGAAAGGCTTCCACTGGTTGCCTCGCTCCTGGCTTAAAAAGAACTAGCAGAGAATAAACTAATTATACTATACGCAGGAAATTTCAAGATGGCGAACGGCGGCGGCTATGCGTTTCGGCTCGGGCGGTGCGCGCTACCGAGCGTTGCATTGGACACAAACAGCGTTCCGTTGGACGCATGAAAGTTCACCGGCGTTCCAGGTAGAATCCACGTTTATACCAGGAGCATGCGATGCAAGCAGATCGATGCTTTGCTGCTGCTATCGGTTAGCCCTCAGCGGTGGCAAGCTCATGCGCAGTGCAGAACCTGGTTACGAAGAACCACCTGTGTTAGGTGCGGTCACTGGCCAAAACAGATCACCCTTCTGCTAAACTTTTCGCAGTATGGTAATTTTAAATTTATTTGGCCTGCATAGCCGCATGATTATACTGCACGACGATGATGGTAATGATGTACATGAGCACAAGACTGTTTTTTTTTTTGCATCCGCAATCAATATTCAGGTGCCATTCCTTAATAGGAAGCAGAATAAGCTTTAAGCAGCCATAAAACACAACGACACTGCCTAGGAATGAGATTTAATTGTTACAGGCAACCTTATATAATGGCGTGGGTTTTTTATGAACTTAGAATACAATTGAAAACAGCAGGCAGTCCCACAAAACTAAGTGCATGTAAGAGCCGTAATACGCTCCTAAGCTCTGAGGCACATTTTGAAATCAACGGATATGCAAATTAGCTTCTGGCCAAACCAATAATCTGCATTTCAAGGGCCCTAATCTTTTTGTATATTTTATTTAATGCCTCGTTTTTGTGTACAATCGCTTATATAGCGGGTTTCCTTTCTAACTGTTTACAGATCATCCTATTGAACCCCGTGAGAGATACGTCGGTGAGATGCGCAGGTGGATTTTACAGCACAGCGGACATTATGTACGTGATAAAACTCCGTAATTAGGCAATTCGTTAAAAATATTTATTTCCCTTTTTATTTTTGCTTTCAAGGGTCTGCATTATATACGAAAAGGAAAGCCGTCAAAATAGAAGCTGAGTTAAGCTTTTAAATTTCTTTTATCGACAATTCAGTAAACTGCATTGGATAATTCGTGTACATGTACATCTTCACGCTATGTACATCTTCCCGCTATGTACATCTTCAACGTAATAAAGGCGGCCTAAATAAACGCTGAGCTCAGATTTCAAAATTTTATTATGCATATTTTGGATAACAGATATTTTTTATTTTATTTTATTTTAACTATTTCTAGATTATATCATATACTGAACGTTGGCTTCGTATTCATTCAGTTGTTTTCATTCCTTTCATTTGCAATGACCCTCGTGCTGAAAGCAACAGGAGCACAGGATGCGAATGACCAATCATGGCCTGGGCCAGTCTGTACGCGGCACCAGAACGAGCGACGTACTCTACTGTCCCTCTATGTGTATTCCGTTTTATAAGCAGTGCGCTGCATCACCATGAGCAATCGTAGCCTGGCAAAAAGTGGATGGCTCGAACTTCGTAGCAGTGTTTGTGCCGTATTCTTGCACCGTGGTCGACAGGCATGCAGGAACAGGCTCATGTAGTCGGCGCCATCCTAACAGGCCCGGGTCACCCTTATCTTTTGTAGCACTGAGGGCAGCTAGCCAAATTAAATACAGTCCTGTAGTTCTAAAGGAGGCAATGCTCCCCTCATTGATTACGCAGGCGCTGCATGGCTTTTTTTTTTTTCCAAGAAGGGCTCAACAGCGATGACGGTCGTCAATTTGGTGGAAACTGATCGGGCTCCTTCATTCGTCAGTGTAGGTGCCGGTGCTCAAGCATGGTAGGGGTGTTCGGCGTATTATGCCAGTAAATGGCATCATCAGCTTGTTGTTGCTACGAGCAACATGGCATGCGCCGTTACTGCCTATGCCAATGGCAACAACGGTTAATGTAAAAGAACCAAATGAGAGGGAAAAGAAATAAGACATTGCACAGTATGGTAAAATCGATACCTGCTAGAGTTCACTTACAATGACAACGCAAAATACAAAGATGAAAATGATGTCGATGTAGTGTTCTGGAGTAGACGAAACCATCCACACTTGGGTGTCCACAGCGTAGTATCCTTCGGCTAAAAACAATGCTAATGCTCCTGCACACGACATCTGTACGCCGGGAGAAGTTTCATAGAAAATAATAAGTCAGCCATAGGCATTCACGGTCCTTCATATATTTACAAATACAGTGTGACGACTTGCTATCAATGTAACCACCTGCTACTTCATAGCACGTTTCGAGTGAACGTTATATCTCACTTATATCAATACTTGCTTGGTGATTTTGTGGCCGTGTCCGCAGACCGCGTAAGCAAAATCGTGTCCACAGCAGTTGTAAGTAATTTAGAAGTGGTAGAGGTTAATGAGTGTTGTCCATTGATAGAGGGTGACGTAATGTTGTGTCCGAACAATAATTAGCCAATAAGTTAATTAGGTATTTAATTACAGGCAAAACACGCGAAATGGTGTCCGCAGCAGTTGTGAGTAATTAAAAAGTGGTAGAGGTTAATGAGTGGTGTCAGTCGATAAAGGGCGACCTAATGTATTCTCAGAGAAAGCAAGTAGGTCAATAAGTTCATTAGGTAAATTAGGTAAACTTTCATTTTCAATTTAAACTATAATAGCGCATGTGCTACCGTTGAATCAAATTTCCCTCTGGTGAGAATATTACCTATGCATTGTATATGAAAGGTTGCTTATTACTCTAATGTGACATTCAACAGATTCAATAACCGGCAAGGGACGGAGCTTCATAGATATAGCTCTAGCGCACGCAGTTTTGTTTATGCCAGAATTACACGATGAATGACCTGGATCATCAATGGAAGTCTACAGCGTGCCTTCAGTTTCTGCCTGCTGACATATTATATAAAGAAATAAAATATCTACCTGCGTTTCCACCGATGCTCGTCCTACATTTTGCAAAGGATTGCTCTGCGAGGAACGACAGTGCCTCGGAGACTTTCCAAGAATCGCCAGAAACGCTTGGTCGTTCTCTTGAAAAAGACAAATTTGTACAAATTTGTAAGAGGAAATGTTTTGCTTAAACAGTTCGCTTTCTAGGATGCTGAGGTATCTTTCCCTGAGGTAACTTCAGTGACATTCTTTTTTTGCGAATGGCCGCACATTTGCTTGAAGTATGACTGGGAATATAAGCAACTTTACAGTTCTGTTTGAATGTCAAGTTTTTGTTCATCGCATTATGTATCTTTGCTCAAAAATTTGCAGGCGCCATTGTATTACAATGGAATTTTTAATGAGGAACATATGTTGATATAGTCAACAAAGTTTGTGCTGTATTTTCTGAGTTTGTACGGTGTGAAAGTTTCTAGTCATACGTGCATCATAAGCACGCCGTATAAAAATATGCTTAGAATGATGGTCCTCTATCTTTAGTTTTGCATTGCACCATGTCTTGAAGACACCTGCGTTATCTTTACTGCCTATTGTATCCGCTCTTTTGAGCTGTTATTCTGAAGGTGTTATAAAATCTATGTTCACAATATTTTGTTCTATTAATTTATACTGCTTATATTTTGGATTTGCTGTGTTCCTTGTATAATCCTCAAGCTGACTTTGTTTCACATTGCTGTAATTTTATTTATTTAGATTTAATGAACCTAATTATAGTGCCTATTTTTTTCTTCATATCGCAATAGAAGAAATGTGAACTTGAATTATTTTATTGCATGTTTGACATGGTTTTTTCTGGCTTGCAAACAGTACTACAATATGGGCTCGTATTTCAAATTGTTGCGTGCCTGTTTTTTATATTCTTGCGGTGATACCTGTTCATTATTAAACAAGCATTATACTACAATAATTATTTAGGTTTTATTAGTGTAGCCAACACCCAAGAAGATATTTTTATATTTATGTCTAAACCCTTCAGTCAATGAATATTTTGGCCATCCCACTGATCTTTCTCGTTGGTTTTCTTTCTACACCATAAACTTGGTTAATCAATGTTTCTACAGTTGAAATCGATACCTAGCAGATTGGGTTTGAAAACATTTAGCACGCTCAAATGACATGCTTGATAAATGCATTTTTTATGCCAACCATTACAGCCTACTAATAGCACACGTGTTGCAGAAAGTCATCTATGCCATTTTGAATGCTCTATATTTTTACAAGTGTTACACCGCTTCAAATACATTTAACCTATGCATAAAATAGAAGTAACATTTATGATTTGTAGCTTTTACAAAGGTTTATAGGGCAACTTTTATAGCTTTCAAAATATAGGTGCACACCAATGTGAAAATATGCAGCTTTACAAAGGTTACCGTATTTAGAGTGAAATAAAGAACAATAAAGAAAAACAAGAAAACAGAAAAAATAAAGAACAATAGACGAAGGAGGACACAAAAGACGATTCGTCAATTGTTCTTTATTTTTGCGCTAACTTCTTGACTTCATGATTCGCCAACTACCAGGGCAGCATGCTCTCCTCATATGCTACTTAATAGCCTGTGAAGAATGCTTCTTAGTTTATTTTGCTTATTTCTGGCTTTTTGCTTTCCAAAGTGGTGAGCAGTATGCCCTTTTGGAAGTAGCCTTGTGCGTGTTTTCTACCTCCAAAGAGATAAGAAGTGTGCACAGTAATTCAGAGAAATAACTCGATGTAATGACATTGCAGTGGAAATCAAAAGGAAAAAAAATGGGCATGGGCAGTGCGTTTAGTGCGAAGTGAGGATAACCGATGATCAAAAAGGGTAACAGATTAGGTTCCAGGGACAGAAAAGCGTAGCAGAGGGCGGCAGAAAGTCAGATGGGCGGATGAGGTTCAGTAGGTCGCGGGAGTGAAGCGGTTGCAGGTAGCACAGGACCCGGTTATTGAATGACTATTAAACCTTCGCGCTGCAGACGCGATTAAGATAAGTTATTTGGATTAGGGTCTAGAATGCTACTTTTTTTAATTCAATGCATAACCAGACTTTTACTGTATAGTGTGCATAGTCAAGATGATGATGACTAATTTTGTTGATCTGCTTATCCTGCCTCGGGAAGCTTATGCTTCGGCGCATCACTTTCTTCTTGAGGTGCATAAACTAGTCAATGAAGCACGCTACAGGGTACGCTTGCCGGGCTGTATTGTCGAAGCTCCCTGCATATCCTGGGCGGAAATTCTTTTACAAAGGGGCGATGGGAATCTGCTGGGCTAGTGTCGCCTATATTCCCGAACAGCATTATGTGGCTCTACACCTAAGGCTAAGAAGAAGGGCGAAGATCATTGGCTGCGGTCACTGTCCTGTGGAGAATGGGCTACCTCAGTCATCATGGCGTACGTCTCTTCTCTTCGTCCTTGTCTTTGTTTACTTGTTCTCCTCATTCAATTCCCCCTGTCACCTAACAGCACCCCTACACCGAACAATACATCCCTTGGTAGTGTGACAAAATCATGTCTCCCTTCGCCTGCCTACGTTCAGCTGCAGAGGCACGAAAACCTGCCATCCAGCATTTCGAGTGCGCACAGGCGCGTGAGATATCTGCGGACCATCCTTGGCCCACTTTCGCGCTGTATGGTTTTCTAGGACAAAAGGGCACAGGCGAGCCTTACCACGTCTTCTGGCTTTAGAAGTAGACCACATGTGCATTTCCGAAGGCCTGGAATGTGCTTTCATTGCACTTAATTATTATATAGCAGTTTGTCACCGTGATGATCAAGGAAACGTCATTTGTAAAATGCTCTATTTTTGCTGGAATGATGAGCAAGAATGGCAGCCGAAATGTCCTCGAGCATACGCATGCCATAGCTAGAAAATTGTCAATATGACAGCAGCTTTTTCACAAAAAGAATCGAAGTGAGCCAAATTCTTGTAACTGCAGTCCGAAATGCTGTATTCACAACGTAGTTTGCTGTGCAATTATCTTGTACACTACAGCTATAGCGCTAGATTCTTACATAACCCCCCCTCCCCCCCCCCCCCCCCCCGCACACGCACATACAAATAAAAAGCTCGTTTCACGACCTCAGTGCCGTACGAAAGAAGAGAGCACGTAGCAATAACTGCACTAGGAAAAGCGCGTGATTTATTTTGACCAGGCGGAGTTTAGAAATAACATGAAAACACAGCACGCTTGTAAGCATGCTGACTGCGTTTTTCTGCTCTCTGAGGAGCCTAAAAATTGGGACACGAGTGAAAGAAACGCAGGAAACCATTTCGGTTTTAGAAATTTACGACACGTGAGTATAAACAGTACATACTCAAAAGGAGCTTTTTCTAGTAAAGCCATTGTAAATTTGCTAAGCTTCCTCGGCCGCTATGTTCGCCGGGATGCCAGGCGCAATTGGGAGGAGGAGTTCGCTGCATGTGCTTTTCCACGAAACGACGTCTCTAGCTTTATTGACGCCATGAACTGCTGCAAAATTATTCCGTGAAGTGCTAGCATCTTCTTGGCCCTCGGAAATGCACGCATTGTATTGTCCCCATAGTACCCAGAAATGTGGCGCAACAAACACAATCCCATGAGAAGAAACACAACACAGGCACACACAGGCCCCTCAAGCTGCTATGTTGGTATTGTCCCACCTCTTCTACACTTCGTCTCACAAGGTATTTGTAGCACTGCGAAATACACAGGAGCCCTGACCCATTCAGGATCATGCTCACTATAATATTAGATAATTGTGCTTCTAAGTGCTTCTCGCCCATGCGCACTGTAATTGCGCTCCAACTGTCCCCCCCCCCCCCCCCTATTTGGTAGGGAAAGCGAGTGGGCGAGAGGCGCGTATGAGCACAATTACACCTACTGTAGAGTGCATGACCTTGACAGGACCAAGTTGCCCCTGCCTTTCGCACTGTTGCAAACCGTTTCTGAGAACTGTAGCGTAAAGGCAGGGCCACGTTAGGAGGCCGGGGACGGGGTCGGTCAAGTTGTGTCCCCAGATTACCCACGCGTCTCTGCACAGGCTAGGCGAGATCAGCCCTGAACTTAAGTACTCCTTGCATTGCGAGGTAACCTCAGTGAGGAGAGATGACTGGCTTCAATAATTCGAAGGAGTGTAGCCACGCGCGCCTCTACTGGCAACTAAAGTTTCGCTGCTTTTACCTACTCGGTGCTAGACGTAAAAAAACTTTAGTTAGTTTAGTGGGGTTTAACGTCCCAAAGCAACTCAGGCTATGAGAGACGCCGTAGTGGAGGACTCCGGAAATTTCGACCACCTGGGGTTCTTTAACGTGCACTGACATCGCACAGCACACGGGCGCCTTGCTTTTCGCCTCCATCGAAAAGCTGCCGCCGAGGCCGGGATTCGATCCCGCGTCCTTGGGAACAGTAGTCGAGCGCCGTAACCACTGCGCCACCCCGGCGGGGTCACAAAAAAACTTTAATGAGCGATGATAGTGTAATAGGGCGTTTATTGACGCTCAGATGGAGAGCTGTGAGGAGAGGACCTTGCAACGGCGAGCCCAGCGCACTTCTTCTTTGTCTTCGTCGCACAACGCATTGGTGCATGTCGATGGCTGAAGTTCTATCACAGTACATTTTCCCCCCGGGTAAAAAAAAGGAGCCACCCTGGCGACTTATGGCGCGGAAAGCACAGCGGGGTCATAGAATGGCTTCAATCGGTTCACGTGAACTGTTTCACGACCACGGCGACGCAAGTCCGCAGAGGGCGTGACGGGCTCAACTACGTAGTTGACTGCAGATGTTTGCTGGAGGACCCTATATGGCCCGTGGTAGCGAGCAAGAAACTTCTTTGAAAGGCCGGGGGTTGTGGAGGGCACCCAGAGCCACACCAGAGAGTTCGGGAGATATGACGAAGCTTCGCCGGTATCACGGAGGTATTTTTGTTGCCACTGATTTTCTGTTGAGAGAGCGGGCGAGCTGACGGCATTCTTCTGCGTACGTGACGGCATCGGATAGCGGGGAAGATTCGGAAACGTCAGGGCGGTAGGGAAAAAGTGTGTCCATAGTACAGGGTGGCTCGCGCCCGTAAAGGAGAAAGAATGGAGAGAATCCAGTAGTGGCCTGTGTCGCGGTGTTATATGCGTAAGTAACAAACGGTAGAACTTGGTCCCAATTGGAATGGTCGGTGTTCACGTACATAGCCAGCATGTCACCGAGAGTGCGGTTGAAACGTTCTGTCAGTCCATTCGTCTGAGGGTGGTACGAGGTAGCGGTGCGGTGTATGATGCGGCATTCTTTCAGGAGAGCCTCAAGAGCGTCTGATAAGAAAACGCGTCCGCGGTCACTGAGCAGTTCGCGAGGGGCACCATGGCGAAGAACCAGGTTTTTCAGAATAAAGGCAGCCACGTCGCGTGCGGAAGCAGAGGGCAATGATGATGTCTCAGTGTAGCGGGTCAGATGATCCACTGCCACGATAATCCAGCGGTTGCCAGCTGAAGTTGTAGGAAGGGGACCGTATAGATCTATGCCGACACGATCAAACGGACGGGCAGGACAGGGCAACGGCTGCAACGAAGCAGGAGACTTGAGAGGGGTTTTTCGGCGTTGGCAAGACTGGCAAGAGCGCACGAAATGGCGGATAAAGCGGTACATTCCACGCCAGAAGAAGCGTAGACGCAAGCGCGTGTAGGTTTTCAACACTCCGCCGTGGGCGCACTGGGGATCAGTATGGAAAGCAGCACAAATTTCGGCGCGGAGGTGACGGGGGATGACTAAAAGCCACTTCCTTCCGTCGTGAAGATAATTTCGGCGATAGAGCAGCCCGTCACGAATTGAAAAATGGTGAGCTTGGCGGGCAAGCGCCCTAGACAAACCACCTGGAGAGTGACTTGAAAGAAAGTCCAGAAGTGTAGATATCCATGGGTCGCGCCGCTGTTCCGTGGCCATGTCGATAGTGGCAAGCGAAGACAAATCGTAGGCGCAGATCTCATCAGACAACGAAGAGGGAGGCAGCGGTGAGCGCGAAAGAGCGTCCGCGTCAGTATGCTTGAGGCCTGAGCGATATATGACACGAATGTCATACTCTTGGAGGCGAAGAGCCCAGCGAGCAAGGCGGCCGGACGGGTCCTTGTGGGACGCCAGCCAGCACAGAGCGTGATGGTCAGTGACCACATAGAATGGTCGGCCATAGACATACGGACGGAATTTTCCGATGGCCCAAATAATGGCCAAGCATTCTCTTTCCGTAACAGAATAATTGGACTCTGCCTTGGTCAAGGTGCGGCTTGCGTACGCCACCACATAGTCTCGGATACCAGGTTTGCGTTGGGTGAGAACGGCGCCTATCCCAATACCGCTAGCGTCAGTGTGAATCTCAGTTGGCGCATTCGGGTCGAAGTGGCGGAGGATGGGAGGCGAAACCAAAAGACGGCGTAAAGTGTTGAAGGCTTCATCACAAGCAGGCGTCCATGCGGAGAGGTCGGAGCTACCGGAGAGGAGCTGGATGAGAGGAGCAATAATAGAGGCGAAATTTAAGATGAAGCGGCGAAAGTAGGAGCACAGGCCGATGAAACTTCGTAGCTGCTTCAATGATTTTGGGCGTGGGAATTCGGCAACTGCACGAAGTTTGGTGGGATCGGGAAGAATGCCATCCTTAGAAACGACATGACCTAGAATAGTTAGTCGGCGAACAGCAAAGCGGCACTTCTTCAGATTCAGTTGGAGGCCGGCGGTAGCGAGACAAGTGAGAACGTCCTTCAGTCGGAGCAGATGGGATTGAAAATCGGTAGAAAAGACTACGATATCATCGAGATAGCAAAGACAGGTTCGCCACTTGAATCCACGAAGCACAGTGTCCATGAGGCGTTCAAATGTGGCCGGGGCGTTGCAAAGCCCAAAGGGCATGACGTTGAATTCATATAATCCATCTGGTGTGATGAAGGCAGTTTTAGAGCGGTCAGCGTCATCCATTGGCACCTGCCAGTAGCCAGATCGTAAATCCAACGAGGAGAAAAACTCGGCGCCCTGCAAGCAGTCCAGTGCGTCATCGATGCGTGGCAGAGGATAGACGTCCTTGCGCGTGATCTTGTTGAGCCGGCGGTAGTCGACACAAAACCGGAAGGAGCCATCTTTCTTAGGTACCAACACAACTGGAGACGCCCAGGGACTGTGGGATGGCCGAATGACACCACGGCGGAGCATGTCGTCTACATGATCAGCAATTACTTGACGCTCCGAAGCCGACACGCGATAGGGGCGCTGGCGCAAAGGTGCGGTTTTACCGGTGTCGATGGTGTGTTCTACGACAGACGTGCGGCCCAAGTGAGTTTGAGGAAGGTCGAATGAAGAAGCGAAGTTCTGCAAGAGGGCGACAAGTTGATCACGTTGCGCAAGTGGAAGATCAGCATCAATAGCATGTTGGAAAACGTCGGAGGGCGTCGAAGCGGTCGCAACATCGTAAGAGCACAGACTAACGTCGAAGGAGGGGGTTGAGTCAGCAAGAGTGGTGATATGACCGGGATCAAGCTCTTCAAGACGTCCAATGCATTCGCCACGGAGCAGGACTGCTGGGCAAGAAAATGGGTTCGAGGCGTAAAGTGCACTCTTGCCGTCTTGAATTTCGAGAACTGCGAACGGAAAAAGGAGGCAGGGATGACGGGAGGCGGCTTCGGAAGGTGTAAAAATCGCAGTCAAAGGAGTTACCCACTCACAAGACAGTGGTACGAGGGCAGCAGAAAACGGAGGAATGTCAGTGTCATGGGCGACGAGAAGTTTTGCAGTGCGGGGAGGGGTATCACAGAAGGGGGAATCACAGAGGGGGGCCAAGGCAATTTGCGCACGAGCACAGTCAATAACGGCCTGACGAGTCGATAGAAAATCGTATCCGAGGATGATATCATGCGAGCAGTTCGGCAGAACAATAAACTCGATTGGGTACAAGACGTCTTGAATGAGCACACGGGCTGTGCAAGATGCGGTGGGGTGAATGTGCTGTGATGAGGCGGTGCGGAGCGAAAAGTCGGAAATCGGAGTGGTCACTTTGCGAATTCGACGGCAGAGCGCTTCACTGATGACGGAGACGGCTGCACCGGTATCGACGAGAGCGAGAACTGTGGCGCCTTCTACAGAAACTTTGATAACATTAGCGGGACGACGCGGAGGACTTGAGGAATTCGAAACAAGCGCAGTTCTTGCCCCCGGAACTGCGACTGTTAGTTTCCCTCAACGGTGCTGGTAGGACGTCGCAGCATTGGAGAAAGCGATCGGCGCCGAGAAGAATGTGATCGACGAGTGGCATAGGTTTGGTGATCTTGTGAGACAAATTGAGAACCGGGAGGAATCATTTGCGAGCGTGAGTCGGTCTCGTACGGGTAAAGTCGAATGTCAGGCTGTGAAGGTTGGAGGCGTTGGCGACAAAGGCGTGCAACATGGCACGGCCGACCGCAGGCATAGCAAATCGGAAGGTTGTCCGTAGTACGCCAAGGTTTCATAGGATGTGGGCGGAACCTTGAGGGTGGGGCTTGGAACGAAGCCTCAGCATGCGGCGGTGAACGGTAGGCAGGGACCTGCACATAGGAGCCAGACGTGGGCGAAGGTGGGGGCCTGGCCGTTACTTGGGCATATGTGAGAGGTGCCGTCACAGGCGGCAGCACGGGGTTGGACGGCAAGACATCAGCGACGTGTTCTTGCACGGCACGGCGTATAGTAGGTGCCAAAGATGGAGCCAGTTCAGGAACGAGGCGGCCCGAGTCTTGAAAATGGGGAAGGAGTGAGAGTTGACGTGCGACCTCTTCACGAATAAAATCTTTTATCTGTTGATTCAGCGTGCTCCCTTCAGAAGTTGGCGAACCACCCAGGGCTAATGCGGATACGCCTTCGTCGCACACACTGGAGCGGCGCCTAGAACCGCGCCGCTTGCGGAGCTCGTCGTTGCTGTGGCAAAGCTTGACGATTTCACTAACGCTGGTGGGATCTTTCGCTACCAGCATCTGGAAGGCGTCCTCAGTAATGCCCTCGAGGATGTAGCTGATTTTGTTCGCTTCCGGCATGGCCGGGTCGACTCGTTTGCAGAGATCAACGATGTCTTCTATGTAGCTGGTAAAGGTCTCATCAGCGCGCTGAACACGATTGTGTAAACGTTGTTCGGCACGTAGCTTACGCACTGCCGGGCGGCCGAACACTTCCGCGAAATTCTTTTTAAATGTCGACCAAGATGACAGGTCAGCCTCATGGTTGCGAAACCAGAGGTTCGCCACGTCCGTCAGATAGAATATGACGTTACTGAGCTTGTATGAGTCATCCCACTTGTTGTAGCTGCTTACCCTTTCATATGATGACAGCCAGTCGTCGACATCTTGATCGGCCGTGCCACTGAAGAGGCAAGGGTCACGCTGGCGCACGACGCCAGAACACATGATCGTGGGTGGAATGGCTGGCAGCGTCAAAGTGGACTCGTCTTGCATGGCGGTCGTAGAGGGCAGTGTACGGCTTCGCAATTCCAGTTTGTATGGGATCGTTTCCGGCACCTCCGCCAATTGTAATAGGGCGTTTATTGACGCTCAGATGGAGAGCTGTGAGGAGAGGACCTTGCAACGGCGAGCCCAGCGCACTTCTTCTTTGTCTTCGTCGCACAACGCATTGGTGCATGTCGATGGCTGAAGTTCTATCACAGTACAATAGATGCAAATATTATCACCATGGTTGGTGCCTATCATTTGAAATTTATTCTACATTAATACCATATCAAAGGGAATTCGACTCAAACAAGCCTCACGTTGTTGCGAACGGCGGCCGTCTCGAATGAATGTCATGTGGAAAAATATATTGAATTTGAAGGCTCAGTATAATTGTGCTAATTGCATAAAGTTCAATTTACGTGCACATGGCACAAGAACTACTATCCTAGTTTTACCATGCATAAGTCCTATGTTGTAGAATGAGCGGTTTTTCCGGTCGAGCTATTCGATGTGATGCAGTATTACGGAAATCTTCAAATTGAAAAGGCAATACAAAACGACCTAGTGAATAAATTTCGATGCCTCTTCTACACTGAACTAGTATAATGTGCGCCCAAAGTAGTAAAAATATTACTGCTGTGCACCTAGAAAAAGAGCAGATATCCATGCCTAAAATAGCCAAATTTCGCTATGTTTAAAAACAGCCGATCAAATGCAGATCAAGTTCAAACAATTATGCCACACTAAGCCCAATATAAATGTCCATTCTACATGTAGGCTAAAGGTAACTGTCGTAAGTGGAGTAGTTTCTTCTGATAATAGATCCGAAGTATAGGTATATCAACGACGTTACCGAATTTGTCATCTGCATTACCACCTCTTGAGCAGTTCATAAAGTTGTCACATTAAAGAAGCGTGCATCATTTTATATACCACATATTAAGCTTCCGAATGATGTCTACATTGTGATGTTCGAATAAGAACAACGCGCAGAATTCTCGCGCAAACATAGCCTAAAATAGAACATTAGCGCTACTGGAGTGGGACCCTCGCCTTAAGTACGCGTGTCGCGTTAACATGTATGTTCTATAGAGTACTTAATCAAGCAAACATTTCATAGTTCATGATTCATTTTCGAAGCGCTCTCTTTATTTTGTCTTTTCTTAACATGTACACTAGATCAAGACATCATGCATGGCGCTGCTGTCTTGCTCGCATACTTCCTATTACATCGTGATCAAGGCACCGCAATACAAAAGGTGCGTTGCCTTCTTCCATGCTACCTCGGTTTGCAACGGCTCATTGAGCACTAAATGCGGTATCATGCCCAATTAGAAAGTCTCCGGAACAAACTTCAAGAATATATGGTATGTTACACAGGAGAATAAGCGTTAGGTGCACACCGTAACTCCTATCGCAATGACAGCACTACTTGCTTAAACGTCACGGCGACTTCCATAACTGCTTTAGAAGAACTATAATTTCAGAGCGCAAGAGCTACTATTCGGGATGCAGCTCCGGATTTCGACTCATTTGGCCCAAATGAACTTCATCTCGCTTTGCTGGCTTCGAACGACATTCACCTAAATAAGTATACATGCCAACAGAAAACTAAGACAGATACAGTGAACTCTCGTTACTACGAACACCACCTATGTTTTCAATGTAAAACTATTTCAGAATTACGAATTTCAAAATAGCGTATATTTCAGAATAACGAACATATTTTATTTCTTGTTCTATAATTTTGGAACCTCAGTATTACGAATTTGGCTAAAATAACAGCACCGCAGCTTGCAACTCTCGCGTGAAGCGAAACAGAAACCGCCGTTTCTGTGTGTATGGTCCGTGGGCTGTAGCTATCATCATCAGGACATCTAGGACCAGCTCCTAGCGCCACCGTGAAGCTATGGTTTATTACGCAGTAGCCAGCAGGCCTAGCTGCCTGCGTTTTTTTTCCTTCTTGTGTTGTAAGCCGTACGCGACTCGGTAGTTTGTGCGTTCGCACGTGCGGGACGGTATTTATTTTTTTTTTGCCACTGATTATATTATTGCGAAGTTTGTGCGAGATTGGCGATGATATTAGCCAGCGAAGTGCCAAGAAGATATGAATGCAGCTGCTTTCACTGCAAGAAATCGACGCAGGGAAAAAGCGATTCGGCCTCTACAGACAGCTAGCATTGCCCCATCGACTGCAGGGAGCATTGAAGATGGGGTCATAAAAAATTTCGATGTTTGTTTGTTTGTTTTTTTTTTTTTTTGCACATGGACAAAGTCCGTACTTTCATCGCTCGGTGCAATCACGCACGCGATGAGGTGTTCCGGAAAGCGGAAGGTGTATGTGCTGTAGTGGTGTAATGTAGTGCGCGGTCGTGTTTGCTGCATGCGGCAGAAGAAAATAATGGATTTCTTGAAATAAATAAGCTTTGGAGCTAGTGCAACCTTTTCACTTGAGGTTTTGCTTGTCTACACACGTGCCTACTGCCAAGGTACGTCATTTTCATACCTAGGTTTGACCACTGGCTTATAGTCGCAGATTTTTCATTACAACGTATTTCAAAATAACGAATGATTTTTCGCGGTCCCGCGGGATTCGTTATATCGAGATTTGACTGTACTGCCTTTTCATTTCGCCAAAGCCCAAGATAAACAAAATGCAACCTTGACCTAATTAAATGCAGGTGTTGACGGAAACTTGAGACAGATATTCCGCCTCCCTTTTTCTAAAAATCACCTTTAAATTATATTTTTAATAATCTTGCAATGGAAAGACGGTGCTAAAGGCGGTATCTCGTCTAGTCTAGGGGCGCAGTGTGAGCCTTCACCTAATTCAAACCTTTAAACCGTGTAAAACCTTGTTAAATCATCCGAAAAAATGCTTAAAAAAGTTTTAGCTCATAATAATAGGTTCAAGCCATGATTAAAACATCCCCATTTTTGTTTAACTGATGAAGAAATTAAACCCTTCTTTTTGTTTTCGTTTGGTATATAAGCACTCTTGTTCAGTGCCAGTGGAATGCATGAATGGTGAGTTCGCAGACCTTTTTTCAGGTTAGATTAGCCACGATTTTCTTAAAGGGGGAGAAGTTGCAACCGAGTATATAAACATACTGCTTATATCTTCTGCCACTCTAATCCCCGTATCAACCGGGTCATGGTCCACACAGCGGACATATTCTCGTCTGTGGATGCGGGACGGAGGCCTTAAAACTTGCCTATAAACTCTTAATCTTGTTCCACATAGGTACCAATTATAAGTGGTCCTTTTAAAAAAGTTCCGCTTATAAGTGGAAATTTTTAAAAAGTTCCACTTATAGTCGGAACTTATGTGGAACCCGATTAAGAGTGTATGTGACAAAAATACTTATAGGGCAAGAATGAATACAAGAATACAAGTGTATTTTTAATTTTCGCACTAACAAGCCCATTTTTGTGAGGGCCACAGCAACTGTGTAAGGATAAAAGTTTAGAAACGAACAATTAAACCACAGCGTATAATTTCAATACCTTACGCAAGTGATGTAAAGTGTTACCACCCAATTATAGAAAAGTCTGCAAACGTCTCGTAATCACTACAAAGAACGCAACATAACACTCCAGAGGAGGAACTAATGAGGCAGGGGACTATATATGGACCATCCAGTCTTGCTTGTCGCTGAGAAAGTAAAGAATTACAAACAATTGGAGTGAAACCCGCGCCATAATAGATACGTGACAAGGAAAGTTTGAGCAGTCACTTATATCATGCACGTAATCACTTACATCAAACATTTCCTTGCCTATTCCCCGGTTAACTTATAACCTGGATATTCTTTGCTCTATAATACACATTCGTTGAGGTACGGCATAGGAGTGGAATCTAGTATTCTTTTCAAGCAAATTTTTTTTAGTGCGCAAGCTTGCCATAAGGCATATTGTTACGATGAAATAGCAGAGGGGTGTTCATTTACAGTGATATGGCAGTGGGATAAGGTGAAGCCTACTAGCCCTAGGCACCAACGCTTCTTCTTCCTCTTCTGTCCCACCATCACCATCCTTCATCGTCGTCATTAGCGTAACATTTCCCCCCTACTCAGACGACGCCCTCTGGGCGTGTTCGTGAGTCGTGCGAGGCTGACACGGCTTCAAGCGGGCAACATGACACAGTTCGGATTTGGCAGACCGGCGACCCGATGCTGTCAGGCGGGCTATTCCATAAGTTAAATCACTAAGGCGTTTGATAACCACATATGGGCCGTCATAATGGGCCAATAGTTTTTGATGTAGGCCACGGCGCCGAATTGGACGCCATAGCCAGACTAAATCCCCTACAGAGTACGTTACCCGTCGGTGACTGGCATCATATCGCACTTTAGAACGCACTTGTGAAGCACCAGACCGTAATCGGGCGATTCTCCGAGCTTCTTCGGCGAGACAGAGGGTCTCAGCCAGGCAGGGGTCTTCACGGCTTGTGAAGGGCAGGATAGTATCCAGAGAGTAGCGTGGCGGTCTGGCATAGAGCAGAAAAAATGGACTGTACCCAGTCGTCTCATGCGCGGCGGTATTAAACGCATACGTGATGAAGGGCAGTATGGTGTCCCAGTTCTTATGCCCTGCGTCCACATACATGGCTAGCATGTTGATAAGCGTTCTGTTGACGCGCTCAGTCAAGCCATTTGTCTGGGGATGGTATGGCGTCGAGTGGCGGAAAGTTACGGCGCATAAACGCATGAGCTCTTCAACAACATCAGCAGTGAATTGTCGGCCCCGGTCAGTGATGACAATTCGTGGCGGCCCGTGTCGTAAGATGACTGAGTGCAGCAAGAAAAGCGACACCTGATGCGCCGTAGCAGATGGAAGAGCGGCGGTTTCACAGTAACGTGTGAGATAGTCCACGCAGATTACAATCCAGCGATTTCCATCCACGGACTTCGGAAACGGACCTGCGAGGTCAATTCCTACTTGATCAAACGGTGCTGTCGGGGTCTTCACAGGGTGCAGCAAGCCAGACGGAGTTGCAGTTGGACGTTAGTGGCGTTGACATTGCTTGCAACTGGCAACGTATTGTTCAACCGTCGAGCGCATTCTGGGCCAGTAAAATCTTTCTTGAGCACGGTGGAGTGTTCGAACCGATCCCAAATGCCGAGAAGTTGGATCATCATGCATAACACGCAATACGTCCGTGCACAACGTCTTGGGAACTACGAGTAGGTATCGCTGGCCGACAGGCGAATAACTCTTTTTCCATAAGAGGCCATCATGCACACAAAAACGGCTTGTAGATACGTTGGCTTGGGCAAAGAGAGGCTGCAGACTGGTATCATTTTGCTGTTCTGTTTTGAAAACATTCGTGCCGGGGAACGCTGGCTCGAGGGTTCGATATATAATTGTCAAAATCGTCGCTTTCAGGTCCAGTCGTGGCCATTGGCATCCTAGAAAGACAATCTGCGTCTGCATGATGCCTCCCGCTTTTGTAAACCACGGCAAAGTCATATTCCTGTAACCGGAGGGCCCAGCGTGCGAGGCGACCACATGGGTCTCGAAGATTCCGCAACCAACAGAGTGAATGATGGTCAGTTACGATAGTAAACGAACGTCCGTACAAATATGAACGGAAACGCTGCACAGCGAAAACTACAGCTAGGCATTCCTGTTCGGTGACTGTGTAGTTTCGCTCCGGCTTGCTCAGGGTACGACTTGCGTACGCGATAACATGCTCTCGTTCATCGTGCCGTTGGACAAGGACTGCACCGAGACCAATTCCACTAGCGTCCGTGTGTACTTCTGTCATTGCAGTAGGATCGAAGTGACGTAGGATGGGTTTCGATATTAAAAGAAACTTCAGTTGACGGAATGACGCGTCGCAGTCTGGTGTCCAGTTAAAAGTAGAGTTTTTGTGGAGAAGGCACGTCAGTGGGTAAGCAACGTCAGCAAAGCGATGTATAAAGCGTCTAAAATACGAGCACAACCCTAGAAAACTGCGCAACTCCTTCACTGTCTGCGGGGGTTTAAAAGACTCAACAGCGGCAGTTTTCTGGGGATCCGGCATTACACCATCACCATTAACAAGGTGTCCTAGCACCAGCGCTTGGCGCTCTCCAAAGCGGCACTTTTTGGATTTCAGAATTAGGGCGGCGTTTTGCAGACAATTCAAGACACGTACTAGACGGTCATTGTGTTCTTGGAAGGATTTCCCAAATATGACGACATCGTCCAGATAGCAAAGACAAATGTCCCATTTTAAGCCGCGCAAAACTGTGTCCATAAAGCGTTCAAATGTAGCTGGTGCATTACACAGCCCGAATGGCATAACATTAAACTCATAAAGGCCATCGCGTTACGAAGGCTGTTTTTTTCTTATCCGCAGGGTCCATTGGAATTTGCCAGTAGCCAGATCTGAGATCAAGACAAGAAAAATAGGACGCACCAGAGAGGCAGTCGAGGGCATCGTCTATGCGAGGAAGAGGATAGACGTCCTTTTTCGTAACAGAATTTAGACGCCGAAAATCGACGCAGAATCGCCACGAACCGTCTTTCTTGCGTACAAGAATAACAGGGGCAGCCCAGGGGCTAGATGACTCCTGTATCACCTTCTTCTGTAGCATGTCCTCCACTTGCTCATGAATGACTTTGCGCTCAGATGGGGACACGCGATATGGCTTTTGACGAATGGGACGAGCCGAACCAGTGTCGATGCTATGATAGGTCCGATGTGCAGGGCGAGAGGTTGGTCCATCTGTTTGAGAAAAGTCAAACATAGGCGAAAAAGGTATAAGAATATCCACAAGAGTACGGCGTTGAGGTGAGCTGAGATCGGCGCTGATCATGCGGAAGATCGAAGTTTCATCAGCAGGCAGAGGTACGGTGGCACTCGTAGCATCTGTGACCAAAGCAACGACGTGGGGCGCGTCGGGTCCACAGGAGGCAAGCTTCAATCCCGTTGGTAAAACTGCGGGCTCGGACGATGGATTGATGGTCCATAACGAGGCACTACCATGATGCACGGATATCATACAGTGAGGGATAATTACATTTTTCTTCAGGCATGCTGAGTGAACTGGGTGCACCATGGCCTGGAATGAAACCTTCTCAAGAAGTGGAACGGACACGGGGATGAACATGGCAGACAAGGGTGGAACTATTGTGTCTTCGGTAATACTAAAAACTGTTTCTTCATCACGGCCACTTTCAAAAAGAGTCTGCAGATGCGAGCCGTCAAAATGAACCTCTTGACTTCGGCAGTCTACGGTAGAGCCACAAAACTTCAAGAAGTCCATTCCTAAAATGATGTCATGCGTAGAGTGGGGTAAGACTACGAATTCGGCTTGAAAAATTGCACCACCCACAGACACTTGCGCACTACACACACCCAGTGGCCGCAACGCCTCTCCACTCACACCACAAAACGTTGAAGCACGGTCATATTCAAACATCACTTTGCGTCCCAACAAGCGCCTAAACTGATTACTCATCACAGACACAGTCGCACCCGTATCCACCAAAGCTAATGTATACACACCATCAATAAACACACGAATTTTGTTTTTGAGCATTACAGTTGGAGGGATGTTGGCACACAGCACATTTGCAGCAGCCTCACCCCCATTGGTCGCGCTGGTTAGTTTTCCTGCTGAGGATGCTGAGGCGACATGGGGCGCCGTCGTGGTGATGGAGAACGACACGCAAGGAAGGCGGGTGGTGGAGTAACACTTCTATCAGATGCAGGGGAGTGGTCGCGGATATTCTGGTTATGGATGTTGCGGTAATACCCACGCTGAGTATTTGATTGTTGAAAAACGGGATTGTATTGCCGATTGTTGGGTACTGTTGGAAGCGCCGGACGGTTATAGCGAGGTGGGAACCTACTGCGGCAGTATCTGGCGATGTGACCTTCGACGCCGCAGCGGTAGCATATCGGCGGGGAAGGTAGAAAATGCTGTTGCGAATAAGAGCAGGGAACAGCTGGTTGCGTCGTAGGTCTGGCTGAATGCTCATACTGCTCAGGAATCCTGGTAGATCGAATGGAAGATCTATGTGCACTTGAGGCGACGTCATACCTTGGGGCGTCAGGCACCGACGCATTCCGGTTGGCGAAATGCATAAGAGGGTAGTCAATGGAAGCTGCAACTTCAGGAGCTTGTGGGAAAGGCTGAACGGTAATCGCTTGTGGTGGTGAAGCCGGCCGTCTAGATACCCTTTGGACAGAGACCTCAGCAGATTCGTGCAGGGGAAGTGGGTTGAGCCGCACTAGTTCTTCCCGCACGATTTGCCGGATCGTCGACGGAAGATCTAGTTGGGCGTGGTCATCAAGGCTGGCCATAGTAGGCACGTTGGCCAGCCGCCCAAATTTTGGCACAATACGACGCGTTTTCAGAGCTTGAAAAGCGCGGATGTGTTTAATGACATCGGAGACGGTTTCAAGGCTGTCTTTGGCGATTAAAAAGTTGTACACATCAGCCGCGATACTCTTCAAAATGTGGCCGACTCTGTTTTCTTCGGGCATGTTGGAATTGACACATCTGCACAATCTGAGGATCTCTTCTGTATAAGTTGTACAAGTTTCATCCTGCAATTGAGCTCTTTGGGCAAGGGTCTGCTCAACCCGCTTTTTGCTCGGTACAGAGTCACCAAAACGCTGTTTGATCTCGGTGGCAAACCGTTCCCAAGTTGTCAAATTGTCCTCGTTATTCTCGAACCATGTCATCGCCGTGTGAGTTAGAAAGAAGACGACATTTGTGAGCATGGTGATAGGGTCCCACCGGTTGTACCGACTAACTCGTTCATAATGAAGTAGCCACTTCTCGACGTCCTCACCTTCCTCTCCTGCAAACGGTCGTGGTTCCCGGTAAGGCTGGCAGGGAATAGAGCTGGAGGGAGCAGGCCTGTCACCAGCCTGGCTTGAAGCGTCGCGGCTGGCACGGTTAGAATCGGTGTGGTCCATGATGTTAGGAAGCGGTGGCAGTCCAGCAAGGCGGCGACTACGTCGAAACTCGAGTTGTTCTTGCTGCGCCGTACTTGGGGATCGAACGGAGCACCTTCCCCCAAGTTGTTACGATGAAATAGCAGAGGGGTGTTTATTTACAGTGATATGGCAGTGGGATAAGGTGAAGCCTACTAGCCCTAGGCACCAACGCTTCGTCTACCTCTTCTGTCCCACCATCACCATCCTTCATCGTCGTCATTAGCGTAACAATATTATAAAAACGTAAGTAAATTATTTTCCGTAAGGAACCGCAGAAGGCTCCCGTTCCTATTGCTGTCGGTGAGCAATTTGAAGAGGTCCTCTTCCCTTGTTGCGGTTAGTCCCACTTCCCGCAGAATCTGTGTGCTTGATGCCCTTGTCCGTGCACAGGTCCAAAGCAGGTGGCGAACATCCACTTCTGCAGCTACTGTAGAACACTTCGAGCATCTGGTGGGTCCGATGTCTTCTTGAGATTCCCATCGACATGTTACCAACTGGGTAAGGGTCGCCCCAGCTCTTATTCTTCTGTCAGCTCGCTTCTCGACAGTATACTTAAGTTCAGTGAAAAAGAAGAACCTGTATAAAACTGTTTTTGACGAATTCTTCTCTGTTCCTGTGTATAGCGGCCGTCTAGGTCAAGACGTACTGAAGCGTGTCAAAAGAATGCCAGTTTCTCCTGGGGTAAAGACGTTTTTCTTTAGGTTACATACAGGAACATTATCTGTACAAACATTTTTTGAAAGCAAGGGCTTTTATCTGCCACGGGGTTCACTTTGCTTAATATGTAAACAGCCAGAGACAATAGACCATGTATTTCTGTACTCTTGGGAGGGCGTCTATTTTTGGGATGTGCTGCAACGAACTTTTAAAAAAGAATTACCATTAGACTCATACGGGATTAGATTTCTGCCAACTGAAAATAATGATGGGATTCCACTTGATACGGTTATGCTAATAGGCCTGCACAGTCTATGGCGGTCCAGAATGGCGGGTTTTCCCTGTGACCCTGACGCCTGCCCTGCAAGGCTCTACTTTCGAGAGAGTATACCCGCATTGGTTGAAATGCACAAATTGAAGACCACTGTGCCAGACTGGATTTCAAGAGTCGAACCACTATGCGAGCTGAAGGAATTTTAACTTGACAAAGGCAACTCGTATGAGCCTGCCGGCTTCTGTATTAACAGTGTCATGCTTGTGGTAACCGCTCTGCTGTGAGCATTCTGTTTGTAGCGAGTTTTTGTTGGTTTTGTTTTGTGTTGGTGATGACCGGCAATAAAGAAAAAAAACGGGGTGGCACAATGGTTACGGCGCTCGACTACTGTTCCCAAGGGCGCTAGATCTAATCCTGGCATCGGCAGCCGCTTTTCGATAGAAGTGAAAAGCAAGGTGTCCGTGTATTGTGCGATGTCAGTGCACGCTAAAAAACCCCAGGTGATCGAAATTTCCTCCTTCACTACGGCGTCTCTGAAAGCCTGAGTCGCTTTGGGACGTTGAACCCCACAAACGAACCAACCATTTTGTGCAACACGTTCAGTTTAGCTTTAATTTTTTTTTAGCTGACCTACTTTTGTCACTCTAGCCTTTCATCCAAAAATAAATTCCAGCAAGTTTGCTTGCAACATTGTCATGAACGATCAAACTAGCTCATTGTGCACTCCTTCAAGGAAGCAAGTTTTTGTTATCTTCAGTCCAAAAGGCCCGGATAATAAAAAGCGCCTTCTTCCTCAAACTACATACCCATCATTGGCAAACGTGAGCACGCAACTATCAAAGATGCTGCATCATAGGCGATGACATGCAGCTCACATGACCACTTTTCTCTAGACGATACCAATCGACGAAGCATTTAACCGTACAAGTTCTCCAAAAGCTTTCAACATATTTAGTAGTCAATCACCTACACAGCTCGTAAAATCTAAACGGATTAGTACGGCAAACAATTAGAGGGTCTCTTATATGTCTCCTAACAGGAGAAAGACGAAATCCTACCCATCCTATCCTATCATTCATCGTTTGCTTCTTATCGGCATTTCGTTGCAGTGCTATATATAATTATAATTGGTTTACAGAAAAGAAAAGGCGCAGTATCTGTCACACTCTGCGACACGTGTGCGTTTGGACGGTACACCATCACTCCTGTCACGTGGCGTTCCTTGGCGCGCGCTCAAGTGTGGGATTGTAGATGGCAGGAACGCTAGACAAGATGATACTTCTGTTATCGGCGTTCGTTGCAGTGCTGCATTTAATTATAATTTGTTTACAGGAAAAAAGGCGCAGTATCTATCAAACTTTCTCTGGCCAGTGTGAGTTTGGACGGTACACCATCGCACAGCACACGGACGCCTCTTCATTTCGTCTCCATCGCAACGCAGCCGCCGAGGTCGGCTGCGTTTCGATGGAGGCGAAACGAAGAGGCGTCGGTGTACTGTGCGATGCCAGCACTCGTTAGGATCCCCAGATGGTCGAAATTACTCCGCAGCCCTCCACTAAGACTCCTCTTTCTCTCTTTCCACCTTCACTCCCACCTTCCTTCCTTCCCTTACGGCGTGGTTGAGGTGTCCACAGAAAACAAGTGAGACAGTTACCGCGCATTTCCCTTCCTATAAATCAATCAATAAATCAATCATCGCTCCTGTCGCGTGGCGTTCCTTGGCGCGCGTTCAAGTGTGGGATTGCAGTGCTCAACTTCCTAACGGCACGCACTGGTCACTTGCGGTTTTCAGAAGTTCCTGTGAGTACTGCGTTCATATATCAGGCTAGCTGCTACGGCAGGCATCGAGAGAATGACAGCACTCTCATTAACTGCGCATTTCGGACCCTGTAATGAAACAGTGTTGTGCCGTATAGTGAGCATGGCCCGTAGCTCACGTTCCCCGTTTCTTCATCGAGAGCTGCCAGCTCTTTTGGCGGTACCGATGAAACCGAGTCAGCGTCGATGAGATCTACTGCAAAGGCGTCTTCGTAGACTGTTTACAGGGCATATCTACAGCAAAATTGACGTGGGTGTCGAGAACTAACAGCTAGACACAAATGTAGGCGCACAGCGACGGCTGGGGCCATCTTGACATCCGCACGGATAGCAGCAGCCATTGAGTTCCGGGACGAGGAACCCCACTCGCACCCCCCCCCCCCCTCCCTTTATATCTCAATAATGTTTTTAGTCAGTCAGTGATGTCGTTTCATCTCGCGCTGTGCAGCAAACATCGTCGTTTTCACCATGGTGCTCAGGCACGAGAGCAATATGATATCACCGCAGTCGATAAGCCGCCTGTAGAACTGCAGCACACTCTCGCGCTATGCAATATGCCTTGTAGTCTTCATTGGGCTTTAACTCCAAAAAATTCTTGCGCTGTGCATTGAACTTCGTTGTCGTAACAAAGGTTTCCGAATGGGCGTCCGTTTTTTTTTTAGAGCGCAGCTCTTTGGCGTCCGTTCCTGGGTTTCGCGTCGGCGTCGGCGTCGTCGTCGGCCTCGTAACCAGCTCCGCCCCCCTTTCATCCCCCCGCGGTAGCAGCGTCCGACTGATACCGCTGGATGCCGCTGACGCCGCTAGAGAGTCAAGATAACGTGACTGCATAGAACACCGTCGCCGCTATGCAGAAAGAGGAGGGGAGGGTCCCCCCCCCCCCCCCCCTGTTCCTGTGTGGCGGATAGGGTGCTCTTCAGTTGCCAACGCGCCGGTTATTTCACGTAGGCCCCGGCACGTCGACGAATATGTGACCACCTTCCCACGGCTAGACCTGGTTCTTGGCGATGCGGAAGCGAGGGTATTATATTGTTTGCGTCGGCATCGGCGGCGTTGTCCCTGAAACCAACTCCGCAGCTGGGGTTGACTCACTATCGGCGTCAGCAGCATCAGTCAGTCGCTGCTATCTCTTCCCTCCTCCTTTATCGCGTTGTCCGCTTGCTGCGCGCGCTTCTGCCCCCATCGTTTGCCGCTGGGTGTACACGCCGCCCCCCTCCCCCCTCTTCCTGCGAGTCTCCGGTTGTCAAAGCGCCGGCTCGAACTTAATTCCTTTCTTCGCTCCTCCTCCAATGCAACCCCTGTGCGGTGGCAATCAGAGAGCCAGATCGGTGGCGGCGGATCTGTATACGTGCACCGCCCGAGCCGAAATTGCCGCTGCCGTTCGCCACTGCGAAAACGTCGTGCACTTCCTGCAACTCGCATTAACCGTCCATCGATCCACACCGATGTTAGCAGTGGGGGACTTTAATGTTGACGTAAAGACAAACAGGAATTTCTTCACACTTATGCGGGAGAACATCCCGTTCCTCTCGCTCGTAACGCGTCCCACGGCTGTGACAACCTCGCGAGGCACTTGTATAGACCTCGTCTTTGAGAATCAAGCATTGGTGTACCAAGTCGAACATATATCAGTTTATTTCTCCGACCACAAAGCTTCCTTCATTACTGTCAGAACTGTTAGTGGAGTCTTTGTTAAAGGAATACGTGTGAAAAATTAAAAAAAAATTCTGTGATAGCGCATACATGTGTTGCTCGATTTCTTTGCCTCAACTATCGAAAAGGTGAAACAGCTTATTTGCTGCGCTCAAATTTCGCATTAGGAAGTAACGTAATCGTCGGTAATTTTTTCAAACACTTTTCGAAGGCTTCCGCACCAGAGATATGCCCGGTCAGAGACGGCTTTGCGACATTATGGCAGTGGTACTGGGGGACTACTACTTAAATATTTGGTTATAAATAATTCACACAAATATACGTTTTGGCAGTTAGCGAAATAGACGAAAGAAAAAAAAACGTAAAATTGGAACCGGCTACAAAAAGGAGAGACATTTTACTCGGCGTATATCCTAAAATACCTGGCATCTGACCGCAGGCCCAAACGCTGGACCAGACTCCCGGGTTTGGTTTCAAAGCCTTTAGGTTCGGCTCATTTCGAAATCAAAACCAATCACAAGCGACCATCAAGGGAATTGGTTACTAGGAGATGGAACTACCACTTCTAATATTGCCAGCGCCCAACGTTTTTCCGAGAGGCCGCCACGCCCGCACCACCAAAGCAAAGAGCGCAGCGCATGTGTGCGCGTGTCTTTTTCCCGATGTCAGCTCAGTGAGCGCGTCCCTGTACACTGGTACAAAACAGCGCTTGGAACGCTCTTTGGGGAATGATGACTCACGCGGATCAATCTGGCTATGATGCACCTGCCGGCCCAGTTGGGTGCTGTCGCTGGTGTGCAGCATGCGCTGTATGCCGATGACATCACCCTGTGGGCCACGCAAGGTTCTCTTGAAGATATTGAGGCCAACCTGCAGCAAGCGGCAACCATAGTGGAACGTTATGCTCGCCGCTGCGGCCTTCAATGCTCCCCTCAAAAATCTGAATTTGTACACATACGCCCCTCACCAAAGTGTACGGCCAAAATTGAGCTTTTTTTTAGAGACAGGATCAATTCCTGAACGAACAGAAGTCCGGGTACTGGGGCTCTTCATTCATCAACATAGACGGTCGGACACTACCTTGGCGAAACTCCGTAAGGTGGGGGACCAGGTGGGCCGCATGGTCCGCCGGGTTTCTAACAAATGTGGGGGGTTGCGATGCAAAGACGCCTTGCGGCTGGCGCATGCATTTGTGACCAGTCGAATCTTGTATTCGACTCTTTACCTCCACCTTCGGAAACAAGACGAGGATGCACTCGAAGTCGTCCCGCGCAAAATTTTTAAGAGAGCCCTCGATCTCCCCGTGAACACCTCCAACCAGCGTCTACTTGGCCTGGGCATGGTGAATACGTTCCGGGAGATCCGAGAGGCTCACTTAACCAACCAATACACACGTCTTTCTAAAACACTGTCGGGTCGCCGCCTCCTTGCCCGGCTACACATCCAACATACCACTCTTATGGAAGATCGTGTACGCCTCCCTTTCGAGTGGAGATGCGCCCTCCACGTACGCCCTCTTCCTAAAAACATGACACGTGAAGACCACAATGGCCGGCGCCTGGCGCGGGGCGGAAGCCCTTGGCCGCCATTATGGGTCGAAACCCGGCATTTACTACGTGGACGCCTCCGGCCCTCACCATGGGGGATGGTACACGGCCGCAGTGGTCCACCAGTCCAAAACTGTTAACGGGCTTACATTTCGCGCCCGTGACATAACCCACGCGGAGGAGGTCGCCATTGCGCTGGCGACCTGATTCACACTGATTCTAAAACAATTATCTCCGACTCGCGAGGGGCCTGTCGGAACGTCGAGCAAGGCTGGGCCCCATGCTTAGCCTACCGACTACTTCAAAATTGTACCTATACCGAGGACCCCGCTTACCGGAAAATAGTATGGGCTCCTGCTCATATGGGTCTCGAAGGGAATGAGGCAGCCGACGCCGCCGCCCGCGCGCTCTCTTTCCGGGCTTCCCATCTCGACCCCCTAGATCAGGATATCGAATTCGAATCCGCGTATTCTTTTAAGGACATTGTTCTTTACTATCAATCTTGTCATAGCCTTTACCCTCGCCCGAGTAAAGGTCTAAGACGGAGGAGCGGCTTCTACTCCGTCTGTATACCAATACTCTGCTGTGCCCGGCAGCACTAAAACATTTTAATCCCTCCATCACGGGCAGTTGTCCGCACTGTGCGGAGAAGTCTTCGGACATCTACCACAAGGTGTGGGCCTGCCCATCCAACCCAGCTATTCCTGCTCACCCCAACCCCACTCGGGAGGACTGGGAGGCGACCCTACTGGGGTCCCGTACTAGGGACCCCACCCAGTATCTGTAAGGGCTGATAGTCAAAGATCCGGCCCATGCGTACATCCACCCCTTTTAAATGAATAAACGTTTTTCACCACCACCACCATCTCTGCTATTGCACCGTGCCCTAAACTTCAGCTCGTCCCCAGCCTTCAAGTCAACTGCGACTATGCGTTGCCTACATGGCTGCTTCCGTCCGAAAGCTCTTGCGGCCCACTCGACAGCTGACGATGTCTTAGAATACCCGGGGACACGACGATGCCTTACATTTGTCTGCTTGTAGCTCCAGCTCCGCCGCTCCAATATTTACCTTAGGTAAATACGTTCTACGCATATGCCATCTGGCTGCATGAATATCATGACAGCATTGCTAAATCACTTTACACCAGCATTCCAACTATCGGGTAGTGATAGCAGTGATAATGAGTTTACGCCAAAATGCAAACCGACTGGTCATGTCATCAGAATCTAAAAAACGCTCGATATACATGTCCGACAGTGTCGAACTGGCCCTTTCTGCCTCGAACAAAATCACGTTCTTGCGCAGGAAGGCACAAATTTCTGTGCGAAGTACTGCAAATCGGAATTTATCAGGCATGGTCATCTACTATGACGATGCCTACGCCGACTCTTCTGCGGTACGGAACCTATAACCTTGTCGGATCAAAATTTAAACTAAAAGGATTTTTCTTACGAGCGGTAGCAGTAACTTCCGAAACACATAGACACGTCGAACATGCCGTAAAGAATAGTATGAATGCAGGCGCGAAAAGGTACCGAATTACGGTGCCGCAGGTGCTAACGCGTGCACCATTACATTTGATGGCTTAGAAATTTAAAATACTTCAGTTAACCTATATGAACACATAGCACACAAATTATTCGCATTTCTCCTCCATCGATATGAGGTCATCGTAATCGGCATTTTATACCACAATACTTTTCTGAGGTGTGCAGACACTAAGTGCCACGGCTGGCTGTTTGACAGAAGAGAGCACATTATTCAACGACCAAATGAGGCAAGAGCATTTGATTAACACAGAGCTTTGTGGGTCTAGTTGGTGGTGCATTGTTTCTTTCTTAGAATTCAGTTCAGAGGTACCTCTAGCAGATAAGAACACGTGGAGACATAAGGGGACGTGCGCTGTGTTCCCGTCTGAATAAATATGGCTGGGCAAATCAAAGTGAAAAAAAAAAAATAAAGCTTGATTTCATTTTTGGCACATGTCGAACGCGTGCTTTCGAATATAGTCTCCAGAGGTGCACGACAGTAACAGAACTGTCGACTAATCCGTGCAGGTGGAGTTCTCTCAAACATTAGCACTCTGGCATTCATCGGATACTTAAGTCCTTGACTGCGTACGTCTTTTTGACACTCGTGAGTGACCGAGATACATTTTGTCGTGTTTTTGTTCAGTCTCTCAAGTTTGACATTCAGCTGATGTTACTAAATAATTGTCTAAGTTCCTATTTTTCTTTTTTTTCGTTGAAGGATAACTCGTGATTAAGACTTGTTGTTGCTTTCGCATATGTAATTTATTGTGGAAATAGCTGTGAATGGAAGAGCTTTTGCGTAGGCTTTCCTTGTCGTTCAAGCTAAGATATTCTGATTCCACCCTAGTGGCCATGATAGCTACGTCTCTGCTAAGCCATTTCTAAGACGTTTAAGGATTTGGGAAAGATAAAATGAATAAACATTATGCTAATAACGTGGTACAAGCCAGATAGAAATGTAGAGAAGGAACAACTATGCTTTTTCATGCCAACCAGGCCGTTATCTTGATAGTGTAATTCATCTCTCTCTCATACCTGTCGTGAGGCCGTTTAGTGACTCCATCCTTAGTAATTTACTGAGAAATGACTTTGCTCAAACGATTGCGTACCTCGAGGATGCCATGGCAATGGCCAGGGCTTGAAAGTAGGGGACAAAACAAGAATCGTACCTTCGCGCCGAGAATTATTAAGCGCAAAAATCGATTTATTTATTCGTTCAAAGCACTTATGGGTAATTGCGCCTTGCCAGCGTTTAAAACTATTGAGCTGGTTAGTTACCATGTAGATCCCCTTATGGAAACGTTATAGTTTCCAGCCTTAAAGACAGAGTTTAGGTCTCCTCCATAATTTTTCAACGGTGAGATTGTTTTTGCTATTTGCGTTTTACAGATCCACGCTCAAGTTGGGCAAGGGCATATTCAAAACTTTAAGCGCTTATATTGCATTCTAAAGTTTACGTGAATTTCGAGACTGTGATGTTAATCCGTGTTCACGAATACAATATCTATATCAAAAAGACTTATGGCTTTGAGCGTCGCGAAGGAATTCTGCTAAGATTAGTTTCGTTAATGTCCTGAACAGGCAATTCTGGGATAAATCAAGTGGTATATTCCAGTGCGAGCAAAACGCTGCAAAAATGGCACGAAAACGTAATTTATTCTTAGCCAGTACCTAGAACTGTACCGCTTCTGTCTTGGTCCCGGCTTCTTTGAAATGAAACAACCAGTTTCAGAAATATTTCTGCATAACGTCAAATCAAAATGTCATCTATAACCATGTCAGCCAAGCGATCAGAAAGTAGAGCGATTTAATAATTTGGCTCTCTAGATATCAAAGAGCTTTAAGAAAAGTAGTGGGTTATTATGAACCTAATGCTAATGTTAACTATCTGCCAAATACCGATTTACATGAGGGCTTTTTCAAACGGAAAGGACACTAACACACTCCATAATCGTGCGGCGTTGATTTTAAGCCTTCTAGTTCACGTCTTATGATTTATAGCGTGTCACGTAGCTGCATCCAGAACTAATTCGGTTTGAATGGTTTGACTTACGGCGCTTAACGCGACTCAGGATGCGAGGGACGCCGTAGAGGAGGGTTTCGTTTTTTTTCGACCACCTGGGGTTCTTGAACGTGCGCTGATATCCACACGATACATGCGTCTTGGGCAATTCGCCTCCAGCAAAATACGTTTGCTAAAGCTGCAGGGTGAAGCCCGCGTTTTTTTGAGCCTACCAGTAAACCAGTGCAGCGGACCAACCTGATTCATGTGGCCGTCTCTTAGTGTACAAAGACGAGCTGGTTTGTCTTGGCACGTGGAATGCATTTTGCCTACCCAGAATACACAAAAAAACAGAAGGAGATAGACGCAGATTGAACGCTGATGCATAGGACGCTTCGTAGGTGAAAGCAGATTAGTGAAAGTGGAAATACGGGCTAGTTGGTCTTGGCAACTAGAATTCATTTTTAAACTGAAAATGCGAAGGAAGGGTGAAGGTGACAAACGCAGGGCAAACGCTGAGCACTCATTCGGTCTCATGTCTCATTTCCTTGTCCTGTGTTTTTTGCGTGAAAAAAAAATGCATTCGCTGTCTACAATAAGAACACCCATGAGAACAAAACTTCCGGCGCGGGTTGGTAGGTAGGTTAGCATGATAACATTTGTACAACGGGGAGTCACAATTTAACCAATACCTAATTTGTCGCACTAGCCAACTGAGAACACAAATTAGGAAGCGTTATGCTTGCTAAGTAATCGATCACCTCGCTGTCAGTTATTGAGGAAGTGAAACGCTGTGATTGAAAGTTGGTGTTTAAATTTTATGGCTTGAGCGGCACAGCACGAACTACTCATTCGAAATGAGAATAGGCTGGTCCGCTTTCGTTCTTTTGTTCTATACACTTGCTTGCTCAGCGGGACTGAATGACCGCAATAGAGACAGGCGGGGACTTCTGTACTCGTTCGCTGGGTTGTCCATGTAAGCAATCCACATATGAAACGCCCGCGATCTCAAAAGCAGCGTTGATTAAAACATGTTTGCTCAGTCCATATGGAAAAGTAGTGAAAATTAAATCGTTCGTTTTGTTTCGAAAGTACAGAATGCACACGCCAGCCTTACAGAGTCCAATTATCAAATAATATTTTCTGATCTCGAGGCCATAGCGTCCTCCGGTTCTGCTTTCGTCGTTTTCTCCACAAAACAAAGCCAACTGAGCAAACATGCCAGCATCTGGTGATTCTTATTGCCACGCGAATAAAATCTTGATCGCGATCTTCCAGGGCATAGAAATGCTGACTTTGAAAGTTTTGCTACTCAGCTCTATAGCAAAAGCCATCACGTTCGAAGACGCGATCGTGACTTACTGTTGTGAGCATTTCACTTTTATCTAATAATATTTTAGGTTTTTTGTACTATTATTTTCTGGTCCATATCTGGACCATATCAGTGATAATGGTCGTCTTTTAGGTGTTATACTTGTAACAACGGAAAGAACCAATGCCTAATTTTAATGTCTGTTTGCAGATGCCGAAGAGAAGCCTCTCGGAGAATTCATCAACTGCCTCATAGAGACATTTCCACCGAAAGTATGTACAACTATTTCGTATTTTTGCTTTCGTGCATGCCGCTATATCGACAGGTAGAAAGCTTTTTGCGGAACTCATTATGTCTTGTGTGCTGCAGAGAGAGAATTCTGAACGAAGGCTCTGGAGGCTTCATCTAACTATACGAGCAGGTAGATACAGGTATCGCGAATTATTCAAATGTAATACTTGTGGGTTAATTCAAGGAAACTTATCAACCTTTTGCGACGTGGGATTACATGGTAGATTAACATTCCAACTGAGGTCTCATTAACCATTGGGAAAGCAGTATTGTAACTTTTTGGGCAGAGTGCAGTGCAAGTCCATTTTAAGATTGAGCAACCTTCATTGTTTGTTTCAGAGGATGATACTACATTTCACTATAACACGGCACAAGTGTTTGGCCACAAGGCACTCTTATCTGTTTATTTGAAGTAAATGCTTTTCGGGGAAAATCAGCAGCTACACACACGGGAGCGCATCTACAACAAAAGCCTCTAAAACAAATTGGGCTTTATAATAGAGGATTTCTTAAGTCCCAGCCGAATTCCTATATTGCACACGTATTGAGGCATTTCCTGCAACAAATTATACTGCTGACAATTCGGCTGAAGAACCAAGGAACCGAAGAATTTAGGTGCTTTCCACGGGTGATGCCTTATAAACAAGCGAACTCAAATTGTCGGAAAACGTTTCCAGAAGATTTTATCGACAGCCAGCGCGGAGTACCTTTCAGTTGGCGTTAAATAAATGTATTTTGTGTTCAACGTGCTAAGCTTACTCTATTGCGTGTGGTACTCGATGCAATCTCTGCAGCGATGTAAACAGTATACCTAAGAACTTGGTTTGCTCTTGGCACTTTATTATAGTGTCCTTACACTGAACAATAAAAAAGCAAACATAATTAAGCAGTTTCGGGTGCCCAAATATATCAGCTCGTTGTAACCGTCCCGTGGTAGCCGTGAGCGATAGTTTTCGTAAATGGGCAACAGTCAAATAACAACAGTCTCATAACGGCGTCCCCTAGCGTATTCTCGACGTACGGTTTGAAAGTTTGACCAACTTCGCTTTGTTTATTAAAATCACTTGTGTTCTGTTCAGTTCTCAGAAAAGGTGCAGGAAGTGTTTGAACTGTTCGCCGGCATGACGTTTGTTGAAGCTGTGCAGCTCATGTGCAAAGCGTCGATGGATTCTTCAGCAGCCATGGTAATGGTAATCGTACTAGGTAATAGATTCTGAGAACTTTCAAAGGGCACTCTGACTTCGCTGCTTTTCTTAGCGAATATAGAACACAAACGCCTTAACGCGCTGATTTCTATTATTGAGTCAGAAGCAGAACATATGTAGAATTATTTAGCATTTCTTCAAGAACTAGTTTTTACCTATGAAGTCTAGAAATTTCATTCAAGGTTTTAAGGCAAATCAAATGAATTGTAAGCCCAGATAAAACCTGTGGGTTCAAGTACACGACTACACTTGCTAAACTAAGGATGAAATAAGCGTTGTCGTCCAGAGATTGTTAATCTCAAATCACATTTTTATGTTAATAGTTGCGGAAATAATATTTGTGCACCTTTAATTCTCCATTTTGAATGGCTGTGCTCGCATTGCTTTAGTCAGGCTTTCACAACATCTGTCATGTTGCTCACTTTGAACGGAATAGAATTAAACGGCGCCGAACGTAATGGATGTTGCTGATATAGGCTATAAGTGAGCAGAAAATGTCATATATAGACACGGAGTTTTCACAGTGGCTACGTTTCCCTCCGCTCATACAAAATCAGACATCGGTTGGCCAATAAGGTCACATAAACTTTTCTGTGACTTCGAATAACGATTTTTATCTTGTTTCACTGGCAACAACAACAAAAAAAAAAGCCGCCCTACGACACTTCACATGTTCTGCAGTGCAACTCTATTATACTAATATATGCACCAGAAATTGTATATTATACTAAATAAAGAAACATGTATAAAATTCTTACAAACATTTTGATTGCACGCAATGCTAATAATTCAATTTCTTGTAATGCACAGTGATGTACTCAAGCAAAATAAAACGTTGGAATAAGTTCACAAGCCAATTCAGTTTTCTCGTTTGAGACTGAGACTGAATTCCACAAAGTTTTAGCTTAAGCTAGCATCAAGCAATGTCACAATAAAGTGAGCTAAGTTACAGGAGTTTACAGTGTGCATAATTTGGTGTTCACGTGTGTACACAATCGCTGATTAATGGCATGGGGGTGGAGGTTTCCACACACCTACCCATCGTTTTGTTTTAATTAATCCTTAGCGATTTGGTTACAACCCAGCTATCTAAATATTCGCAGAGATGGTGCGTACCTCATGGTTGCCTTGAAAATTATACACGCGGCAATAACGAAATCAAGGCCTTTTTTTGAAATTAGAGTTTGGCAAAGATACAATTATTTACGGCATTGGATTGCTCTAGTTAGATAAGATTGCATCGCCACAGACAAGAGTAAACCGGCACACAAACGCGAACCAGCGCCTGTTTGTGGGAACACTTGGGAACAAGGGAATGCCACAGGGAGCGGTCCTATCCTATTTAATGTTCAATCTTGCACTTTTTAAGCTACCAAAGTGGCCGCAAACAACACCGTACACCACAGTTTATACGCGGATGAACTACTGGAGGGACATAGGCTCACATGGACAGATACAAGAAGAGCTGAAATATGCTGCCGGGCCATTTACGGAAGAGGCAACAAAAGCAGGACTCGAGTGATCGCCGAGAAAGTCAGAGCTGTTGGTTATTCGAAGATGCAAGCTAGAAGACAGAATACCTATTACGGTAGAACTCCAAGGTAATGAAGTCGGTGAATTAATGGAAATCAACTCTTGGACTAAGAATACCTAATATGTCGAGTGACGCAACCATGCTCGAAGCAATCAAAGGATCTGTCCACCAGACAGAAAGAATGATTAGGCGCATCGCTAATTGAAAGAGAGGAATGAAAGATCACGGTCACTTTCAAATTAATAACGCGTTTGTACTAAGTAGAATAACGTACGCAATTCCTTACTTAAGTTCGAGGTCAGAAAGGTCGACGCTGTTATCAGATCAGTTTACAAACAGTCTTAGGATGCCCTCATTACACATCCAACGGGCAGGTACTAGCGCTCGCACTATACAACTCATCTGAAAAGCTTAAACAAACAGAACGGAGAATGCAAATTCATAGGACATGCTCTACGTCTACAGGAAGAGTTATACTACATAGGCTGACCACCAAAGGGGAATCGGCGATGGTCTTCCAGGGCCAGTATCAGCAAATGTACGAAAGCGGGTCATGATCAAGCCACTACCAAAAGGTCATGACTCCACAAACACAATGACGGCAGGAAGAACGAGCCATATACTTGCATGTTGCAAAAACTAGAAAAGGTTCTACATGTAGGCTCTACCTGCAAATCAGACGACCTGCACAGGTTTACTATTTGCTGGGTAACACAACCCAAGGTGGAAAGACCGGCAACACTAATGATGTTGGAAATATTCACAACCTGCTAACCCCTTCCCACGCAAGAAGCAGCCATCCCAACCGATATTGGCTACACTCGAGCCACCACCACTGTGAGCGATTGTAAACACACCGTACTCAATTATGCGAAATTAAGAATCCCTAGCACTCCTCGGGACGTATGCCTTAACCTTAACTCAATTGAACAAATAAGATAAATTGAACTGATAAAATTATCAGCCCAGGCGGAAAAAACAGGGAAAGAGGCCATCCACACATAGGCTCGAGTAAACGCTGACCGCGTTGTTGACATCGCCTTGGACATGGAGTCTTTTGGAGAGCCCCACACCTCATAACACGATTACGCCGCACTCAAAAGACTCGAAAGAACATACCCACCACCGCACAGCTCACTACTCACACAGCAAAGGTGGTGCGGAAAAAACGTCAAACCGATATCTTCTCTGACTCATACATTGTTTCAAAATTCGTTATTTCAGCAAGTAGCCCAGCTTGTCACTTTATGGGTAACTAGCATCATTAAATCATTTATTTGAGATAGTTAGGCCCATCTACCTCCCAGGGAACTCATGACTGCTCCCTCCCTTGACGCGTAAAATGAAATAAAGGCCAGAGAGGATGCGGGCATCCAATATTGAGAGTGGTATGGACCTGTGTCAACCGGGATCTTCATGGTTGTGGAGGCCAGTTATGACCACCTTCCCTATCCCCACCTTTCCTTTCTACGATAGAGTTGTGCTTCACTTCCCTTCTTTATCCACGTGTGTCACTCGGTATTCTTTGTGAATTTCATCATGCACCAGCTAACCCAAGCAGGAGCTTTACTTGACTGTTCTAGATTTTACTAATTAAGCTCTGACATTTAGTGAGATTGCGCACTAATTCAACTTTGTTCTACTTCGTCTCGAAATTGCAGTTTCAAGACTTTGTGGAAGTAAACGCGGTAAGCGCTTTTACTTTTCTTCGTCGTCTAGTTTAGCCATTACATAAAAATTAAAACACTGAATCAAGTTTTGTTTCTCGTTTCAAACTGAAGTTGAAGGTTTATTGGCACCTGTACCTCTCTAAATTTTAAGTGGCTCATGTTTTGTTTGCACGCAGCCTTTCCAAACACGCGAGTACCAGAATAAAGAACGAAAAAGCATTAATAACTGAAGCTCACAAAATGAGGCCGTATTACCGAAAACGTTATATTTTCAAGGATGGCCTCAGTAAAAAATAAGAATTGTAAAATCAGTGAGGTCAGTGCTGCGCTTGGAATTGCATAACAAAAAGTTCAACTGCATAGTGAACATTGATTGTATTTTATGCTGCAGCAGGAGTGTCACCATTTCTCTCTTTGTTTTTGAATTCGGGGGATTGTTTGTGGTGTTTAGTTTAGAACACCATTCTAGCATTTCTTTCGGCGAATATATATTTTTTTGGGCACACAGTGTTTTCTTTTCGCAAACGCTTTTTGATACTCCTGCACGGTCAAGATTAGAATACAATGTTTCTCCATCTCAACGACAATCAGCAATAAATTCGATGTCCGTATCCAGAGCACAGAACAGAAATTCGATCGTCAAAAGCAAATTCGACAGTGAGCTAATTCAGTGATCAGACTATTGTGTAAAACACTCGAGAGAGTTAACCTCTAAGGCTGGGCTGTGGGAAATTCAGAGGGAAAAAAATACGAAGAATGTAATAGAAAAATGTCATTTACACTTGTGAAGCTTAGGCGAGCGCAGCGAGGCTTTTCTATGCACAGTGTTTCACGCAACTAAGTCTGTTCAGCAGGTTATGATTAATGCACGCTTTACTTCTGACTACTCTCTTCTCTTAAGCCTAAAAAAACACCTACTCTGAAGAATAACCGCTTCAAAAAACAGATATACAACTCTGGCACAAAAAGAACAAAAAAACAGACAGTGCTTTCCATCAGCTTTTGCCGTAATCATAGTGCTCAAATTGAAAAGAAAAAAAAAAAGCATTATATATATATACACACATATATATCCCAGTTGAAAAAAACTGCAGGACTGTGTCAATAATGCGACAAAATATCATGAAGCTCTGTCGTAACCATCAGATTTTTCTGTAGTTCTTTTGTAATTATCTGTATTTGCAAGTTTTTCTGTAGTAAATTTGTGTTGTCTGTAGTTCTGTAGCACTTTTCTGATGTAACTACAGAAATTTCTGATGTTACGACAGAATGTTCTGTTGTCACAACAAGTTTCCCGTTAAATGCCACACAGAAATTCTGTCGTAACATCAAAACATTTTCTGTAGTTTTTTCCGACTGGGATCTTGCATATATTCGGAGCTGTATTGCTTAATATCCGTTACGTTCTGGAATTCTACTTGATCAAATATATTCGGTTTATTCCGAGGCAATGAAAACCGAATTCTCGGGTGCCAAGAACTTTTAAAGAGCAAACACCAATGTTGAGCAAGAAAATGGCATTGGAATTTGTCATCAAAGAGTTCTTCCGGCGTCGTCCTTTGACTTTTTTTGCGACACACAAATATACATAAGGACTCTCTTGAACGCTATCTAGAGTAGATTCGAATAATTACTTCTATACGATGAAGTCACGCTTAAGTGAGCCGTGCTAGTAACGCATCACGTTAACCCCAAGCTTCATGCCGGTAATGGTCGACGATCAGCTGACAGTAAAAAAAAATGTCATACGTCCCGGTAGGCTTCCTCATTAAGGCTTTTTTAGCAATGCGCACATACAAATTAGGAGTTCCGCAAGAGCCTACGTGTAAAAGTAGCTGCATTTAAAACAGATTGCGATTTTGACAGTTTAGTTAGGTCTAGAATCGTTGGCGTGTTTCCTAACATCTAGTATATATTAAACAAAACCGTTCAGATACTTGGTCTAAAAAAAAAGAGAGCATCGGCCGTTAATCTTTTCAGAAACATGAGCACCCTTGTGAGAAAATATATTTCTTGAAATGACAACTGGCTGCTGGCTAGTTTATTCGTACAACGTTACAGAAACCACACTTCCTCCGTTCCATTCCTATAATTACATACTGCGGTAAGGACCTGTAGAAATTAAAAGCCGCCCCGCCGGGATGGCGCAGTGGTCACGGCGCTCGACTACTGTTCCCAAAGATGCGGGGTCGAATCCCGGCCTCGGTGGCCGCTTTCCGATGGAGGCGAAAAGAAAGGCGCCCCTGTGCTGTGCCATGTCAGCGCACGTTAAAGAACCCCAAGAGGTCGAAATGTCCTGAGTCCTCCACTACAGCTTCTCTCATAGCCTGAGTCGCTTTGGGACGTTAAACCCCACAAACCAAACCAACCTGACGGATACGATATTGACTTGAATAGTTGGTCAGCTTTAGATTATTGAAGAACATCTGACAGGCGACGCTGCTTCCACTGGCTGTGAAGAAAAAATTATGAATGTCATATCTGATAAAAACCTGCAAGGTGTAATCGATGTGTAAAGAAATGGCGACTTCGCCAATAACCTATTTATTTAGTCAGGATAATGCTTCCCCTTGCTTACTCAGTAATACACAGACATTTCACGCAATTCCTGCTTCCCCAGAAGTGAAAAATTAGCGGAGGTTCAGCATAGTCAATATAGGTATTCAGCGAAAGGTTCAAAGCATAGTTGAGCTTGGTAGAACTGTTTTATAGCCTGATTTAACTGGCTTTGGTAGGACTTGCTAAGCGCTGCGTCGACTCCACTTGCGTCCATAGCTGGCTCTGAGTCGAGGCGCGGTTGCGCCTTGTTGCTATACCCAGTGATTGACATTATCACGTGGTTCACCCCTTCCACTCTTTCATCAGCTTTATGTTTGAAAGGCATAGGTCACCCAAAGTTCAAAGGGTCAAGAGGTCATAACCTTGTGATGCGACACAAAGGTGGTCCACAAGGTCACACTATACTTCGTCTCACAAGATACCTACAGCCCTGCGAAAGGCATAGGAGCCTTTGCAATTGTGCTCCTAAGTGCATCTCGCCCCTGAGAGAATAGAGCATTGTGCTCCTACTGTCATCCCCGCCAATTCGGGGGGGGGGGGGGGGCGAAAGGGGCGTTGGAACACAATTGCCTATGGTATCTGTAGCCCTGCGAAAGACACAGGAGCCCTTGAAACTGTGCTCATAAGTGCCTCTCGCCCCTGCACACTATAATAGAGCATTGTGCTCCTACTGTCACCCCCGCCGATTCGGGGGGCGAAAGGGGCGTTTGAACAAAACTGCCTATGGTAGTGCGCGTGATCCTGGTTTGACCAACCAGGCTGCGTCTGCCTTTCGCTGTGCTGCAAACACCTTGTGAGACGTAGTATAAGCGGTCGGATGTTTTGGAGGAGGAAGTCAGGGTATATTTGTAGCTACATTTTGTCCTGTGGCTCATTGAAGGTCAATGGCTAGCGCACGCTGTATTGTGTGTAGGCTTACAGGGAAGGCGCACTATTTGTAGCAGTTTTATGGACACCTGAGGCGCATAAGAGAGCTCGTCTTTCTGCTCCTTGAAGGTGAAGGGAAGGTCAAAATGAAGGCCACGCGAAGACTGGCTCCAACTAGCATTGTGAAACTTTCGCTTCAAGCATATTACAAGCCACATGTACTTACATGGTCTCAGCTTCAAAATTCAAATATCAGGGCCTTCTTTTAGGTGCTAATAAAATGTTTGTATTAAAACTGTCATACCATAAGAGGGAACGAATATTTGTACTCGAAGGAAGATTTTAAGAACAAATATGGAATACCAGCCTTTAGTAATCCTATTTTATTATACTCCGGTAAGAAACGCTAAGATCTGATTAGCTGCAAGAATGGATTAACTTTGCGATCGGATATGATGTTTATTTCAAGAATCTGAATAAACCATGTTGTTGAGACACAGGTGGCATTAATTATGTGCAAGTTGGAGAACTCTCCGCCAACACCTGCAAGTTGGAGAACTCTATGCCACGATGTGCAAACTTTTGCAAATGATTAGTTCAGTATGAACATGTAAACGAAGCATCTTTCCGAAACTATTTTATTGTATATATTAAAGACTGTTTTTGGAATTACATCCTAAATAGGTTCAGGTTTGGGGTTTAACGTCCCAAAGCGACTCAGGCTATCAGAGACGCCACATCCTAAATAATTATACTCTGAAGTGAGCAGAAAAACAATTAGAACATGCATTCCACGCAGTCCGTATTACTAAGCGGAAGAAAACAAATATTTAGCTTATCGCAAGTGCTACATGTCTCATTTATCTTCTTTTTGCACTTCTCTAACGTAAACGAGAACCGGTTATAATACGTTAGATGTATAGTTTGTTCCATCAGGGCACCAGTCTAAATTCCGGAGTATTAGCAAACTGTAAACCTCATATGCGATACAAAGCTACATCCACTAATCTCCTCTGTATTACAGATAATAATAAACTTGAAGATGCCCATTCACATTAACCTAAGTAAACAGTATAATGCTGAACACAGCAGAGATGCGTGCTCGCTTTCTTGTTGATCAGACTAACGGTCCCTTCGATATCATGCTCTTTCTTGTAGAGATCTTGGTTGCAATATTTCTGAAATGTAATCATATGGGCAATACCGTATTTACACAAGTATACTAAAGGTATTACTGCATCCATTCAAACTTTGTTATTGTTTACTGTGATGCAAACTGTCGCTGCCAAGTAGCGGTCTCCTTAAGCTGCATTTATTTAGGCAGTATGTGTTTTGTATCATAATGCACTAACATTTTAATAAATCATATCAATGTAGAGGTGAAAAAACGTTAAATAAATTTAATTACTTTTGAAGACAATTGCTTTATGAAAGAAGAGAGAGAAACTCGAGTAATATTTCAAAAACTTCGTGAAAATGAATGCTCCGCGTAAACATTGTTGAAACTGGAGTCGCTAATGAGATAATCAGGAGGTTCTCCGTTCATAATCTCCGGTACCTGTGGTCTAATGAATGTCCTTATTTTTTATCTATGCAGAAAGGGCCAGAAGATGTAGAGCTTTTGAAGGGCTGCATGATGACTTGTCACTATAGAGTCTTCAAAGATGAGAAGACGTAGAGGAATTGATCATTTTTACCGGACGCCAGTTACCATCGGACATAGTTAAGAAGCAAATAAAATAATATAAACCCCAAGGCTTTCGTCATATTGCTGAGTGATATGTTAGTGCAATATTGTCTGCATTCCACTTTGAAGCGACAGTATAAGCGCTGTGTTCTGTTTAAAACCTGCCGTAACCGCAATGGCTGAAAGCCTCGCTAAACTGAGGAGGGGTCTCCATGTCATCCGAGCACAGGTGAATAAAAAGTGATTGGCGATATATTGTAACCGAATAACAGAAAGTGCGAGTGTTCTGTGAAGAAAGAAGATACCAGTGCGGGTGATAATTTCGGTGTTTGAGGATCCCTGCCGTCGCGCTGGTTCCTGCTGCTGCCCTGCTGACCTGCGGTCGCTGTTATCGTCATGTCCTTTGGCTAGGACGTGACATTTGGTAAAGGTGCTGGGTGCGAATCCCATGCACTGTAGCCCTACAAGTAATTCGAGACCGCTCTTCAGTCCAAGGCGCCGAATTTGCTTAGAGTCTGCTACAGCACCTGAAAGCTGCGTTAGTCGACGTCAACAAGGCCAAGCTCCGGAATTCGAACTCTTGCCCGAGGGGAAGACCGCTAGGGCTAAGGTCACCATGGCCTTCCAGCCGCAGCAAACCGACAGTGCGGCTGCTGCTGCGCGGATCATCTACGTGCCGGTGACCCCAAGGGCTGTCACGCCGTTTCGTGGCGATGGTCTGGATGATATAGAAGACTGGGTTCAATATTACGAACGTGTTGCGCGCCACAACGGCTAGGCCCCCTACCAGTGTCTTCACGATATCTACTTATCTCTGGAGGCAACGGCACGGTACTCGTTAGAGAACTACGAAGCCTTGTTGACCTCTTGGGAACTCTGTAAGAAAGAATTTGTGCGCGCGTTTGCAAACTAGCAGCGGCGACAGCATGCCGAAGATTTTCTCCAAGCTCAAATTGAGGGCCCTGCCGAAAGTGTTGAATCTTTGTAGAAGACGTGCTGCGCCTAAGTGTTCGCGCGGACCCTGACCACATGTCCTGACCACATGTACAGCCGCTTCCCGTAGCGAGGTCTCGGCCTGCGAGGATTCAGGCGGAGCGACCGGCTACCGCGTTACTGTGAACAACCCCGAGATATCCAGGAGTATTTTTGACGCACGTGATCTCCGATGCGAACCAATGACCGTGAATATCTTCCACACTCTTCATCGCCGATGCAAACTGATGACCGTGTATCCCGCTCGCACTCGCCACGCCGCCATCCCACGCCTCCTCACGGGTCTCGCCGTTAGAGCTTGTCTCCTCTTCCTCGTCGTGAAAACTGAGCACGGCGACACCTGGAGGTGGAAACACCTCTCATCATTCGTTGCATCATTCGTAGTCTACCTTTAATAGGCCGTGATACGACCGGATCCTATTCAATTTACTCTTAACCACAGCCAACCATAATTCTGCTCCGCAATTGACCGCAGTGCAACTTAACTCATCTTAATTCAACATAATTCAAACTTATTCCAACGTAATTCCCATATTCAACCCTTATCGAATAAAATATAACGTCTTCATGATTTAACTAATAGACTTCAGCAATCTCGGGAGTGTCGCAATGCCGTCATGCTTATCTTTCGTGATCCCTGCTCACGGACACCGCAGCCGCTAGCTGTTCTACTAATAGGAGGATATATAAGGCTTTTTCTCACAATATTCCTTGCTCTTTTAGAGCGGAGTTCTCATGTGCCCGTTCGGCGGTTGCGTAATTCCGATCTCTCAAGGGTAGAGTCCCTAAAATTCTCATTTCTCGTTATCGGTTGTGTAAGCATATATAACGATGAATCCAGCACAGTAGTGTCTCTAATTGCAACTTTAAGGTAACAGCCGAAACAAATTACCGAATAATTACGCAATTAAAGAGCGCGGGCATTGTCATATGGTAGCATCTCATGTTGCTTCATGAACTTACACGGCTGGTCTTAAAGCAAATTGTCATTGAAAACATCACATGATGCATCCTAAAATGAAACACACCCTAATGAAATGTGCTAGTAATTACAATTATTCTGCTAAGTTATAGAAGGAAGTGTACAGAGAAGAAAGGTCGCGCGAAGTGGATTCAAACCGCTGTTTTGGCGTTCCAAAACGCCGCGTTAATCCATTACGACACAGAATTGTTTTCTTTATTGCTTGCCTTCGACACAATACCCACAATATAAGATAACATTTACAATAATCCCCTTGCATGCGGGTATTTTATAATCAAGCAGGCACATCTTACTTCGTCATATTAAGTTCCCTCAGGAACAACAGAGGTTCTATTCTCAAAAGCCCTTCAGGAACTTGATCAGCTCTTTTCTGTATTTCCACAAACCAGTGCATGTTTTCGCGGAAGTAGATTCGGGCTGGCCTTACATCTAGTTCACAGTGGTATCGAGCCGTTAACGAACATTCGGTTAGGCTAGTTGTTAAATATGCATATATAGGTATCCAGCAATTCTCAGAAGCCAAACACTATGGAGGCCAATAAGCATTATTGTATCATAAGGTATCATAAGGTAGTCTCTCGCCATTTTCTAGAGAGAGAAATCGTATTCTATACCGCTCCAGGGAAGTTCTTTATTAATTTTTCTTTGAAACACGTCCCAGAAGTACGCACCTTCCCGACCATGCAAGACTGCCTGATCAATTGCTTTTAACTGCTTTCGAATTAGACAGTTTTGACCCCAAGCGAGGAACAGTCCTTCTCTTTCCAGAAAGGCTCTCAAGGCCAAAAATACAGTCTGTAACTTAAAAAAAGAAATTTTCGCAGTTGCTGGTACCTGCATTTGGTTTACCCGTTTTAACTTATCACTGCCCTTGCCTCTACGGTACATAAGTACTAATACATAGCTTCAGGTAGAACAACATCACATACATCCCAATAGAGTTTTTTTTTTTTTAAGTTTTACAGCAGATAGGTACTGCTGCGTTAAACGCGCAAGTAGAACTCTGACACTTTTGACCACTTCACTGAAGTATATAAAAAGTTACAAGGGTTCAACGCTGCTGAACCAAATATTGAACGAAAGCATTAGCTGCGGGTGACCGAGTGTTCTTCTTGTCTTTTTCTTCTTCCTCAGCCCACATATAAAGCCCCGCTTGAACCAACCCATATAAACGTGCTTTAGTGGCCTATAGGGGTAACGTGAATGCCAGGGTCCTAGCAGGCTGATTCTGGCATAACCGTCCCAAGTGAAACGAGAGACCCAAGTTGGCAGCTCCTGCCAGCCCATGTGTCACGTAGGGATGTGACGTCACAGTGTCACGTGGTTAAGACGTAACTGCTGCCGCGTCAAGCGAAGGCTTGAAAGTGCGAGTAGTATTGCTGTCGCAGTAAAATTCTCGATTGCATGTGTTAAGTTCTGACAACCTAGTCCGGTAACGCATGACCCAGCATTAATTGACAGGTTGTACAGAAAATGGGTCACTTGTGTCACAAAAAAAAAAAATAGAAGCCGAATAACAGCCAGCCATCGAATTTTATCTCTTGTAGGCCCTCATTGCACCCGCCACTGCTTCGGTGGTGGACGACGGCTATTGCTGCGGCGTGTGTCTTTCTCTCCTTCTTCTTTTTTCTTTCTTCTCTGTTCTCTCTTCTGTCCGCCCGAGGCAGCGGAAGTGGCTCAGCTCCTTCTTCTTCTTCTGCCTTGATATATGGCACATACCCACGAAGGTGGGTTGGCCAGGGTTCAGTGTGGACTGCCAAATGTCCAACACATACTGAATTAGTTCATTAAATTAATTGGGAGTGAGTGAGAAGACTTTATTTACACCAACATGGACCTCTGAGCAGGGGCTCAGCCAGAGGGAGGGTCTCTTTGCCGGCTCTCCTGCGCCGTGCCCGCAGAGAAGGTCTTGGAGTAAGCCTTAAAGTAATTGTCAAATTAATTGCTACTGGCTGTAGCTTATTTTAAATATTATGTTTTTGTAAAGTAATTGTCCACTAAACAAAATCATAAGATTTAAAATAAGCTAGAGCCAGTAGCAGGCCCATGCTTTTCGTTTCCTTCTTCCTACAGGCACAACAACCGTGTACTGAAGCAAAGACACTAATTCAAGGCGATTTTTGCATAATAAATGATGCCTATTTTTTTTTAAATTACTCTTACCGGCATACCATGTCTAGGCTTCAGTTTCCTTTTATTAATAGGTAAAAAGTATTACCACCTAGGTAAATAAAGGGCTGACTAGTTCAGTATGGTGCTCAATCTCTGTTTTACGTTAGGTGTACATTCTAGGTGTTTGCAGTGTTCGCCTGCTTTTTTATTTCCCGCAATATAAACACATTTGGCGAATAATACTACAATCTATATTCCTGTTCATTTAGCTTCGCTTTGTAATTTCGTCCTCTACACGAGAATCAATTTTTACTCATGTTGCTGAACGAAGACGAAGACATTCGATCGTGCTGGGAGTGCGTGAAGGGCGTGTCTTCCACGAGTGTTCGGCTCCGCCAACGGCCATGGAATCTGAACCTTCCGAAGACATAGAATCGGCGCCGTTATCGTACTATGGCGTGAGGACCAGCAGAGAAATCTCTTCAGAGGACATCCAGCAACAAGAAGACTTTCCTCGCCTGGTGCACACCACAGACTTTCTGTGCAGGTCGAATCAAAGCTACCCGCTTGATGCGCAGCCGTCCCTGCCAAGCCGAATCGCACTGGATACAAGGGGACAGCTCTTATCACAACGCATGGTACAGATCCCGGAATATGACAAGGAGGACGCACGCCGGTTTTACCCAGTGCCACGGGCGGAGAATCGAGGCCGCCTTGGTGAAGCTCGCGTGGAAGAACGGAACTCCTTTAGTTCCCAGGAGCACCTCTTTAGCCGGCGACCTGTAAGTCGAGAGGTGCCACGTTCCTCTTACGAAGACGCGATTGACCATACTTCACAACCGCAAACTATGAATTCGGTGTCTCTAAATAGGCGGCGCTACGATGAGCCGCGTACTAAGTGCACCCTGACTGCTTTTCTTGTTCTTTTGGCGCTCGCCAGCGTCATTGCTGTAATGATCGACACAAAGTGGGAGCCCCAAGCCACAAGCCATCGAGGACAGCTAACCAGCAGGGACAGAGCGCCTGTCACTGCAACGATTAGTGAAAAGAGTGTCGAAAAGCAAGAGACGAGCTCATTGACAACCACGACGACGACTGCAAGACACGCTTCACGGAAGAGAAAGAAGAAATACTTTGCACCAGGTAATGCCGTCGCACACGTCAGCAAACGCACGGAAGAGCCATTTGCTCCTCTTCTCGATACCTTGCCGATTTCATCTCCTAAGCTTAAGAAAAAACGCAAGCACAAAACGTCATTGCGGCCAAGGAAACTCACAGAGGAGGATCCTGATGGCCTTAGTCCTGCCACGGAAACAACCCGGTCCACAGCTGTGTTTAAGCGTCACCTAAATATCTTGGCAGCACCGATGCCCAGGCCTGTAAGTACCCGAACACTGAGAGACCAGTGTCACAGCACTCTTAGCTGTACCACTTACACTCTGCGTTGTAGTCGATGCCAATCTTGGTGTCCGCCATACTAGCTCTTTATTCGACAATCCAGCAATTCCCATGAATAGTTCGAAGCAGAGTAGAGCAGTTCGCCACAGCGTGAGCACCCAAACTGTTAGTAATGCAGCCTATGGGTTTGGCGGTTTATAAAGAACGAAAGATGTAATAGTAACACGTAACGCGTAAACAAAGGAAAGCAACCACGATAGACTGTTTCCCACTTCCAATTTACGCCTCACCATTAGTTTCCCAGAAGCTGTCATCTTGGTAAAGCTAGCTATTCTGAAGTTAACCACGACAATACTACTGCTTCCACAGTTACTACACCATGATTTCAGCTACTAACCTGCGCGGCATTTGCGAAAACAGGCGACTAATGTTTTCTTACGCTTTCCTTCTTGGTGTACAGACAAAGCACAGGTGCGGTATGGCCTACTACACGTATTGCTCGGCTTTACGTGAGGAAATCTATTACCGGCACACGACTCGTTCTTGCGTGCGAACCGCCACGGACCACACACAAGTGTGTAACCGTTCTCCCAATCGGTTCGCTTCCTTCGAGGCCTGCAAGCAGCGCTGCGTGCGCGGAGAGTTGCCTGCGGAGTCTTGCTTCGAGAAGACACTCTTTTCCGGATGCACCAGGTAAGGAGGATTTTCAATATGAACGGGAGTATTCTTTTGCTTATGTAGCTAAAGCTTCATTACGTCAGGTAGATCGAGCCGTCGGGTATGCACGGTTTTTCCCTTCAAGTGACCTTGACAGATGCTGCGTCTTTTCTTCTTATGAACCAACTTACAATGGAAGCGAATCCTTGACTGCGCTAAGTATAGCAGGACTTCGTGTGACACTAAATCTTCCTTTCAGATGATCTTGACCTAATTAAGTGTGGGCGTCCATGATTTCGTGATGGTCGCCAAAATGTGCGCCTTCCTTTCCTTGAAACCTAACTTAAACGGAGAGGCAGCCCTCTGTGGTGCGATATTACCTTGAACAACCTTGAAGGTCAAAGACAGATACTGTGCCTTTCCTTTCATATAATATAACCAATGTACAATCTACAACAAAAATATGAAAACATGACCTTGATCTGGTCATGTTTAGGTGCCCACAATTCCATGGTGTCCAATCAAAAATATAAAGCTCTTTCCTTTCCCTAAATGGTAATTTAAATCAATATGAAAAAAAGCACGGATTGAACAGCGGATGGTAGACTCGCAGCTTTCGCTCTATCACAAGGTTCAAGCCATGCTTCAGTTCAGTTCAGTCAGTTTCGATGGAGGCGAAACGAAGAGGCGTCCGTGTGCTGTGCGATGTCAGCGCACGTTAAAGATCCCCAGGTGGTCGAAATTACTCCGTAGCCCTCCACTACGGCTCCTATTTCTCTCTTTCCACTTTCACTCCCACCTTCCTCCCTTCCCTTACGGCGCGGTTCCGGTGTCCACAGAAAACACGTGAGACAGTTACCGCGCCTTTCCCTTCCTATAAATAAAAATATTACCGACGATTACGTTACTTCCTAATGCGAAATTTGAGCGCAGCAAATAAGCTGTGCCCCGCCGGGGTGGTGCAGTGGTAAGACGCCCGACTACTGTGCCGGAGTTCCCGGGATCGGATCCCGGCCTCGGCGGCTGCGTTTCGATGGAGGCGAAACGAAGAGGCGTCGTGTGCTGTGCGATGTCAGCGCACGTTAAAGATCCCCAGGTGGTCGAAATTACTCCGTAGCCCTCCACTACGGCTCCTCTTTCTCTCTTTCCACTTTCATTCCCACCTTCTTCCCTTCCCTTACGGCGCGGTACGGGTGTCCACAGAGCAAGTGTGACAGTTACTGCGCCTTTCCCTTCCTGTGAACCAATTTAAAAAATAAGCTGTTTCACCTTTTCGATAGATTGAGGCAAAGAAATCGAGCAGCACATGTATGCGCTATAACAGTTTTTTTTTATTTTTCACACGTATTCCTTTAACAAAGACTCCCTTCTCGGCGGTGGCGGTGAGCTTCTGATTCAGCCTCGCTTACTGCTCTGGATTCTGGCGGCGACGGCGCTGGGCCTCTGCTCTGGCGGCGGCGGCGGCGGCGGCGGCGGCGGCGGCGGCGGCGGCGGCGGTGGCGGCGGCGGCAGCGGCAGCAGCAGCGGCGGCGGCGGCGGCGGCGGCGGCGGCGGCGGCGGCGGCGGCGGCGGCGGCAGCGGCAGCAGCAGCGGCAGCAGCAGCGGCAGCAGCAGCGGCAGCAGCAGCGGCAGCAGCAGTAGCAGCAGCAGCAGCAGCAGCAGCGGCAGCGGCAGCGGCAGCGGCAGCGGCAGCAGCAGCAGCAGCGGCAGCGGCAGCGGCAGCGGCAGCAGCAGCAGCAGCAGCAGCGGCAGCGGCAGCGGCAGCAGCAGCGGCGGCGGCGGCGGCGGCGGCGGCGGCAGCAGCAGCAGCAGCAGCCGGAGGACTTCCACCGGTCGTCTCGCTCATGGCTCAGAAAGAACTGGCAGATAATTTCGCAGTGGCGAGCGGCAAAGGCAATTTCGGCTCGGGCGGTGCACATATACAGATCCGCCGCCACCGATCTGGCTCTCTGATTGCCACCGCACAGTGGTTGCATTGGAGGAGGAGCGAAGAAAGGAATTAAGTTAGAGCCGGCGCTTTAAAGTTAAATAAAGTTAAATTGGTTCACAGGAAGGGAAAGGCGCAGTAACTGTCACACTTGCTCTGTGGACACCCGAACCGCGCCGTAAGGGAAGGGAGGAAGGTGGGAATGAAAGTGGAAAGAGAGAAAGAGGAGCCGTAGTGGAGGGCTACGGAGTAATTTCGACCACCTGGGGATCTTTAACGTGCGCTGACATCGCACAGCACACGACGCCTCTTCGTTTCGCCTCCATCGAAACGCAGCCGCCGTGGTCGGGTTCGAACCCGGGAACTCCGGCACAGTAGTCGGGCGTCTTACCACTGCACCACCCCGGCGGGGCAGCCGGCGCTTTGACAACCGGAGACTCGCAGGAAAAGGGGGGAGGGGGGCGGCGTGTACACCCAGCGGCAAACGATGGGGGCAGAAGCGCGCGCAGCAAGCGGACAACGCCGCGATAAAGGGAGGAGGGAAGAGATCGCAGCGACTGATTGATGCTGCTGACGCCGATAGTGAGTCAACCCCAGCTGCGGAGTTGGTTTCAGGGACAACGCCGCCGATGCCGACGCAAACAATATGATACCCTCGCTTCCGCAGCGCCAAGAACTGTCTAGCCGTGGGAAGGTGGTCACGTATTCGTCGACGTGCCGGTGCCTACGTGAAATAACCGGCGCGTCGGCAACTGAAGAGCACCCTATCCGCCACACAGGAACAGGGGGGGGGGACCCTCCCCTCCTCTTTCTGCATGGAGGCGATGGTGTTCTATCCAGTCACGTTACCTTGACTCTCTAGCGGCGTCAGCGGCATCCAGCGGTATCAGTCGGTCGCTGCTAGCGCTGGGGGGATGAAAGGGGGGCGGAGCTGGTTACGAGGCCGACGACGACGCCGACGCGAAACCCAGGAACGGACGCCAAAGAGCTGAGCTCTAAAATAAATAAATCAGTTCAGTCATTCAGTCATGTCTGACTCTTCCTGACCCCATGGACCATGTCACGCCACGCTTTCCGGTCTCTCACTATCTTCGTAACATCACATAACTTCATCTGCAGTGCCTCGAGGATGCCATCTAACCATCGCGTTCGCTGCCCACCCCTTCTCCGGCGACCCTCAACCTTTCCCAACATCAAATCTTTCTCCAGCGACTCCTCTCTTCTCATCAGATGACCAAAGTAGCTGACCATCGGCCACGCCGGGGTGGTGCAGTGGTAAGATGCCCGACTACTGTGCCGGAGTACCCGGGTTCGAACCCGACCTCGGCGGCTGCGTTTCGATGGAGGCGAAACGAACAGGCGTCGTGTGCTGTGCGATGTCAGCGCACGTTAAAGATCCCCAGGTGGTCGAAATTACTCCGTAGCCCTCCACTACGGCTCCTATTTCTCTCTTTCCACTTTCACTTCCATCTTCCTCCCTTCCCTTACGGCGCAGTTGCGGTGTCCACGGAAAAACAAGTGAGACAGTTACCGCGCCTTTCCCTTCCTATAAATAAATCAGTTTTTTTTTTTAAATCAGCTGACCATCGCACAGCCAACACCACCTAGAAGTTCGTCTATAGGTGGTGTTGGCACAGCACACGGTGCAGTGGTAAGACGCCCGACTACTGTGCCGGAGTACCCGGGTTCGAACACAACCTCGGCGGCTGCGTTTCGACGGAGGCGAAACTAAGAGGTGTCCATGTGCTGTGCGATGTCAGCGCACGTTAAAGATCCCCAGGTGGTCGAAATTACTCCGTAGCCCTCCACTATGCCTCGTCTTTCTCTCTTTTCACTTTCACTCCCACCTTCCTCCATTCCCTTATGGCACGGTTGAGGTGTCCACAGAAAACAAGTGAGACAGACAGTTACCGCGCCTTTCCTTTCCTATAAATCAATCAATCAATCATCGCTCCCGTCGCGTGGTGTTCCCTGGCGCATGTTCAAGTGTGGGATTGCAGATGGCAGGAACGCTAGACAAAGTGGGACTTCTCAGGTTTTCGCCTTTCACTACTTTAGTGGCTAAAGTGCCTCGTAATTTTTTAGAGCGTAGCTCTTTGGCGGCTGTTCCTGGGTTTTGCTTCGGCGTCGGCCTCGTAACCAGCTCCGACCCCTTTTATCCCCCCAGTTCGAGCCGGCCTCGAAAATTTCGACCACCCGAGGTTTTCTATAACGTCCTCTGACATGACATAGCGCTCAGAAGCGTAGCTCTTCGCCTGTACAGAAAAGCGGCGGACGCAAAATGATAGGCGCCCGTGTGTTGTGCGATAATAGAGGACACTAATTTCACCCCGCCGGGGTGGCGCAGTGGTTACGGCGCTCGACTACTGTTCCCAAGGACGCGGGATCGAATCCCGGCCTCGGCGGCAGCTTTTCGATGGAGGCGAAAAGCAAGGTGCCCGTGTGCTGTGCGATGTCAGTGCACGTTAAAGAACCCCAGGTGGTCGAAATTTCCGGAGTCCTCCACTACGGCGTCTCTCATAGCCTGAGTTGCTTTGGGACGTTAAACCCCACAAAACAACCAACAAACACAAAACAACTAATTTCCGGCGCCTTCTTTCAAAATATTCTTGTGTTCTTTTTCATTACTATCGTTTTGCCCGTAGGCGCTGATGCAGCACAATCTCCGCTATACGTTTTGGAACGCCTAGTCCAACATTTATATTCACAATCTGTCTGGGCTTACATGTTCTTAACACTTTAATGGGCCGACGTTTCGTAGGGCAACATAGTGGTATTCAAAACCTGAAATTCTAATTCTTTCAAATTCGGAACTTGAGCCCTCGCGAGAGTTAGGAAATGTTCTAGACTTGCCTACAAGTTTCCAACTAAAGGTAAACGGTTACAGGCCCCTTTTTGTTATATAGAAGCCCAATTCTGATTAAATAAAAAATACAGTTGCACTTTTTTTTCACGCACTTATTTAGGTGATAATGCTCGTCTAATTTTCACACGTGTCATATCGGCTTTAGTTGCATTCCAGAGCGGAAAACAAATAAAAAAATACAGATATGTCGACGAGTATTGTGGGATTACACTGCGCCGGGGTGGAGCAGTGGTTACGGCACTCGAATACAGTTCCAAAGGATGCGGGATGGAATCCCGGTCTCGGCGGCCGTTTTTCCATAGAGGCGAAAGGCAAGGCGCCCGTGTGCTGCGCGATGTCAGTGCACGTTAAAAAACCCCAGGTCACAGTGTGTTAGTGCACGTTAAAGAACCTGCCCCAGGTGATCAAAATTTCCGGAGTCTTTCATTACGGTGTCTGTCATAGCTGGAGTCGCTTTGGGACGTTAAACCTCACCACCAACTGCATTTGCGTTTAGTAATCAAGACTAAATAGGTGACAACACTTATAAAATAAAATTACATAGCTAACAGTGCAAGAATATACATATCTGCAACGCTGAAAACGTTGTCGAAACAGTGATGTTCGGCTGTGAGAAAGCGCTTTTCGCACATCCTATCAAACATTACTGTCTACCTTCCTTCTGTTTGATGCCATACTGCTATGCATAGTTGATTCTTAACGACTACATTTACCACCTCATTTTTTTAATACCGACTAATTTACATCTCACGTAATCTAGCCGATACCGATAACTCGGCGCAGCACCTCCTCATCTAGCAGAACTTCTCCGAGAGCCCATGCTTGAATTTTATTTCATTTTTAGACTCGACATTCATCACCTATACTGTTGATGTGGCGTTGAAATATTTTCTTCATATAGCTCGTTTCAATTCACGAGCCTGCTCCGACCAGGTGGTGCAGAGGTTAGGGCACTCGACTACTGTCTTCATACCGCCCGTGACGGCCGCTTTTCGACGGAGGAGAAAAGCCAGGCGCCTGTGGGCTGTGCGATGTCAGTGCACGTTTAAGAACCTCAGATGGTCTAAATTACTCCGCAGCCCGCCACTACGGCGCCTCTAGAAGCCTGAATCGCTTCGAGACGTTATATCCCATAAACCAAATCGAACAAAAATCACGACCGTGATTATATATGTCTCATTTCATTTATTTCACATACACTGCAAGACATGAGGGCAAATAAACAAATGTGTGTGTTTTCTCTGCCTGAAAGTTTCAAGCGACATTAGAGACAGCTTTATCTTATTGATTCAATGTGCGGAATATAAGCACTTTGTTTGCAAGTCGTAAAGGGGTGTAGTCGCTCGTTCTCAGGTTGCCGTTTTGTCTGCTTTCTTCGTCAAGAAGAGACCTTTCCCTGTCAATTAAGACTTGCTGCTTCAACAGAACAGCTCTAAAATCGAAATTCCTCATTATCATGTACCAGCTTATTTGTTTGCAAGAGCCATAACTGATGACGAGGTGGGGTTCAAAGCTGTTTTGTAGGATTGCATCGTCTTTGTATAATCTGCGTTCTGCACTATGCAGGGAAGACGTGAGCTCCATCTGGTGGTTTTTCGACGGCAAACACTGCCAGCCCTGGAATTTCCCTGGAGGACTCTGTCCGGACATAGCCCACAGCCACGTCTTCGTCAGCCGTAGCGAATGCCTGCGCCGCTGCTCTGTGCGACCCCAAGTGTTATCCAGGCGGCACAGGGGAGGAGGGCGCTACACTGTCTGCAGAAGACCGAAGACAGGGGCAATATGCACCATCGATGTACTGAGGTTTCCCTATTTCGCGGAAATCTCTCCGATCGACGGACGTGTGCAGTGCCTAAATTCATCGGCTGCTCAGCTCCGAAAACATCGCTGCTTGACCGGGTCAAACCGGTTCATTTCGGACTCCGCTTGTAGGAGGGCGTGTGTTCACACCGCGATGGGGCAAGGACCAAATCATGGGCTGTTTGGAATGTAAGATGATGTGCTTCATATCAATTATGCTTATCTATATCGTTTACAGTCTGCGAGGAGTTATATCTTTTGGGTTTTCACCGTTCTATTAGATTTCACCGTTTTGGATACACCGCTCTATTAGTGGCTGTGCGTAGGTCTGTCATAGAATTCTCGTGTGCTTATGGCAAAACGCCCATCTTTTTGTACACCTGACCATTATGTAAAAGCTTTTTTTTTTGTTTTCAGCGGCAACGTTGGCGAGCCAGGCAATATAAAATTTAGAGGATCTCTTAGATATCTCTTAAGAGGAGAATATCGAAAGCCTACCCTTCCTCTCCTATCACTTGTCTCTTATCATCGTTCGTTGCAGTGCTACATATAATTATGATTGGTTTACAGCAAAGGAAAGGTGCGGTATATATCACGCTTTCTACGGCAAGTGCGAGTTTGACGGTACATCATCGCTCTTGTAGCGAGGCGTCCCTTTGCGAGCGTTAGAGTGTGGGATTGCAGATAGTAGGAATGCTGAAGACATCTCACGAAATCTCACGAAACGTGACAGATCTCGCGCACAAATCTCGCGCACAATCATGAGGCTAGAAAGACCGTCTTCAAAAAACCGGCGTGGCGCAATGGTACACTCACTAGGTTGATGGTCGAAGAGGATTCCCGGTAATGCTAGATTGTTCACGTTTTTGTGCGTGCATACTCTGCAAACGTTTTCGTAGTTGCAATAAACCTCTCCTCAGTGTACTGCGAGAAGCTAGGCGCCCGTGTGCTGTGCGATGTTGGTGCACGTTAGAACCCCAGGTCACCGTGTCTTAGGTAGTCGAAATTTCCAGAGTCCTCCACTACGGCTTGTGTCATAGCCTGAGTTGCTTTGGGACGTTAAACCCTACATACCAAACCGAACCATACCAAACCAAACTTGTACTATGTTTAGGCAACAGCGCAAAAGGACAGAGACAAGTGGATTTGACGGATTTGAGTGGATGTTTCATTTAAATTGATTTTATCCTGATAAGTACGTCTGGGTTTGACGCATGTTTTTGACATTGCGCATGTGTGCTGATTGAGTAGAGTATATATTGATCTGTGTTTTTCCTAATAAAGACAGTTGTAAGTTCAGCGTCGTCGTTGTGTACCTCCTTCCACTTGTCTCTGTCCTTTTGCGCTGTTGCCTAAACATGGATGATCACCAACTAGCCCAAACCTCCGTTCTGCTACAGTTGTACTATGGAGACCTGACCGAGCCGTAAGGGAAGGAAGGAAGGTGGGAGTGAAAGTGGAAAGTGAGGAAGAGGAGACGAATGGAGGGCTACGGAGTAATTTCGACCAGGCTAGGGAGGAGGAGGAAGAACATTTATTTCCGCCGAATATGGTGCAGCAGCCACCTACGAGTCCGCACGCAGGCGTCCGGGGAGGCAGTCTGTCACACCGCGGCCAGAGGACACCCGGCCTCGTCTAGGAGAAGAGGTCTTCAGCCTCGGCCGCCAGGCGGACTGCGAATCGCTGTGTTTTTTCGTCGGAGCTTCTTAGCGTGGTCTCCCATTCATCGCTAGTTTTAATCGCGTTGCGCCCTGGGGCACGAACGCATCTCCATATTATATGATCTAATGTTGCCACGTGGCCGCAAAATTTACAAATTTCGGTTTCTGCACCGTCCCTCTTCCGCCCTCTGGCCCCCGTCCAACTCCTCCACAGGGGCGAAAAGAAATTTCGAGCTTAGAGTCTTCTCCAGTCGTACGATTCCTTTTTACTCAGGGATCTAACCGGTGGCGGATATATCCTCCGGTCTTTCTTCAAGTTGTCGGTTACATCCCTAAAGGTACCTATACATTCCTTGGTTTTAGATGTTGTGGAGGCGTCCGCAGCACCCCGAGGTAGCGAGGAGCGGGCGAGCATGTGGGCAGCCTCGTTGCCGGCAAGACCGGCGTGTGCTGGGGTCCAGATTATGGTCACGCTTTCGGCGAGAGACGACTCGTTCAGAAGTTTTGCAGCGCGATTGCTGACTCTACCCTTGCTAAAATTTCTAACCGCCGCTTTGCTATCACTGATGACGTGTTTCACGCCTGGTCGTGTAATGGCAATGGCTATTGCAATCTCCTCCGCCTCTACCGGCGGTAGATCTCGATTTCTTTCTATTCCTATGGCGATCCCAGTGTCCAATAGGGCGACCGAGGTTACGTCGCCTTCTTTCCCGATCGCTCCATCGGTGTAGGCGACCGATCCCGGCGGGAGTTTGTCCAATTTGTTAGCGAGGTGCTTAGCTCTGCTTTTTCTCCTCCCCTCGTCGTGTACGGGGTGCATGCTCTTCGGTATGGGCGAGACGTATAGATGGTTTCTGATTTCTCGATCTATGCTTTATCTGACACTTTCGCCTTCCCCGGGCGCTAGTAGGTTTACCCAATCGATGATTTGCCTACCCGCCGCCGTTTCTGCGAGTCGCTCTCTCTGGGACAGCCTGACCGCCGCAGCCAGCTCTTTCCACTCATTATGCAACCCCATTTTCTCTAGAATGTCGTTAGAAGTAGTTATGGGGAGTCCTAGAGCGCACTTCGTGCATCTCCTAATTATGGTGTTTAATTTGTGTTCTTCGCTCTTGTTGATATTTAGGAATGGAGTCGCGTAGCACATTCTGCTCGTGACAAAAGCTTGTACGAGTCTGAGTCTACTAGTCTTCTTAAATACTCTGACTACGAGCTCAGCCTGAACTTTTAATTTCTTAATCAGGCTTTTGTTGCTACCCCTGCGGTTGATAATCATACCTAATATTCTAATTTCATCTACTTTCCGGACTTCGTTTCCGTTGACTTTAATTTTGATATTTGGAGTTATCTTCCCACTACTGCTGGTCATTACCAGGAGCTCCGATTTTTCTGGCGAACAGCATAGACCTACGTCCTCTGCGTGATAGCTGATTATATTTGCTGCCTCTTGGAGCCTGGAGGTGATGTACGAGTCATTCCCTTCGCACATCCAGACGGTCACATCGTCCGCGTAGATGCTTAGTTTTAAGTCATCGAGATGGCCAAGCTTACTGGGGAGCTTCCTCATTACGATGTTAAAAAGGAAAGGTGAGAGCACAGCCCCCTGCGGAGTGCCTCTGTTACCCAGCGGGAACTCCTCCGAACATAAGCCCTGAAAGCTGATGATCGCCGTCCTGTCTCGCAGGAATGATCTAATATAGTTGTAGGTTCTTTCGCCTACTCTAAGCTCAGCGAGCCCGTCGAGAATGGCGTCGTGACTGACGTTGTCAAAGGCTTTCTTAAGGTCTAAGCCTAGAATAGCTTTCGTATTTTTTTTTCCTGAAGTCTCTGACAACATCGTTATGTAGTCTGAGCATGGTATCTTGCGTACAAAGGCCGGGCCTGAATCCGGCCAATTCAGCCGGCCACGCATCATTCTCTTCGGTGTATTTGGTTAGCCTCCTCTGAATAACTTTCTCAAGTAGTTTGCCTACGCAGGATGTTAGTGATATTGGGCGGAGATTCTCCAAGCCCGGTGGTTTTCCCTGCTTGTGGATTAGGGTGATCTTAGCCCTCTTCCACTCTTGGGGTACTTGACCACTCTCCCACACCTGATTTAAATATTTGGTTAGGGCATTGATCGATTCGTCGTCCAGATTTGCGAGCATCTTGTTATTAACGAGGTCCGGCCCGGGGGCCGAGCGTCTTTCTAGGCCATGCAGCTCCGCTCTGACTTCTGCCACTGTTATGGACGCGCCAAGCTCGCTGTTCGCCGGTCCGTTGTAATCTCTGTAATGCGCTGTGGCGGGGGGAGCTACGTACATGGACTTGAGCTTGTCAATGAGCTGTTTGTCCGTGCCCTAAAAGTTATACCTCGCCTTGACCTGTTCTATATTGGCGACCGTTTTGGACTTAGTCGGGTCTATCAGGAACCTGAGCAGTTGCCACGTCTTGACCCCATTCATGGTGCCCTCCATCTCGTCGCATTTGTTATCCCAACGTTGCGACTCGAGTTTCCGGGCGTATTTTTCTATTTCGACGTTGTGTCTGGCTATCTCTCTCCTGAAATTGCGGTTCCACTTTTGCTTTTTGAGCTTCTTCGTTAGCTCTTCTTTCTTTTTGAACATGCCGAATAGCCTGCTATCCATCGCCTCAGGCAGAGCTTCGCCTTTAATTTCTTCGGTGGCCTCGTTGACATGGGTAATTAATTGGGCGGCCCAATTTTGAATGCACTCTATATCTCCAATGTCTTCCCGTTCTCTGATCTGTCTGAATTTATGCCCGACGAGGGTGGGCAACAGTGTGTCAGCGGACACAAACCCGGACTTGACTCTCTGCCATAGAACTGGCATAGTCAAGTGGACGAACAAGCATCAGGATCTAGGTAGCGACCACTACGTGCTAGAGGTAGAACTAAGTAGGAAAGTGAGCGTTAAGCGCGCTGTGTGTCGGACGGAAACCCAAGTGGATTGGGATAAATTCAGGCTAGGGATCTTTAACGCAGCAGACGACGCCTTCGTTTTGCCTCCATCAACACGCAGCCGCCGGCGGTCTGGATCTGATTCACAGGAAGGGAAAGGCGCTGCATCTGTCACACTTGCTCTGTGGATACCTGAACCGCGCCGTAAGGGAAGGGTTGAAGGTGGTAGTGGAAGTGGAAAGAGAGAAATGGGAGCCGTAGTGGAGGGCTACGGAGTAATTTCGACGGTCGGGATCTCACCCGGGTACTCTGGCACAGTAGAACCTGGTTACTCCGGCACAGTAGCCAGGGAGGTGGTGAAGGGTGGCTATTCTTGGCTCTACGGCGATGGGATTGGTAGGTCAGCACCGCTTGCGGCTTGGACTAGCCTGCTACCAAACTGTTAGCTGTTGTAGGCCGTCACTGGACCTGCCACCGCTTGGGTGGTGGACTATGGTTGTTGCGGCGCGTCTTTCTCTCCCTCTTCTTTTTCTTTCTTCTCTGCTTTCGGTCTTCTGTCCTCAAAAGGCAGCAAAGGTCGGAGTACCCGGGTTCGAACCTGACCTCGGCGGCTGCGTTTCGATGGAGGCGAAACGAAGAGGCGTCCGTGTGCTGTGCGATGTCGGCGCACGTTAAAGATCCCCAGGTGGTCGAAATTACTCCGCAGCCCTCCACTACGGCTCCTCTTTCTCCCTTTCCACTTTCACTCCCACCTTCCTTCCTTCCCTTACGGCGCGTTTGAAGTGTCCACAGAAAACATGTGAAACAGTTACCGCGCCTTTCCCCCTTCCTATCAACCAATCAGTAAATGAATGAAGGCAGCAGAGGTGACAACAGAGCCAGTAGCAAGCCCGAACATTTTTTCCTGCTTCCCACACCCACAACAACACAGTAGTCTGGCTGATGCACCTAGAAAATGAAATGCAGTACCCCGCCTGGGTGGTGCAGTGGTAAGGCGCCCGACTACTGTGTCGGAGTACACAGGTTCAATCCCAACCTCGATGGCAGCGTTTCGATGGAGGTGAAACAAAGAGGCGTCCATGTGCTGTGCGATGTCAGCGCAAGGGAAAGGTACCCAGCGGGGTCGAAATTACTCCGTTGCCCTACACTACGGCTCCTCTTCACTTTCACCCTCACCTTCCTGCCTTCCCGTATGGCACGGTTCAGATGTCCACAGTAGGGTGCCTCGATGCCTTTCGCCTAGTCCACAGAACAACTGTGACAAATAGTGCGCCTTTCCCTTCCTGTGGACCAATAATTATTATTATTGGTTTGGTTTGGTTTGGTTTGGTTTGGTTTGCGGGGTTTAACGTCCCAAAGCAACTTCGGCTATGAGAGACGCTGTAGTGGAGGACTGCGGAAATTTCGACCACCTGGGTTCTCTAACGTGTACTGACATCGCACAGCACGCGGGCGCCTTGCTTTTCGCCTCCATCGAAAATCTGCCGCCGAGGCCGGGATTCGATCCCGCGTCCTTGGGAACAGTAGTAGAGCGCCGTAACTACTGCGCCAGCCCGGCGGGGTAATTATCATTATTAACCGATTATACAAAGGGATCGAGTGGTTCGTGGGGCTTTAATGTCCCAAAGCAACACAGGCTATGAAACGCTGTAGTGAAGGACTTTGGACATTTCAATCACCTGGGTTCTTTAATGTGCGCAGTCGGAATGAAAATTTCATTCAGTTGTTCGCAGTAGTTGATTGTTCATAACGTTTGAACGCAATGGTCTACAATTGTGTTCAAAACAGCGATGTGACCTGAAAGAGGCCGTGGACACGCTATACACCCTATTCACTATAAGGTTTAGCAGGAGCCAGTTGTGGGAACCCTGCATTGTGGAGACGCCATAACGTTGGGCGGTTCGAAACGGTGCCGGTCTACCCGCGTCCTCCCTGCTGCGCGCCGTTTATTTGTCGGACATTTGAGACGCCGTTTGCAACGCTGTCCAACCAGAGCCCGGATTTCACCGACACCGTGTCACGATTTGCCGTAGGCCTTCTGTCACATACGCTGTGTGTTCCTCCAAGCACCGGGAGAACGAACGATCGGCTTTTGTGTGTTTGTGTATGCCGTGCGCCCCACGAAGCGTTGGCGTACTAAACACATTCCCGAAAGCAAAGAAGCAACGCGGCGGTGGGGACCGGAGAATAGGCACCGGGAGGACGGCAAGGAAGAGAAATTTATGGGCTCCCGCAAGGCGCACTGCCCGTGCCATCCGAGCTGGCCGCTGCCTGCGGCTGGGAGCGGGAGCCTGCGATGGTCGCCGGCTTCTGGGAAGCGTTCGAACCTCGGAGGCATTGGGAGCTTGGGACGCGAAGACAGCCGTGGACCTGGAGAGGAGGACTCTTGGAGGGAGAGAGGGGTCAGAGCGAGCACGGTGGACGCAGGGACGAGAAGAGACGACAGAGGAGACTGAACTGGAGTGTCTTGCCCGGCGGGGCAAGACACTCCAGCGCAAGGACACTCCAAGACACGGGGTGGCGCAGTGGTAAGACGCCCGACTACTGTGCCGGAGTTCCCGGGTTCGAACCCGACCTCGGCGGCTGCGTTTCGATGGAGGCGGAACGAAGTGGCGTGCGTGTGCTGTGAGATGTCAGCGCACGTTAAAGATTCCCAGGTGGTCGATATTACTCCGTAGCCCTCCACTACGGCTCCCCTTTCTCTCTTTCCACTTTCACTCCCACCTTCCTCCCTTCCCTTACGGCGTGGTTCAGGTGTCCACAGAGCAAGTGTGACAGATACTGCGCCTTTCCCTTCCTGTGAACCAACCAACTGGAGTGTCGTGCGAAGAAGCCGCGCTCCGAGTGATACGTACGAAATGCGCGCAATTTGTAAATAAATGATAATAATCAGGAAATGCCAAGTGTGGTCGAGCTTCGTCGGAGAATGCCAGAGGGGCGGAGCAAGGGACCTGCCTTACTCCTCCTCTCTCTCTTTCTTTCCCCCTCTCTGCTGTTGCGCTGGGCGTGCCATGGTTGCTGTTGGGCGTGCCATGGTTGCAGTAAAATTTTCGATGGAGGCGAAACGAAGAGGCGTCCGTGTGCTGTGCGATGTCAGCGCACGTTAAAGATCCCCGGGTGGTCGAAATTACTCCTAGCCCTCCACTACGGCTCCTCTTGCTTCCTTTCCACTTTCATTCCCACCTTCCTTCCTTCCCTTATTGCGCGGCTGAGGTGCCCGCAGAAAACAAGTGAGACAGTTACCGCGCCTTTCCCTTCCTATAAATCAGTCTTTTTTGCAGTAAAACTGCAATGACGTCACATGAATAAGCTCTATACCAAATTTACACAGTAATCAAGGCATAAATTGCTACACGTTTGCTATTATCTTAGTCGCCAATGGCGAGACCTTTGTTTACACTTGGTCCGTAATATAAAAGCAGTCGAAAGTTTTGAAATACTTATTCCACATTGAACCGATTAAAAATCTGGACTATGCTCAATGGACTGATATTTTCAAAGCTAAATTGTTGCATATGCGAGCTCGTAACATTCAACGCCGGAAATAACCTGCGATGAATCCCAGAGTAGAAAAGAAGATATTCCCTAAAAATATATTTGTACACAGTTGTGGCATGCCGACGAAGCAAGCCGAGGAAATGACCACTATGCGTCTCTCTTAAATGTGTGTTAGGTACGTTGTATAAGCCTTCATTTTATTCATCTACTCACCCTCACGTCGACATGCATATCACAGTGCTATGGTACAATACATCGGTAGATGGGCTGTTCACAGGCATAAGGCGGACAGCACCTGCGAAATGTGCACTGAAAAGATATTCCATGCATCCGTTAGCACACCTACAAAAATAAGCATATTATGCACATCAGCTACTCTGGTTAGTCGTTTCCTTCGAAGGCTACAGCGGCGAATGTTTAAGAGAACGACCCAAACATGTAATTTTATCAATCGCCACAACTGATATCTGCTTATCGATGGGGGAAGAAGCCATGCTTAAACCCCCCAAATTTTTTCACTTCTATATATTTCAGTTTTTTTCCGCTTATAGCCGGCTGGGCAATGGCGTCACCGGTAAGCTTGAACACCACTTCTCAAACTTGGTGCGTCCCAGTGCGTGTACGGTGTAACGCGCCGTTTGCGCTCGTCGCAACGCTAGGGAACTGCGCCATTTAGAGCATGAAGCTATAGCGTTTCACTCAAAAGGACCGTGGTTTTTATTTTTCTTTATTTCAATTTTTACACACCTAAACTTAGTATCACCAAACATTGGACCCCGCCGGGGTGGTGCAGTGGTAAGACGCCCGACTACTGTGCCGGAGTTCCTGGGATCGAATCCCGGCCTCGGCGGCTGCGTTTCGATGGAGGCGAAACGAAGTGGCGTCCGTGTGCTGTGCGATGTCAGCGCACGTTAAAGATCCCCAGGTGGTCGAAATTACTCCGTAGCCCTCCACTACGGCTCCTCTTTCTCTCTTTCCACTTTCATTCGCACCTCCCTCCCTTCCCTTACGGCGCGGTTCGGGTGTCCACAAAGCAAGTGTGACAGTTACTGCGCCTTTCCCTTCCTGTGAACCAATTTAACTTTAAACATTGGATTTCCATATTGTGAACATGTCTCTTTGTACCCTACTTTTGGTTGGTTGGTTGGTTCATAGGAAGGGAAAGGCGCAGTATCTGTCACACTTGCTCTGTGGACACCTGAACCGCGCCGTACGGGAAGGGATGAAGGTGGGAGTTAAAGTGGATAGAGAGAAAGGGGGGTCGTAGTGGAGGGCTACGGAGTAATTTCGACCACCTGGGGATCTTTAACGTGCGCTGACATCGCACAGCACACGGACGCTACTTTTGCAGTGTTTTATTTTTTGAATATTTCAACTAATTGATGAATTACCCATTTTAATATATCTTAATCCGTATTATTAAGCATTATGTTTTCATTGCGAACATTTTGCATCTTCTGATTTCAGATTATTGAAATTTTTATTTTTTATTATTTCTTTAAAAATATTGGCCAGTTAGTTACACTGTCTGAATATTCTTAACATCATTAAACATTGGATTTTTATTCTGAGCAATTTGACATCTGAAGCCCCCTGTTTGAATGTTTTGAATTTTTTAACTTTTTAATTGATCATTTATTTGCATTGATTTTATTATCTCACTACCGCCTATTATATGCCAATCAATCATCTATTGCTAGAAGCACAATTTATTATGATGCGATTTTTACGCCTCCCCTGATCAGTTCCGATACGCGGTGCCGGCAGCTCCTACAACTATACTCTGATGCCCATGGCGTTTCAACAGAAAGAGCTGTGTGAGCTAGTCATTAAAATTAAAATTGTATTTTGCTCATGTAGAGGAGCGGAGTCTTCACCTTCAGTTCCGAACAAGTCGCGAATGCCCTGTGCATCCTGGGTGCTTATTACGTAGCTCTTCAGACGCAGCTTCTCGGTGCTCCTAACCATATCCTATGTCAAAGCATAATGATGTCAAATTTACTTTCATTTAACTTTCTGCACCGTGGTACAGTATATTGCATGCCGTATTTTCAAGAGTAGCATTGCGTCGCAGTTAGTTTCTCCGCCATATTTTGAAAGGTTTACAGCACCCTACGACAAGTGCTCTCCTTATCTTACGTTGGTGCAAAGATTAAGCGTAGCTATATGTGCTCAACTCCATGGCTAAGAAATAAATCCTATTGCATGCCTATTTTTGGCGATGATGATACGATAATATACACGCGTAGTATACGCACAAACACATTCACAAAAGTGAAGTTGTGGAGATGTAGGTCAATACGTATAAGTACTATATTATTACTGGCCAAGAAATAAACCTATTTTGTAACTATCCATGAATGTATCCATTCTGTTTTTCTTTCTGTTTGTCCTGGCACAAAACAAAGTCAAGCGGAATAAAAATCTTGAATTTCGTACTTAGATCCATGGTTGATAGATGTCGTTGAAGAATTAGGTGTTGTGCACGTCTGATAATGAAAACTTGGCGTGCTCAGTACAGAGTTGCGGGAAAAATAAAAGGAGGCCCAAAAGGGAACATAAGTCCACACCACTCACTCGGAATCCAACGCCAACACAAAACTGCAGGTCATGATCGATCGTAGAAATTTCTCCCATCTTTTTCGGAGCTTCCGTAGGCTGAAGTAGGGGAAAAGGACAAAGAATGCACTTATTCGTTCGGAACTTCAATGTGGAGAGTGCACAATAATCACGCGTCCATAAACGTGTCTGTGTGCACTGTGATGGACAGCATTTTTTCTGTAACTACAAGCACTGCATGACTACAAGTTCGTGATGTGATCCTGCCTGAATCAAAAAAGGGCGCCAGGGTGGCATTCACGCTTTCTACCACTGCCATTAACAAACCGCGAAGGACATCCAGCCAAAGGCAGCATGAAAGGGAACAGACCTTGTCACGCCACGCATTCCGGTCTCTCACTATCTTCCTAACATCACATAATCATCTGCAGCGCCTCGAGGATGCCATCTAACCATCGCGTTCGCTGCCTACCCCTTCTCTGGCGACCCTCAACCTTTCCCAGCATCAAATCTTTCTCCAGCGACTTTTGCATACCTTAGCTGCTTCAATTACATTCGCACTCAAACTTATTACCTGTCAGTTTATTATTAGTATCAGGTTTTAAGTTTCCTTACTCTATATGCAAGCAATGATGTTGCCTTTCATACTACTGCTACCTGCACGTTCACTAATGTTTCAATTCTTTATTAACTTTTTTGTTGTCACAATGCATATCTGATCTAAGGAAGCCGAGGAGAGAACGGCTATAGGTGCCTCGCGTCAAGCATTATGAGAAGGCGGGCTATTTGGTGGGAGACCCACTTCTGCCAAGGGCCCAATTCCTGCTCTCAATTTGTCTTTGGACTCGGTTTCTCCGCCGCTTAAAGCGAGAGCTCGACTGTCGAGTACCGGGGGACTGCATCTGTTTGACCTTCAGCTAAGCATCACTGGCAAACTCACTTAGGCCGCAGAAACGCAAGCGTTAAATCGTTGGACAGACTATGTCAGCTACGATCGAACAGAACTAATTGTAGGTTTGAAATAATTATATATAATAGTTCGTCATTAAAATTAAAGTTTAAGCTACATCATCATGTCCATAGTTGTTCGATAGCATATGTCGTGCACGATTCCAGTGCACTAATTCAGGTCTTTGGTCACAATCAATTATTTGTTTCTTGCCATTAAAATGGTTAAAAATAGAAGGTCACACTATGTCATTGAAAATGCCCCAGCGAGTAGAATAAGAAACAAATGCAAGAGCTCACAAAACTATACAAATGCCGAAATATCTTTGGCTAACCCTGTTGGAACATATAACCCGATACCGATATTTCTTTCAGCTAGAGCACAGGCTTGTAGCAGATTTAAGTGTTCTGAAGGGTGCCGGCAGGCTGGTGGTAGTTCTGGATTCTTGAAGGTAAAGTATCTGGGTTGAGTGGTGGATGACAACTGAAATATGAAGGTAGAAGAGAAGAGCACTGAATAAAGGTGGTGGGTGGGTGGGCAATTTGACATCTCAAGCCTCAAGGTTCTGGCTCATTGAGTCGGTGGTGGGTGGGCTTGTAAATGGAGGGGGTCGAGGCTGCAGGCGTGCAGGTATTAGATCCTTGAGGATAGGTTGAGTAGCCCTGCTTTTGACACTTATAAATTATCATTGTCTCAAGCGTAAGGCATGGATCATGATTTATGTTACAATTAGTGCGCATTACATCAAAAGCAGCATCTTCATTTTTTTCTATATTTTGAACGGTTCTAGTAACGTGGCTGTAATGAGCATCAAATCATATGCTGTGTTTTGTCTTACATTGGTCGTATCTTCCACATCAGACTCTTGAAGCGCTCTTGTAACTGGTGCACATAAAATACCGAACATCGTAACTGCCCTGAAGAGCCTCATTGTAATTGTATTGGCACTTCCAGTGACAAAGTTAGCAAAACGCACCGCCATATAGCAAACTGCTCGAATCCAAATGGACAGACACGCAGAAAGCCGGTAAGCAAGCATATTCTATAAAAACGCGCAGTCCTCTGTGGCGTGAAAAAGCTTAGTTTGAAAGAAAGAAACATATGGCCCACTTGTTTCAACATATATAACGAGTCGTTTGAAGGAGAAAGCCTCACCACGCCGGCGAGAACTTAAGCTATTCTTTATTACTCAGAGTTTGGAAGGTTTGACGCAATTCAATTTCTGCAAGGTTTGAAGTTCATCAGATGAGTAATTGACCCTAGTAGCTTCAGTGAACTAGCGGCTATTCCTGCGGTTGAAGGAAAAAAAGCAACATTTTGCGACGTTCCGCTTCTGACGGCATAAAAAACGCATCATTTTTATTTCCCTTATTATTTTGACGAGACAGTAGCATCCGGTGTTACAAATCGAGCATAGTTCTTATATTGCCTAAGCACTTTACACATGGTATGAGCGGAGGTTCATGGTTGTTGTATAGAGGCGTTGATGCAGCACTCCTGAGTTAAGATTCCGGAAAGGTATTGGGTTAGCATGATCTAAACATTTTGACATTGCCAGAATGTGACAGTGCGGTCAAGGCGGCCATTAATATTTGCAGCGTGTGTAAACGGAGTTCATCGGGCTACTGCGGATGTAGGAGTCATCAAGGCAAGAACAAATTTCGGAGCCTTATTTGGTCTTGGTTTGAAAAGCAACGAAACAGTGATCGGCCCAGTTTACGTACCGATCAATATATCATTTAATACGTACCACAGCGTCAGATGCAAACTGATGCTCTATATGATAAGCAAAAAATGTCCCGATAGAGATAACAAAAAAAAGGAATTAAATTCGTCCATGTCAGGACCTCTGATCAGCACTAGTCGTCGCATATATTATGAGCTGGAGGCGTGTAAAATTAGGCGCCGTGGGGGCACACGGCGTCGTTTTGTACGATCTGCGCCATCAGTCGATGAATGGAGGTATCCCAGTGCCGTCTTCAGTAAAAAAGCACTTGTCTAGGCCTGTATCCGATATTGGAGAGTGCTGGCCTGCAGACTTCTTCAAGGAGCGCTGGTGGGCCGCAGCAGAGCACCATAGAGTCCGAGCGGGGTGCATAAAGGTGCGCCGCGATGATGTGACGATTCAGTGGACCTCGAATGAAGCCCGGTGACCGTTGCAGTGAAGGTAATTCACTTAGCACGTGGCAAATCCTGTGAATGAAGACAAGGGAAAAACGTTTTATAACGTAGTAAACATTGCTACTGCCGCCTGCCGTGGGTGATCAGTGGTAAGGGCACACGAATGTCAAACGCAAGGACACGGGAACAAGTACAGATAGCAATGGCCGCTTTACTAACGAGGCGAGAATTAAGGCGCCCGTTCACTGTGGTCGTCACTTTGCGTTAAAAAACCCCGGGTGGTTGGAATTGTCGCAAGCCCTCCACTACGGCGTTGCTAAGGTAGTCTAAGTCGCTTTAGAACATTAACGTCTGCCAACCAAAAAATCGCCGCTTTGGAACTTCAGCGTTTCGCTTCCTCTCCTGCCTCTCCTTCTCTACGAAAAGGAAAGAGAACTAACGTGCTTTTGAATTTGGTGTTGTTCACTGCCAACAGATGTCGCCCAGCCTTCCCGTCCTTTTCGGTGGCTGAAAAGTGGTTTTTCTTTACTTGACCACACCGCGACCTTTGCTATCCATGCGAAGTGCAGACAGCGCCGCCGTGCCGTGAGCATTCCTAGCAAAGTAAATGACTTGATTTAACATGAATTTCAGCTTTCCTGTCGTTTAATGGTTCCTTTGTTGCGTCCTAAGTTAAGCAATACGAAACATAATAAAGCTATGAAGGAACCTTTACAGTTCCCCTACCGGGCTTTTAGTGGAGTCATGCAATAGGTTGAGCCCGTACTATTTGCCTAGAAATATTGCAAAACCTTGAAAAACACCGCTTATTCATATTATTCAAGATACATATATGCATGTGTGTGTATATATATATATATATATATATATAGCATAAGTAAATAGACGTACTTGGTTACTAGAGGTTACATACAAGTGAAAAATTGCTTCATACTGTTTCCAAGTTTATGTGTAGTCGACGTTTCGGCAGGAGCCAGAAAGGCAGGGCTCCTGCCGAAACGTCGACTACAAATAAACTTGGAAACAGTATGAAGCAATTTTTCACTTGTATATATATATATATATATATATATATATATATATATATATATATATATATATATATATATATATATATATATATATATATATATATATATGCATCAAAGCAGCAAACAACTCCTTTCCTCCTAGCTGTACGTGTGCTGTTTACATATGTTGCGCTACGTTTATGTGGTCATAAAAAACCATAAATGACTCTGTTCTTGCTTCTAGTAGGTTGGTGTGAGATGTGTTGTAGATATAAAATGAAATAACGTCAAATAAAAATACTATTCCGCAGCCTTAAAGTGTTATTTCTTATTGAAAAGCCGGAATCTGTCAATCTTAAGGATTGACAGAGGATTGAATTTTAAGGATCAATCTTAAGCGACATTTGCACGGAGACGAAGTCTATGTCTGGCCGACTGCTGCAAATTAAACATCGAATATTAGGTGACAAGCTCAATGACCTCGCGACAACAAGTGGGAGGAACAAAGAACATGCAAGGAAGGTCTTCTTAGAACACAGTTATTGCCATGCGTTATTTGCATTGAAGAACCTGCCAGTCGTGTTTCTCGCGGTAGTTAATATGTCCGCGCTATTGAGGAAACGTCGTGCTACCATTATCTTCTTTAATGTACCAAGCGACTCCATGCAAGTACAGATGCACGTAGAAACGATCAAAGCGGTGACCTGAAACGCGATGAGTGCAGCCTAGCGTACTGATCCAGCTCGCGGTGGGCGATGATGTCCTGTTCGCCGTGGTTGACGTCGATCATGTGAAAGCACGTCTCGTCGCTGTCGTCCGTGAATACGTTGCGCAGCAGCTGCAGCATAGGCGTTACCCCACTTCCGGCAGCGATCAAGCCCACTTTGGAAGCGGGAGGCAGGCGTTCGCCGTCGGCCGTAACGAAGGTGCCGTGGCCAACGTACACGAATTTGTATCGGGGACCATGTATCTGTATCGAAGAACAGCACACCTTCAGTTAACCATGACTACATCATTGCGTTTCGGCAGGTTGTTTGTCAATGACGATCAACTTATGGTCGAAAACGTTACTAAATTTCTGGAGCGACTTCTACAGTTGTCTCAATGAAGTTAATGCATGCGTAATTCACAGGTGCAAATTAAACAAGAAGATTACTCAAGATGAATGTTAATCTGATTATATGTTATACGTGTATGCTCAGGAAAGGTAATTTCGCGACAAGTGCAGTTTTTCAGCGTTAGATTGCTCGCATCTGTATTACGTCGCAGCTGTGTATGAATAAACAGAACAAGTCGCCGTCCTCTAATACCCCTATTACTTTTGCCAGACTTCCCAATATTATCTGATACATTGTATTTTCCTATTAACAAGCTAGAAAATTTTAAAAGAGCACAGAAAACAACGTCCACAAAATACGTTCGTAAAATCGGGCTTTAATGCTTTTATGTTTTTTTCTTGCCGCTGCCTTCCGTCGTTAGCCGAACGCGGATCTATGCGCGTAGGATTCAAAGCGGTACAGAAAAACGAATTGAAATTCTTTGAGGCCCGTATGAGCAAGTGTGAGCAAACACACACTGAAAACATTTTCCGTAAATGCTGGAAACTGCAGTGGCCTAATCAGTTGTGAGCACGCTGCCTAAAGCCAACAATGTAAACTGCCCATCCAGGAATGAAGTCGTTTCGAAATTTTACTTCGAAACCCGTTCGCCATGTCACTTTCGTTCGCCATGTCACTAAACACTACAACCGGGGTTTCAAAAATTCTGTTTGCTCTTCAGCACGTTGATCCAGCGCTCTAGGCAATAATGTCCCTGTGGCCTCGACACATACTCTGTAGTGTAGGTTGCGTGACATGCAATTGATAAGAGGTTACAGAATTATTTTCACTCCCAAATATAGGCAGCAGCAAATCTGGGCAGCAGGGCTCTAGAAAGATAACACATCTGCATTCCTGCTATGGCTTATTTACAGGTGCAATGGCTGCCGCATTCTCTTCCCGTAAATGATCGATCAAAGTATCACAATTGGCAATCTTCGACACGTTTGCCCTCACATTTATCGCGACTGTAGATATGATTTACTGGTGACATGTACAGTCTTTCTTTTTTTTTAGTCACTTCTGAAGTCCTCGGGAAGGCCTCCTGACGTCACAACCTCGGGAGGGAACAGCAGTTTACGTTAGGTAGCGAAGTACTGGAAGTAGTAGGCGAATATTTCTATTTAGGACAGGTAGTAACCGCAAATCCGGACCATGAAAAGGAAATAACAAGAAGAATAAAATTGGGATGGAGCGCATTTGGCAAGCACTCGCAGATTATGGCTGCAGCTTACCGGTATCGCTCAAGAGGAAAGTATACAACAGTTGCATCTTGCCTGTACTCACCTATGGGGCTGAAACGTGGAGGCTAACAAATAGGGTTTTAAATAAGTTCAGGACAACCCAGAGGGCTATGGAACGAAACACGGTAGGGCTAATAAGAGATAAGAAGCGGGCAGAGTGGGTCAGAGAAATAACTCAAGTTACCGACATTCAAGCGGGAATTAAGAAGAATAAATGGACATGGACAGAACATGTAGTGCGAAGAGACGATAACCGATGGTCGCATAGGGTAGCAAACTTGATTCCAAGGGAAGGAAAGCGTACCAGGGGGTGGCAGAAAGTTAGGTGGCCGGATAAGGTTAAGAAGTTCGCAGGGGTCGAGTGGATGCAGCTAGCACAGAACCGGGTTAATTGGAAAAATATGGGAGAGGCCTTCGCCCTGCAGTGGGCATAGTCAGGCTGCTGCTGCTGCTGCTGCTGCTGCTGCTGCTGCTGCTGCTGCTGCTGCTGCTGCTGCTGCTGCTGCTGCTGCTGCTGCTGCTGCTGCTGCTGCTGCTGCTGCTGCTGCTGCTGCTGCTGCTGCTGCTGCTGCTGCTGCTGCTGCTGCTGCTGCTGCTGCTGCTGCTGCTGCTGCTGCTGCTGCTGCTGCTGCTGCTGCTGCTGCTGCTGCTGCTGCTGCTGCTGCTGCTGCTGCTGCTGCTGCTGCTGCTGCTGCTGCTGCTGCTGCTGCTGCTGCTGCTGCTGCTGCTGCTGCTGCTGCTGCTGCTGCTGCTGCTGCTGCTGCTGCTGCTGCTGCTGCTGCTGCTGCTGCTGCTGCTGCTGCTGCTGCTGCTGCTGCTGCTGCTGCTGCTGCTGCTGCTGCTGCTGCTGCTGCTGCTGCTGCTGCTGCTGCTGCTGCTGCTGCTGCTGCTGCTGCTGCTGCTGCTGCTGCTGCTGCTGCTGCTGCTGCTGCTGCTGCTGCTGCTGCTGCTGCTGCTGCTGCTGCTGCTGCTGCTGCTGCTGCTGCTGCTGCTGCTGCTGCTGCTGCTGCTGCTGCTGCTGCTGCTGCTGCTGCTGCTGCTGCTGCTGCTGCTGCTGCTGCTGCTGCTGCTGCTGCTGCTGCTGCTGCTGCTGCTGCTGCTGCTGCTGCTGCTGCTGCTGCTGCTGCTGCTGCTGCTGCTGCTGCTGCTGCTGCTGCTGCTGCTGCTGCTGCTGCTGCTGCTGCTGCTGCTGCTGCTGCTGCTGCTGCTGCTGCTGCTGCTGCTGCTGCTGCTGCTGCTGCTGCTGCTGCTGCTGCTGCTGCTGCTGCTGCTGCTGCTGCTGCTGCTGCTGCTGCTGCTGCTGCTGCTGCTGCTGCTGCTGCTGCTGCTGCTGCTGCTGCTGCTGCTGCTGCTGCTGCTGCTGCTGCTGCTGCTGCTGCTGCTGCTGCTGCTGCTGCTGCTGCTGCTGCTGCTGCTGCTGCTGCTGCTGCTGCTGCTGCTGCTGCTGCTGCTGCTGCTGCTGCTGCTGCTGCTGCTGCTGCTGCTGCTGCTGCTGCTGCTGCTGCTGCTGCTGCTGCTGCTGCTGCTGCTGCTGCTGCTGCTGCTGCTGCTGCTGCTGCTGCTGCTGCTGCTGCTGCTGCTGCTGCTGCTGCTGCTGCTGCTGCTGCTGCTGCTGCTGCTGCTGCTGCTGCTGCTGCTGCTGCTGCTGCTGCTGCTGCTGCTGCTGCTGCTGCTGCTGCTGCTGCTGCTGCTGCTGCTGCTGCTGCTGCTGCTGCTGCTGCTGCTGCTGCTGCTGCTGCTGCTGCTGCTGCTGCTGCTGCTGCTGCTGCTGCTGCTGCTGCTGCTGCTGCTGCTGCTGCTGCTGCTGCTGCTGCTGCTGCTGCTGCTGCTGCTGCTGCTGCTGCTGCTGCTGCTGCTGCTGCTGCTGCTGCTGCTGCTGCTGCTGCTGCTGCTGCTGCTGCTGCTGCTGCTGCTGCTGCTGCTGCTGCTGCTGCTGCTGCTGCTGCTGCTGCTGCTGCTGCTGCTGCTGCTGCTGCTGCTGCTGCTGCTGCTGCTGCTGCTGCTGCTGCTGCTGCTGCTGCTGCTGCTGCTGCTGCTGCTGCTGCTGCTGCTGCTGCTGCTGCTGCTGCTGCTGCTGCTGCTGCTGCTGCTGCTGCTGCTGCTGCTGCTGCTGCTGCTGCTGCTGCTGCTGCTGCTGCTGCTGCTGCTGCTGCTGCTGCTGCTGCTGCTGCTGCTGCTGCTGCTGCTGCTGCTGCTGCTGCTGCTGCTGCTGCTGCTGCTGCTGCTGCTGCTGCTGCTGCTGCTGCTGCTGCTGCTGCTGCTGCTGCTGCTGCTGCTGCTGCTGCTGCTGCTGCTGCTGCTGCTGCTGCTGCTGCTGCTGCTGCTGCTGCTGCTGCTGCTGCTGCTGCTGCTGCTGCTGCTGCTGCTGCTGCTGCTGCTGCTGCTGCTGCTGCTGCTGCTGCTGCTGCTGCTGCTGCTGCTGCTGCTGCTGCTGCTGCTGCTGCTGCTGCTGCTGCTGCTGCTGCTGCTGCTGCTGCTGCTGCTGCTGCTGCTGCTGCTGCTGCTGCTGCTGCTGCTGCTGCTGCTGCTGCTGCTGCTGCTGCTGCTGCTGCTGCTGCTGCTGCTGCTGCTGCTGCTGCTGCTGCTGCTGCTGCTGCTGCTGCTGCTGCTGCTGCTGCTGCTGCTGCTGCTGCTGCTGCTGCTGCTGCTGCTGCTGCTGCTGCTGCTGCTGCTGCTGCTGCTGCTGCTGCTGCTGCTGCTGCTGCTGCTGCTGCTGCTGCTGCTGCTGCTGCTGCTGCTGCTGCTGCTGCTGCTGCTGCTGCTGCTGCTGCTGCTGCTGCTGCTGCTGCTGCTGCTGCTGCTGCTGCTGCTGCTGCTGCTGCTGCTGCTGCTGCTGCTGCTGCTGCTGCTGCTGCTGCTGCTGCTGCTGCTGCTGCTGCTGCTGCTGCTGCTGCTGCTGCTGCTGCTGCTGCTGCTGCTGCTGCTGCTGCTGCTGCTGCTGCTGCTGCTGCTGCTGCTGCTGCTGCTGCTGCTGCTGCTGCTGCTGCTGCTGCTGCTGCTGCTGCTGCTGCTGCTGCTGCTGCTGCTGCTGCTGCTGCTGCTGCTGCTGCTGCTGATGATGATGATGATGATGATGATGATGATGATGATGATGATGATGAAGGCGAAAGTCATTTAGGCTGCTGTATTAACCGAACTGTCAGTCTTGCTTAATCTGCGCTCACAGAGCAGCAAGAAAAATGTCGTAATTCTTATTCTTTTTTTCACGCAAAAAAGAAAGAAGATAGCCGGGGTTTAGATTATGCCTAATCCAGCTCTATGATGCGAAAGTGTGGCTTTGTCAGCACCTGCAGATTATAAATTTTCACTCATCCCTCGCGCGCAAGAAAGAAGCTGTCTCTGTTTTTGGCCCAAATGACAGCGTAGGTTGTTTTTGCTAGAGTTTATTTTGTGTCACCACAGCGTGCACAGTTGAGACAAACACCTGTGCTAAGCATGGCCCGAAAAAAGCAATAATTTTGAGACTTGACAAGCTGAACTTCCTGCAACAAAAGTATTGCAAGCCTACAAAACAAGTAAAATGAAACCAATTAGAAATGGTCTCTTTCGCCCTCAATCATGAAATGAGACCAACCTGAACTTTGTCTCCCGGCTGGAGGGTGTTCAGGAATTGGGACATGCGGCCTCCTTTGGGATGCTTCAGAGACGCACCTTGCTTGTAGACTTTTACGATAAGGGCAAAACTACCGAGCTTGTCGCAGCGGGTCACGGGAGTGTAGGCCCTCTCTAGCAGATTGTCGCCAGTTTTGGTTCGCACAAGGATGTGTTCGCCGACGCGGACACCTAGTTTCTGCGACACCAAAACACGTGGAAAAGCTGTGAGAATCAGAGGTGGCTAATGCTCGAGCAATTTTTGTGCAACGCCGCCCTTTCGCATTACGATATTAACTGCATGACAAAAGACTTTTCCTTTGTCCCTCTCATTAATCCATTGTTTGCTATCTGCGACTTCTCCTTTGTCCCTCTGACTAACCCATCGCTTGGTATCTGCGACCATCTTAAGCTAGGAAATTCCCAATGCCATCCATTCTCCTTTCCCACTAGCTTTCCTTGCTACTCTTCCATTCCATTTTCTTGAGAAGGTGTCAGCCTAAACATTGCATGCCAAGCCTATCCCATTTGTTCTTGCATTCAACTGCTGCAGTGATTATGAAAGGTGGGGTGCAATTTTGAATATCCGCCAAACTTGGTGTATCCGCCAAGACAGGTCAAGCGATAGGCCTGATCTGGCAATAACGCACAGTTCTGCAGGGTAAACGCAGGCAGGTTCACATCAGACTTTAGCTTCTCGGAGAGCGCGCGAGTGAGAAAGGAAGAGCGTCTACTGTGTTTGTTGATGCCGACATCGGTGAGACTCGACCGCTTGCTGCACTTCTGGAGATAGGCAATGCAAAGTGTCTTGGGTGTGGGAGCAGCGAGCGGTATGGTGTTGGGAGGAGTTTATTTCCTTCTAGAGGTATGCATAACGTCTCTATACTGTGGTTCAGAAGCTGTTTGCAGCACCTCGAAAAGTAAGAGTGACCGATGCCAATGAGGATGCTGCGCACTACATTATTGCGCTCGTAATCTTCTGTGCCGTCGTCAGCGATAGGCGCGTAGGATCACAGTCATGCAGTGCGTGCTATCCTAATTGGGCTCAGATCGCTCTTACATCTTATAGTGCTGCAACCAGCTTGTGAAACAGAGTATAGCTACATCGTTTCTTCATTAGCCACCGGATTACTGCGGATGCTGCAGGGTTTTGTGTAGAATTTATCGGCAATTTTAACTACAATATCAGCATTGGTAACAACATTGCCGTCCTTGTCTCTGAGTGCATGAACGGGATACTTTTCTAAATTCTGTTTAATTTCAATCATTTTTGGCTACCCGCATTTTTAGGGCACCGATCGATTCTCTTGATATCATATTTCTTTATGTCTTTTGCCTTACCCTTATAGATAATTTTTCTCACTCCTTCTAGCGCTATGTTATCCACTAGAAGTTGGAACGTCAGTTTTAAGCGTGTGACAACTATGGAAGTAGTAAGATACTGTCGAAAACATTTTCATAGGAATGGCTTAATTTTACGATGTCGAATGAAATCGCCCTTTTAAAGTTTGTCCTGCACACGCACTCCATTGCAACACAGCCAAACAACAGATTGCTACAAAACGGTAAAGTGGAGAGCCAAAAATTAGGAGTGCCCTTAATGACGTTCTGCGTATATACCTACTGTTATGGGACAATCATATGGCATGGGCTAAATAATTTTTATGAATAACTTCTCAATGAAAAAATTCTCTTGTTAATAAATGCTAGGAATGGCGCTGCTGATACGCCAAATTTCTCTTTAAAATTAGCTCACCTAGCTCCAACGACTTTCTATAGCCTAAAGCAGTATCAGCTCACCTGCCGGGCGTGGTGCAGACTGAAGTGAAGCAGTATCACGTTGTGGTTGAGAGACTCTCGACGTTTGAGGGCGACGGTGTACGCGCATGCTGGGTCAGCTAGCAGTACGTCGGGGGCGCGCAGCCTACGCAACTTGCGCGTTATGAGGACTGCCGCCAGGACACCGACCGTGACGGTGAGAATGGCTGCCAGAATCGGTGGCCGCCGAAGATTCAGACGTGAGGAGGACATCGCCGATGAGCGCCTCGTATTCTTTTCCTTCTTCTTCTACCTCTACTTTCTCGCCGTGGCTGTTGCCTACGGGGATAAAGAAAAAACAGTACAGGGCAAGCCAGCATGCGTAAGACCGGCCTACACAACAGCACAGCGACAAAACAGCACAGAGGGAAAACACCACAGCGACAATCCAACACAACATCATGGCGATAGCACGGCACATGAGAAAAAGCAGTGCACGCTGGCTCTATATGTGTACAGAAAAAAAAAAAGCGTCAATTTAGCTCCGCTAAGCCCGGATATAGAAGCGGAAGCAATTTTAGCATCTCATTTCGGTAATTTTTACATCGTTCAACCAATTCTACTTCCTCTATCACCGCACGTCGCCATCACAACTGCCAGTGCATCAGACGTGTAGCTATCACGAAGTCACTGGCTAGGCGTGGAACTAAAGCACGCTTTGTAATTAATTGTGCATTATGACATCGCATCATGTGGATATCATGCGGCTCACAGAAACTGGAGTGCTGCTATGACAACCTAAGCGATATGGCTCTTTTGTCAGGAGAAAGACTTGTCACGATGCCAGATGATAAGGGCATGCTCAGAATTTACCGTCAGAAGTAACATGATCATTTTATTAGAATGAAGGAGGCCTAACTAATATCTTTAGTAAAACTGCCACTGAAGACTAAGGCAATTAAGACAATCACTTCGTGCAGGAAAGCACGGCAGCACGAAAGTGCACGTGAAGGAACCGGCTGCCAAAATAGTGCAGTAGTCTAACGCAGAGGGCAGTGAAGCAAACCTGGCGTGGGCCTGTGTCGCCCAGAATCTTCATGGTCTCGGCCGTGTTATGCTAACCATCTTCTCTACCTCCACCATTTCTCTCTCCAGTGAAGGTGCCTTGATTTGATTTCTTTCACACGGGAAAGGGCTACTGCTATTCATGGGAATTTTCTTTTGATGGAGGCTTCAGAGCCACCAAGGCAAAATCCGAGAATGCGAATGCTCCCGAATTACAATGAAACATTGTTCTAAATTTGAAAAAGATTTAGACGCCTTTTATGTTTTTTAAGCTCGCCGCAGCGGAGCGCATTTCAACGCAAGAATGTTACGTGATAAGCACCTAGATGCTGATCACCCCGCCTGTTTGACTGCCACTTTCTCGCGCTGGGCTTTGTATGTCGTCGTCTTCAACTTCCAACGCTACAACCCTGCCTATACACGGTGCGACAGTAGCCCTACCGCTTTTAATGCTACATGGGAGTGCACTGGTAACAACCCATTCACCTAAAAGATCTGCTAGCAAAGGACCAATCGGAGGCCTCCATCCAGCTCGGACTAACAAACCCAGCGCAGCCTGACAGCGGAGCAGCTGTCTCACATGGGTTCTGCACTGAGTACCTTACCCTCTGCCATGTCTTCCATAACTCCTTTATATTTCAAAATAAATATTTATGCAAGTACTTAACTCCAAGTAGTGCGCAATAGGTCCAAAAAGAGCAACATAGTGTTGCTTTTTTAAGGTGCGCTAAAGGTAAGACACGGTTGGACGAGCGAACGCTGCCCACTCCCAAAATTGACTGACTTATACCTGAAATATTGATTCAGGGCAACTGAAAATTGTGTTCAAAACCTTCAATACCTTGGATAAAATTTGCTTGGTCCACGTCTGAAATTTGCGGGACTAAAACTAAAAATTAGGTGAGAAAATCCTCAAATGCTTTTGAACGGTCAAGATTTAGGCGCTTTCGCATGGCTTTGTATCGCTTGGTGGAGTCGAACTGTTTCTTATTTTTATTGAACTTCGAAGGGAGCTCAATTTAAACCTTGGCCTCATAAAATTGGCCTCATAAAAAATGGCACATACGAACTGGGGGATTATTCACGGCCAAACGGTGATTACAGATTTTGAGATTCCTTTCTGCAGAACTGTGGTCAGAAATTTTAGAAAATTCGGTTTACTGACAGTTATGATTGAGGGTGGTGATGGGGTGGTCATGGGGTGGTGCCCCTGGCTCACGAGCCGAGGGCCGTGGTTTCAAATTTTACCAATAACCTAAACATATTTCTCCAAATGAAATGAATTTATAAAGGTAAATCATTTGCGATGTGTGGCAATGTTTAATTTGAATTACATTACATTTCTATAATTCTATAACCAATTTTACTCTTCGCGAGCAGTTACGTTGAACGTCAGCGTTTTGGAGTGTTTGAAATTGCCGGGCGAGATCACGCGGCTCTGACGTCATAAACTAATCTTGGCTCAAAAAAGCGTAAAAGGACACGCGGACGAAGAATAGCACGAAGAGGCGCTCCGCTTCCTAATGTGATGTTGGGGTTGTCTGCAGGTTTCTGCTGCCCTGTAGTGTCTTACACATAGGCCAGACCGGACGGTGTGTAATGAGAGATTAGAAGAGTACTAAGGGTTATTAGGTGGAGACTACCTTAATGACCAGCCAAAATATTGCCACACTTGTAGAACAAGTTAGAAAAAACAAGAACGTGCACACCGCTGATTGGGAGAACTAGCCTTTACTTTTTATACTCCGTTACCAATTACTTCGAAAGCACATGGAAACCTTTTATATAGCTCTCAACAATGGGCACTGCAGGATTCAAACTTTCATATTTTTATCTGATAGGAAATTTAATTTTAGCATTGTCACTTAGGTTTCAGAGATTTGTGTTGTACTTATAATTTTCTTTTTACGTGGGTGACAGATGACAACTGCCGCGTTTTTTTTTTTGTTCATCTGTTGTTTGTGTGATTGCTTTTTGTTTGTTTCCTTTTGTCTGTATTTTGCATTTATGCATTTTTCGTCTGTGTTCTTACATATTCATGTTTTTTTTTTTTCGCTAATAAACCTGGGTGCTAGTCGCGCCTGTTCGCATCGTTTTATTCTTCGTCAGCGTGCCCCTTTCCTGCTTTTTTCAGCTATATATCTCAGACAGTTCCTAATCCTCTGGCCTTATAACGCTATCAACCAATCGCCATTTTTTGCTCACTGCCAACTACACCGACGACGGTGACACAGTCTTTTCTCCAACATGGAAACAATAGGACACCGTGTAAGAGATACGGCGGCACATGTGGTCTTTCATAACAAGAAAGTCGTGCACTCTGTTCATAGGCGTACTGTACGGTACCCGTACCCCCCCTTGTCTTGCAAGGTTCTTTCACGCATGCAGAATAGGGCAAACGTCATTTGGAGCAGATGCCAAATGCAAATTGAAAATTTCCAACTGTTCTTAAAGAGACTGAAGGGGCAGTAACTCTAACTTCTCGGTGGGTACAATATCCTTGCATTGGGAGGAGTTGGAATGAAATAAATAAAAAAGAGGCGCCGTTGTAAAGTGCTTCCGAATAACTTCAACCGCTTGGTGATTAAGCGCACACTGACACCAACTGAGGGAGAGGAGGGTGGCTGCTCCAGGCCCGCTGGGGCTCGGAACCTAGGGGCCTTCGTACTTTCAGGCGGAGGCTCCTTGCCACTAATATATACCTGTATCTGTGTTAAGCATTCCCTCCTGCACTCCACACCGCTTTAGTGGCGAACGACGGCACATTCGGCGCGCCTCCTTCCTTCCTTCCTTCCTTCCTTCCTTCCTTCCTTCCTTCCTTCCTTCCTTCCTTCCTTCCTTCCTTCCTTCCTTCCTTCCTTCCTTCCTTCCTTCCTTCCTTCCTTCCTTCCTTCCTTCCTTCCTTCCTTCCTTCCTTCCTTCCTTCCTTCCTTCCTTCCTTCCTTCCTTCCTTCCTTCCTTCCTTCCTTCCTTCCTTCCTTCCTTCCTTCCTTCCTTCCTTCCTTCCTTCCTTCCTTCCTTCCTTCCTTCCTTCCTTCCTTCCTTCCTTCCTTCCTTCCTTCCTTCCTTCCTTCCTTCCTTCCTTCCTTCCTTCCTTCCTTCCTTCCTTCCTTCCTTCCTTCCTTCCTTCCTTCCTTCCTTCCTTCCTTCCTTCCTTCCTTCCTTCCTTAATTACTTTCACATATTCCTTATAATTCTCCTTTGTCCGCACGAGGGAGCGGTTGTGGATCAGCATAGGTAGTTGGCAGGCCAGTGCATTTCCTTTTCCTCCTTCCTTCAGTCACAATAACAGCTACCACAGACATCACACGGTACACGTTTAGCCCGCATCGCAACACGGTCGTCATGGTGCTGTTCGAACGCTGCTCTTCCGATTTAGTAGTCGAGCGCACTAACCACTTAACCACAGCAAGAGGTGTCGTCCAGCTGATCCTCTCGCAGCCTTACTGGTGGCAGAGCATGTGAGGTAGAGCGAAACTTCGGCCCATATCAAGTGTCTTTAACCATGACCTGTGAATGTTTGAAAAAGTAGTACAGGATGAGGGCCATACTGAATGTCATGAAAGTCAACCTCAAAAGTGTATTTCGCTGAACAATGATGGGCAACGGCATGAAGTTTGAATGAAACCTCTTGAGAATGCCCACCTCAGTTCATCTCTATTCCGAAGTTTCCGATATAGCGTAATTATATATGTACTTCTAAAAATTCTTCCTTCTTTTCTCTATTGAAGACTAGAGTTCAGCAACAAGCTAAAAATGTCCAGTGTCGCCTTGTTGCAGGTTTTGTGGTTGGCTTCATTTGTGGAGAACCTAAATAGATTACATACCACGGTCGCTGAATATTTTTCATAAAGGTTTGATAGTATTATAATGATAAAATCAAAATTCTTATCTATAAATTGGATGCCACTTCTCGAATATATACGGCCGCTGGCTTTGCTTCAATATTTTATTAGCAGTCCCTTGCAGGTGTCGTGTAAATAATCAGGTTTTCACTAGTGATGATCATTTTTTTTCCCATTTCTCTCAACAGGCTTTTAACATTGTAAATGGAGAAATAGGTCATTGCACAAAATAGAGCAGCAAACCCTGCGATCTCCATATATTTAACAAATACTGTTCATTTCGTTACTTAGCTTGTTTATGGACTGTGTCCTGTGCCAAACATTACTTCATGCAGATGCTAACATGACGTGAACATGAAGCAGCGTTTACAAAGCTTCAGTTCCTACCAGATGCCTACCACTATGGGGAACTATGCTCTAACACTACAGCCTACCACAGAACTAAACATGGAAAAATGTCAAAACTGGGCACTCAAATTCGTCTTAAAAGTGCACGCCTTTGCCTCTTTAACACCGCTTATTCATTCCTCGCTTTTTTTGCATGAAGCGGTCGAAAAGCCGTCGTCGTACCTCAGTTTTCGCTCGGGTATCGTCAAGATTTGTTGACAGAGTTCAGAAGCTGGCAGAAAAATTGAAGGCCTGTAGCATATTGATAGTTGCTAGATACGAGATGGGGAGTGTGAGGAGTAATTAGCTGTAAATTCTGAAGAAAACCTTTATTCTTCAATAATCGGCAATTACGCAATCATAAATATTCGCACCTAAAATGTAAGTAATACAAAGCAGTATTACAAATACAAAGTGGGAACAAAACAAGACTAAAAACTGTGAGTCGTTACGCCCTAGTCCGTCGTGGCTAAAAAAGCAGAGACTGCAAAGGCACGTTATCGCGTCTACCTACGCTTTAGGCGGCACTTAAAGTTTTACATTTTACACCTTGTTTGTTAAAGTCAGTTCTTAGGGAAAGAAAAGCAGAGTATCTCACTTCTCAGCGGGCGCCTACACATGCAATTAGCGGCATATGTCGGTACAAATGTCCCCGGTTCGATTCCCCAACGTAAAGTAGCCTCCACTTTGAGTAGCAGATGTATGCTAAATGGTGAGAGAAGTGTAACGACACCAGCCTGAACTCTGAAGCAACAGTTATTGCGTCAAAGTTCTGAGACGAATGGGCATGTGTATTTTTCCGACCCGTTTTCCCGTACCTTTTCTGAAGCGATACCTCAATTCTGTGGCTTGGCGGCAGCCTTTAGGTCGAAAAAGCCCAGTACGCTAACATTTAAAATGCAATATGTAACTAACATTTCTGGAAAACACTTAATGTATGACTAGTAGGAGTTTCGTTTACTTCTACTTCTTTCATTCTTTCATAATGTTTTTCTCTTTCTTTTCATAATGTTTTACCTCATAATCACCTCAATTCTTCGTGTAATCCAAGCCTGCCTGCTGACAGTGATGAATAGCTCACACAACTTTCTCCAATCCGGATAGGCGCAAGGATGCCTGCAGTGAAACAATTCTTGGTGAGGTCCGAGGCGCGCTTTACTGCACCTTTATTTCGGATGCCACAACAGGTCGACCGATGGATGTCGCATAGCACACGTAACTGGGCGAATACAAAAATTCCGTATTTGTGTCAGAAATTGCCCACGCATGTACACGTGTATTACAACGAGCCCCTCATTTCCCCTTCACTTTTATGTTTACAAATACACCATATTCAAAACGCACGGTACGCGTCAAAATGCTACGATAAAATCGCATGCATAGCAGATAGGACAAGCTTATCTTAGATTATGAAAGTACAGAGGTTTTCGGCTTTAGAGTGACATTTTCGACATATTTTATTAAATATAAAAGATATTTCATACTTTACCTTGCGTAAAATAATTTTTTTTATAGGTTATGAGTGGGGTTAGTACAAGGTGCCTAGTCTTATATTTCTGGTAGTCAGTGATGATGTACGAAAGCAGAGTAAAAGTAAGATGGTTGGTTGGTTTGTGGGGTTTAACGTCCCAAAGCAACTTAGGCTATGAGAGACGCCGTAGTGGAGGACTCCGGAAATTTCGACCACCTGGGGTTCTTTAACGTGCACTGACATCGCACACCACACGGGCGCCTTGCTTTTCGCCTCCATCGAAAAGCGACCGCCGAGGCCGGGATTCGAAGGTTGTTTCTATGTTGCCTACAGCGGCTGCTGCTTATAGCAAGCGTAATGAATCGAAAGACAGTATCCGTATTTCATAAAATATTGGCTTGCTGTAAAACGAGACCTTGTATCGCGACCCCTGTATATATGGGCCTGCAGTGCAACTATAAGTCACTGTCTCTCATATAACCAGACATACGCTTTAGTATAGGTATGTACAAAACGCATAACATTCTCTACTGCATTTTTACGTAGGATCGTACGTACGAGTTTTGTGGTGGTCTATTACTGGAAAACTACTCAGGTAGAAGTACCCTAGCCTTTTTATTTGTTGACAAGACCTACCTTCCATCATTTTGCGGCAGCAGGAATTTTCACGCATATAATTATTATATGAGGTACCACCCTCGTTTGAATTACCGGTGACCGGTCTTCGGATTCAAGGGGGATCCCGGGAAGCAGTTAAGCAGACACCTTAAAAGCCTTTGAAGCTCAAGGCGTTAGGATCATTTGCTAATCAGCGAAGGCTTCGTTTCTCATCATGACCATGCAGCGCAAGTCCCTCAGTCGATCCAGCAACGTTTGGTATTGGTACTTGGCGACACCGCCTTCGAAACCGTCGTTCATGACCGCACCAGATAAATGCAATCGTTGCTGTACAATTTTCTCATATTCCTCGTATAGCTGAGGGTATCGATTCAACACGATGTCCCTCAAAGCCGGCGGCAACGGAGATGTGTCCAGGAGACAGGCCTCGACCGTGTCACACACGGCTACCCTGATGGTCTCGTGCTGGAGGACCGTGTTGTAGCAGATGCTGTCGTTCAACCATGTTCCTGTGGTAGGAAGAACTCCGAACGCCTGTCCGCTCGAAATGGGATTTTCGTTGAGGAGCGACTTTATGGACAGCAGCAGGCTTCCGATGCTGTGACGTGTGGTCCAGGATGGGCCAGTCCAAGTACCCAGGAGTCCCAAGCACACCTTGCCATTTTCGTACAGGTTGGGCCCAAAGCGCACTCTCCCGGCGTCCGTGGTCATGAAACGTACGCGAGGGGGATTGTACGGGTAGAATGAAGGGCACTTGATCAAGAAGTGGAAGAAGCCGCCCTCGTAGGGCGTGCTTGAAGGCCCCAAGATGATGGCGTGGAATTTGGTGGCGCTGTTTTCCTCCTGTTCGAGGAACACACCCTTAGGACGATAGTCGTCCATCTCCTTAATGTTGCTTTCAACTGCTCTTAGGCATCGCTGCGTTGGTTGCTCGTCCAGGAGCGCGTTTGGGTCCCAGTAGTCTGTCATGATAGGCGGGTCGCTGATCAGCGTATCATTCTAGGCCTACTTGCGTTTGAAGGTGGTTTGGCAAATATCAACGACCTTGCATCGCTGCCTACGGGTCGTTCCGCGTAGTCATCTTCCTCTTTAACTGGAATGGTGATGCGTGCTTCAGCGCCACGCGCTGAAGCAATTGAAACCTGAGTCTAATTTTAATCTGACAACTTTAGTTCCATTAAATAATATGAGACTATTTTTTCTGAAACATATATACCAACACAGCATTTACAAACAACGGGGCGCTCGCGACGCTATAGCACAGTGGGGGTGAGAAGTAGGCTTAACACCATTAGAAATGCACTGAAGAAGTTTTCAAGACAATTTCCTAATTTCACAGGGCGCCCATGATGTCATGTTTTGCCACAGACCAATCATGAACACCCTAGAACACATCGTGAAACTTTGAGACGTCATTTCGAAAGTGGAGCATTTTTAAAACACCGCGAAACGTATGGGTGTGTCAGTTTGGAGGTCAAACCTATGAAACACATGTAAACGCCACATGCCGCAGTATTTTTCTCGTTTCGCAGAGCACCAGCATAGGCGGATGGTCGCTGAATATTGGCGAGCGCTTCGAAGTATGTGACAAAGTATGCTATGGAGGTGGAGGAGGAGAAAATTCATTGAAAAAAAGTTGGTGTGTTCTTTCTTCGTGAGAGGATGCTTCTGCTCAAGCTGCCCCAGGGGAGCTCGTCGCTCGATGGCGATCGAAGAATTGTCTGAAGGTAATATATATTTGAAATAGCGCTCAAAATGTCTTGTGAACGAGTACATAGCGCCGACACGCTCGCTATCCACCTGGCGTATCTCCGAATTGCGCGAGTTTCTAGTGGAGCATGACATCCTGCCGCTTGCATTCAATGTGTGCACTGATACCTGTCGTTCAAGGTAAGCAGCCTCGTCAAGACTGCATTAAAAATGCTCTTTCAAACGTCATGACAAGTCTTGCAAAGATCTGTACAAGGCCACTGGCATCCGGTACTGCGGTCTGCAATACGTTTCTTCTTCCTTTTGCACAGTGGCACATTACCTGCTGAACCGGGGTTGAGGAAAAAAACCTCTTTGTCCCGTGGTCGGTGGACTGCTTGATTTGCCATAAACCGGAAACCATAGGCCATATTTTCCCTGACTGCTGACGTGTAGTGTTTCTGCATCTCCCGGGTGTACTTAGCAAGCCCTTCCATCAGCGACATGGGCGTAGTTCTGCACGCGCACCAGTACGCGCCTCAAAAACATTGAACCACCTGCCTTCTGGCACTACGATCTAATGTCACAAATGAGTTCATGGCGCCACTTGTGGATAGCATCAGGAAACCAGGTCCAGAAATAACTCATTTGTACTGCAATACATTTATCTCGTCAAAAAAGAAAAAACAATGCAGAACAGCCGTGCTAAGTGGTTATAACTTCAAGGCTGATAGCAACTTGAGTAGCCCATTCAATGACCCTGGTTTGAAAACCCAAGTCTTAGCTGATCAAGACGGCTTCCAATTGTAGGAACTTATATTGGACACTCAAGCCACTACCTAAGAATATGCATCTTGCTCACCTCGAGGGGTGGAATAGCGCGAAACTCGCAATATGCACGCGGTACAGCTAATAATCTAAAAAGCTCCAAAGATGGACGCATAACACTTAGAGATTATAACTGCTGGCTTAGAATGCATATATGGTATATTTTTGCTGCAGTGAAGGTAAAATCCTTTTTTTCGTGTAATGGGTCCCTCATATTAAAACCCAAAAAGGGTGTTCAACGTATACCTGAATCTGGCTTACAGATCGGAGGAGCGGTAAAGTATGGTAAGACATGTTTTACAGTTGATAAACTCCATGCCTGTCTACAACGTCAAGGAAGCGCAGCCAAAGCACAGGTTCCAACGGGCGACTCCTCCATGCCTCTCAGCGAACCTTAAGGACACCACAGCCGGGTGAAGAGGACAGGCAGGTGTCGAGGGCCTTTTGAAAGAGGAAGTCATAGGAAGCGAGCCAAAAGGGTAGCTGTGGCAGGGGAGGGAAAGTGATAGGCAGGAGACTAGTAGGCTGTGTGTCAGGAAAGCGTGATTACGTTCTCTCACCGGTTGGATAGATGTATGAAATGGGTGCATGGAATATAGGAGCGTCCCCTTTGAAACGGGGTGGTAGTAGTTGCATTATGCTTGTTTGTTTTTTTTTTACTACATCCTAATTATTGTTTTAGATCAGTTAACTATACCATCATTCTATTTATTGAATTTTTGTTCCTGCATGACTAACATTATGTTACTCTTCTGCTCTTAAGCCACCAATCTTCCAATCCTTTTTTTGCTAGCTTCCACCGTAGGTTCATTCACCCGGCCACTGGTATCTCTAAACCCCAGGGCCTCAGGGAGAGTAACTGCGCCTGCATCGACTTCCGGGTGGATACCATTATATTCGAGTATAAGATGGTTAATTGTTTCTGTGAATTTACCACATACTGCACATTTCTCACCTTCATGGTTAAATTTCTTTTTTTAGTGGCGTGTTCTAAGATACCCTGATCTAGCTTCAAAAAGTAGGGCACTACCTCTTGAGTTATCAAAGAAAGCTTCCTTCCTGATATGTCTTTTCTACATTCGGTATAACTCCTCACTCTGTTTCTTTCCCATAGAATATATTCAATTTTTACCTTCCTTGTTTTTCAGCTGTTGATTAACGCTTTTTATTTCTTTGTCCTTGCGACCAGCATACTTACTTGTTAATTTCCTAGTTCTGGTCCTCCATTGTGAGTCAACGCTTCTTATATATAGGTATCTCCGAGTATCTGATGGCCTTCTGAGTAGCGTCACCTGGCGACAGAATATTGTAAAAATGAATAAGAGCGCGTTTAAAGCCTTCCGTGGTCGTTGCTTCAGTGGCGCAATGGACTGACAGTACTTACCTGAGCGCTCAGCCGATAAAATATCTGTTCAAATCCTGTAAGTATTGCCTTTTTCTGATTTTGTTTTAAATAAGAAGAAGAAAAAGAAGCGAATGCCGCCGGCTTCACGCGCATCACATGCGAATAAACAGCTAACAACGCCGTCTCAACGCGCCGCATCTGGGGCCGAATAGTCATACGCGATGATCATGACAAAATATGGCGGAGTGAAGCTTGTGCTCCAAAATTTCTTTTCTGAAAAGTTGCCTCATACCTCAAAAGAGCATCACAGATTAGAAAAGTGCGATATAAGCAGACAGGCATAAATGAAAGTGGCAGTTCTGCATCGTTTTGAGAAAGAATTCGCTGTGCATTTATGAAAACAACACAAAAAAGAAGCAAAGGATCACAAAGAAGCAGAGGCGAGATTTTTTCCCAAAATACTTTAGCAACACTAATCTATTATTAATGAGTTATACATCATACAGTATAAGTCGGAAAGATATATTCAATTCTTACACATGCACTTAACTATGGCCAAACCCAGACTGTGGGCATATGCCACATACACAGAGGCGAGAAGAAGACGAAGCAGAAGCTCTTTGCCTTAAACCATGGACGTCTTACAGTTGCAGGTCCCCCGGCGTCCTCTCCTGTTCGCGCTGGCCAGCGTTGTAGCAGCGTGCAGTGCGTTTTCCCTGATTGTGCTCCTGAAAAGGCGACTCAAGCTCATGCTGGCGGCCAGCGTGCTGCTCTCTGACCGAAAGGCCCAGTACAAAGTGGTGCTTCAGCAGAGGCTGTCCCTCACGCACAACGTCCTCCTCTTGCGATTCGCCCTCAAAAGCAGGAGACAAGTATGCGGCACCTTCCTCTCCTCACTTTCCTTCAGTGTTTGTGTGCTTATTATGCTTTATCACTGGCTGCTGATAATGGTGCATATCCCAAAGAAAGTAACTTTAGTAAGTGCGACTGGATAAATTACGCTCTGCCGTTTTTGCGTGTCTAAACACAGAAGACTTGATTCACTCATGTGAGCAGCTCACTCTATGTAAACAAGCAGGCATGCGAGACATGAATATCCGCTCGAAGAAGCTTACTAGTCGTGACCAGTAGGCGCAGAAAATTTTGGTTAAAACATTTTCAAGCTTGACTGCAACCAGATTGTTATGCAGAGCAAAGGATAGTCGCTAGTTGACTGCGATAGCCCCTTTTAAGTAGGAAGCCTTTAATTCCTCATTGTTTTAAGCAGGAGTAGTCGACAGAAAATGACGCGATATTCAATTGTTCGAAATGGTCGTGACGTCATAGTGCGCGAATTTCAAACGGGGCCAATTGTACTTTGGCTAGTAAAAGAGATAGTATTCCTTGGTATAAAGAGATGGTAACATTTCTTCACGCGTGATGCCTGATATTGGTGATGATCACGAAAGTGTCATTTGTAAGGTCGATTTCTTTGGAAACCCTGTCATTGTTACTGCTGTATGTGGAAAACCCGGCGCACACCCTGATTTTGTGCGCTGTCTGCATTATCACCTAAATACTTTCAAAAAACGTAGTTTTGTAATCTACGGAGATTTCAATCTTCCGCACGTTAACTGGGATGCAATGGCTACAGGAACCAGTGATGTTAAAAGCACCGAGTCTCTGTTTGGCATGCTCCTCGTGTTTGACCTAACCCAGACAGTCAATTCACCTACACGTGTAATTCCAACTGGGGAGTCTATTCTAGATTTAGTTTTTTTTTTTTTCCAATAGCATACACAACTATAATACAGATATACATGAAGAAATATCGGACCATAAGCTGGTATCTTTCAGTTGCCTTCTTCCAAGATTTTCAAAAGCTGCCACAGAAAAATACGTCACTGTAAAAACCTTCGCTTTGGCTGACCATGTTAGCATTGCCCATTACTTAGAAGATCCTTTGTACACATTTCACTCCACTGACATTAACACACTCTGTAGAAATTTCTGGTCCATTTGCCATTACTGTATGCGAAACTTCATCGCTAACAAGCGAAAGAGGGTTGCCAGGAATAATCCTTGGATTTCCAGAGAAATAATCTATTTAAAACGTAAATTTAGACGGTGTCGTCAAAATAAATCTGACAGCTGCGCATTTATTGTGCACCGTAAGTCAACCCTAGCCACTAAACTGCGCGAAAGTAGGAACCGTTACTTTATGGAAACACTTAGAAGTTTCTTAACAGAAAATACAACAAAGTTCTGGCCGTTTCTTTCCCGTAAAGATATTTCAAAGCTCGACAAAATAGTTCTGGATAACCGCACTGTCACTGATAAAAATGAGATAGCAAATGCTTTCAATCGCTATTTCCAAAGCGTATTCTCCAAAAACGATGAGATAAGCAATGCCGCTCAAGGTAGTCCAACTAAAGTTAATTTCAATGTAACCAGAGAAGGTGTTTTAAACTTACTTATGCGTCTTGTTCCTCAGAAATCATCAGAACCGGATGACATTTCAACAGCATTTCTCAAGACGTAGGGTGAATTTTTAGCACCATATTTAGTAATACTATATGAACAATCCATAGAAACTGCCACCGTACCCGATGACTGGAAAGTTTCAAGGGTCGTTCCTGTATTTAAAAAGGGTTGTAGATTAGACGTTAATAATTGCCGTCCTATATCATTACAATCTACCGTTTGCAAACCATTAACTGCATGGCCATTAACTTTGAGAAACCTGTTCCACATAGCATTGGAAATAAAATTAATACACTTTAATTTCAGTATACCATAAACAGAAACCTAGTCAGGCAGATAAGTGAATATAAATACTTAGGCGAAACAATTACTTCCAGACTAAAATGGACAAAGCCCATTGACAGTATATGCTCTACAGCACGTAAAAAGCTGGGTTTTTTAAAACATCGCATGAGTGATTGCCCAAGCCAATTAAAACTCAAGGCATACAAAGCATATATCAGACCCACACTTGAATATGCCTGTGTGGCATGGGACCCTTATACATCAGATGACACCCAAAAAGTTGAGAATATTCAACGCTCAGCAGCCCGTTTTATTTTTAATCGATACAGACGCCATGACTCACCTTCATCTGTGATTCTTCTTGCCGGCCTTGATCCACTTAATGAAAGGAGAAAGAAAGCCCGTCTAGCCTTCCTTCAATTGTTATACTTTTCCACACTTGGCGTTAAACCTGAAACCTACGTGAAAAAAATTCCTCCAGACCCTCTCGCCATAAGCACTGCCTTGTCTTATCACGTATATTTGCTCGAACTAATATGTACAAATTCTCGTTTTTTCCACGAACAATCGCAGACTGAAATGCCCTACCGACTGACTTGTCGTTTTTATTGCCTCCCAATTGAAGTGTCATATGTTCTACTGTACATTGTATTCTTTGTGTTATCAGTTCATCGCTGTGTAAAATTCTTTGTTTTATTGTTTTCGAACTACATGACATCTGATATAAACGACCTCTCCTGCTTGGGCATGTAATATGCCTGCAGTATTTCTTAAATAAAATTAAAAAAAATAATTTTCCAGCGTTGTCCTATAAGCAGCTTTTTCGCCTCCAGTACTGTGTCGATATTTTACGGATGCGGCATCAACAGACGCACTTTTTCTGTCACAACCAATCTGGACACAATAAAAAAAAAAAAGAATTGGCTCAATGAACAATGCGGGCAACACAATGTAACTGTTCTGAATAATTATTTGTTCCTTAGCTCATTCCAGCTAGCCGACGTTTGTCCAGTAGGATTCCCCTATTTATTGCTGAGAAAGCCAAATCTAAAACTTTCCCGTCAGCCAGTCCAAAATAGGACCATATAGTGATACGAAAAAGGACTGGTTACAGTTTTTTCAAGTGAAAGTTAGTGCAAGGAAGCCTGCGTAGTTCAGGCAAAAAAAAAAGTGTCCTTGATGTATGAGTTACACCGCAAAACTGTTTGATGATGCTGGCAGCTATATTTATTATTATTCCGTCCTACCTATGATAAAAAGTTTCTCTTGTGACGAAGAATTATTTGTATCACAACGCGATAGGTACACTTTTGCCACGGGCCACATTCACTTTGCCCCACTGTGCTTCTTTCAGCTCATAGTTTGATAGACAATTTGATTCCTTATTTCACACACCACTTCTGTTCTGCTATGCTCTTGAAAAGCTTTCTGCAGCTGTGCAGCCAAGGCTGAGCTGGAGAAGGAACGAGACGGCCGTTCATCGCCATGTCGAGCGGACAGCAATAGCTTTCTGCGATGTATTTTCTACTTAACCTTTCACCGATCACCCCTCCGTATCCTTCAAGCGAACAGCCTACGTTCATGACAGACGGACGAAGGCGCGTCTCATTCCGTTTTCTTCGCAGCATTTGCCGCAGATCCCCAGAAAGTTGTCCGGGAGTACAGAAGGGTTGGGGTTCCTCTGCAAAAGGTGACAGAATGGGTGTTATCACTATTGTGCGTGTGTGATGGTATTTGTTTTTGTTTAGCAATAAAACTTCAAGCGTTGCATTATATTATTGTACCAAGGCTCTTTAACCAAATTTCAACCGAGTAGACAGTTTGAATACTGCTGCCTTTCTGGCATACAGAAAAAGTTTCTCTACTGTTCATTTCTGCACAATATGGTTTGAGCTAAAGCACTTAGCGACGTACCTCAGTCTGTCTTATTAGGCCAGAGTCCGGCCGCGATCCTGAGACTTGTGCCACCATACTTGTTTTTTACTACGCCAGCGACCTGTTAATATAAAAGGACTAGTGAACCCGTTTTCTCCTATATTTTCCCGCGCGTCATTTCCCAATCATCGTTCTGCAAAAGTTGATCATATCGTCTATATCAGAACGGAAAATTTTGCTCGGGACATCTAATTCTAAAGAAAATCAAGGGCACTTTTGGCCCACGAAAGTGCTTCAAGGCGGTAGCCTTCCCCGCCACGCTGCTTAGGCATTGAATACGAGACCGATTGTGACTTACTAGAATTGTGACAAATAATGCGCCTTTTCTTTGCTGTCAACCAGTTTTAAACGCGCTGATGCCTGCTGTACTACGTCTATTTATATATATGCTCTTTGGTGCGGCGTTCGAGGAAGCGCCAAATAAAAGGCGCTGCACGGACGCCGGGATGGAGCGCCCGGCAGGGTCAACTTCGTATATGCGTGAATCTACTGGTGACGTCATCCCCAGTTATGACGTCATGACCAGATGTGACGTCACGATGACGTCACATCCGGTCAGGGCATCATCACGTGACGGCCATAGACGTCTCAACACATCTATTACTATTGGTTAGTGATAATTAACCATGACATGCACTTTCTGAGTACTCCTAGTAAGTGATGCTTAGTGACAGTTACAATGACCCTCAAATGCATGGTTTCCTATGAGCATCAGCTTACCTATTTTATTATTAGTCGTATATTATCATAAAATTATCTTGAAATTGCCTTAAATCATGTTCCGATGTCAACCGATTGCTATTGATTAAGTATCGATTCAATGGTGATTGGCAAATGCCCATATAAGGCATGCGCCAGAAACGCGGATCCATTTGCGGACAGTAGGTGACATTAAAGGCTTTCGACTTAAAAGGGGATGGTGGCCCCTTTACCGGCATATCACTTGAACAGAGAAACAAGCTACGTGAGCAAATGAGAGGATCATAGCAATGACCTCAACAACTACGAAAATATACAAGATTCCGCCAAGAAAGGAAAAAACAATTTGAAAGAATGGCAGAACAATTATTTATTTTACAGACGCCTCAAATGCTTTTTGCAACCGCTGTAACAGGAACGAAGCCTTAATCGCTTACACGTACATCGCGGACATTACTCTCATTCTTAGATCCTGCATCCGAGATAAAATGCCTGTAGGTCAACATCGCTTCCCGGGACTGCAGAACAATTCAATTCACCTTCATTTAAATGTATTTTCCTCTTTTTGAAAAAAAAAAAGTAAGAATCTTTGAAAGGGTTAAAGCTAGATTTCTTTACCCCTTGCCAGAACTAGTCAAGGTAGCAGTCCACCCTCTTCCCCTTTGGCTTACTATATATTCATCCGTCTTTCTTGAGCAGAAGCTCGGTATCAAGCCTGGTCAGCACGTGTTGCTAAGTGCTTACATCGACAACCGCTTGGTGGTGCGACCCTACACTCCCGTGAGTCTCGGCGACCAGCGCGGGTGCTTCGACCTGGTTGTCAAGGTGTACAGAGCAGGGTGCTCCACACTTTTCCCCGACGGCGGAGTGATGTCGCAGTACCTCCATTCTTTAGTCCCATGGCAGAGCGTCGAGGTAAACCTTGAAAACGTGGAAAGGCACATTTATTTTGTCACAATACAAAAGGAGGCTTATTGGTTGTCGCATTAACTGTATCACCTTCAAAAATAACGATCTCGGTGCTTTGCGAATCAGAAAATTACAGCCTCCTTCGCAATCATTTCGCTCGTAAGAGTGAATAGCGATGTTGTGTACACAGGCTTCATCCTAGGGCCAGTAGTAGACTGTATTTCAAAGTTCGTATAACGATATTCAGAGGTATAGGCGCACTGCTTTCACGATTGCAGGAATTCACTGAATAATTTCTTTACACCTCACTGGCACAGTATACTAAGTCTAATAATTAGCGCTGGCACTAGTACTGACTTACAGAAAGGGGACAGCAATACAAAGCGGTCTTTGCTGGTGAGGTAAATTTAGAGCGGAGTTTGAACTTCACACTCTTTCAAACTAGGCATGCACGAGTAACATAACTCGAAATCAATTTTTCATGTCTTAAATTTTTCAAGCCTGCTTGCCACTTCTTGACACTAAGCACAAGTTCGATGCACACTGTGCTCATAGCGTAAAGTTGTCATATTACCATCGGCATGCCTCTTGTAACAAAAGTTATACAAGCAACTGTAAAGATTTGTTGCTTTATAATAAAGGGAGTATTTACTCACTGACATCCCCCCCAAGCGCAGCCAACGGCTGCAAAAGAAAACTATGCAGCATTCGCATAAATTTTTTAGTTAAAGAAAAATTCGTCCTGATTGGTGGACCGAACGCGGGACCACCGCCTGTCTGGGGCAGTCGCTCGACCAAATGAGCTAACCAGGAAAGTCAGTAGATGAGATGGTAGGGCGAGAACGAATTGATCAATGACACAAAGTGAGAATGGTGCCGATTAGTCCTTTTTTTGTCGAGGGCTCTGCATGCGCTTCTAGGCACTATCGGGGCCAAAAATTTTATAACGTGCCTCTGCAGACACCGAACTAAATGCACAGTGTTTTCGAGCAGAATGTAAAGAACTCAAGTCAGGTTTTCACATTCCTATGATGGCCTGTAACTACTGGCTGATACAAAAGATTGCGCTTTGGTAGCCGCACGCCTGTTCAAATGGCTCCCCCCTTAGTAAAACACCATCCGACGAAAAGGACCATAGGTTTGGCGGAAACGATCATAGAGCACCGTTACCTTAAGTATTGCGAATTTCCATACAGGTACAGGGTCCCAAGGGACGATTCTTCTACGCGGGCCGAGGCCAGTTCGTGTTTCGTGACGGTTACCACCTCCCGCTTGCCACTCGGATGGGAATGATAGCGGCAGGCAGCGGCATCACACCGATGCTGCAACTGCTGCGCCACGTGGTGGCGGACGCCCGCGACCAGACTCGCATCGTGCTGGTGAACGTCAACTCCAGCGAGAAAGATACATCGCACGGGAGGAACTCGACGACTACGCCCGCCGGTTCGCCGAGAAATTTAGGTGAGCACGGAAGCCAAGCCCTCCATTGATACATTTTGGCGGCACTGTGGTGTTCGCCCGATCAGCTATACTCATTAGTTGTTAATAGCATCCGGCCCATGGAGTCGTTACCAATTGCTTTAACTAGCCCTAAGTTCGTATTGTGCAAGAATCCATCGATTTCATTCGGCCCGACGTAAACCTCACGGGAACGTAAGAAAAAGGCAGTCAGGCGCCTGTCACAAAAATTACAATGTTGTAGGTACAAAACGTAGGAGCCACATGTGAAGTTACTTCAAGACATCTATAGTCGCTGTACAGCAACCACAGTTCGTGTTAAAGAAAGTAACATATTTCATATGAGGTAATGTTTTAGGCAATTAGGCTCTTATCTCGCCAGTACTAGTCATCTCTTGCTTGAAGGAGTGTTCAGAGGCCTCGAATAAAACAGCTAGGGATAAGTGCTGATGAAGAATACTTCCGTAACCTGCACTTCGCTGACGACATTGCCTAGCTAAGTAAATAAGAAGACGGACCGCGAAGAATTAATATTGATCTAAACCATTTTAGGCAGGCAAATGAAATGGTGAGCATAAGATTAATGTCCAGAAGGCTGAAGAAATGTTCAACAGCCTCAGAAAGAAAGGGCGCTTTACAAATGAATGGTAGAGCGAAGCAGCAGTGTTAGTTGCTTTTAGTGGGTTTACCTCCCAAACCGACTTAGGCTTTGTGAGATGCAGTAGTGGAGAGCTTTGGAACTTTCGTCCACCTGATGTCGTTTAACGTCTACTGACATCATAGAGCACACGGGCCCCTTTCTTTTAATCTTTATCGAAAAGCGGCCGCTGCAGTCGGTATTCGATCCCGCGATCTTGTATTGAGCAGTAGAGCACCCTAGCCACTCAGCTACTGCGGTGGGGCATGCTACTTTTCTGTAGCGGCAGATCCGGGCCACCAAAGGAAAATGCCTAGCAAACTTAGACTGGGATGGAGCTTGTTTCGCAAGTACTCGCAAATCATGAATAGCAGCTTACCATTATCCTTCAAAAGTAAAGTATAAAACTGCGGCTCCGTACCGTTGTTCTTCTATAGGGCAGAAATGTGAACCCAGCGAATATGTTTCTAATTTAATACAGGACAACGCAGAAAGCTGGGGAACAAATAATGGAACAAAAAATGATAGAAGTAACGTTAAGAGACATAAAGCGCGCAAAGTGCGTTAGAGCACAAAGTTGAGTTAATGACGTTCAAGTCGACGCCAAGAACAATAAATAGGCATGGGCAGGACACGGGATGCAAGGAGAAGACATCCGATGTTGCTAAGGGTACCAAATGTGATTCTCAAGTAAAGAAAGTGTGGCAGTAGGTGACAGAAAGTTGGGTAAGCTGGCCTAGATGTTTGGAAGGCTCAGGTACGTAGATGCAGCTAGTTGAGGTCCGTGCGTTCGATCTGTGTGCGGCCACATCAGTTGCCACCAACCTCTTGCCAGCGCTATGGTCGTGAGTTTTCACTCACAATGCTAAAGCCGGATTGTCGCCGGATCGCATTAGAACAACTTTTCAAAAATGAATGCTAACCAAAATAATTACGAGGGACTTCAGCGACTAAAGCGGTGATAGGCGAACGCCTGATGGCCGCATTCTGCTACGCAACGGGCAGTAATTAGAAATTATTAATTGATTTAATTGATTAGCTAGTGAATAATAAATTCAAGGAATATTATTCCATACCAACCCCGCCGGGGTGGCGCTGTGGTTACGGCACTCGACTACAGTTCCCGAGGATGCTGGGTCGAACCCCGACCTCCGCGGCCGCTTTTCGATGGGGGCGAAAAGCAAGGCGCCCGTGAGCTGTGCGATGTCAGGGCACGTTAAAGAACCACAGGTACTTCACTACGGCGGGAACACATAGCTTGAGTCGCTTTAGGACGTTAAACCCCACAAACTAACCCAACTATCTTCCATACCACTTTTACTTGAGTAGGTACAAAAGCTGATAGGCAGTGCTGGGCAATAGCTTTGAATGACAACCCCAGTTCATTGATTGACACTGTCCAATCAGGGAGCGTTGAGAGAAGAATTCAAAGACGCTATCAAAATATTCAAGAATGCTTACATCATCCTCCCAAGACAAGTTATACATGGGGGTAATTGATTTTCCTGGTTGTGGCATTTCGAATGGCAATATGGAGCAATATGGAGCCCAGTTGTCAGATATATCATCTATCACTTCCAAAGAAGAGCAGCTAACAGGAATGTCGTCGCTTATGAAAGTCAGGTCCAGAGTACTACGTGCTGAATACGTGATGCGTGTTGGTTCTAAGATCCGTTTTAAAATAAAGTTAGGGTCATATCCAATAGTTCTTCCGAACTAGCTCTATCGGCTACTCCGCTATCAAAAATATAAATAGAAGGATGCCGGCATAAATAGAAGGATTATCAGTTGATAACCTGCAGCATAATTCTTCTACGCCAACGACATCAGGCCAAGGAGCAATCCGTATATCATGTTTAACAAATATGCGACGCCATCGCCAGGCCCACACCCCCCTTTACGGAAGACCATATAGCCCAATGGAAAGAAATGGTCGCTCTTCGTCTGAGAAGAATGCCATGTTTCTATGAACTTGATTACATCAGGAATGTGCTAAAAAATTAATCCCTCTAGCTCAGCAACTGTGTTCGTCACGCTGCTGCCATTTACATTAATAATCACTTAACGCTTAGGCTTCCTTGATAGCGCTGTCTGTCGTATTCGGGGGTGTTGGTTTTTGGAATGGCAACTTTTTCACCTTTTTCATCATCCCAGATGAACATCTTATCTTCTATTTTTACCTTGTCGTATATGAGCCGAAACTGTTCTTTGTTATCCCTGTTTGTGTTGCAGCTATCCCAAAGATTCTTTCGAATGTTGCGTGCTATCAGTGCAAGTTCTTCACCTACTGATATATGTTATCCCATAAGCTTCGAGCAGTTCTTCAGTATATTATTTTATCTCTTCAATCGAGAAGCTTTAATATAATTGGACAAGATTTATTGCCTTTCTTAGCCCCAAGTCGATGCATTCTTTCTATTTCTGAAATCGATACTCCAAGTTTGTCTTTAAGTATATCCTCTGTTGCGTTTATGTTCAAGTGTTTGATTATTTTTACCGTCCTCTTCCTTCATACCATAAATAATAATACTTGATCGTCTGCTGAGGTTTTCAAGGTCGTCAACCTATCGTCGGAGATAAGTTATACTACTCTCAATTTGTTCAGTTCTTTCCACGACATTTGCTACTCGGCTCTTGATATTTGCCAAAGAGCCCAGTTTAACATGAATGGCTCCTATAGAGGCATTTGTATTTTTGTTTTGCTCTCTTATTGCACTGATGTCAGCCGCTATTTTGCGAAATTCATCCATAGCCACTTGCATATTAGGGCTTGGATTGCTTTCTATGTAACCAGCAAGCAACAGCAAATATTTCAAGAAGTGCACGAAATTTCATGACATGGTTGAATATGGTATAGTGTGGTTATTATTGTATGGAATTAATGGTTTCCTATAGTATGTACGGCACGGTACGCCATGATATAGCATGTTATGGCACCGTAAGGTATATGCTCTAATCATATTGGTGCGTTTAATATCCGTACGCTGATATAGATATTGATAGACGTCGTATTGGGTGGCTCTGAATTGATTTTCCCCGCCTCACTGTCACCGGCTGTCTTTTATTTTGTGAAGCTTTAGAACACACAAAATAAGAGCTATTTCTCCATGCACCTTATTAGAATGGCGGCCTCCCCGGCCAGTAATCGGTGTCGTGGACTCACTAGTAGGGTGACGAATTGGACCTATATGAGGTTAATATAAATAAAGGGCGGAATAGAGTCATGTGGGCACATTATTAAATGAAAAATACTAATACGCAACAAGTTGGAGAAGCCTTTCTTTTGCTGTTAATGCAACTGTGTGATGCTGTTAAGGATTATAATATTGACAATGGCGGTAATGATGTGCATAAACCTTTGCCAGACGCTCAGTGCGCTCGATTATTTCGCGGCGCAGCATTTGGCACGTGCTCAGCAAGCTTCCCGACGCTGGAGTTCCATCTAACTTCATCCAGGGCCGCCTGAAGAAGGAGATCCTGAAAGCGCTACTGCCCCCGCCGGACTTCAGTACGATGGTGCTTTGCTGCGGGCCGCCAAGCTTCCTCAGCGAAGTGTGCAAGCCTGCGCTCAGCGATATCGGCCACGACGGCCGACAAATCCTCATATTCTAAGCGCCCCAACGAGGCATCCGACAGTGTTAGTTGAAGCCGTTATTTTCCACAGGAAGCATACATTTACCTAAAAAACTGTCTTGTTGCTAAATATGTTTTCGCTACAAAGTGCGCTTTTTGAAGGTGCTATTTCCGATTCATACATAGGTTACTTTTGTTTAAGACAAGCTGGAGAGTGTCAACAGGATGGGAGTCAGTCCAATGTTTAGGGCTGCCGCCTAAGATGGAGGACATTTATACCTACCTTCGAAGGCTCCCCTAAAACATTGGACCGGTACGCTTCGGACTACGATCTCACGGTTGATAAATTCGCTGGCGCCCTGCTATATGATACACTAGCCTCCCTAGTTTACTCAGTTGGGGCAGCGGCTGGGCCGAAGATGCAGCTCATTTTGAAATCCCGCGCTAAACTAATTTTTCTTCAATTACTAAGTCTCTTTGGAACCCATAAAGCTTTCCTTTGTAGCCGAATGGCAGTGCTTTGGTGGATGCTACTGCCATCGAGGCTTGCCAGGGGAGCCTACTCAATGGACACTTTGAAGGGACTCTTAGGCGTCTCTCAGCTGAAAGTAAAAAGGAGCAGAATCATGTCTGTGCCACCTTGTTTTGCCTTGTGGAGAAGGCTCGTGGGATACCTAATGCTTGTGCTCGTTTTTTGTTGTCGAATACGCATTGTATGTGCTCCTTAAATATTTTCTTACAAATGAGTTGTTCAGCCGCTTCTTTCTATTCTCACAAAAAGTGTTTCAGAGCGTCAGATAGATACATGGATTTATTGATAAAAAAGGCAGAGATATTGGTCGGAATGATTAAAATCTGGCCTGCTGCTCTGCACTGGTGAACAGAAAGGGGTGAAGGAAGAGGATCATTATGGGTGAAGATGTTGAAGAAGGCACATAAAAATATATACAGGCACGGCAACATGCGTAACAAGCGCAAGTCAAGTCTGATGTCGCACAAAAAACGGCAAAGAGCCCGCACTGCCTGGAAACTTTTACCCTTGTCTTGCCAAGCACCCAGCAGCAAATCCAGCTCGACCAAACACTTCAAGAAAGCCGCTTGGCGCACCAACAATATATTGTCCCCAGTATCTGTGATGCCACATGTTGAACATTCCGTGAAGTCCGCCTGTACAATTAGATGTATATACCGTCGCGTAAAATCCACGTTTAAGCGAAGTTTATGTAGCAAGCATGCATGCTGGCGCGGAATATCACGCGGAACATAAAATGCCAGTGTTCGATCGAGTCTTCTTAAATTGATGTGTCAGGCGTATGGCTGGGCCCAGTAAGCTGCCGTAGCATTCTTCACACAGTTCGTAAGACGACACGCGGTATCCGCTCTCGCGGGCAGGTGTCCATTGAAACATTATCCCATGGCGTTGCAGTCGGACAGATGATGTAAGGTGCTCCATGCTATTGAGCGCCAGAGACTGGAAGGCGATGTGGCGTGAGAAATTTTTCTAAATTTGCAATGCAGTCTTTAAGTCTGTGAATATACATCATATTGAGCGGCTCCCCATAATCAGAATCTATTCAGAGCGTCAGCTGTGCTGTTTCCCTTAGTGAAGGTAATCTGATGCCTGAAAGTGCGGCGCAAGAAGCCAGCGCCGCTGGCTTCTTCGCACGTGCTGCTCGCGACGTCAGCAGCACTCACTTCTACTTCTTCTGCTTGACTTCTGCTTCGTATACCTGCTGCTGCTGATGCTTCTTCCCACACCTGGAAAACTTTATTTGTAACGGTATATGTCTCCGCAAATATAGAGCATTGCCTGACACATGCCGCACACCCTTCCAATTCCCTTTCCCTCCACATCCACCGCTGTCCATCTGCCTCGCCTCTTGGTACCTTCCTCTTTAAACGTCTTCGACGCGTTCGTGTCCTCTATACCTGTATGGGGTATCCTTGCTCTTCTCAGATAGCCATGGAAGAGTCAAACCCCGCTAAACCATGTCGGACAATGCTTAATCGAGCTTATGCTCTACAAACTAGGTTTAGCCGGATGGAATCTCGGAAGCCAACATCGGCAAAATCGGCGTAAGCAAGACCACCAGCGTCCACATCCATCAGAACTTTTCAGGCAAGCCATTAGCATACGTAGGCCAAGTTGGCGACGGCCTGTATTTTCAGTATGATTTCAACCCGATGAATGGTCGCATGATTCCTACACTCCGATGATTTGAGGTAACGCCCGGCATTCGGTTAAGCAGAGTTGAAAGATTGAGCACCCTCTTTTATCTTTACGTGTAAATTGCGATCGACTGCGTTGCTCTTTTTCTCACTACCCGTATGCTCATGTTAGCATTTTTTTTTCATTTCAATATAATAACTATATATTTTTTAATGCTTTATATCGGATAGTTCGCTATAAAACACGCTTCATAAAAGCTTTGTTTAGGAAATAGGTGTTCTTGACCAAAAGTTAATAGGCCGCCAAAATTTTAGGTCTCCCCTCGATCTTGACACCTCAAGAGATGCGAAGATGTAAATGTTTTTTCCACTTTGACTGGCGGTTCTTCACCAATCGTAGTGCGATGCCCGTGAATAGACATGTCCCAGTAGGAAAAAACTACAGTAAAATTTCTGATGTTACGACAGAATTTCTGTGCAGTTTTTGACGGGAAACTTGTTGTGACAACAGAAAATTCTGTAGTAACATCAAAAATTTCTGTAGTTACAACAGAAAAGTGCTACAGAACTACAGACATCAGAAATATACTACAGAAAAACTACACAACTACAGAAAAGTACTACAGAACTACAGAAAAATTTGATGGTTACGACCGAACTACAGGATATTTTGTCGTATTTTTGACATAGTTCTGTAGTTTTTTTTTTTCGACTGTCACCTGAAAACTTCTAGACAAGTAACTCTCTCTTCATAAAATAAAAGCTAAGTAGCGAATTAATTCTACCGCGTGTTACCATTGCAGTGCAACACATCTTTGTACAGGCAGCCATTCTTCACAACAAAGTTTATTTCTTGACCCTGCTCTGGGTCGTACTATGAAGTCGATGAGGCGGAGCCTATGTGTCCGACACGTGGGCGATACGGGTATCGCACTGCGGCCAGAGTATATTACGGAGTTCAGCAGGAAGGGCAGCCCAATTGGTTTATAGGAACAGAGTAGATGGGTTGGTAAGGACCAGGGTTGTAGATAGTGTGGCTAGAGTGTAGGACGTGGACAGGTCCAGCATATCTACGTCGTCAGGGTAGCCGCCAAATACCTGACAGCGGGTTTGACCAGAGCGCTTGAGTACGAAGATATCTGGTGAAGCCAGCACTCAGTACACTTTGCGATATCAGATGTCATGTGGACAGGTCCAGCATATCTACGTCGTCAGGGTAGCCGCCAAATACCTGACAGCGGGTTTGACCAGAGCGCTTGAGTACGAAGATATCTGGTGAAGCCAGCACTCAGTACACTTTGCGATATCAGATGTCATCTGGACAGATCTATGTGCTTGCTGCGAAATTAAGCAGAATTAGAGGTAACGTATTGTGCTTTAGCAGGGCATTTTTTAATTTCATCCTGATATAGCAAAAAAAAAAGGCACCTACGAACTTCTGCGCTGATATGTGGTTGATATATTTTACTCCACATGCAAATTCTCGAATGCGTGCAGATTTTTAGCGGATAGGAGAATGTTCGGCCACACTGAGCCAAGAAATTTATATATGAGCGTTCGCAGCGCAATTAAGTGCGAGTTTACATGAATAAAAGCAATAAACATACGAATACCATAAAAGCATCATATGCTTCTTTATCATCATCAGCCAAAGTGCGCCCATATAGAGAAAAGGGTAGAATTTTCGCCGGCAAGAGATATTTTGACTTATGAGAATATTTTTATAACATCCGGGAAGAAATAATTAACATCACATGTTTCCTTTGCTTCTTCTCCGCAGTGAAATATAGCGTTGTACTCCAGAGTATGGCAAAAGGCCGTTCGAACCCGCTGGCTGTCGATTTTACTTGTCTTTTTATTTAACAAACAATAAACAAAAGCGAAAATTATCATCTCCTGCAGGGGGTGTGCATTCAGTGCTCATTCCGAGCTACTAAGAAATGTGCGAAGCAGAAACTGGAAAGCAAATCCGCCTTTTTTTTTTAAAGCACCATAAGACAGCAGTTATTCGGCACTCGAGTAATGCAACAGTTCTGTTCAGATGTGCGTTACCTTTTACTTTGTGTTCTATGCATTTTGTAGCAAAACGCGCTCTCCAAAATGTTTCCAGAGGAGCCAAAGCAAGAGATCCAAAACTTGATACACTGCACAATCGCAAAAGCGTGGAACGCAGGACCACGAGCCGGCAATTTCAAGAGGTAGTGTTTGCCGGGCGGCGGGAAGGGTGGGGGGGGGGGGGGGGGGGGGGAGAGGGCGGCGCCAGCAATGCAATCGCAAACTTTCTAGTTTAATACGAAGAGCTTCCTGCCTCGTCCTGGCTACCTTCGCTGACCATCACTTACGTTGCCTTGCGTCCGCACGTGCGCCCGCAATTTCCACCCTCGTGGAACCTTGTCTACAGGATGGTCTATCAACTGTTCTAATAACAACCGATATAATTATTCGGATGTGTAATTGGAAAGGTATCCCTTTTTTCATAGCGCATTTCTCACTATCTGAAAAATACCCCTTTACTTCTTTGGAGATCTCTCTAAAAGGCATTCGCTCATGCAGTAGAACATACAGTACTCAGGTGTCGCCTGAATATTTATTGCTATTGTTCATAGTGGCGTTCTCGCTTTTTTTTTTTTTTTACTAGAAGCAAAAGCAATGCCGATGTCACACGTTTTCCTTGAAAAAACAAGGACCATCTCATTCCTCGTGGTAGCACCGCCTGGCACAGGCATCGCGCGTATGGAAGCGGTTCTCGCCTGTCGCGCAGCGGTGGTGAGCGAGGACGGCTCCCGAGGCCTTGACGCAGCGGAATACCCCGCTGCCTGCCGTCGGCACTCCGACGGCGAAGTAAGGAAACCTGCCCAAGGTGTGCACAAAAGAGAAAAGACAGACAGGGCTAAACAAAAACAACCTATGATCTAGAACTATGATCTGACACATGCTCCTTAACCGGAATGCGCACGTTGATGGCTCAGAGTAAAGTTATCGTTTAGGAGGCAAGCGTTTCAAGATAACAGGTTGGCTTTCGCTGTTTGGGCCTTTCAGACAAGCAGAGCACAAGGAATAAATGCGTGTCGACGCCTTACATGTCGGTAAAAGAAGTCCGAGCATCTGTTCCAAATATTTTGAACTGACCAAAAGTCACTTTCGCTCAGAACTCCAAGCGTGCACCGTCAGCAGCGCATTCTATGGGATCGTGACTTTTTTATACATTTGTTTATTGCTTCAGGGCACACGACAGTGGAGCAGGAAGCATATAAAAGAAGAGACTGTCAAATCAGTGCTGCAAGAAGTCTCCGGAGATACGCTCACGACAATTCCTAAAGGGTTCTCATTTCTTCAAAACAGTAGGGAAGGAGGGGATGTAGGGGTGCATTAGGATTACTCTACCACCAGTTGACATATAAACGAAACGGCGCTGTCATTGAAAGCTATAGCACCCAGAATCACGGAGATCAAAAACTGAAAAATTGCTCTTCAATTACCCTGTCTCATTAAAGCGTTTGAACAAGGTGACACACATTTTGCATTCTGCAGATAACCGTTGCTCCTTACAAACGTCTACATTTACCTCCTCTTGGTCACCTTCTTCTTCTCCTTCCGAGTGCTTTCGCCCTCTCACCGCCCTTCTCATTTCGCCGTTCCTTTTCACACACCTAGACAAGACCTTTCCTCCCTCAACATATTTTGGCCTGTTCTCCCTTTTATGCGTTTTTTTTTTTCGACGCACATTGACTCTCACCAATCCACTTGGTTTTGACCTTCCTTCTTTAGGACATTACAACCGACAGCAACTTTTCTAAAGCAAGGAACTATCGCTTGACGGGTGCCCCAAGCACCTACTCCCGAAGAATTTTCTGGCAGTATCGGCTTGTGAGAATCATTCATGCGTTCATACTACGTATCAAAAAATGGGCTAAGAAGTATGTTTTTTTTGTGTCGCAGAATCCTAACGCAGAGTTTAATTTTCTTTTCTGCTACCAACCTGAGCTGGTGTGCGGTGCAGGGCTCGTTGATAGGCCGCTGGCAGCGTCGCAGCCGAGGCTGGTGGCCTTGCACGCAAGTCTGGGCGCACTCGCTGTAGCTTTCGAATGCGTCACCACCATCGGCGTCGGTATGAGATGGACAGGCTCCCATAGGGAAGTCCCACGGCTGGCAATGGGAGCCGTTGAAGAACCACCATTTGTGGCGGACGTCGCGCCTGCGGAAAGTAGGCGCCGTGGAGATATAATGCAGTAGAAACTACAAAGATGCCTACAAATATTCACACTCCGTTAGATCTTAGATCAAGGTTAAATTTGAGTGCCCAACTGGAACTCTAAGTTGCTTTCACTACAGCTCCATTAATTCAACCTTTCACATTGATACAATTACAACTGCCTTCTTCCCTTTCCATAATCTAAGAGAACTTCGTTGTACATATTGCTCCACTTGACGTGCACCGCGACAGACGAAATGATTGCATGATATTTTATATCCATAGAACAATAGCGCTCTTGCCGCACCGGACTGATTGCGTTCGGTTTAAATAAGTCATCGAACAGTTGAGAGTGTTCGCATCCATGTAACTTCATCCAGAGATCGACGGTCAAACAACAAGTTCACGTTAACAGATCCGTAGGCACTTCTACTTTGATAAATGGCACGTACGCATGAAGGGGGATTGGCCAGGGTTCAGTGTGGATTGCCAAATGTCTTCTAGATACTGACTGTATCTGAAGGTTAGTAGGCACTGACTTTGCAGATTGAGACGAGGTCGTGTGGAGAAGTTTGCAGGTGCCCAGAGCTATGGTAGTGGGCTGAACGCACAGCCTCCGATGCGTGTTACAAGAAAAAATCAAAACATTAAAAACGACCATAACAATTCGGAGCACACTTATGAAAGCAACATTCCTTCCATATATATCGCATTCCTCTCCTAATGTTGCTTAAGTGCCCCCATAAGTTCCTTATTACTGCGAGGTCGTAGTTTACCTACTTAAGCGATATGTGTGACAGAGGGTAGTGAACTAGGAGCAAGCACGCTACAGGTTGTGAACGTACCAAACCTTAAGCACATAGTGGAGGCAAATACCAGTAAATCAATACCGGTACTCATCAACACACTGCCTTCTCAATTAGAAAACAAAGCACAATAAAACAAAAGACCAGGAGATAAACATAGCTACCATTTGCAACTTTTTATTGACAGCGATGAAACTAGCCCACTTAAAGAATAAGTTTTAAAATAACCTCTGACGTGAAGGATATATTTTGAATGAGAGTTTCATCGACCACCCAGTCTGAACCATAGGCTACAGATAAAACTTACATGTCTAGCACGAAAACTTAGTGCAGATTGCAGTCCATAGACGAGGGTACAGTTTTCTTAACAAAATATCTGCCCTTCAGAGAATTCTGAGCAATTAGTGTTATACTAAGCATGTCGATTATTATTTTTTGTCGCGATAGCGTTAAAGGGACCGTTTGCCGGGAATTCGGTGTCGGCGTCGACGGCCGTTTGCCCAGGCTGCCGTTGTGAGCGAAAAATCATGAACACGGCGCCAGCAGGGAGTAGCTGGCAGATCATATGGCCGAGCACTAACTGGACGCAAGGTTGCCTGACATTGCGTTAAGCAGGAGCTGATAACTCGAGCCTCTCATTTCGTATAGCAGGGTGATATCAGAATCAGCCTGATGGGCCGTTGCATTCCCGTTACCCCTAGACCACGCCGGCAGGTTCATTGGGCTTGGTTGAAGCGGGGCTTTATATGTGAGCTCGCTATTGTGTCATACCTTCAAAGGCGGAGCTTAAATTTTCCACATAGTTTTTCATTTCCAAAGTCCGCCATTGTGACAATACTTCCCATCCTCCTTCCTTCTGGTGCATTGTCTCCACTTCTCGTTGCCGGCATTCCTCATCCTCGGCTCGCTTCTGCCGCATTCCCTCGGTTGCTCGCTAAGAATTTCGAGTATGCCGTGCGAACGGACACAACGAGACCGCTTTGCTAGCAGCAAACACACGCTCTCTTCGTACATCTGACTGTTATTGTCGTCATCAATTAGTCCTCTGCTGCACTTCTTTCCCTACTGATGCGCCGGCTGTATGAATGAAAATGCCGCTTTAACCTTGCCAAGCAGTTTAAGGTCATTTGATGTCAAAGATGCGAAATACGAAGTTGCACACTCAGTATTAGAGCTTGGCTCTACAGTAAAATTTAAAATGTTGTCTTTACGTGCGTCCTTGCATTTATTCCGTACTGATGAACCGTATGTACCCTACGGGACACGATATGCTCTGTCCTTTTTGCAAAAAAGAAAAAGGCACTGTGCCGCACATTTTGGCAGAATGCAAAAACCTCAAGACCCCCCCTCCTCCCCTTCCCGCCAATACCCCCAATCCCCAGCCCCTTCAGCGATGGGAAACCTTGTTATCCAGCCCCGCCCTATCCATCCAGCTGGCACTGACGGACAGGGGCCGGGAGCTGCTGGGAACATATGGGTCCCGCAACTAGGGAACCACCCCATTTGGTACAAGCATGCACCACCGAATTATTTCGGGCACAATAAATGTTGATGCCTCCTCCTCTATTTCGTTATCCTCGCTAGAAGCGCTGCACTTTTACTGAACCAAGGAACCCGCAACTGTAAACACCTCCGTTCGGACTTCCCGCAGATCCCGTGAAGCGCACAGAATCACTCAAAAAGAAAGTGCATCTCGAATTGAAGCTTTTAGATCAACGGAGGAAAGCGCTAAACGGTTTCAAAATGTCAAAATGTCACCTGGTTTATTCAGGGTGCTATTTAGGTTAGTTTGTATTAACTATATCTTAATGTAGGAACTAGAAAGGAAGGCGATGATCCTCTCCGGTCTCGTTTTGCATGAGTCAGGTCTGTATGGGCACAGTATGAAGTTATGCATTATTTCTACATCCCCAAAATGTCGTCGATGAAATCTAAACTGCATTAGCAAAGCATATGCTACAGAATTAGTTGGCACATTCTTACCGCGCTTGGTGAAAACGAACTTAACAATAAAATCCCAAAGGCGGCAAGACCAGAACATGGGATTTTCCTCGCCCACAAGTTTCACTTGCAGCTCTTCTGCACAAATGTTATCGCACTCGAACGCTGACAAGAGCTCATGAAGTTGCACCAAAGGCACAAATGAAACGACGAAATCGCACCTGGTGCACATGGAGAACGTGGCGGTCTGGAAGCACTTCTCGGAGGGCACCGCACCCTCGACGCAGCTCTTCCTGCAGTGTTCATGCGACAGGTACTTGTTGCGGCTGTGGTTGCACACGACAGTCCTGTCGGTGGCCGTCATGACACACGTGTTCATCGAGGGCTGGTAGTAGAATTCGTCGCGCACCTTCACGCAGTACACGTGTACCGCCACGGCGCACGCATCCTGTTTACGTCCCTGCGAAGAAACAACGTGCTGACGGCCTCTTGTATTTAAATCTCAAGACAATCAGGGATGACGTTCAGCATGCCGCGAGTAAGCATACGTTGCTTAATTCCGAAAGGCGTCCACGAACAGTGGTTGCGCCTGGTATAACCGTTTAGTAAGCCGTTCTTCTCTCTGTTCCGACGCCTCCGTTGCTCTCTTAGCCTTCTTACTGTCAATCTCTGTTTGCTGCTGTTATTCGCCGCTTTTTACACTCTGCCGACGGTGTGTTTAGATGGAGGCAAAACGGAGAGGCGTCCGAGTGGTGCGCGATGTCTTTTTTTTTTTCTTTATTGCCTGGTCTTGACGCATTGTTTTCCACGAGAACAAAATCAACAAAAATCAGTCAAATGCTATTTACATACGCTATTTACATATGACAGACTAAAATTCACGCATACACAACAAAGGTTCTAGCCTCGAGAGCCACTCGGGAGATTCTGCTGCAGCTTTCTGGATTGTCAGTGCCCGATAAAGATCAACAGGCGGTCGAAAGTACTCCGCAGTTCTCCACTACGGCTCCTGTTTCTCTCCTTCCACTTTCTCTCCCACCTTCCCCCCTTCCCTTACAGCACGGGTCAGGTGTCCACAGAGAAAGTTTAGCAGATACTGCACCTTTATTTTCTTGTGAACCACTTTATTATTATTATTATTATTATTATTATTATTATTATTATTATTATTATTATTATTATTATTATTATTATTATTATTATTATTATTATTATTATTATTATTATTATTATTATTATTATTATTATTATTATTATTATTATTATTATTATTATTATTATTATTATTGCGCTCTGCATCTTGGCGTCTCTGGAGCGGCGTCTGCTCCGCGGTCGGCGCTGTGCACCAGCTGCGCAGCTCTGACGTCACTCGGTTCCTCGCGTAGGCGCTCAGAAGTGCACCGTTCTGCCAGCGTGTATTGAAGGCCCACTGACGCCGGTTCCCGTCGCATTTTAAAGGAATTCTCTGCAGTGACTGCTGTTCGATGTTCGTTATTAGGCTTCGCCTCAGTTTACTTGTACTGTATTATTAGTGGGGGCCGTAGCACCAGTCAGCGTAACCAGAGAATGACCGCCAAAGAAACTGTCCAGAGGGCTGCAACTGTGAAAGGAGGAGAAGGCTCATGCCCACTGAAGGACATATAGCGCACAAGGAGGAAATGGTATTCGGAGGGCAGTAATACTCATGTCACATCGCAACAGCTGTTAAGCGTTTGTTCTTGTGCATCGTCCTAGCAATAATATTTTAGTAAGACACCAGACAAAAAACTCACGAAAGTTACACATAAATGCAGGATTCTCTCAAATTCATTACCTCGACATATTGTGAAAAAAATAATGCGCCCGCTACGGCCACCGAACCTCAAGTTGTACAACGGTGAATATCCGGTAAAAATTCTTTTTCTCTCTCCTTTAATCTAATTTTGGGCAATTGTTTTCCTTTGCTTATAAGTTTTTGACATTCGCCAAAGCTGTAGCAACTCATCGCACCTCCCTTCGCAGTTCATCCCTGCCGCAAGACTATGCTCACCCGTAAGGAGTCAATGTGAGCACCGGATACAAATTCATTTTCCTGTAATTACGCATAAAGCCGGAATGTCATCGCCTAGTCTTAAAAATGCCCTACGTGCTTCAGTTGAATTCATTTGCCAAGAACATCCACATGGCTGTTCACAGATTCCAAACAGCAGCTCAAGGCCTGCAAGCTGCCCTACACCGCAGGTCACATGAACAACTCGTTAGAGATGTCTGCCAAGAGTACCACGGTGTCATACCTAAAGGTCTCATTATTATTTTTAAGTGGCTGCTAGGACACTGCGGTATCAATGGAACCCAGCCGGACGAGACTGCCCGTTCTACCCACAGCGACAGAGTTCCAGTAAGAATTCCCATATTTAGGGTTGACGCAGCGTGCGCGCTTTGCTCTTTGGCACCGCAGATCACAGCTTCAGTGTGAAACACGGGGAAGTTTTGCAATCGCCGACTCAGGCCACTGGACCCTGGACTGCGCCTGCACCTTCCCCGTAAGACAGCGTGTCGATAAACAGCATTGCTATGAAGATGACTGCTCGATGTTGTTTTCAAAAATTCAAAAACAAATATGTTTTCTCGATTGGAACAGCCGACAGCGCTGCCTGTGAAAACTGTGGCTGTGAAGAGACAGTTGAACATCTGGAGTGTGAACACCCTGCATTTGTTATACATATATCTTGTTATACATTTTCGAATGTCCACTTGCAATGTTTAAATGTCACTTTACAGTGAAATTTTTTGGGATGCTGCCACTGTGTACTTGATAGAGATTTTGGGGTGGCTGAGTTTCATCATAAACTGCTTAGTGCTGTGCATACATCAATTTTCTCCATTGTGTAAAACGCTAATAAATATCGATCGATTAAATTCCACCCATTAAAAAAGTTTGAAAGTGCTGGCGAGTGAGTGCGACGTGCAGTTGTAAAACTGAAGAGGTGTTGTCTGCATAAAAACAAAAAACAGAAAAAATCTTTCCTGGAAGGTCTTGAATCAAGCTGCAAAAACATTTACGAGCAACTTGGAATATTGCAACTGCTGCTGCATTTTCGAATTCGGTAAAGAACCTTGCAGAGCCAGGACAAAATATGCCATTTTCGTAATACTTGAAATTGTACCTATGAAACATTTCTGCCTTGGAAATAATATCGCAATCCAGAAAGCAAAATGATGCATAAATAGGGGAGTTAAAGAAGACGTCATTGGCCTTAAACTTATCAAATTGTTCATTTGTGGTTTCCTCAAGGAACACGAGTCATTATTCCAATATATAATTTCATCCTAACAGTCCTCTTATTCAGCTTACAATTTTTTAAAAGGGGCGACTTGCAGAATTTTCGAATCTGGTAGCGTTGGAAAGGCAGTGCATTTTTTATATATATACGAAGGGTTTTATTAATGCCACATTTTCTTCATTTTCTAGCCATTCGACTACCATTCTTCTAGGTTGCCCATTTATTTACTAAGGGTTATCATGTTTACATGTTTACACTAAATTACAAAAACATCATATTTAACGCTATGCAACGGGACATTGAACTAAAGCTAAGCAGCTACCTTTATTTTATAATACACCAAGGTGAATGCTTTGACAGTGTCATAAATATATGCATATACTCTACAACATTCTTCTTGTTTCTCCGCATACGCTGATACTTCTACCAGCATTCGTCCCAAACTCGTTCTTCCAAGTGCACATCAGCACCTCTATTGTTCCGATCCGAAGTCGAAGCAAAATACAGCAGCGATCTTACATGGAAGAATTGCCATTTTGATTCACTCTGGTATTGCTGTCCTTCCACGGTAACCGCCTTGAATTTTTTTTTTCCACGGCAACTTCCCTTCAGTAGTGCATTTTCCTGCTGTCGCCATACTCACCTTGCATGATAACCACTTTGCAGGGTAACCAACCTCCAGGTGGTTACCGGGGTAACCGGCCTCCAGTCGCACATGAATACGCCATAGCCGCAGCCGCTTCTTCCGCACCAAATGTACCCCTCTTGGTGGTTCTTATGGTAGTCACCCTGTGGTCACACATTCCTAACCTTTCGTCATGCCCTATTCCTTCAGCGGTTATCTTCCTCTTTCTAACCATCTTCCGGGCGGTTCCCATGGTAACTGCCCTTCCTTCATCCACGGATACGCATTATTCTCAACCACGTAAGCAGGGAAAACGGCGCGTAAAAGCTTTTACTCTCAGAACGTTCTTGATAGCCTGGAATTTTCCGAATCCTGTGAGATTGCAGCGACGACATTAAGGCAATAGAGGTGCTCATTTGCGTTTTTCTCGGATAGAATTTATACGACCTGCGCCAATGTGCAACTAGGGAATGAAACTTTGCACCGCCAATTATTAGTACCGTCTCTTAACTACCGCCAGAAAAAGCTATACATACCACAATTTTTTCATTATCCGATGAAAATTCCCTAGTTTCAGCAGCAGCCTCATCTGTTGCGGATGCTGCTTCAGTTGCTGTCTGAGTGAAGCCAGACGTCGCACGGTTACCGAAAAACCGCGGTCCATGGTGCACGTGGGATAGAGTCGTGGCTGACATTTCTGTGGCGCTCGGTGTACCGGTCGTGCGCTGTACAGGTACCGGCGTACCGGTAGTGCTGTATACCAGTAGGCGGTTAGGAGGAGCAAGGGCCGCGGGAACAGCTTGATCCTCTGCAGGTGAACTCGATATTTTGGGACCGGGGCCACTAGATGTTTTCGTTGTACCAGTGGCGACCACGTGCGTCCGAGGCCAGCGACTGGGAGGAGCAGGTGCCGCGGTATCAGCTTGAGCCCCAGTAAGGGGACTCGGCATTTTGAGACCGGGTCCAGCAGCTTCTACTGCGTCCTCCTCGAACTCCGGCGACCAGCGATAACTGATGACGCCATCGTTCACCAAGAGGATTGCAAGGGAGCCGATTAGGAACAGTGCCATTATAGCCGTGAGTGCGAAGATGACCTGCAGAGAGTAGCAATTTGCTCCTGTAGCGAGTGTAGGAAGGGGTCCTTCTTCTTTCAAACATTTTGGGGACTCACCTTGACCACTCGTAAAAGGAGTTATATGATGTCAAAGCTACTGCTACAGTTTTAATGCGGGGAGGACGAGAACAACTCTCCTGATAGGATGGCATGCTTCTTATGCTAATAACCGTTTGTGACACGATGGGTCTGAAGGAGTCATAGCAGATCAGGATGAAGAGGGAAGACAAGGGATTCGGAACAGGAACATACCTTTATTCCTATACGGTCCTTGAGGCAGCTGGGAAAATCTGTTCCTCACAACTGTAAAATTTTGGTGGGGTGTTGGGTTTTGATTTCTTGATGGATAACAGCATTATGAATTGATGCCATTCTAGGGCATAAAATGCGACTGATCCTTGCTATTTCTTCGCTCCAATGCGACAAGTATAGAACTTTTATTCTGAACAGCCTTCCTTTCTTCGTCCACTTTTTCATGCATTTTGCCGATATTTACTACTGTTACTGGTCTTGCTTCCGTGATGCCCGCATATGACGTCGGAAATGTCTGTTTTTGTAAGAATGCATCCGCACTTTTATTGTATTGAAGTATAGAAATATCTAGATAAACACAATATAAACTCAAGTCCAATCGAAACAACTATTCAGCAACAATACTTTATCGCAGGAACGTGGAGCTGCAAGCACATTCTTTAAATTAGTGATTAACGCTTGCGTAAGATGCACAGCGCAAGTATTTTAATCCGGCTCAGAGATCAACATTCTTCTGCAAACTCTGCCTTTGTTCGACATGCTGACGTCACGTAACCTTTTTTTTTTTTTTACTTTCTTCAGGGTTCAGGCGCTCACAGAAATAAACGGAAGACGCAATTGCCTTTTCTAAATCTTTGAACGACAAGCATATTTCAAATTGAAAGCTTTTGTACCTGCCAACCAATAGTGGACCTAAATGCGCTTTCTTAAAAGTAATACATACAGACATATATATATATATATATATATATATATATATATATATATATATATATATATATATATATATATATATATATATATATATATATATATATATATAAATATACACACATACAATGCCGCGTATTCGCAGCGATTGTCTGTAGGGTCAAAATGAGGTTACCCGCTCAAGATCGTTGCATGTTTTCCTTTCTTTTTAATCATTCCGTACTAGTACAGTGAATCTTGCATGGGACTCCCTCCACGGAGACTCCAGGGCATTCAAGCTCATATGTAATTGAAGAATCAGCAGGTCAGGTTATTTCTACTGCTTCCACAGTTGTAACGAGGCAATTAACTGTCATATGACGCAATTAACTCTAGAAATGCCTAGAACTATGCATTTCGTAAATTCTGTGTTGCTGTTATAGAGCAAAGAGAAGATGGCTTTGTGCTATAGCGTTTAATGTATTAAAGCGACTATGGCTATGACAGAAGTCTTAGCCGAAGGCTTAGAAAATTTCAACCACGTGGAGATCTTTAACGTATACTGACACCGCGAAGTACACGGAAACCTTGCCTTTCGCTTCCATCGAAAAACGGCTGACGGAGTCAGGTTTCCACGAGCGTCCTTGGGATCAGAACTCAAGCGTCTTAAACACTGAACCACCGCGACAGAGTAAGAGCTAAATGAGAATTCTTTTTATTTGCGCTATGTAAAATGTATTTTTAATACACTTATGCAGGCATGAATACACGATTCGTGATTATTTATGCAGTTCCAAACTAGCGTCTTCATTTAAACATCAGTCATCAATGGTGCTAATTATGTCAGCACATTTTATTGCAGCCTTTAGTGACGTGCGCGGCGTCTTTTAATTTTTGCTTGTTCTTGAGTCTGCGCTCTGCAGTATTGTAACCAAATAAGTGAGCATGTTGCGTTTTAAGCAATTTAACCCGAATACTGATATACGCAAACACATTACATGGTCTGTTTGGAGACTAAGGCTCAGTTCAGTTCAGTTCAGGCGTTCAGTCTATGGACCATGTCACGCCACGCTTTCCGGTCTCTCACTATCTTCTTAACATCACATAGCTTCATCTGCAATGCCTCGAGAATGCCATCTAACCATCGCGTTCGCTGCCTACCCCTTCTCCGGCGACCCTCAACCTTTCCCAACATCAAATCTTTCTCCAGCGACTCCTCTCTTCTCATCAGATGACCAAAGTAGCTGAGCTTTAACTTTAGAATTTGACCCTCCAATGAGCAGTCAGGGTTTATGGTCCCCCGGCCCGGCGCCCGGCTCTTTTAGGGGTGTGCGTTTGGAAGAGGCTCTGCTAACCCTGCTGTGCCCCCTCGGGGGCTTAGTTTCGAACAACCATGGCCTGCAAAGGCCGTGCTGAAAAAAAGGGCCACATAATTGGCTGTTGCCGCGCAAGGCGGACTTATTGTTGTCCGATGGCGGAACGAATCACTGCCACATCGGCACAACTATTTGGGCCGTGACCCCTTTTCCCAAGCATTTCACCCCAGAAGAGCCGAGCACCAGGCCGGGGGATAGCTTGTACCCATTTTATAACCGGTGGGTACCCGGCGGCACCAGGGATCGAACCCGGTACCTCCCGAATGCGAGGCGGATGCTCTACCACAAGGCCACCGCAGCCGTGGCCTAGTGGTTAGAGCGCCCATCTCGGCTGCGGGAGGTGGTCAGTTCGAAACCCACCGCCGGACACCCACCGGTAAAAATGGGTACAAGCGTCCCCCGGCCTGGTGCTCGGCTTTTACAGGGGTGTACGTTTGGGAGAAGCTCCGTAAACCCCGCTGCGCGCCCCTCCTCCGCAGTGGGCCCAAACCCAGTTTCGAACCTCGCAGCCTGCAAAGGTGGTTCTGTTTGTCTTGCAAAGGTACTTCCTTTGACCCTCACCTGAAGTGCTCCCTTAGGTTCGAAACTGGGTTTGGGCCCACTGCGGAGGAGGGGCGCGCAGCGGGGTTTACGGAGCTTCTCCCAAACGCACACCCCTGTAAAAGCCGAGCACCAGGCCGGGGGACGCTTGTACCCATTTTTACAGGTGGGTGTCCGGCGGTGGGTTTCGAACTGACCACCTCCCGCAGCCGAGACGGGCGCTCTAACCACTAGGCTAAACTAAATCAAAACATGTATGCATGCGTCTACGTTTTAACTTTTCGAAAACTTTCGCCAAATGAACTCGAGCCAGAATAAAATAAACAGAGTAAGAGGAGCATGCAACGCAAAAAAAAAAGTTATCGATATGTAAGATTTCTCAGTTACTGTACAAAGCATTTGCATTTATGAAAGCTTAGAATATTCGCGTTCGCACTGCGGAACAAATCTAAAAAAAAAGCAATTTTTCACTAAATATGCAATTTTCTGCCTCTCGATTTCCCGCCCTAGCGAAACATCTCACAACATTCGAGAATATTGTTATCGTCTTGAGGGGGTGTTGGTGATGCGATATAATTCACTGCGCTATAATAAAAAAATACCCTAAGCCGCTGGTCGGGCGATATCATAAATATAACGCTTAATTGATATAAGGCTTAAGGTTTTCTGAAGCACATTCTGCCCTTTTTTTTTTTTTTTTTCAGCGTGCTTTGTCCTTTTTTGCTGACTTTCGTGGCACATTTAGTGCAGTCAATTACTCCGTCTTTTCGTTGCCAATAGAAACAAAATACCTTTCCGAATCTCAATCATGGTCTCTTTATAATTTCGTACAACTTGCCTTTGGGGACCACACTGTCTCGTAGTCCGTGGAGTCCTCTTCAGCATCGGTCGAGTAATCGAGAGCAACCGAGTCGGGGGCCCTGGCGCGAATCACAGCTGGCCCGGGTCCGCCGAGATGTGGGAAAGCGCCGCCTGCTCTGAAGAACTGGCCTCCGGCCCGTGGGCGATATTCCTGGCGTCTGAACCTATCGCGCCAGAAGGACACCAGTTCGGACAGCGAACTCTGCGAGAAGACGTCCTCTGCGCGCTGCCTCCGGCTTATTCCCTTTACGAAGCTCATTCCGATTCTCTTCTGGACCGTTGGTGCCTCATAGACCACTTTAACTTCCTCATAAAAGAAGCTTGTACTGGCTATGAGTCATTTTCTTCTTTTTCTGTATGATTCAGCAGCTAGCCGCTGTCAACATGTCAATAAAAAACCAGTAATTAGTACCCGAACCAAAATTTCTAATACAGGAAATGGCACTGAATCTGAAGACCTCTGGCGCTGCATAGTTACACACAAAAACACACACAAGCGATTACAGAAAGACTTTCACACGAATAATTCTCCTGAATACTCACCCTTTACCAATTACAATATTTGTTACACCCAACAGGAACACCAGAAATGCAAGCAATATAAACTTTAACCTTCCTATCACAAGAAACTTTTACGGCCGGCGCCTGATACAATACGTCGGTGTAAAAATATGGAACAATATTCCACTTGAAATTAAAATTTCAAATGACTTTTTATTTTCCATCAAAAGATTTTATTTTGGCAGAATTATATTATTATAACACTAAATAAAAGAGATAAGAAATGCTTACATTTCTGGCGCTACCAAATGTGTATGTCTTGGTTGTATTCATTTTCTTCACATAGAGAACTGTATTCCGTGATCTCTCAATTATGCAAGTCGCCTAAAATAATTTGTGTATGTGCATGCCTGCTTTTCATTTCTTTGCTGTTATGTGCTCATTGATTGTTACGTTTGCTTGTGTATAAGCCTGAAAACATTTGTTAAATGTCCTTTAGCGTGTCTCCACTGCTGTGTATATGTATGTATGTATGTACGGGCCTAAACTAGCTTCGACTATTGGCCCAACATTTTTTAGCAATTTCTATATTTATTGAAATAAATTGATTGATTGATTGATTGATTGATTGATTGATTGATTGATTGATTGATTGATTGATTGATTGATTGAATGCGCTCACTACCAACTGGCTGTTATTTGTGATAGGAAGAAGAAGAAAGCATCACAAAAAGAAGTCATGGCACAATAAGAGGAAGAAAACAGAGAGAAAGAGAGAGAGAAAACTTTCAATGAGCATATAATCAGTAAAAATTCGCAGGAGCTGGGTGGTCGGTGCCCCTAGTCCAGGGCTCCGCTGGCAGCAGCTGACTTGCGGACTAGCTGGATAATCCAGGCTTGCTGGTCCAGGTTGTCGCTGGTCAGGGCCGCCCCCCACTGCTCGTGTGTCGGGCATGGCACTATTAACGTTGGGTCAGGTTTGTTCTGGCATTCCTAAGAGATGTGATAGAGTGTGGGGCTTGCACCGCACCAAGGACAGTAACTCGTGTATTTTGTTGGGCTTATCTTATTTAAAATTTGGAGATTAGGGAATGTGTTTGTTTGTATTTTTCTCCAGTCTATAGCGTCTGAGGAAGGAAGTTGTTTGTGTGGTGGGGAGAAAATTCTTCTTTCTAACCGTAGATGTTCCAGCCTGTCGCCGTAGGGTCCTAGGAGAGGGGTGAGGTAGGGATGGGGATCCGCCCGGTTTGTGAGAACTCGGGTTAGATCATTCGCTACCTCATTTCCTTCTAGGCCTTCGTGTCCAGGTGTCCATGTAATTGTGTGCGTCTGGGAGATGGAACGTAATATTGCACACGCTCTTTTGTGAGGTTTTCCCGCCAGGTAGTCCCTGCAGGCTGGTTGGGAGTCCGTCACTACGTGTGATGACTTTTGATTGTCTTGTGTTTTTATGGTGATGGCTATTGCCAGTGATTCCGCTTCCGCAGGATGCTTGGCATAGATCGAAGCCTGAATAATTGGCCTCTTCTTGTGGTCAACTGCAGCTATTGTGAACTTGCCAGGTTCGCCGTAAGCCCCTATGTCCACGTAGACAACTTCCGCGTCTTTAGACAATTGCTTTTTCCAATGATTTGACTCTGGCTTTCCTTCGACCCTTCTGTAACTCATGGTGCATGTGCTTGGGTATCGGGTTCACATAGGTGTTGTTTCTTGTGGATGTCGGAATTTGTGATTTGATCTCAGAAGTTCTTAGTGCCTGCCATAGCCCTAGTTTTGACAGGATTTCCCTACCCGCCTGCGTTGTTGTTAGGCGTTGTTTCTGACTCTCTAGAACCGCCTCCTTGAGCTCCTCGAAGTTGTTGTGCACTCCGAGTGCCCAAAGAGGTTCCGTTGATGTTATTGGCGGGAGGTTTAGGGCCGTTTTATAGGCTCCTCTTATGATAGTGTCAATGGCCCTTTTATCAGTGAATCTTTATCAGGAAATCTTTTATCAGGAAATATGCCAAGAAAAATTCTGAAGGAAAACCAAAACGAAAATAATGGCAAATTGCGTCTATCTTCTCATATTGTCCGATCAATGCAGTGTCATTTCCTTCCTGCTGAGTGCTACAGACGGAACACTCCCGTTAACTCTCGCCTTTGAGATGATTCCCTCAGAATCATCTTGAAGGCTTCGGTAATCTTTCTTCTCAAATTGTCTTTAGCGCGAAGCAGCACCTTAGTTTCGGAGAACCTTGCTACACAATGGTTACCCCTCGATTCCTGTTGAGCGTCTTCCGTTCGACAACGAGAGCAATGGGTCGCCAGGTTTCCCTGAGACGACAATGCGGCACACGAATATCTGTGTTCTCTCAGCCTCTAATTGAGGCATCGGCCTGTTTGCCCCACATAGGCCTTTCCACATGTCAGGGGAATCTTGTACACGACACCTTTGGGGCAGTTGACAAAGCGTTCCCTGAGCAGCAGGCCGCATTCTTCCTTGGTCTGACTCGTTCTGTTCACCTTCCTGCACATACCCTTTAACTTGTTCGGTGCGAACAGCACGACCCTAATTTCAAATCGGCTCGCAATTTTCTTAAGACAATGCGAAATGTCATGTACCTACATAGGGCAGGACAACAACCTGTCTTCTCTTTTCGCTCTCTTTACGCACTCTTGTTCAGGGTCGCATATTCTTCAAACAGCTTTCAGCCGCAGATATCGAAATGCACTTCGAGTATCCACTTCTTTTCAACCTCTCAATCTGTAGGTTGACACTCGTGCCCATTAAGTGCGGACAAAATTTGATCAATGCCTGCCGTAAACACGAGACAGCTAGCCCTCTCTTGATCAACCTTGTATGACCGGTGTCATAAGGAAAAGGCCTTCTGCCCCTCGTGTCCTATAAAACCGACAAGTATGGTAATCGTGAAGCACAAGTCGTATATACTGGATCTGCGCATTCTCTGGCAGCTCAAAATTGGACTCAAGCCCCGGATGTGCATTCAACTTTGAGCTATCAATATTCTCCATCCGGCAGGTAAACCAAACAATTATCAACATATCGGAATGCTTTTTTAATTCCAGCTTCCTTCATATGATTAAAAAGTGTCATATCACCCTTGGCAAGGAATAGGTCACTCAATATAGGAGCAATTGAAGATCCTATGCGAATTCCATCCTTTTGCTCCAGAATAATTCCTTCAAATTCAACATACAAGGATCGGAGGTATAGCATCAACAGACCTGAAAAACGGACAGTGCTCATTCCACTTTAATTTTGAAACTTCACTACACCGTAGACAACAATTGCTTCTTCGACAGCAAGGGTGGCCATACGCTGTAGAACGTTGTAAAGCAGATCTTTCACGTCAACGGAGAAACACTTGATATGTGCAGCCTGCTGAAGAAATTCAATCAACTCATCTACATTCCTCACCAACAGGGGTCTATTGAAGCTATACCCTTTTTTTTCTTTATTACCATATTGGCAGCACAAACAAACACAAAACATTTACATGACAATAGAAGCAACAATCACTTTCCGGCTACTGCGCAATAATAGAATGGATTAAATGATTTTAGTTTGTCGAGGACTGGCAGCCACTCAAGTTGAGGATCTTGCTGTCCTAACATTTCCTGTGTATAGATGATGCTTTCAATGAAATAAAGATAAGCAGGATGCACAATAATACGTTCATGTCTAACGTCCATTCGCGTGCGCCAAACACTGTACATGTAGAACAACATTAACAGTTCGCAAGGCACTTCACTTGGTTCTGTGCATGGTAGGAAACGTATTCCAAAAGACGTCAAAGGTAACTCCTTTTTTTTCTTGGTGCTTTTCTAGAAATCCCCCCCCCCCCCAAAAAAAAAAAACAGCATCATGACACAGTGTAGAAATATATGTTCAATTGTTTTCGCCTTTTTGCATATAATACAATCAACCGACTACGGTACAAAAAGACCTTTGCTCTGCAACCATGGCTTCACCGGAAGTGTGCCAGTGTGAAATTTAAAAAAGAACGAAGGCACTGAGGGCTTCAGTGGCATTCTATTGATTTTTTTCAGCACGTCGCGTTCTGAAGCAACGAGTGTGGCAGGGTTTAAATCAGCTCTTATTCATTTTTACAATATTTCCGCTATCTGTCGCCAGGTGACGCTGCTCAGAGGACCCTGAGCTGAGGACGCTGCTCAGATCCCCCTCTGTGGGTATGTGCCATAAGTTATTTGGACAACAACAACAACAACAACGACGCTGCTCAGAGGAAGATATGGGCTGGGCATCTTTCGAAGTACCGAAAGCTCAGAGTAAAATATTATTTGAGGAACGCCTGAGGAAATTGGACAGTAACAGGTGGGCACCTACAGTATTTAAATACCTATATCTAAAGCGCGTTGGCTTGCAATGGAGGAAAGAACTAGGAAACTAACCAGTAGGTATGCTGGTCACAAAAAAAGAAGAAATAAAGAGCTTCAAGCAACAGGTGAAAAATACAGAAGGTTAAAACTGGATAAATTTTATGGAAAAGAAACAGAGTGTGGAGTCATAAGGAAAAGAGAAAAGGCAGATCAGGTAGGAAGCTTTCTTTGATAACTCAAGAGGCAGTGCCCTACTTTTTCAAGCTAGATCAGGGAGTCTTAGAACACGCAGCTACAAAACGAAATTTGACCATGAAGATGACACATGTGCAATATGTGGTAAATCCCAAGAAACAATTAACCATCTTATACTCGAATGTGATGGTATCCATCCGGAAGTCGATGCAGGCGCAGTCACTCTTCCTGAGGCCATGGGGCTTCGAGATACCTGTGGCCGGGTGAATGAGCCTGCGGTGGAAGCTAGCAAAGAAGGATTGGAAGATTGGTGGCTTAAAAGCAGAAATGTAACATAATGTCAGCAATGTGGAAACAAAAATTTAACAAATAAAATGATACAGTTAACTGATGTAAAACAATAATTAAAATATAGAGGGGGGAAACGAGCATAATAGCAATGGCTACCACCCCGTTTCAGAGGGGACGCTCCTATATTCCACCCATCCATACCATTGAGAGAACTGAACCACGCGGCCCGATAGCGTAAATCATTTCTGAATAGTAAAGAAATGGCTTGCAAACATCATAAACGACACTGTTCTGCTTCATCGAATTGCTACAGCTGGTCCCGCGGTCCTTTTTCAGGATAAGCGCAAGTGCCGTAGTATGTCTGTGTACATTAATAATGGAGGAGGGGAGTACGTGTCTTTAGGGAATGAGGAGAAGAGATCCCGGAGAGATAATAGCTCGGCAATCAAGAATCAGGAAGAAATCAACATCGCTGCAGCTGCTTGGCTCTGGTGATTGTATCAGTGATTTCGCTCTTCATGCAGAGGTGAGGTGAGAATTTGAACTTGCATAGTGCTGCAGATTGGCTCTACACTAGTCATCAGTGGGTTCAATGGTATGTTTAAGGAGGTATAAGCGCTGTGATAAATGGGAAGTAAAGAAATTTAAGGAAAACTACGATAATCCCCAATACGGGATCTGAGCACGGCCCTTTAGCTTCAGCGTCACGAAGAGTCATTGGTTACTACAAACTATCTATTGGGACTACAAGCAATTGAAGTATAAAACCTTCTCTCGGTGATGGCGGCAATCTTCTGCCTGGGCGGCGCAAGATGCAGGGTCCTCTCGGAAGCGGCGCTTAACTGCTGCTCCGGCGGCTCGCACAACTAGATTCTGGAATCGGTGGCGCTGAATTATTTCTCGGGCAGCTTGTTTCGCAGCTTTTTGATCGGTTGCTACTGTTGTTGTTCACTAGGGCTAAATCCGATCCGGCGAAATTTTCGTGGTCCCCCCTGCAGGTCGTGTAGGCGGTTACGGCAGCCAGTCTTTACACAATCCCAACAGCCGGCGGTCGGTAAGGGTTCAGCCGGTGCCAATACTGAAGGGTGGCAAAATTCGTGGGGAGTTGTCAGCATTGTGAGCGTTGCCCACGTTAGCCCGTTGCTGGTTGCGGCGACAGGTCCATAGTTGGTCTGGGCGGGGTGCGTGGAATCCGGTAGAATTCAACAAGTGTTCGCGTCGGTTGGCAGGCCAAGGGTACTCCCTGCCCGCTTTCAATGGAACGGTAGCGTAGCTGCGGAGTACTGAAGAAAACGCAGCTTGCTGACTTTGCATTCTCAGCTGGAACCAGCGTATGGGGCGGTTGGCAGGCCGAGGGAACTCCCTGTAAGCTTCCTAGGGAACGGTGGCGTAGTTGCGCAGTACGAAAGAAAACGCAGCTAGCTGATTCTGTGTGCTGAATCTAAATATTCCCTTGGTGTCAAGAGGCATTAACTCAGCCGCCAACGCATTGACTTCCGTTGTCGAAGAGAACGGGTCCTCGAGGAAGCCTGGCGTCTGGGGCGAACCTAGTTAGGGTTCCGTGGAACTCATTTTTAGGCTCGAAAGAGGGAGAAAGTCGGTAGAAAGTAGAGAAATGAGGAGTTAGGAAAACTGAAACTTGGGAACAGACTGGTGGAAAACAGGTGTAGAAGCGCCTAGTACGAGAAGGTCTAAAAACAAAGTACCACTTCGAAAGGGCTCCGGGGAGCAAGAAAGATTGTTAAAGCACCTAGTACTGCTCTGAGACCGACTGGCACAAGTAGGGGTGCTGGAGGGGCGGGAAAGCGCCGAACTCGGAACCGGTATAGTAACCTGGCGAACAATTCACCAAGTGCTGCATACCCTAAATTGGGGAGCATCCTCTGTATTATGAGCGGACATAAGCGAGTAGCAAGGATATGACTTCAGGATTGTCCACCCTGCATGTTGTACCATCCAACATACACGGTCGGGCGAAAATCAAGGAAGAGTATCCACCATTGCGCGCCAGAGACCAAAATCTGGCCGCTTGCTTACTACATTGGAGTGGGAATGAAAACTTCTCAATACGGTGAAATTCACCTCTTTAGTGTCTTGAGTTGGGTCAGGGTGGGGGAACCTGGCTTAGGGGATCGGGAACCTCAAAACCGGCTTCACGTTAGGGGACCTGCCTCAGACGCCGCAGACTCGGCAAACGCCTTGTTGTGGTGCAATAATCTTGAGGCCGAGGGTCGCTCATTTATCAAACGTGACTGCTGGCCCTCTAACGAGGCCCGAAAGGAAGCTCGACTCACTTGCTGGATCAATGAACTCCCAGGCTGTCCCCATTCCCTACCTCATTCCCATACCCATTCCTCATATCTCTTTCCCATTTCCTTCATCCCAACCTTTCCGAAACTTCCTAAGAGAGATTAGGGGAGTTTCCCCGGGCCCGCTCCCACAGCTGTGGGTCAGCTTAGTAGCATTCTTCTTTTCATTTATTAATTTCCATTAGAAAAATACCTTGTCCGAATGGGCCTCTTCGTTTATGGCGCCAATGGCCAAATCTTTCTCTACCCGCGATACAGTCACGGTGCGGGAGTGGTCTACTTTAGACTGCAATTTACTATATATATGTGTTGTTGTTCGCCTCCTGAAAAGTGGTGCATGCCCTCCATGGTGGATCGGTAAGGTTGTAGTGGCGTATACAAGAAAAGTTCCATTGGCGCAAAGCAGGAAAGAAGTATAAAAATCAGGTATCAAAATAATTTTTACGGCTGAATAACAGTCACAATAATTTTGAAGGAAAAAAAAAAACATGGAAGAATTCTTAAAATGGTTAGCAAGTCAAAGAAACTGTTGCTATAATGTAGTAATGAATAATCCGGGCCAGAACTCCCACAAACAGCACAACGCAAATTCTTCTTTTATATATCATGTAAATATTTATGTCTCCTTTTTTCCCAGTAACTTAGCTCCGGAATTATTCTTACTGATTGGAAACAGGGCAAGGTCGTTCCAGTCTACAAATCAAGTAACAAAGAGTCACCTTTCATACCGCCCCACTTCATTAACTATCGTACCTCGCCAAATAATAGAACACGTCCTTTGCTCACAAATCATAAACTTCCTGGCCTCCAACCAATTTTTGCCCCTTCACAACACAGTTTTCACAAGATCTTCTCCTGCGAAACCCAGCTAGTGCTTTATGTTCATGGCATATGAATCTCGCCTTCAGCACGTAGACCGATGCCATCTTTCTAGATTTTGCAGAAGCTTCTGACAAGGTTCCTCATTGCCGGCTATTACTAACACTTGTGTAGCTAAACTTACGCCCTGATATACTGTAATGAATTGAAGAATTTATAACCAATCGTTGTCAGTCAGTATATATTAACGAGCACCTATCTAAATCATTACGTCAGGAGTTCAGCAAGGGTTTGTCCTCGGACCCCTTCTGTTCTTGATATATATTAATGACTTACCATTGCATGTTTCCTGCAGCATTTTTCAGGAACGCGTAAAATATAATCTGTGCTCTTCAATTATCATCGCTGTGTTTTTAACGTTTCAAGTGCATTCCAACCCTCAATGTAACAGCCACTGAAAAGGGGGCCTTTAAAGAATAAAAACTGAACTGAACTTAACTGAATATGAATGTTAATTTCGAAAACCAGTGTTTCCACAGACTAATATGTGGTTTCAGTGGTTATCACTTAATGAGGCCTAAAATAGCGGCGAAGACCGGGATCAAGAATTTTCCGCGGTGTTGACGTTAACGGTATTCGTCTGCAGTTACACCAGTCAATGGGATGACCAAATGTGTAGATAGGGATGAAATGCACGAATTTTCAATCGCAGTGTATAGCACTCTTATATCCCGGTGCCTCGTCTATAGATGGTTGAAATCGCTTACAAAACGAAAAAACGAATGAATATGAAGTACGTTCGTGTAATTTCTTAACTATGCCATAACTAATAGGACTGGATTAGTTAAGAAGGTGAAAACCGGGCTTTAAAAACCTCTCTAGAGATGCTACTAGATACAAAGCACAAAAAGTGTCGCAATGAAAGCCGAGACTTCACCTACGCCCTAATGACATATTTCGCATGTTTGTCCTTTTTTATATCATATGCAGTGAAGGCGCGTAGCCTGCTATCTCAGGTTACTATCTTAAATGTGGTTTCATTGAGTTACGCGTAATCGGATAATTTCGTTCCCAACACTCCTGCTTATGGACGAAAAAGTAGAAGAGAGCCATTGCACGTGGAGGCACGCGGTCGGCAGTTAGCAGCAGATTTCAGTCATGGATGCGTCGTCAGGTCAAGGTTTTCCAGACTCGCCGTCTTCATACCCGCGCACACCGACATTCCATCAGCACTCTTCAAAGGAAGCCCTGCTACAAGAACCCGTTGCTCGAGGTCAGAGTAGCCGACGTTTCGTTCTAGCCTCGGAAGTCCCGTTTAAACAAGGCCTAGCAACTTCCCACAAGAGCAGGGCATCTTTGGAAATGATTTCGGCCCCATCTACGCAAGCATTCATTCCTCGAAGCACCGAGGAGTTCGCAGAGTGGCCGGGCGGATCCGTCCCATTGTGGGCAGCAGCGAGCACTTCCCGGAGCACCGACGTGGACCACAACGAGCGCGCCCCGTCTCCAATCTCGAGCGAGATCCCCTGGAGCCTGCGCAGCGTGAGCCGCCTCTTCTCGCAGACCACGTATGGCGACGAGTTCGACCGGGCGTCATTGTCGCAACACGTGAGTTCCATTGCGGAAGAGCGGGACCGCCACGGCTCCTATGGTCGCTGCCCGTGGTACGCCCTGGTCGCGTTCCTGGCAACACTGGCCATTGGCTGCGTCACGGCCGTCGTGGTTGACGTAAAGTGGACAGCCCTGTCCCGCGGCATCCAAGATGAGTTATTTGGGCGCGCCAGCGCCGCCGCTGCTGGAGGACCTGCTGAAGACGGAGAACTGGTTCTACGCGACTCCTCGTTTGCAAGGACGTCGGTCGCCGTGAAACCATTAGCAGAGATCAGGTATCGGTCACCCACTCCCTCCCGGAGAACGACGGCTGGGCTTGAAGGCGAAGGGTATGAAAAGGCCGATGAGGTAAAGGAGTTAATCCGACACCCCAAGGCTCAGCACCCGTCCAAGAAGAAGAAACACCAGAAAGCACATCATGCTGCGGCGCTTCTCCCGCGGCATTCCAAGCCACATCACCATACGCTCGCTTTCACAGCGGCTGGGCGCGCAAAGATTACAAAGGAGCGCCCGACTCTCATGGCAGCACCAATACTGCGACCGGTAAGTATGCTACGGAAATATTCCTTTATTAGCACATGTGTGGCGAGTTGGCTTCTACTTCTCATAGATATTATAACCTAACATGCGTGTTGTCAACTGCGTGTAACTGTCAATGGAATATTAAAATTCTTTGATGTTTTCAGAATCGCAGACGACTGTAAACTGCCTGCAGAACCACTTTGCATTGTTGAAAACGCTTTTTGCATCATGGCTTGTTTGTTTGGGTTTTTACACTAAAGTGTATTGCAAGACTTACCTGCAGCCTAGCGTGTTCTAAAACCTCACCTTCTTATGTTAGAGCTGGAGTTAGGAAGCTGAATAGTGATATCTAGGAATGAAATATATCGTTTTTGCAGCGCGTAGCCGGACAAGGACAAAGGACGGAGGAACAAGTAGGACGCTCAGGCACTGAACTGTAACTTTATTTCAGTAGTTCGCCAACCCCGTCATATATACCACAGAAAAGCCCTCTAGAGGAACAAAATCTAAACACGTGGCAAAAACAACAGTGCAACAAAATCAAGGCTTCAAACTGAACAAACCAGGAGTATAAAATTATCGATAAGTTGATATGCCCAACACATGATTAACATGAGAAAGCGACCTTACTTACGTCCTGATAATAGAAGCCATGGCGAAAGTGCGTGAAAATTCAACAAACATTATTTATCCTTAACAAGCTTCAATGGCTAAAAAAGTAGATGCGCAGAGAATGTTTTTTGTATAAGAACTGTTTTTGAAACCGCGGGTAAATATATGAGATAGTCAGATATTTAGTGATACATGAAAAACTGGAGAGAGGATGAAAATGTTCAAACAAAATTGAAAGCCAACTATTACACGGCAAAACAAAAACAAAAACCAAGATTGAATTAAAAAATGCAACTGACATGGGTATGTCGAATGAAATAAAATAACAGAAATTAACGAGTTATGAAAGTGAAAGGTTAAAATCTAAAAAAAAAAAAAGAAAACACGTGGTTGGGTGGTTGGCGTGGTTGGCGGATTACCAAAATAAAGTTCCAGCTCAGCGCCTGTGTACCCTACTTGTTCCTCCGTTCTTTGTCCTTGTCCGGCTGCGCGCTGCAAAAACGATGGAAAACCAACTAGCCCGACAGCTTGACCTCTTCATGGAATACATGTGCTCCTGTTCTTGAACTTAGGAAACTTTAGCGTCTTTTTTAATGCGCACTCAATAGTCCCGTCAATATGTTCCTCCCTGCAACCTGTAATTGTGTGTGCATTGTTTTCGTAATGGCTCACAAACAGCCGTTTATTTCGTTTTTTTTTTTTTTTCGCGGTTCTACTGCTGCGGTCTCCAGACGAGGCACAGGTGCGGACTGGCCTTCTACACGTACTGCTACAAGTTCCGGCATGAGGCCTACTACCGGCACACGACACGCACCTGCGTCAGGACCATCACGGATGACGTGCAGGTCTGCAACCACTCGCCAAACCGGTTCGCAACGCTGCGGGAGTGCATGCAGAGCTGCGTCCACAGCCAGCAACCGGCGGATGTCTGCTTCGAAAAGACTCTCTTCTCCTGGTGCAGCAGGTAAGGTCTCAATCACTTGTAGCAGCATCACTACCTACGCTTTCTAACATTCGTGCAAATGCATTCACAGTTCAGATCGGAATACCTGGTTGGTGATGCTTGGTGGTTGGTCGGTTTATGGGATTTAACCTTTCAAAACGACTCAGGCTATTAGAAACGCCGCAGTGAAGCGCTCCGAAATTTCTACCGCCTGGGGTTCTTGAACGTGCTCTGACATCACACAGCACACGGTCATCTTGCTTTTAGCCTCCATCGAAAAGCGGTCTCCGCAGCCGGTATTCGATCCCGCATCCTTGAGAACAGTGGTAGAGGGTCCTACCCGCTACACCACCACAGCGGTATTGTCGACGCTTGAAGCATGATTTAATGACGACAACGTAACATTGCTCTTTCACCAATATGTCGCTTCGTTTCACCTGCGCAAAGCAATCGACGAGTTAGCAAATGTTTTCTAGTCCCTTGTTCCTAGTCCTTCGTTTTTTGCTTCATTGCATCGCCAAGTGTATAATTATTACTTTATGGAGTAAGCTGTAAAATGAGGCACTGACACTTAATATGCAATGCGATTGGGCTGGAAGAAAATGCGCGGCAACAGAGCTGTCTTACGTCGTGAAATATAGAAGGCGGAGCTAAAACTCAACATTACTTTAATGGGATACATTTAGCATGAACTGTCTAATTCGGAAACATCGTTGGATGGCATACATCTTTACAAATAAGCTGTTCACAACGCTTCGCTTGCAAACACTCGTAATTAAAGCTGAGAATTCACCGGCTTTATTGTGAACAAGTAGCGGAGACGTTTTGGAATTTTTCATCTTTTCTGGAGCGATGAAATGAAAATAAAAGATGTAACACAGCGGCAATTATTGCGTGTGACCAAACTCGCTGTTACACACTTCCTTACTTGTACCAAGCAAGAAGGACGTAACTCGTGAAGCTGCAGTTTCCAAAAAAAAAAAAAAGCGCAATCACTTCCACTTGGTGATTATGCCCAGACGCAAATATCTCCGTAACTCCTTAAAAATGGTGAAATGCCCATTTCTTGTTGCATTACTGAACGGCTATCAAATCTTCACTAGGTATCTGACACCTATAACGCACTAGTGATGAATTTCGCAAGCATCATTACCCCTGAAAAACTTTATGCCTCTGATTGATATACATAGCGACACAAGTGAGCGCCTTTGGAATGAACATCATTTACATTGAAGGCTAGTGCCGCTCAACCGTCACGGGACGGCAATGTTTACTATCGGTCCCAAAGTACCACACTGGCTCGTAATTGCCGCAAGATAAAAATGTACTGTGCGTGAGCTATTGGTATGGCACCTTCCGCGGGTCACGTTCTGTCGACTTGCATAATGTGCTTCGATATCACTCATAGAGCATAGTGGTCGGTCTATCAAAAAAAAAAAAGAAGAGACTTTCGTGGACATCAAGATGAGCGTACCAGCCAACAGCTTTTCTAATCAAAAATAGTCGCTTAACAATAATCATTCCCTCTTATAATCTCATCTGTATCTACAATACTCCTATATATGAACATTATATTTCGAATTAAATCTAGTTTCAATATCACACTTTTGAAATGAAAGCCTGTGATCACAATAGAAGCATCCTGGCACAGCACGCTCATATCTAGAGAAGTGGGATCAAAACAAGATGGAGAGATATTATAGCAGCATGCGCTCATTCCAATAAAAATGCTTGCATGAATTTCTGCCTTCTGCTGCGTCATAACTCTTCTCTTTCCTGCAGCTACTAGACGGGTTAAGTGAAATAATGCGAGGCTTTTTTCGCCACTCGTAAATGCGCAGGTTTCGATTAAGCGGGTTTTTTTTTTTAAGCCTGTCCTGTCCTACCTTCTATTCTTCCTGCCGACTTGAACACGGCTTTTAAAACATAAATATACAAAATAAGCCAAGAATGCACTCGCTCTTCCAATTTCAAAAGCTTATTTATTAAGCCTGACATTGCAATCTCGCCGTCCGCAGACTGGACGTCAACGCCAGCTGGTGGGTCTTCGACAAGAAACGATGCCGGCCCTGGCCCTTTCCCCATGGCCTCTGTCCGAGCCCCACCGACAGCGACATCTTCGACAGCGTGCACAAATGCAAGAGTCGCTGCTCGGTACAGACTGACGCACCCGACCAGTACATCGAGGAGCAGGATGACAGCAGTGGCCGCAGAGCTCGGTGCAGGGGACCGGGTGCGGGTGCCACTTGCGGTGCCGAAGTGCTGCGCTTCCCGTATTTCGCCGAAATGTCATCTGGCAATGGCTCCATGCGCTGCGTCCGCGCCTCGGCATCGACGTTACTGACGCAACGCTGCCTCATCGGCTCCAACCGATTCTTTTCGGAGGAAGCCTGCGAGAAGGCTTGCGTGCGGGGGCGCCACCACGAGACATAATCTGTATGCACAGACCTGAACAAAGACTGGCCTATATCGTTTTCTCCTATGTCTTGAAACGCGCTACTTTTACATCTTGGTTCTGAAAACTTATTGCTCTACATACGTCTCATGCCCTGGATCTTAAGGGATTGCTGAAACCGCTTACACACCACCAGAATACTGAACAGAAAGCAATACGTGCGACGTGAAGGCATTCGAGGACATAATGAAGCACTGGGTTTCTAAAACTCTTATCGCACCGATGATCATGCGCTTCGGAGCGAGGGGTCGCACTATTTTCTTTTTCTTTTGTAAATCTTAAAATAAGGACCATTACCAATATAAACTGAACGTCTCAGTTCAACATATATACGTAAACCACGCCATCCACCTCTCTTCTAGAGATTTTCTGTACAGCTAAGGCTCCTTTTCAATCTTCGTATATGCAGGCTACCAGCAGGGCTCACTCCAGTTCGGTAGTAAAATTCAGGCCCCAAAAATGTATCAAGGCTCTTGTACGCTAGCCCATTCTTTTCCACATCTTCAACTGTACTAAACTTAATTTTCCTACACATGCGCATTATTTGGAAGTTGGCCGTGCCTCATTGTTGACCCAAGCACATAATTCATTTTCTGATGTTATGCGGTTAAAGGCTTGACATTGCTCGAATGTTTTGCAAGGTAGTAGGGGCTACACCTGATGTAACAAGCTCGCTCACGACTTGTTTTTCAATGCACGACACGGTTGCAGAGACAAATGGTTATAACAGAAGCTTGGTTTGGCATAGTCTGTTTACATTTTGAGAGAAGATAGCGCGAACAAAAAGGGCAAAGGCGGCACACATGTAGTGCATGGCCTGTCTAAATCTACGTCAATCTGGTCTATTTTCTCGCTATGTTTTCTGAAAAACACCAATTAAATTTCAACCATAATGCCGGTCTGCATTCAATATATAATAGGTGCCTCGTGAACTTTATAAAGCTATTTTTCACGTTATCTTATTTCCTTTTCTTCGAGTGGACGCGAGTCATGCTGGATACAACAAATTAGCCAAGACGCAGTAGTTGATTAACGTTGAAAGCTTTAAAAGGGTATCTTGTTCAGCAGGGGGTACTATGGCCGGTAACCCCAGCTAAAACAACACTAAGCGACGGCGGGGTTTCCCTGCATTGCGCACGCTACTCGTGCAGGCATTGTTCAATTGTCTTCGAATTCTAATCGGGCCTTGTTTGGCCTGTTCTCTTCTAAATTTCTTTATAAGACCTTTTATAGCACTGTTTTTATTTATAACGTCTTATATAAGACCTTAAAAAAGGACTTATAAAAAGACCTTAGTTCTTTAGATATGTCTTTTGGTTTTGCAAATAAACGCAGGAAAGGAAAAGAGCGGCTTTCGAAAACAATTCAAATGGAACAACTTTAAAGATCTTCACATAGCTAGTCTTCTCACTTCGAACCGTACCAGAGTACAACTTAAAAAAAAAAGAAAAAAAAAAGAAAACTCCGGCTGACTCTGGAGCATGGAAGGCGGCGTGGTTCTCCGCCGAATAGTAAATAAATTTTATGAACTTTGATTATGGAAAACTAACCTGAGGAAACAAAATGCTTGAAGTTATAGTTTGGTCTGACGTTATTTTAATTCAGTTTTAATATATTTCAAACCCCTTCGGGTGGTATTACATTTTGTCTTATTTATGCAGCAGCAACGGCTAAAAGAGCTGACTACTTTTTAACAGGGAGGAATTGTGTTCGGCGGTTACTGTAGACTTGAGCTGTATCGGACTACAGCACCTTACTATTACCGGATACCGTTATTGTCTTGAATGCTCGAGTTAATGTGAAGCAACCTAAGAGCGAAAATTTAATTTTCCGGTGGGACTGCAACCTAGCCCGTAGTCGCAAACTTAGCCATCTACTGCTGTGAGCAACATTCGTAATATTTAGGAGTCTATTCCCGCTTAAACTTTCCGCACTATTGTGCAGAAGGGGCATCTGTAGCTTTCAAAGCCACCTTCGCACATATAAATATTTTTCGTTCAGAAGGCTCAGGATTTGGATCAATCGACAGAAACGTTACTATCAGTGGGAGCACACTAACACGGCAAATAAAATGGGAGTTCTGTTAGTAGCAGCGTTGACAGGAAACAAATCTCACTTGCATCCTGCTTGGTTGTGCGCTCGGCAGGGAAGTTTCGGTTACACGTATACCTAATCAAGCCGATAAAACATGACTAAAACAAGTCAACGAAGAGAAAATGCGAGCCATATTTTTTTTATCGGAAGCGTCTCAGTTGGAATGCAGCGCTATTCACAGTTTTGGCACCCAGATTCAAACCAGAATCGGTTGAGGAGCACATTGCAGCCTTTCCAGACCACCAAGCGATTCTCCAACGCTCCAGTCCTACGTTCTAAATATATTTCACCTGAACGCGCCACCTTCACGCCTGCATCACCATATATCATGCCAAGTTGGCATATCTCATCCTGAAGATTTTTCTTCTAGACGTGGAGGCACCTACAACAAAAACTGTCTGGGAAGCAGACATTTTAATTCTTTCTTCTATTCCCATTCCGCTCCATCCTGATCATCCTCACGCTGAATGGCAGATCCCGTCTATAAAGAATGTAAAAACCTTGCTGATGGCAAGCCCAACACTGTGGGCTAGGCACAAGTCTTCAGTAATATAACTCATATAGACTACTTAGTACAGGACTTTTGTCTATTTGTTTAGATATGTGCATTACCTGGCCATGTGTCTAGTTTTCGTTCGTGCCTGTGCATGCCCCTCAAAGATGACCCTTAAACACCACCGAAGAAAGCTATAAGGCTGAAAGACAGCGAAACTGAAATGCAGGACTATTGGTAGTAGCGCGGATTAAAACACTCTTCTTCAAACCCTCCTTGAAGCCCGCCAAGACGCGACTGAATGTCGAGTGGTATTTCATATAATCTGGTCGCTTAGTGTGCGTGAGATAATAGAGGAACAAATAGATTGGAAATTTAGCTAGTCTCAAGGTGCACCTTGCGTGAGTGTAAATCCCCAGGGGAGCTGCAGACTATCCAATTACCCTGCATCGTCCTGCTCTGCAAGGTGAACCTTTATGATACTCAATTTGTTCTTTTTTTTTTGTCTCGAATTATGTGTTCTTTGATTTTCGAAGAGCGTTCTGCTCATCTCTGCTGCGTCTCCGACTTCAAGCGGATAAGTTGTCCGCTTTCCCCAGATTCTCGTCCGCCGTCGGCGTTTTAGTAGTCAGTGTTAAGGGACAACGACGAAAAAAGCTCCTCGAGCCACCAAGCGCTCACTTGCACTCCACTCACTTGGACGCTCCATTTAGGCTTTTTTTAAGACTTTTTTTATCACTGTTGCTGTTAAGAGAAAGAGCGCCCCCGTGTGGCGCTCTTTGGCGGACAAACATGACCGCTCGACAATTTTAGGCCCACCAGTATATGCTACCCCCCCCATAAGGCGCTTCATTAAAAACTTAGTCAAGTACAGTGTTCGGCGCAACTATCAGGACATCAATAGAGAAAACAATTGGCTGTAAACATGCGTTAAAATGCTCCCAGCTTTTTGTACTTTGCGCATCTTTTCATGACGCATCACTGCCATTTCAATTCTGGCTTGCTTTCGAAACAACCTCCACCCAGTTTCCTGATCCGACTTTTTTCCTGATCCGTCGACGAGCAAGCTCGCTCTGTTCCGGCCTTGAAGGGTCAAGGGTTGACCCAAAATGCGCGCCTTGGCGGGTCATCGCAAAAGTCGTGAAGCCTGATAGAGTCGTGCCTTACGCGAATCCGACTTTGTGGGTGGGCCCGTAGCAGACTTCGGCAGCTACAAGGAGCGTCCAACACAGGCATTTGGACAACGCCCTATTTGTCGTAAGGCGCGGTATCGAAAGCTCACGCAGGCTCCACGCCCACTTCCCGCTGGGTCACGTCACGCGGGGTCGTTTCCGAAAAAAGAAAGCAGTGTCTGCTGTTAGAGAGGCCCTCCCCATGAAGGAGCTTGTTTCGGATCTACGAAGAGCGAAGACCGCTTTGCGAAGTAGGGAATGTGCCTTAAGCCATTTTTAATTTGGCCTTTCCAAACTAAGCAGTCTAGTTGTTGCTGATGCTGAGTAAGTGTTTCCTAAACAACTAGAGTGTGTATTTATGAACAAATACACGCTCTGCATAAGCGATCTGGGAGATAAACCCACGTTGATAGATTTGAGTCGAGACAAAAGAACAGTAAGAAACCTACCGATACTGAGCTTCAGTGGAGTATTATTATGAGAAGAAAAGATTACCGATCCCAGGGAGAGGCGGGGGGGGGGGGGGGGGGGCACAGATCGATTGCAGTCGTTTTGAGACTACGCTTTAGTGAAAAAGAGAGGCGGCCACATCGACATCGCTTGTCCCTTTGCATAGACCGATGTGTGTGTGTGTGTGTGTGTGTGCGTGTGCGTGTGCGTGTGTGTGTGTGTGTGTGTGTGTGTGTGTGTGTGTGTGTGTGTGTGTGTGTGTGTGTGTGTGTGTGTGTGTGTGTGTGTGTGTGTGTGTGTGTGTGTGTGTGTGTGTGTGTGTGTGTGTGTGTGTGTGTGTGTGTGTGTGTGTGTGTGTGTGTGTGTGTGTGTGTGTGTGTGTGTGTGTGTGTGTGTGTAACCACTGCGCCACTGCGGGGAGGGGTTCGATTTTGTTGCAGACAGTGGCATTTTTTTTTTCAGCTTGGCATTCGTCAATGTTATAACTTTTTGCCTATGTGCAAGAAGGCTCTCAATAATATTAAGAAATGAGACTTTTCTGACAACCATAGCATGCAAGCACAAATCCCCTTCGCATAGAAACAAGGTAATATTCTATTAGCAGAACTTGAAATTCTTCGGGAGTAAATTGTTCAGCACATCGAAGCATAAACCGCGGTGTTCCAAAAGGTATGAGCGAGTTTACAATCGGCAAATAAAGTTCAACCAAGATAGTACTTACACTAACTTAAGAGTAGCTACACAACTACAGTGCGGCGGATGATAACAATAATGCTATTTTAGGCTTTCTTAGACTGTAGGGCGATATTGTCTCAATCTAAAAAAGGGGTCAGATGGGAGACAGTTCGTCTACATACCATGCTCAATACTACCGAACTACTAGGAAAACTGTCCAGTATATTTCATCTTTGAATGGGCCTTCTCGGTGCTTGTCTGTTTTGTACACGCTCAGGTCTGCAGTTTCATCAGAATCATTTTGCAGACATAATATGAGGAAATAGTTGAAGAAGCTTTTCCACCAGTAAGCTGCCTCATAATATCTACTCAGGAAATTTTCAGTTACAGTGCGATATTTCTCCATACGTGTAAAAAACTTAGGCATGACTACGTACTTTGTTTCAGGTTTCCTTACGAAGCTGTTGTTACAATCGTGTAACCCTTTTTTCTACAAAGCCAAACTTTGAATTGGATTGAAAGAGATGCCAATATTTATATAGAGTCATCTTTAGTGCAATTGCGCCATTTGTACTGCTTAAGGGCTAACGAACAAGTGTGTGCAGTATTCGAAGCCTTCAGTTTAAACCCACCTATACTTACCACCTTTGAGATGCGTTGCGAAAAGCGTACCTCTTCTTGGACCACCCACGCCATGTGCTGTGAGCCCACGCTCGTGTTTTGTTATTGTTCAGATCTCACGAGCGCTCTTTCTGCGCTCGCCTCTGCCACATCGGCTTGCGTAACATCGTTTGCAGCCCCAAAGAATGGTTCTTCCCTGGCGCGTGCTTTCCCACCGTCTTCAGAGCTTTTTTTCTGACACCTTGTCCGGTTTTTTTGCGTCCGTTGTACTTTTTTTTTCATACATACATGTCTTACACTGCATCGGTGCCGTCAACCTAGTGTTAATCCGTGAGAAATGGCCCCTCGTTTTGATGCGCACCTTGTAGATGTTTCAACGCTTTTGTCAGCTGTTTCCCTCCTTTTTATGTAAGCTGTCGCATTTATGTCTTGCCTTTTTTCTGGTTTCTTTTCTTCCTTTTTTTTTTTTTCTTGGCGTCGCTGATGTTCCTGCGGTGCGCGGATGGCAGCCAAATGCTGCTTGTGCAGGATTCGTTTCTTCAGAGCATCACGAACGACCGAGAACACAGAAACGTAGAGTGGGGAAGGAGGGATCCGTGAGGCTTGCAGAGCTGCGCTCGTTCCGTGTAATGGACTGGTGTGACGTCCGTTACTCTAGCTCCGTGCGTTGCCTCAGAAAGTCCAGGGATCGACAAGTGGCGTACCTGCGCCAATGGAGCTCTGCGAAAGAGAAAGAGCAGTGGCTATGGGACCTGCGTAGGGAGCATCGCTGCACTGAGCGGTATTCGCGCGTGAAAAGCCTTTTAAAACATCCAACTTCCGCAATTATATAATAAAACATAACACACGTTGTTGCGCAGTGGTATCGTACTTTGTATTGTACGTTTTTTTATCAACTCTTTTCACTTTGTAGTTTTGTTTGTTTTCTAAAGTTACTTGTTCAGAGTATATGAAGGAAAGAAGCCAACAGTCGGCGAGGTCAAGGAAAGCATTGGGGATTGTACTTTGTCGTTTTTTTTATTTTTACTTCGGTAATCGCATAAATTAGCAATGTAATCTGTTTAGGGGAAATAGAATTAAACACAAAGTAGAAGAAAAAACATTGTGCAGATGGTGGGAACTGAACCCACGACCTCCGAATATCGCGTCCGGTGCTCTTCCAACTGAGCTACATAGGCCGCTGTCTCCCCTGCTGCTTTCTTGGGTATTAATGTTGTCTGTATACGAACCTTGAGAGTGTTCACCAGCGCCACCCTCAGCCATAGCGGTAGACGTGGAACGTCCTGTGTTACCGCCAGCGTCACGTAGAACGTGATCAAGAGCGAGGCCGAAAGCTGTGCTAGAACCCTCTAGAGTAACTATGTTCGTGCACACTATTGTGCAGCCATAACAGCCGCCACATCATGCGGCCTGCTTAGTGTGTTCGAAATTAGATTGTTTAGAAGGAGACATTCTCCTGAATACTTTTAACCACTAGGGATTGGTTTTCAACATGCACTTCAGCATGTTCTAGCATTACAATGCCAACAGGACTTTTTTTTTTTTTTTACCCTCCATCAATTTGCCGCCTGCTGTGGGCGTCAGCAGCCGAATGCAAACGGTACTAAGGCTCAAAGGATGCTTAAAGAAAATAAAAATGTCGACAGGGACAGTCTTTCTTTATTCTGCCTAACTTTCCTACAACGAATATTTTTTCACTTGGTGAGCAGGAATGCATTATCTGGATTTATACCGAAAGTTATAAATCGTATCGCAAGTATTCATTTTTGTGAAGGCCACAGACATTTTCAAGCTTCTTTCTTAGCTTTTAGGACACATCATCATCATCATCATCATCAGCCTGATTATACCCACTGCAGGGCGAAGGCCTCTCCCATATTTCTCCACTTAACCCGGTTCTGTGCTAGCTGCATCCACTTGACCCCTGCGAACTTCTTAACCTCATCCCCCCACCTAACTTTCTGCCGCCCCCTGCTACGCTTTCCTTCCCTTGGAATCCAGTTTGTTACCCTCAGCGACCATCGGTAATCCTCTCTTCACACTACATGTCCTGCCCATGTCCATTTCTTCTTCTTAATTTCCACTAGAATGTCGGTAACTTGAGTTATTTCTCTGACCCACTCTGCACGCTTTCTATCTCTTAATGTTACCCCTACCATTTTTCGTTCCATAGCCCTCTGTTCTACGGTCTGTTCTAAATATGTGTTCATATATATTTTAGAATAAAAGCTCTTAAGAAGCTTTACTTCTTTATAATTCTTGTTGTGTACTGTTGATCTAACATAAGCTTTTATTCGTTAACGAGTCACGCCCCTTTGACTTTCACACTCAACATTAAGTGCGTATTGGTCAAATATTTAGGGGAATCCCCCAAGGTGGAGTAGAATTGTAATAAGGGAGTAATTACTCATTGCATCCACCCAAGCGCAGCCATACGGCTACAAAGGAAAGCTATACAGCTTTCTCAGAAACTTTCCTTGCTTATGCGTATACGTATTTCTCCTTGGAACAAGATCGACGTAAACGATTTGTGAAAACGACAAGTTAGCGTACGGCTCAAGCGATACAAATTGTCTGAAACTGCTTTTTTAGCAAGAAATACGCTATATCTAAGAATACTGTTGCCTCGTGGGTTTAATGCCGAAGCATTTTATCCTATTTTCTTTCCTTTTCGTGCTCACTGCTTCGGTTATCAGTATTGAAGTGCCAAAGCGCTACATGCTGCATATTTCAATATAGGGTAACAGGCAAGAATGTTAAAAAGTGCATTCGAAGAGCTTATGTCACCGTCCTCATTCCTATAGTATTTCATCGCTGGAATTAGCTTTAGGGCGTCTTATAGCATTCTGTTTTAAGTTTAAAATGTTCCGCGTTCAGACCGTATCGACAATAATGTCAACTCGTCGCACATACGCAGAAGCTGATGCGCTTTCGTGCCAACACTCTCCTTTCGATTCGTTTCGTCTGTCAAGAGCCGCTCCATATCACGGTTCCCAAGGAGCGCCTTGTTGCGTTTACTGACACCAAAGCCACACGGGGCTAGCAGCAAGCCAAAGTAGATTTCTCTGTATTCACGTCAGCCATCTGAAATTCATTTGTTTGCATCGAAGATGCTGTACACGAATATTCTCCTTGAAAGTGTGGACGCCTAGACCGCGATCCAAGCAATTAATCTGTGCTCACTTGCAGAAAGCCACAGCCACATAGACAGGGCGATGTATATATTAGCTAAATGATTACCTTTATGCAAAGAACCGAGATCTTGAGGAAGAAAAAAACGCAATTCATTGAAAGCAAGGATCGTGATATGACCACTGGTCGCACTACTTGCACGTTTCCACAAAATCTACATGAGGTTATTTCTTTGGCTACCGTTATGCAACTACACTCGCCTACAATCCGACCGAAATATCCCGCAGGGTTGCGTCATGGGGTTTAGTGCGCTTGAGTCGGCGTGATGTAACCAAAAATAGGCGCGTGAGGGCAGCATTAGGACTTCTCTTCCATCTCCGCAACGCTTCTATTTTACCCTCTATGGCGCTTTGTTCAGCACCTTTTTGTCTCAAGATAGGCCTCGTGAAAGCGGGCACAGGCTCGTGGTCGACTATGTGCTCGCATGACTTCGTGTTAAGGGCTGTGATATCACTGAGCACGATGGAGCCATCCAGACCAGAGGAAGAGGAAACAGCCCAAAGAAAGCCTCTTCCGCTTTCCGTGCGTTTTGGCAACCACGGTCGCGCGTTCACTTCGCGAGACGTGTCTTCTGCGCTTTCTCTTCGACGAGTCTTTGTTTAAGCCCTCTTTTGTGTGTGCATGTTTTTTACCCGGGTTCTTTAATCTGTGCTACCAGTTCGCCAGGAATAGTTGTGACAAAATGCACGCTCGAAATATGCGGAGATGTTAAACGAACAAAAATTTGTTTCTGCAAATGATTTTTCACTCCACTCGAGTATTGTCATCGACAGATTGGTGGATTATGCTGGCGGCTGCTCTATATGAAGACTGGGAGTGTGGCGGTGAATTATGCTCGACTACGCGATTTCATACTCGTTTTTATTTAGATATTTCTCTAGCTATTATTTTAAGTTACAATTTACCTGTTGTTTGTACAATATTTTAATCTCTATGATGATCCATGAAATTATTCTGTTATGCTTTTTATTGCAGGTTCTCTTCCTCAACTCCACTATTGATGTGTTATTTTTGCCTTTCTTATCCTTAAGACCAAAAGGCTCAGGAAGGCTGACAGTACCCTTTTTTATATCTGTTTATGTGTATGCCCTCTCAGGTTGTCTGAATAAGCGTTTTCTCAAAATGCGGGATCAGAGCCCTTAGGCATAGAACAATCCATGCTTACTGCAAGCACGGGGTTTCGCGTACGTTCATAGCATAGCAGTGCAAAAATGAGCCGCACTGCACTTGGAACGAAACAACTGTCTTTCGACTTAGCTATCCTCAATCCTACGGCGCACATCTTGCACCTTCTGCACCTAAAAAAAAAATTAATGCATAGGGAACTTGGAGAAGTCATGCCGAATGATATCACATTCTTTGCAAAGCTGCGTTTCTAGGAAGTGTCGCTGACGGGTACCCTCCTATGGCGATTAAATAGGCTATTTCGCACTCCATCCGGAAATTGCTCGCTCCTCTCGAGTGGGTGCAGAAAACACACACGTGCAGCGTACAATGACAATTTTTGTTTTCAAGCGCAACTGCTTTGCCTACGAGCAGTGGGACACTGACCAAATCGCACGATCGCCTCGCAATGTGTTGTTGAAAAGCACAAAAGAACTACCCCGAATATTTCCCGTAGTATTAAACTGACGTGAACGCTCCCCCACGTTTTTTTTTTTTTTTTTTTGTCGGTAAGGACATCTATTTGCTTTATTCCCGTTAATTAAGGGCCGATCACTAATAATTAAATAAAACGCCGGAGAAACTATCAAGAAAATATACCGTTTCTTACCTATTTCACAGTGCGAGGTGAATAAAAAAAAAAAGAAAAACAAATCTAACGTAAACGTGTCCGTATTTACAGTCCACGAAATAGCAGCGGACAGTCAGGAAGTGCTCGCATAAGCCAGATATCGCAAAAAACTCCAAAGCCTCGTAAGTTCACCTGCGGCAGGTGCAATGACAAAGGACGCGCTTTCGTTAAAATTCCTGTAACTGCGAAGGCGTTGCTACCGCGTAACATGTGGAACAAAGTACGCATTCCTCCCGGCGAATATGCATAGGTCTCTCTAGAAAGCGAATGCAGGTTCCACTTCTATCAGTCTTTTATTGTGCGAACAGGGAACATAAAACATTACCGTTAAAAAAGGATCTTTGGAGGAATCTTTCCGAGATACATGCAGAATGCAAATCCAGCGCAGTGCACAATCACAGTTTACACTTACAGGAATGCGCCCCTGGCCAAAGTGAATTACGAAATAAGGAACCATTGGGCATGTCCAGCAAAAATATGAGCCGCACAATTGCAACCCCGAATTTCTCACAATTCGCCAGTAGCATATCCCTTCAATGAGCGCAAGGTCCCTCCAGCGAGCATTGTATACTGGCTTCTACAAGTAAATGCGGGAAAGCTGGTCTTAGCAGCACAAGCCCAAGAACCCAATATCGGGACAATGTTGGCGATGTCCGTCCCCAAATCGGACCAGTACATTACCAACGAATTTTAATGTTGGTCCAATATTGGATCAATGACCTGCGCTGCCCGTGTAAATGCCAATGTCACTTTTCTGCGAAATAACAAATGAATAAATAAAAAGCGTGAACGTAGGACTCACACCACAGCTCTTTAACGGCATCTGGTTTAAAATGCTAGCAAGCTGTTTCCATGTCTTGTACTCTTGTCCAAATTTAATGAAGCATACCCGGGGCATTTAACTAAAAAAAGCAAAAACCTTCTATACAGCGGCTCTACTTGTACACGCACACTTTGTCATAGAATTGCAGCCCAAAAGTTCTCTTGTAAGTCGCGTACTAAACAGCTTTGGCGCCCATAAAGCTTAGACGATCTCGAAGGGAAAGTCATCATCGCTTTAAATATACTCATGACTTGAAAGCTGTAAAATATACTAACAATGCACGGTTTAAAAAGAGTTCACAGGCTTTTCAGCCTGTACACTCTACATTTTTAAGTGTGGCGCAGTCAGTGTCAGATAGTAGCTATTGAATAATATTCTTCAGGATCCTTAAAACAAATCCATTGATGAAAAAGCAAAATAAAACAATAAAAATAAAACAATCTGCCATGAGGAACATACCACCAAACAAATGCTCTCTACGTGCAGTCATCGCACGCTCAAGCAGATGCCCAACAGGGAGGAACACTCACAAACCGGGCTCTCGGATGAGCAGAACTCCCTTAGCAGATCACTGCTAGAGATTTGCGCAAGCCAGAACGGCCCGTACTGTGTGTGTGCTCGCCCCCGGACAGATGCAAGTACAACAAAGCGCTGCTCCGCTTAAAGGGGTCGAGTAATTGTTGCCCGAATAAGTGTGGCGACCGCTATACGCGCGCCAGCTTCGACAAAGAGCGCGGCGGACAATGAGCGCGTCGCGTGGAGCCACCTGGCCACTGTGCATCCCTGGTTGCGTAACGCGTGCGCTGAGGGCGCCTTGGCCGAGCGGGTCACTGGCTCCGCTCTTATTATGCGCGTAGGACCAAGAGAAGGCTGGTGTCGAAACGCGCTACAAAGCGGGTCGCATATCACACCTAGCACTGAAGACTGTTGTGCATCATTGGCGGGGTATATATCGCCATAAAACAGTACCAACAAACTGTATGTATCCGCAAACATTAAAGAATAGCGACAGCACTTCGCTAAAAAGGCAAACGCTAGTTTCTGATTGCAAACCATCTTGTTCGAAGCTTTGGTAGAACGTAACTTGAGGACAGTGACAAAACCAACTCCTGTTGATCACGGGATGAATAAATTAAGGATATTTATTTCATAGTCTCTATTTCAAGATCAGACATTCGTTAGTTTACCCGTGAGAATCAACTACGAGTTGAAGGAAATTTGGGAATTTTCTTCCCCGGCAAGCATGCTTGTTATAACAGTCCTGTTGCTTCCACTTAACTGAATCATATTGATCAGGTTGTAAATACCATAACCCGTTCGCAGTTTCCTTTTGTTTTCCTAGGCATATTCAAAAAACGGCATAATTTTCGTAGTGAAATGCTAAGGTTCTCAGAAACGAATTCCTAAGAGCCGAAGCCAGATATAGTTGATTTTGCACATTTTTTTACGCATTCAATGATAGCAAAATAAATCTCTTTTGGAGTACCCCTTCTGAAAGCCCGCCTCCTCTTAACGTAAGTTAAATAATAAAATAGCTCTAATGTTGTAACCAGTCGCCCTAGAAAAAAAAAACAATTGCAATAAACGGAGAGCATCTTGGCAGATATACAGTTTTCAAGCCTTTTGCATTCGAATTCTTGTGAGAAAGAGCTTTTACGTGCTTCCAATATACATGAAGCATTTAGGATTGCATATAGAAAGTGCAGCCTTTGTCAAAAGTGTAGACCCTAGGGGGTCTGCTTCTGAGCAGTGTAGTGGCGCTGATTTAGCATTAGTGGAAGGTCTTCCCATCTGACAGGGCAGGACAAAGATTATTCTCGTCATCAAGAGATTGGGAACACTCGAAATGCATTACAAGCCGCACGGAGTAGGCCCGAAGCAGACCCCTTGGCCTCTACACTTTTGGCAAAGACTGTACATGCTTTTTAGCACTGTACATTCACCGTTCATGAGCACGACAGCAGTTATTTGACCACTTGCAATCGCTTTCCAACTAACACTGCCTGGGAGGATCTCCTCAAACTTTTCTTTAATTTATTTGAAATTTCCACTCTCGGCATCAAACTGTTTATCATTGGCTTCGTGTCTGATTTTGAATGTCCACTGATTTGCGTATGAATTCTTTGTTGCCTTAACAATTGTATCAAATGTCATAAAGATCCTCCTTCTCTCGAATTTCTTGCAAGTATTTTGTGTGCACATACGATTTTGTTGTTGCTGCTGTTGTTGTGCTGAATAATGCATACCTGCACGCTGTGGTTGTGCTGGATTTGCGTATGCGTACACGCTGCACCATGAAACTTTGGAGTGGCTTGCAAAACTGGATAGTGAGTGCAACATTTGTCCCGACATGGCGAATACATTCACTTTTTATTCCTGTACTCCATAATTTATTGTGCTAATTTCCTTGCGCGTGAAATGCCATATTGTGCCCTAAAAAAGCTGTCACTAAAAAAACATCCATACATATAAATAATTGGCTAACTGGTAAAGGAAAAGCAGACATTTTTATATTTAAAATTTATACAGTCCCTCTAACGGTCTAACTTGTTCCATTGTCATCAACAACTCCATTTCTTTTTTTTTTTTTCGAACTGACTACTGGCGTTGAGCAAAACTATAAGACTGTCCATCCTGACCGTGGTGCGAAATAACTGTAGCACTGATGATGACATTACAATAAGCATTCCCAGACAAATACGAGCAGCATGAAAGGTTGTCCTCATTGGCAAGAAGCTTAAATGAACCTTCCGGTTACACAACGTCACGCCGAAGAATGTGTAAGCTTAATTGTTGCCGAGTAGATAACTACCGCCACAAACTAGCTGGCTCACCTTGCTCTCAGAAGGATTAAAGGAAAGAAAAAGATTAAAACGCTTACCCCTAAGTCATGTACTGTTCTCTCTTTCCACTTTTCGTTGTAGTTAACCTTCAAGAGCTCAGGGCAAAGGATAATTGCGCCGCGTCTGTGTTCATGCAATCACTTGCATTCAGGGGCCGAAGCCTTTTTGGTCTATATTCAAGCAAGAAATCAGCTAATTCTTTTTCGATGCCACGGAAAGGAACTAGCGAGTGGATTGTTCACTTACATGAGAAATTTTTAATGAACGAATAACTTTCTGAAATCTCTGACGACAGTTTCGTTCCCCGCCGCAGTGCTGTATGACTGCCTTGAGACAGAGCCCCCATGAAAGGGCCCCTCAGTCGTACGCGCGGTGCCTGCACGCCGCTCCTCACTCTCTTCGCATCGCATCCGCCACACATTATATGCTCAACGTGTAGTACGTACCCGCGCCAGCGAACGACCAAGTGCGTTTCATCACTCGACGCAAAACGAGGCGGCGCGGACCGTTTTCTCATGAGGCACACGCCTCATAAGTTCAGGCCGGACATCGCCGCAGAGCAAGCAGCGGCATGCGCTCTCGTCTGGTGTGCCGACCTCAATTAATCGATCCATCAGCGCTCCCCTGTCGACGGCTGCTGCTCGGCTCGAAGACAGTCGTCTATACGGACGAACCTGGGGCGACGTGAGCGAAAACCGGTTCTTGGTCGCGTTCAGATGCACGGGCCAGTGAGATCACGGGGAAAGACCGGGACGGCCGCCTCGCGTATGTGCCAAAAGGAATGAACCCTCCCTCAGTTTCGGCCATCGGTAAGGTCACTAAGTCACTCGGACACAATTGTTCTCATTTTGACCACGTGGTTGTTTTCTTTTCTCCTAAATTTGTGTTTTGTTTTTATGTCATTGAGGTTTTCCTCTTCCGCTCTCAGCAACTTACTCGAATAAGGCATTCTGTAACCTGTTGCAACAAAAAACAGTTTAATAAATATAGCTTCATAACCGATGCCAACCAAGCTGCTGACTTAATGCTCTGCTATGCGCATTTTAATTAATTACGACAGTAGGTGCAAGTATTCTAATCAAATGCAGAGTGAAACCTGAATAACCTGAAATACACGCGAGTGAAACCTGAATAACTGAACCTCCCGTTATAAACAAGCCCCAATACTGCTTACATACAAATAACAGCAGGCAAGAAAAGTAATGCACAGAATGTATCATCAACATCATCATCATCAGCCTGATTATACCCACTGCAGGGCGAAGGCCTCTCCCATATTTCTCCACTTAACCCAGTTCTGTGCTAGCTGCATCCACTTGACCCCTGCGAACTTCTTAATCTCATCCGCCCACCTAACTTTCTGCCGCCCCCTGCTACGCTTTCCTTCCCTTGGAATCCAGTTTGTTACCCTCAGCGACCATCGGTTATCCTCTCTTCGCACTACATGTCCTGCCCATGTCCATTTCTTCTTCTTAATTTCTACTAGAATGTCGGGTAACTTGAGTTATTTCTCTGACCCACTCTGCACGCTTTCTATCTCTTAATGTTACCCCTATCATTTTTCGTTCCATAGCCCTCTGGGTTGTCCTCAACTTAAGTAGAACTCTCTTGGTTAGCCTCCACGTTTCAGCCCCATAGGTGAGTACAGGCAAGATGCAATTGTTGTATACTTTCCTCTTGAGCGATACCGGTAAGCTGCTAGTCATAATCTGCGAGTGCTTGCCAAATGCGCTCCATCCCAATCGTATTCTTCTTGTTATTTCCTTTTCGTGGTCCGGGTCTGCGTTACTACCTGTCCTAAGTAGACATATTCGCCTACTACTTCCAGTATTTCGCTACCTAATGTAAACTGCTGTTCCTTCCCGAGGCTGTTGAACATTACCTTAGTCTTCTGCATATTGATTTTCAAGCCTACCTTTCTACTTTTCCTGTCTAGGTCATCAATCATTATTTGCAGTTCATCCCCCGAGTTGCTTAGCAAGGCAATGTCATCAGCAAATCGCAGATTACTGAGGTATTCTCCATCTACCCTTATCCCTAACTGCTCCCATTCCAAGTCTCTGAATACTTCCTCTAAACAAGCTGTGAATAGTACTGGGGAGATTGCGTCTCCTTGCCTAACACCTCTCTTTATGGGAATTTTGTTACTTTCTTTATGCAGAACTATGGTTGCTGTGCAGCCGCTATAAAGCTGTGCAGAATGTATAAATTTCATATTTTGCATGACTTCGTCTCACTGCAGCATACATTTTAAGAAAAAATTGCAAATGCTATCGATACAATTGCTTGGTTGCAAGGCAACGCTGAAAACAGCTCTTTCCTCCAAATATCCATAATTATAGCGAATGCTTATTCGGAAAATGTGTAACAAAAGTTATGGACAACAGGGCTTCAAGAAGAAGTTAGCCAGTCTAAAATAAAATCATTTGAATATTGCCACCGCAGACTGAGTTGGAATATCTCTTTCCCAAAAAAACACTAAGAAGAGTAACGGAATAAAATTTTCAAAGCTTTTGGTAAGAGTTATGACCACAAACCCTCTATTTCCCTGTGCAAATGTTTGCGCGGCCGCCAGGAGTCCAACCACTCAAGGGCAGTTAGCTGGAGTGAGGCTGAAATACATATCACGTTTACGTTATGCTTTGGGGAAATGAAATTGTTTGCGCAGCGAAAAAAAAAAAAAATAAGCCAACTCTTGCGCGCAAAAGGTACATTAACACTTTCCCACACACGCAAGCGTGATGGAGTGGTGTCGTCCTTGTTTAACCTGCCGTTCAGGAAAAGGAAAGATGCGTTAAAGAAACGCTGCAGATTCTCTGTTGTCCTGGTTTTATTTCTCATCTCACCGAGTTCCCTACTCTGCCACTTCTGCGTGTAGCTTCCGGGTGCGTTTTGAAGCGAAAGGCTCTTTCTCTGCCTCAATCCTTCATCCATCATATCATATTCTTTACGCCCCGAGGAAATAAACATCGCAAAAAAGAGTGACTCGAAAAAGAGACGCGTGTGCGTGCAGGTCGCCGGAAAACACAAGCATTAAATCATGAATCGTATGATTTCATGATCATTTATGTCCTCATAGCCCCGTAATCATTTGGTTCTGTGAGTTTATAAAGCCACCGAACTAAAAACCCTAATGCGGTTAGGACATGTAAGACCATACAATTGTGCGATTAAACACTTACGACGATACCGTGTTCAGTGTCTCTATAGAGCCACAGAAAACGAACACAAGGAAAGACAAAACAAAGACCTCACTGGAATATAAGTTTTTTTTTTTTTTTTTTTTCTGGGCAAAACTGCCAGCAGAGCTCCGGAGAGTGGCAAGGTGAACAGGAATCGAGCCTGGTTCCGTGTTCCGACTTGGCGTCGATTTTAGAAGTGTCCTATCTCCTCAACCTCGAGCCATTCGATTGATGGAAACTGCGGTACCGGATGTAACTACCACCGGTTCCTGCGTTTCCACCAATCAGACGATTCGAGGTAAGGGGGATAAAGACATCTCTGAAGACGACGTCCACTCGGAATACAGACCCAGGCACCCTTAGATCTCTAGTCGGATAGAGCACCCCTGAACCATGTGCACGCAGGTACTTTCGCACTGCTGGGCCAAAGCGAAGCTTTATATCTATACCATGTGGTCTTCCACATAATGTGATAGCTTACGACAAAGTACAGATAACTATACGTGAGATAACAAAGTCAAAAATTAAGGATTTAGTTGTTAATCTATTAGAAAAATGCGTGCATGCGAACAAGGACACAATAGGGTAGTTACAGATCGGATAGATTACGTCATGGTGTCACCCCTTGAGGGTAGACGTTAGGCATCTCCCAAATTTGTTTATCAGTTGCTACTGAGAACGAGACACGTTTGTTTACTGACAAGCGAATGCTCATTCACAGCTGGTATAGTTGTTTTTTAAGGTTTGGTTGCGTTCATGGTGCTTAGCGTCCCAAAACGACTCACTTGATTTGACGGCGCAGTTGAAGGCTCCGAAAACTTCGACCACCTGGAGTTCTTTATCGTTCATTAACATCGCACAGTACATAGGCGCCTTGCTCATGTTTAAAGCTTGTTCACACCTTGAGAACTTTTATTTATATAACTTTGCAGTTTTAGATGCCTGGCAGCCTTCGTGGTTTTCTTTTGCAGTTTTTCAAGTGTTTAGAGTTTATCGATTCTAACGCAACAACCGAAGCATCGCTTTAATAACAGCGAATGTTAACTCAGGAGAGACGTACTAGTAACACAGACCTATACCGGTTAACCAAGTGCGTCCTAGCACGCTCCATAGTATGCCCGTGGCTATGTAAGGCCATTGCGCGGGCGCGCTGCTAGCATTGGACAAGCCGGTATTCGTCTACGATTGCACTTCGGTGTGGCAAAGGCTCTACCAACTGTCAATGCAGCGTGAATGTTCATCCAATTCATCTAATACCTTCAATGTAAAAAAACTATGCAGTCGTCTAGATCCATCTTCACCCTCAAAATGCCACTTCGCCAGCTTTGCAGCATCCGAAAACGCCCGAACACCCTCGGAACATCAGTTCACCAACGTGTCGGAGAGCATAGCTCCGCCGTTTTCCACTCTATTAACAATTCGAATTCGCGTTCCTCATCACAACAGGAGCGAGAGTTCAGCCGTCGTACAAAATGTCGACTTCGCAGCCGCGGGTTCAACGTGCGTGACGAATTCGCTTTCACACTCTGAGGCCACCATTTTCTCTCGCCTGTCGCCGGTGCAAATAAGCAGAGGGAGAAAAATGTAGCGGAAGGTAGCACAACGCACAACGGTCAAGACATAATTAGCGAGAGGAAGAAGAAGAAGACGGAGTACGAGAGAACGAACGGCACAGCGTGTCGAGAGTGACAATCGGACCGATTTTCACCGGGTCACGCGCGCACGCTTTCTCGCACGCGCGCTTCCGAAGGGAAGACGACGCTCTCGGAAGTGCTGGGCACGCGGAAAGGTCCGGTCCCCCTTTCTCTCCTCCGACGAAAGGAGGAGAAAGAAAGTTGACAAAAAGGTGAAGCTGGAAAGAGGGGCCAGCAGCGGGAGAGACTGTGGCTCTATAAAGACGTGCCCCCAGGGCCTGTCTTCCTCGGTACCGTTCTTTCTCATCTCCCTCGAACACAGGACTTGCACGGACGATCCTCTCAGCGTCGGCGCAGCGCTCGCAAACGCTTCACTCGAGCGCCGACAAAAAATGCGGCCTTCTTCGCGAGCTGGAGCCGACGCCTGGATGCTGCTCGTCTTCGGTGAGCATGGATTACCCACTCATGGATTACCCGGGGACCGAAACATGCTTCATTTGCGTGGTGCTCTGAGGTCGGCGAGCCGACTGACAGCAGGTTTGAGACTGGTAGAAGGGCGACAACTACTTGCTTCATTAATATGTCCCATATAAAGTGCCGGCAATCAAATCTTAATCGGGGCGAATCATTCTATAAGGCTCAGAGACTATGAAGATTCGCGAACGCCGGCATGATCGCTTGCTTTATGAAGAATTTGAAGAGGTGAAACTTGTATACTATCCACGCTCGTACACACCATTCCCCTACTTCGCTATCTTTAGATAACGGATCGCAGAAAGTCGTCGGGTTTCGCGCTGTCTGTGCTGCCAAGTGCAGCGAAGGTCAGTGAGCACTTACTTGCTGCACCAATCATCTTGGTGAACAGGCCATCGCTGCGTAATAGACTGTCTTATCCGTGTTTGTGGCAAGTCAGTGGAAACTCAAACCATGTTTTTCACCAGCGCATATGCCCTAAAATAACAAAAATGGTTTTGTCTTAAATAGAAGCTGCCTGTCTATCTCATTCAGAAGTATGAACCACGGAACACGTTGGGCTGCCAAAGACTCTGACTTACAATTTCCATCCACAATATTTTGGGCTTCTGATTGCGCGGTTACCTGAGTTACCTGAGTTCACATCTGCCCCGATTTGAGATCAGTGTATTGTAGTGAGTGTTGTGTCGTGCACATGCGCAAGTAATTCCTAGTTTAAAGAACTGCGCTGCTTTTATGAATGGATGACAAATACCTGTTAAATGTTGAAAGATTTTGAGCCTGTATATTATCATCGCATCGACAACGCTTTAGTTGCAGAGGCTGAGTAATATATTAAATTTGTGAGTTATAGATGGTTCTGAACTGGTGTCGTTTTTGTTGGCATTTAGAGCTTGTAGAAGTCCTCCAGTAGAGGTGCGCAGTCTGCTCTACAGAATAATTAAAAAAAGTCCTACTGCATCTTACTGTATGCCTCCAACCGTTCATAACTCAGAAGCTGCTTTTGGTGCTTCAAAGTGGCAAAAACATTCTTCATTAGACGAATAATCATGTGTTCCCAGCCTGTCTGGTCATATTTGTTCAAATTGCATTTTAAAAGATAACACCATGATGCAATCTGCGACGGAAGCAATGGTTATTTTTAAGCTGCAGTACACTCATGAAAGTTTTACCGTCCTGCTTGTTGCGCTTCCCCTTCAGTCCAGAGCTAGGCTATAGGTAAGAATGTCTATTAATATTTTTCTGCAGAATCGATAAGCTTAGCTTATTTGATGTTCCACTGCACATGTGGTTGCCGTTTGTTAAATAGTTGCCAAAAATTAATGAATAAAATTACCATTCGTGCCGCAATTTACGAAGCTGCATGCTTGAAACTATGGTGACGACGCAATCCTGGCGTATGATTTAGATACATCTTAGACTGTATTATTAGTTTTAGATAATATATTTGGATAATATATTTGATTCAGATTATATATTTAGATCATATATTTTGCTGAGCACACACTTCACCTTTTTCTAACGCTAGGTGTGATAAGCGCTTTATTTACTAATGTAGTTATTTTCTCTTGCTTCCAGGCATATTCGCCGTGTGTGCAGGCCAGAGAAAGGTGAGTGCCAGTGTGGAAACTCGACCTCATGATCAACCTTTTTTTTAAAAAAACTGAATGACATTTGTGCTTCACCTTTGCTGATGCTCCTTTGGGTACGTGCACTTAACTTCTCGCTTAATTACTAATCTCTTAGTTTCTTTCCACCACATCACACCTAAACATCAGCATGAAGTCGTGAGCTGCCAAGCCACCGCATTACATGATATAAAACTTAACATAAATATAGTTCCCTGCGTAATCCGTACCTTTCGAAAGTGCCTGTGCATCCAAGGAATAGGGTGTCACACAAGCAACCCGAGTTGGCAGCTCCTGCACCTTGGCCCGTCACGTGATTTAGTGACGTGACAGAACATACCAGCCAATCAACGCTTGGTCATGTCATCTGCCAATTGCCAGAGGCATGCTGGTGATTTTTCGCTCATAGCGGGGACGTTGGATTCTGTGGAGAGTAGTACCTTTACTGTTATCGCGCTACAAAGCGGTTATATGACTGCATTCCTGCAAAGTAGAATAGTGTCTGGTGCCATCCCACTGACGCCTCATGAAGACCTGCTTAAGCCTCAGTACGTCCGAACTACGGTAATTAATCGCACTATGAACTGAAATTTTGCATGGGGCGTCTTATTGGTGCGCTGTTTCAATGCCAATAGCGCAATATCCGCTTCCCAAAGAACTACATGGCTACCGTCTTTTTGGTACGCATGAGGTACGGTCAAGCATCTCACACACACAAGCTGAATATCAACCTAAAGAAAAGCTTTTACTCATCGGGCAACCGATGGAGATCCAGCAACGCAGGAGGGGATTATACGCCACACCTGTCGCATACGGTCGAGTATCAGTGCAGGGGATAACGTTTTCATTTCGATGAGAGTACGTAAAAACCTTGAAGCACGTGAAAGGGCTCCTCTTAGTGCCGGTCGCTCGCTTAGGCTAATCACTGTACGGAAGGCGTCCGCCGTGTAGATTAGACTATTCGCTGCTCGCTGCGAGAACAGCAAGAATTTGAAAACTAACCTTTTGTCTAACATCTAAAGATTAGACTACTTCTGTCAGCGTATGATTAAAAATATCTCACAGCATCCTTCTTGTAGCCTGCATTAAAAAGTGGCCGCCGCGGCTGTAACTGAACAAACGCCGTTGGCAATAGAGGGCGAGCGCACTAACCACTGATCTGTGCACCACGCCAGGGCTATGTGGCCTCATCACCATCCTATATACCTGCACCTCGGGTGGGGAGAAAAGAATACTGTGTTTGTTACCTTGATTTCTTCGAACATTTCCCACTAATATTCTACACGCGCTATATGCTTATCCACGCTTTTGGGATGTAGAAACACTGCAGATTTCATCTATTTTTAATCCTCTGGCATTGATTACTTGTATCTCTTTTTCTTCTATATGTTTTAATTTAGGCCAAAAACGAGGTATAATTTGTTGAAGATGCAGAATTCGTTTAGGGAGGCTGGTAAGCTCAGATTATATTAGTTTACTTATTGAATGTCATCCATGTGCCAGTGAGATTAAGGACTGACAAAGGCTGGAGCACTCGGAAACGCATTTGAATAAGGCAGCATGATTACGCCTCATTCGATGAACCCCTTATCCTTATTTCCTCGTGAAATGCGTGAGGCAATAAGACTACTCGACAATTACGCCGTCCTATGAGGGCCTAGTTGCCATTCTTTCCGCTCGGTTGCAAGGAATGGAAGGCAATGTCTGTGACGCGTCCAATGACTATCGTGAACCGGTAAACACTACTCCTTAAGTTGAGGCACAGCAAGCGTTATTTTATTCCGTGCACGGAAACATATCCGTGGACCTGGTGGCGAACCTCCGTATAGGTGGTACCAGCTTCAGCTGGCAACACTTTTACGCTGCAGCTGAGGAAATTGGCATGCGCTTTAATGACGTTTCTATACGCTACAGTTTTTTTAGCATTCTAAAGGATGTAGAGGTGGGGGGGGGGGGGGGGGGGGGGTCAGATAAGTGCCTGATAACTTTATTGTTCTCAACAAAATTTTAGTGCAGCTCTGCACTGAAATGAGCATATTGTAATGAGAGCAGCAGTATGAGTTACATGGTCGTTTCTACGCCGCTTAGCGAGCATTTATGATAGTCCATCAACTTTAAATCAGCCTATTTTACCAAAAATCATTGTCCTCCTCTCTTTAGAGGTTTTACTCTTTGTTGCTGCCTTAAACTATCTACTGCGCTGTGGGGAATCAAACGGCGTGGCCTGGTTTCTTTTGCCAAAGTCGGTAAATTCTACTCAATAAGTTCGCGACGACAGGGGCGCTACGCGGCACGAATAGAGGAAACCAAAATAATGAACACTTACGGAGAGCGCACTCGTGACTCTGACTGAACTATTTATTATGTTTCTCTCTTTTGCGATCTATTCGCCTGCGGCTGGTTAGAGACTTGTATTTTACTTAGCGCATATGATGCGATGGCCGACAGTGTTTCTGATCAATTTTCTACCTATTTTACCATTGTTTCTTTTGACACCCGGCCCTGCCAAGGAAATATTTATTGTTCTTATTTTGCCGGTGATAAACAGATATTATTTTGCAGGGAAGGACGTCCGTGACCACAAGACTGATTGGCACTGCACCAGCGAACGCTGATATACCGGTCACCGATTTCCGATGCAGCAATCAAGAGTTCCCGGGCTACTTCGCAGACGTAGAGACGGACTGCCAGGTGAGACATCTCTATCAACCCTAAATAAAGCCGCTATTGGACGATTATCGCGTAAAGCATTGGAAATGTACTCTGCCTATTAATTTAAAGTTATTTGTCCCATTTTTGCGTGGCACGCAACACATACGTCGACAATTATTGGAATAAAATAATTAGTCAAGCCAATACTACACAGATATGGTTAATAGTGCGCGCTCACCGAAGTTCCAGTAGGTGGTTTTTACAAGTTATGCATTTAGAAACAGGTTGGTGTTGTTTACTTGAATCAATGTATTTGCCACTACTACGCCATGATAGCAGTTAATCGCATGTTGCAAGTAGCCAATCTGCAGCATGAGAGGATGTATTTAAACTGCAAATAAAGTAAAAAACTTGCTGCTATAGGTAACTAAATACGCAGGATGATAACTGTGAGCCGTAGTCAAAACGCAAATATTGATCTCAAGGGAACAAGTCGATAGTCTCAGATTAGAAGGCCGCAGAAACAATCGTTTTCGCTTGGTAGTAATATATCTACACAAGAATTAGATCATTTTTAACTTGGCATTCATTATCTGAATCAAATGAAGAATACTAATGCCGACACGCACTGCATTCTCTCTAACAGGTGTACCACAACTGCCTGGCTGATGGCCGTAACTCTAGCTTCCTGTGCGTCAACGGCACCATATTCAACCAGCGCAATTTCGTTTGCGACTGGTGGTACAAATTCGACTGCCGCAAGGCGCCCAGCTTCTACCACCTGAACCTGCTCCGAAACAAAGACAAGAACGGCACCAAGAATACTGAAGTGCCCGCACCGGTGGCTTCGCCTGTGCGGCCACCTCCACCGCCACCTCCACCCCCATTCCCTCGGCCTCAACCAGCTAGCAGCAGCAAGCGTTCCAGGGACAAAGAACCGCGTTCGAAGCCATCGGCTCCCTTAACCTCTCGCCAGAGCAAGCCTTCACCGAAACCAACAAAGACATCCACATTCAAAATCTTGCCCAAAGCACCACCGAAAACGCACGAATCGATTATCCTCCTTCCTCTACTGGCCGGCGATGGTTCCTCCAGTGACAGGGCCAGTAAGCAGACGACGCGTGAGCGAAGCTCTTCATCCCGTGGCAGAGCTCAGATGAGAGTATTCGCAAAAATAAAAGACGGCCAACCAGAGGAACCACGAGTTCGAACTGACAAGACTCAAAAACAAGTCAAGGCGGCACGTCCCAACGAAGAAAATGCAGATCGAGGAAGGCAAGCAGAGGCAAGACAAGCAGAGCCCAGAAAAGCAGAGCCTGTCTTCAACGGAGAAGCTGCTCGCCATCATGATGCCGGAGGTTTCCAGGAGTGGACCAGCATCGGTGCGGTCTCTGGCAGACCTTCCGTTACCAGAGTCCAATTTCACACCTTTTCGGCAAACCCACCGCGCTTTGAGCCACCATTACCCCAGCCTCAGCCTGAACCAGAACCGGTCATTAATCCGGCCAGCTGGCTCGAAGATGACTTTAACCGACAGGCCGAAGCCGGACGCGACGACTTCCGCGGTGAAGTAGAGGACACGAGATCTCGCGAAGATGAAGTGTACGAAAGTGGCCCAGTTGCGCCTGAACCGCGGGGCGTGAAAAAGCCCGCAAAACCAGTGGACGATGTGGTACGCTTGGCAAAGGCGTTGCCGCCTCCTCGACGTCAGACTGCACATGGCGGCTGGCGTGGCAAGAAAGAGGCATATCCGGGCCTCCAAGACAAGAAGAAGCTTTTCTACAGGTTCCAGCCGAGCGAGCCGTTCGCAGGTTACCAGGCGTTGTCCTTTTTCGGCCGAACGCGGGGCCCAATGAATGACCTGAACAAACTTCCTCGGCTGGTGTCTGTAAAGCTCAACAAGGTTACGCGGAAAGAACCGGAATACGCTATCAAGCCATTGCTGTTGTCCGTCAAGCTGGACCAGTCTTCAGAGTTGGACTCGAGGCCCGCGAGAGGTGCGCCCCCGGGGCTTTGCTTCTGCCCGTGTCACTAGTTTCCCCTTCAGCGTGTAGCCAAAGATAAGACGAGAGAGCCTCAGAGCGAAGACCCACTTGGGCAACGAACTCTAGGATGTGTTGTTTTTGGACAAGTTATCCAGGTGAATTTATTACGTAGGAATTCAAGATTGAAGTGGAAAGATTTCTGCTTCAGATTACCTTTTTAGTCGACGTGTTTGAGATATTGCTGGGAGCAATTTGTCGATCCTCGTTGCAACAAATCAGTGAAGAAGGCTAGACGTAGACAGCGCCTGCGGCGTTGCAGTAGTGAGCTTAGCAATATAAAGTGGAGGACGAATCCCAAAGATTGATGTGAACTCATGAACATCTGCATTTTCTCCTTTTCTTTCTAAAAGCAACGTTACTCAGATACAATCATAATTAATCAACGGTCGTTGTAACTTACCTGCTGCAAGCGGTGATGAAAGTTGAATATTTATTAGCCGGCAGAGTAAAGTACTCGACGCTTTAGAAAGGTCATGCGACTGCAATGTCCTATAGCTTGCTATAGTGTTGTAGAAAGCAGCATCACTAAGAGGAACACAAATGGTAATGCAACGAGAAAAAAAGCAACCGCTCATTGAAGAATAACTGCTCGCGACGTCCCAATAAATGTGATATGATGCTGATATTGATAGGTGGGTGTACAATGTGTACACTTTCATATAATCAATTATGACGCGTGAATTCTGGAAGGAGTAGCGGCATATTCAGGTTTTATGATGCATCAAGGCAGGACAGTCTTGACGACAACGGCATGCCAAATATTGTTCACGTGAGATCAAATATTTAATTTCTGCTACCCTAACTGCATTTAACAGTGGGAAAGGTAATATTTGAAGCCTCATAAAATGCTCACTTCACCGAAAGTTTACCGCACAAAAATCAGATTATCATAAGTCAATTTCATTATTGTGGGCTGAAATCCTTATAAACCCAATCCTTATCAAATCCAAGAACACCGAATATGTAATTTGCAAATCAAAGAAATTTGCAATATACGCGAGAAGTAGAACTGAGAACTAATCACATATCCAAAAATGAGCCTAAATATTAACTTTCAGCGCTATTCAGGGATTTTGTTCGCAGGAATTTGTATTCTGTGGCGGGTCTGTAGACTGATCATAGGCAACGGACATGTTCTCAGCTGTGGTGCATCTCTGCTTGCAGAAGACGTCTCCGGGGCTCCTTCGTCTTCATCGCATCAGCGCAGCTGAATGTACATGTACATATAATAAACACGTGATCACAATGCTAGGCGTGCAACATTTTTGGGGCTTGCGCTGCGCCGCAATGTTTGCACATTTGTTAATATCATACTCAACCCATTGTCTACCCAATGAATACTGTTTTCCTTCTCTCTGGCTTCCCGACACCAGCTGTACTGAACAATTTCCTGTACTGGGCTGAGCACCCGACGAAATATACATGGCATAATTGTTGTTGAGAGGAAGTCTGTCCAGAAGGAGAAAGCCAAATATAACATCCTCAGTTCCTCTGATTTCGTCGCACCATCAAACGCTGCTGATAAAATGGAATGCTCTGAGTTTATTACAATAATTAACACGCCAAGTTTGAAAATCATAGAAAACAAGCCACTGTGCAGTTTTCTTCACATAAAGCTGATAGGGCTGCGCAGTGAACTCGATAGAGCTAAATTAATCACAATTGTGACTCCTACCATAAAATTACTTGATTCGCTCTTCTTACAAGAGGTATCGACTGCAAGTCTAAAAATGGAATACTAATTCCAGGTCTCACAAGTGACTGACGATTACTTCAACGTAAGCAATAATTGTGTTATGCGTTTCTTTAGCACGCTGAGAGAGCTAAAGCATCCTGTGAAGATAAAGAGCATGCATTTTTCCGCCAACAGACTTATTCTTTCCTCACCTTCTACTTGGCCTCATATTTCAACACTGCCCCGCGTATGATACGCAGGTAGAAGTTTTGGTGCCTATTGATAGGCACAATGGGTATGCCGATTGCCGTCCTAGACGTATATTCGGTACCGATTGGCTGGCCAACGCCCAGTGCTCAAAAGAGGCTACAAGTAAGAATATAAAGACCTGATGACAATGTAAGAGCGCACAGATAGCCAAACTACAGCTCCTTCCGGTTGACCTGAAATAGAGCAGCGCAAAAAGGTTGCGAAGGAGGCGCCACTTGACTGTCGATGCGCCTCGCCTATTGTTTTGCGAGATGCACGCTCTTTTGTTCACCAAAAGAAACGACGTCCGGAATCTCAAGGAGGCTACCGCGCGCTGCCTCGAGCGCCGGCACTCGCAAAGCCGAAGAACGAAGCCAAGTACGGGGGAAAAGAAAATTTCCCGTTCGCTGTTCAGAATAGCAACTGCGCTCGCAACAAAGCACCTAAGAGGGTAAAAAAATATGTGAACATTGTACTTTTCGTTTGGTGTTTTCGATAAATGCAGCAATCCTAAGACCCTCTGCGATGGCCTGCCAAGAAAATAAGGCTCTTCAGCAGGATCATCTGGATGGCGCGATGTTATTGGGTTCTTATATACTGCGTAATATAGCTGGGCGACAGTCAATGCATAGACCTGTTTGCATTGGGCGCGCCGTTTTTATCCCAACGTTTACGACTTCTGTCCGAGTTCGTGGTGCGGTCATTAACACCTGCGACGCTCCTGCATCGACTGCAGCCAGATATAACCATCCACACTATAGTATTCGAGGCGTTTCCCTCAGCCTTACCGTTATGTCAAATCGCACATTTAATTACATTTCTAAATAATGAAACTTTTCCTATTAACGGCTTTCTTTCTGCGCCACGTTCACGGTGACAAAAATGCTATTTACGCAGAGTGAAACTGTAAATAGCAACGTTGATTTTATGGGAACGTTAGATGCACATTAGAAATTACATCTTTTTGTACCTTGTTTCTAAAGACGCAAGCGGAGACAACAGACCTGACACTAAACCTAACCTTGTTAACTAGTGGCTATTAAACATAATTAAAGCACCACTGGTCACCCATGTCAAGCATGTAACTTTCTCTCTAAATATATTGTGCTTTTCGCGGGAAGGAATGTGCTCGTGGGCTTTTTCCATGCATTATCGCATCCCGTACACACGGACATATGTACGCGCCGGTAATGTATCACGAAAACTTTCCGCCCCTCAAATGGGAATTCTTTGCCCTGCTAGCTGGAAATATTGTGGAATTTTTTTAATATCTGTGATTTTCCAGTTTATAATTTTCAAATCACTTCTATGAGGTTTGTGCAGGTTGGCCCAACAGGAAAGCAAACATCATATATCCGTGATCGAACTTATCAATATACTGCTGACCGCAAGGTTAAAATATTTTTGCAACATATTCATCAAACTATATATATCGTGTATGTATGCATTGAATATAAAGGTAAATTACAGCACATATTGCCAGAATAATTCGAACCTTGCTGTAATAGCGTTAGTTGATTATTCTCGAATGCACCGATGGTAGATGCAATAAGAATAGTCGTGCTGGAAGTTGTTCATTAGCCAATTTTGCACAAAACTGCCACTAGACCCCTCATTTTTATTTGCAGTATGCTTTTTTTTGCATCTGCGCTGATATATTGTGATACTTTTGATCCAAATTTATCTTGGATTCATCCCCTAAATTAAGGCATAATGTAATAAGTTACATATTTGCCGTAAATTTGGGGTTCTATCTCCACCATACCGAAGTATGAATGAAAGCTTGTAGAGATGCGACACCGTCAACGTCTCACACCTGTCAGTGTTTAAGTTTACTATCAAGTTTGTTTCTCTAAATAAAAAAATGTGCAACTACTGGCCAGTCGTTAAAAGCGTTTCAACAATACCTAAAACATTGACATTGAACAAACTTGTTAGAGACCTAAAGTTGGCAAGTTATCTGTTAGTATAAATATGAAAAATACATTCCCTCGCGTTCATGAAAGAGCTGAGCGAGAGCGTCCAATAATCGGCATATCTTTACATCCAAGGGCGAATCTTCTACCCTATTCGTATACTGCGCAACGCACAACGCAGCATTCAACGCAAGATGTTATAGCGAGTGCTCAAACTAAACAATCAAAAAGCAGAAGGCGCAATAAATAGACTCTTATTCATAGCCCACCTTCCTGACCTTCCCTGGTCGTATTGCGGAAACGAGTAGTAATTAACGCAGGTCGTGCAGCCCTACGCTGCCTCTCTGAGTGCTCTTTTTCCGGCTCACACTACAGTATGACCCACCTAGGTCCATCATGGTGTCAAAGACTCCTTTCGCTGAAGAGCAAACGAGGCCTAGTAATGACGATGACAACGAAGTGTCAGGGAATAAACTGACAAAGAAAAAGAAGGCAGAGTAGCACGACAGCGACAGAAGCGAGCTACACTCAACTTGCCACAGCAGAAATGATACCCTTTTCATCAAAATACAAGAAGCGATCGTTCGACGCCCTCACTTACGTCAAGCCCAGCCGCCGCGACGTGCAGCAGGGGTCATGGCAGCCGGAAACGTGGGAAGTGCCCGAAAGGCAGAGGTTCGAAAGGGACACTGTCTGGGTACCGGAAACGAATGCGTCCTTCGTGAATGCTGGCCGAAGAGAGACGCAGCGGGTTCTCTTCAGCACCAAGCCCGAGGCGACGCGAGATGCGCACTGGCCTGGATACCGCCAGAACTTCGCTGACACTGTCTGTTTGAATCGGCCGGTGAGTCCAATGCGGCGCCCATTCCGGCCTCTGGAATCGAGCTCGGACGACTTCTATGGGACCACCGAAAACTCGTCGTCCTACTGTGACAGTCGTTTCTCCAGCGAATGCGCCACCGTGGTGAGGGCGACTGGCCAACAAACGTTCAAGTAAGTGTTAAGTGTTGAGGTAGGAGGTTGGTGAGATCGCTACGGGCGTGAGGTTGGTAAAGAGACCTCACTTTTATTGATTCAATAGAACAACAAAGCTGTGGCGTCCGCCTTCTTCGACTGAGGAGCTGATTACAGATGATATTTAGACGTCACTAGTTGCAATCAGCAGTGCACGGCTCCCATATTCAGTTTCATTTCTGCCTTTGTTAAGAGTAGCCGAGCGCCAACTTCCTCGTCATAACGATGAACTCTTAACAATTCATAAGAATAGGAAAGCGTCCCATTGAAAGAGATTTTCTAAATAGGCTGTACGAGCAGAAAAGCGCTCCGCACAGCCAGCGTACAATACAATACAATATCAGTCAGTTGTACTCCCCTCAGAAGCGGACCTTCCATTTGAAAATATGGAAGCCGAGGGTGCATACCGTGTTATAAGCATTGCCCGTCGCGACCCTTCTCCATGGCTTCATGAAATGGCGGGGACGGAAACCGCACGGAAGTGTTTACGCCACTTTGGAAGCAGCTTTCTGTCTGAATAATGTGTGTAGCAATTCTTTTGAAAGGTGTTATTGCATTGCCATTTCGCCTTTATCAGCTCTGCGTGGTATGTTGTACCGTGCAAGCTTCCTGCATTTTCATGGTATAGCGGGCTCTGCCTGCCGACTATGGCAAAGCAGCGCATGGGCAGGAATGCAGAGTGCCTGAACCTTGATCTTCACTTAAAGCAAACCTAAACTCGACCCACAGCCGCCACACCTCCATTACAATAAGCATTAGGGAGATAACGTGTCAAGGGTAGCTACTACTCAGCATCTCCCAGGAGCACCAAACGAAACACAGAGCATAGGTGAAAAAATGCCTCACTGTTGAGATTTCTACTCTACTTATTTCATGTTCCTTATTATCTTTATTTTGCTTTGTGGTGTTGAAAACATGCGAATTCTCGGTTGTTGAGCACTAAAATGTTAACATGTACTTTATATTAGAACTATATTTTTAAGTACGGCAGTATTGCCTACGTTCGCGAAAAGTTCCAGAAAAATCATTACTGCCATACTGCGTCATGCAAGCGCGAGCAATTATTTCCCTAAAAAAGCAGATAACAAAAATTACTCCCCCACTCCCGGCCTCTAAATTCAGGAACGAAGACTCCTCATCGGTCGCGACGGCTCATGCGACGTGGACGGCGTCCTTGTCCTCCAATCTGGAGGAATCCAGTTCTGCGCGGAACGAGGCCTTCACCAGCGGAGATTTCAGCGGCAGCAGCAGCCAGGATGAGGGCACACGGCCCCGTTTATCGAACCAGCTCTGCCTGCCAATCATCGGGCTGGCGATGCTCACCTCGCTGCTTCTGCTCTCCGCTGTCACCACCGTGCTCAAGATGAACGGGGTGGCCGGTCCTGCCGCTGCCGCCAGCCAGCCACTCCAATCAACCTCGCGCGACTTGGCTGTCCACGAGATAGTAGCATTGATGACGCCGCGAGAACTGTTCCCGCAGCAAACGGCGGCTGCGGTCTTGCCAAAGTCGCAGCCGCCGTTGCGTCGCCGTGATCGGCCGGTGTCGCGGAGTGCCGGGAATCAGGCTTCGTCGACCACAGGCGAGGACGAATTCCCGACAGGGGGCGCGACCACGGATTTCTTCGATGCCTCTGCCGTGGCCTTGGTGGGAAACTTGCAGCGCGAGGCCCATCGTGCCAATAAGCGAATAACGGATGGCTTCGAAACGTCATCTGCCTCGTCGGCTGCACTCGTGAGTATACTGGGGTTTCTTGAGTACGAGGCGAAATGGATTTCGCGGTTTTCTTCCCGGTATGCTTGAATGTATTTATGGTCATTATCTAGACATTTATTTCAGAATCCGTATAAGTGACACCTATTAGGCGCGGAGAAAGGGTCGTTTATTTTTATTTTTGCGAGAAGGTGATCCACAATTTATTCAAACATGCCCATGTAATGATTTTGTGTCAGGTGGTGCTAATGATTTATTGATTGCAAAGTAATTCCGCGTCCTCCTGACACTGGACGATGGAAAATGTTCTTAATGTATTGCTTAGCGCAATCTCCGGTGTTGCAGCTATATGTAAAGGTGCTTAGGACTGTACCTTTCTAGCTTAATAATGTAACGTATGCAAGCTGCTCGAGCACATTATTTTAAAGCTTATAATAGCCTATTTAGAAGGCCACCAGATAATAACATCTTTTCAGCATATCTTTCGAAAAGAAATTTCGACAGTCACAGAACTAATTTAACTACACGTGACATACTGTTCGCTATTGATCAACAGTAACGAATTAATTTTTTTTTTTGCTTTTCAAAACCTTTCAGCCACGTATCACACACCAACATTATTACGAAACTTGAGGCAACCTTAGTAGCTAACCCCACTGTATAATGAATTATTGATTATCTATCTTGCCGTGCTAAATTCGTCGAAAGCGACAACGAGTTCTCAACAGGCAATGTAGCATACCGTATACCACAAGAAAATGTTCTGGCACTAATATTATTTTTAATTTATTAAATTAAGTCCATTATTTTTCAATATATAAAACCTTTTGCCGACAACTGTGTACTTTACCAGGAAATTATTCTGTCAATGACCGTATACTTTTAAACAATGCTCTAACAGCAGTGACCTAGTGGTGCGAAGAATAGTATACTGTTAGCGTCCAAAAGGCTGCGCGAGTTGGCCGGCTAGTTGGTTTTGAATAATCAGCGCCTTGTGTTTGTATTTTCTTGTGTCTCCGTGTCCCGTCCTATGCGCTGTTCCTTAATTATCCAAAAGGCAGTTACTAAAGAGCGACCAACTTTTCACTACCCATTAAACAACATTCTTCATGCATCGGCCCGCGAATATAAATATATGGGCACAACACTGACCTCTGACCTCAGGTGGAATTCTCATGTTAACAACGCCACATCAAGAGCGTTAAAATGGTTCATTTTTGTACAGAAACGTCTCAAATAGCACCATCTGAAACACATTTACTTGCACATAAAACATTTTTCAGGTCAGTTCTACAATATGTTATCGCTGTGTGGTTTCCTTTCACTAACTATCTGATTAAACAGTTATGAGGAGTGAAGAAGAAGAGAGTGAGATGTAGAGGTACATTTAACCAACATAGATTACCAGACCCGCCAACAGAACTACTGGTACACACAGGACTACTAACCCTTAAAAACAAAGAAAAACTGGAGTTCCTTAAAATCGTGTACCAATTCATACGCAGTCAATTATATTATTCGACACTTCAAAATACGTATCAAATCACAAATCCGGCAAACACGTAATAACCTCATACACACACTAGACGACTTTTTGTTCCGTACTGTCTTTTCCAAATATGGGTACTTTGCTTGAATGGAATGGAACACTCTGAACACGTCCATTGTTAGTAGTACAAGATTTAAATGCTTCTATCGCACTTGCTGAAAACGAATTAATTACATCTCAGTAATTATTGCGTTCTTATTTCCTTACGAATTTGTTCCCTGCCTTCTTATCTCCCTTGCGGTATAACAATTTGTCCGACTAATTCTTGTCACATGCTCCTCATTCTAGTTTGGCTCCTATATGTATTCGCTATTGTGCGATTTGGTGTAATGCTTCATATGTACTTTGAGCAGTCATCATTGCCATATTTGTACCTCGCATTTCTTTTGAATGCCCCCTTTGTTACGATCTCTGAAGAAATTGGCAGTATCAAATAAATAAATGAATAAATAAATAAATAAATATGCAGCATTCTAGCAAATATGGTGAAGGTGTATCCTCTGCCTCTTCCACTGGAGCCCTCAAGAGTAGGTATAAGCGCGATTCTGCACTTAAACAGGCGCGAAAGTACATTCAAGTATTTATTAGTTCTTGTAACAGCGAAGGCATCCAACAGACATAGGATTCTGCGACAAACGTTATAACTGTCATCTTCCCTTGAAGAGCTCGAAATGCAAGACATTATATGCCTAACATATAGGCTTTGAGCTTACATTATTATATATGCATTTAAGGTGTAAAACAAATCGAGGGAAAATGTTTAACTCCATATCTCGGGAAGATATTTGCCGCGGCGACATGGATTACACTTCTACAGTGATAAACAATTAAAAGTGATAATAAGATTGATAAAGGAGTATTCCCCTTTTTGCGTTCCATATTTAGCGCTTTTATTTTCAACACGAACTACCCTTAGCTTTGCAACGCACTTTATGAAGGTAGTTTTCTTTTTTTTTTTTTTTCGACATGCTGAATTTATAACAATTTAATATAAGCGGTCCTGCATTGCCATAAACACGATTTTGTTGCAATGGTGACCGATCCTTTACCGAGATATTCATTGATGCTTTCTTATGCGCATTGATGCTTTAATTTAATATTACCCCTGACTGAACAGCTCGTTTTCAACGAAACAAAATCAAATTAAACGCAAATTGAAAGAAAGCGCTACATTCAGGTGCAATTATTTGATAAATGATGGCAAAGTTTTTAAGACCTCGCCTGTTGCACCCAGCCTCAATATGGTGTGACGTCTACGTTCATCGAGCGACACTATATTTAAAATAGATTACTGTATTTGTCAGTATTCGCGCGCAAAATTAGGTGGCTGTTCTTAGCCGTAAAAGCAAAAAGTACCGTTCTCTGTGATGAAGGTTTTGATTGAAAAATCCCACGTTGCGGACTCGACACGGGTCTTGTGTATAAGGAGTGACAGCGAGCTGCAGGTGTGCTTACAGGCAGTTTAACGAAAAGCTTTGTTTGCCATACGTTGCTTGTCCTAATAGTCAACCATCAATCAAAAAGCCACATGAATTGGAAAGTAGCAGCACTGAAGCAGCTTTTTCAGCATTAATGCTAGAGATATAACGATCCTGGAATCCTATTTCAACTCTCCAGCTAAGACACCAACTCTCCCAACATGTTTGTTTTTGTTTTTTTTTCTGACAGCTCGCTGCCAGCAATTTTAACCGATGCAGTTAAAATGCGAAGGTAAGTACAGTGGATGAGAATTAAAATACCTTAATGGCCATCCATGTGAGGACAGCCCTGAAACTCTTTCTCCCCACTTCGTGGGAGAATTGACCATTGTCTTCAAGGGTCTTCAAGGGTTAAGATCATTATCTTCAAGGCTAACAAGTGACACGTGAACTCTGGAACGCCTTATCGCACCTATTTCTTTATTTTGAAAAGCCAGTTAACAAAGTACTTTTAGAGATCGAATAGGCGGCTTGAAAAGACGCCCATGAATGCGTTTCCTGATCACGCCCACACCCAACACGGGCACTCATTACGAAATCTACATAGCCTAGGCTCATCTTCATACATGCACCAGGTGACCACTTTGGGCATAGCTGCGTACGGTTCTCATTCATTGACTGCATACCACGAAAGTTTCAGCTTGACATGCCATGAGGGTGAGAGCGCCAAAGTTGCCTATGCAACTTTCGCGGTTTGAAGATATGAGAGAAAAACATCTCTCAGTACATCTGTAAAGAAGATGGAAAAGCTATAAAATTGAAAACGCTGTAATTTAATGAACAGCCAACTGAAGGCGTAAATTACTTTCAGCGCAGTTCAAAACGTTTAAGAAGTTCCCAAATCACAATGCGTCACTTGACAGCATGGAACCAGCTTGTAGAAATCACGAAGATTCCACCTTCCACAGCACTCTTTGGCTGTTTTGTTTCTCTTGTCCAGACCAAACCCAGGTGCGAGGAGCCTTCCTACACCTATTGCTCCGAGAGCAGCCCGGCGTTCGTGTACAGCCGCTCCAGGGATGCCTGCCTCCGCGCTTCTCAAGACACCGCGGAGCTGTGCAGTCGTGGCCGCAACAGGTTCAGCTCCATGCATCGATGCGAGATGCGGTGTATTCTCAGCGGAAGCCCATCTCCCAGCTGCCTGGAGAAGCCGCACTTCGTCCCGTGTGGAAGGCAAGCATGAGCTATAGAATTGGCGCCATCTCCGAATTATCTTTAGGATGCGCCAAGGAAATGAAACACGACTGTAGACACACCGCAAAGCAAACAAAAGATGGGTCTTCCTAAAAACGCTATCCTTCCACGCAGTTAATGTCTGCTCTTGTAACAAACCTGCTATATATAATTTTGTGACCATTATACTCATTAGATGAAAGACCTTAATGTGCTAAAACTGCCTTACCAAAAAGATTCCTGAACTAATTAATCATTTTTTTCTGAATTTACTCTATTTCTATGAAATGAGGGGGGAGAGGGCAGGGGGGTGGTGATCAATCATTATCAATCATTTCCTTATCAATCATTTATCACTCATTATATGCTTATAATCATTTGCATTTATCAATAAATCATTTTAGGCTTATCAATCGCTTCCCTTTCCTGCTTTAAATTTGCTCCCGACGAAATAAAGTTCAGTGACTTTCAGAGAGCCCAAGCGTAACTCTCGTCAGTATCCAACTGAAGCATTAGTAACATCATCTTTGTTCCAGAGCTACAGAAAAAATGCAAATACTCACTTGTCCTAGTGTATTATATCAAAATGTTGGAACAGGCAAAAAACTGCATTATTCTAGCGTTCATTTTGAGTTGAACACAACTACCCCAATATTGTAGCAGCTGCTTCAATACCGACCATTCCAAGTGTCATTGCTGAAAGCAGCGGTTCTGGGGATATCCACTGGCTAGACCTGCGATGCCCGATCATGGCCTACTTACGGTGTTTACTATCGTAATCCCAATTTACTGAAACTGTTATCTACACGCCTTGGTACTATCTCAGTGTCTGTAGCGACTGATATTTCAAGCGCTGAGGTACCGGCTAGTTGGTAATACATTTTGATATTTCAATTTGGCCGCTATAATGGTAAATACCGCATTCTGGAGAAACTTAGGCGTCGGCGTTGCCGCCGTTGTGAGCGAAAATTCACGAATATACATCTGGTAGATGATGATAAACAGGCGACGTCGCCGATCAGTGAGTCGCCGGTCGAAGTCTGGTGTGACTTCACGAGATCCCGTGATATCGGCGTGATGGTAGCTTCCCCTTGGATCTCTAATCAAAAGCGTTCACAGAGGCACGTTCGAACAGCTTGGTTAAAGCAGGGTTTTATATCTAAATTGTGTGGTTTATGACATAACGTGACAGCCAACTATTGAATGAGGCTGTGTGAAATATTAGAAGCATATATTAAGGTAAATAATCAAGCGAGTCGCAGAATATGATATATACTTTACCATCCTTTATCAATCTAAAGTCTTGCATCGCTAAATGTAACTTATAGAATGCTTTCCTCGGCAGCACTGCTTGGAATTTAATGGTCTCTTTTTTGTTTCTGATAACATGCTACTTGCCTAATTTAGTCAAAAATATATCGGGATCAGCATTGTCTGCTGCGACACATAAGCCACTCAAGAAGCATACATCGCAACAGTTCATGCGGCGCATCTGCCCTAAAATAAGTTACCCAAAGCTAAATTTGCCGCCACTTCCTGGTTAGAGATGTCGTTTATCCCCTTGGAGCGAGATGCATGAGAACCGCTCTTACATATGCTGCTTGATTTGACTCCTTATCTCAGCAGAACATGACACTTTTAATTCGTTTTTTCTGGATGAAGCAAGCCTCGCATTCTAACACAGATATTATGGAATCAAGACCGCTCATTAGCAGGCCATGCATTGAATTGCTCCACGAGCAACCAACCTACAAAGCTGTGAGAAGTATTTCCCATGTTTCAGTCAGCAATGTAGCACTGGATATTGATTTTAAAAAATTGGGAGGATTTTAAAAAATTGGGGCGATTGCAAATCAGCAAGAGAAACCACCGTTGTGAGCCATTAACCCTATCGCGTCACACCATTAAAGGCGAAACTTAAATATGTCCCCCTCCCCGTCTTCCTGATTTTTATTTTCGTTTTCACAAATGTGCATCACCCCTGATAACAAGTAGCAGCTCATGACAAAAATTGCATGATTAGAAAACCTTGCTGAATTAGCTATGCAAAATGATAGAGATGATAGTATCACTCCTGTTACGCTCTATTCGCGCCCCAGGCAGGGTTCCACAAATGGAGACCACAACATATGGGTGGTCTCCATTTCCCAGGTATATTTCTCCAGGTATATTTCTACGTAAATATACCTTTACGGCTATTACGGAAGTGCTGTAGCTTCGTATGCTGAAATTAACTCGTGCCTTCGTTTGGCAAGCACATCGTTAAGCTTCAAATTGTAACCCGTGCTCTCGGATTAAATGTCACATTTTCTATCGAGTATGTGGTCCTCTTTCGAAAACTGGAGTCGATACATGCATTTTATTTGCTGATGCGGCAGGTAGTGGAAGTGCCTCTATTTTGTTCTTAGTCTTTTGCAACAGCAATCCCTTTGATGAAACGACCCTTTCAGCAATACCGCGGTATTTTACCGATGTAGGCCAACGACTCTTTGGTCTTAGTTAACCTCCAATTACAACGAATGCAGTTCAATCGCTCGAAATGTTAAACCGATAGATCACTATTCAGTGCGCGACTGATGGTAAGCTACGTTGGAAAGAAAGAACGCGATCGTGTTCCTAAAACGACACTTGAAGCTTTGGCATGGTCATTTAGAAAATATATATATTACACTATGGTATATTACACTATATTACACTATGGTATAGTACACTATGGTATAGTACACTATGGTATATTATACTATGGTGTAATATATATATATATATATATTACACTATGGTCACCTTTTCCATTTGCAGGAACGACGTCAAGTCCGACTTGTGGTTCTTCGACGGCAACGGATGTGTGCCGTGGAACTTTCCGTCGGGCCACTGCACGTCCAATGGAAGTGACGTGTTCGCCACGGCCTCGGAGTGCGCGAGCCGGTGCACGAAACCGCAATCCGCACCGTGCTCGATACCGCAGCCGGCCGCCTGTCGACGCAGGATGCTGCGTTTCCCCTTTTTCGCTCACCTCTCGTCGCAGGACGGCCGCGTCCTCTGTCTCAGAGCTTCGGCATCGGCCCTGCGCGGTCGTCGCTGCCTGGTTGGCGACAACCTCTTCAACTCAACGCAGGCTTGCGAACACGCTTGCCGCAAGCCTTCATCGTAGATGAAAACGAAAATAAATCGTCTTGCGTTTTTATTTAGTTCTTTAAGTATTAGAGAGATTTAGCTTACCGTGATCCGCGATCCGCCACCGTGACCCTCTACCGCGTGTGGGCGGGGCGCACAAGCGGTAGAGGGTCACGGTGGCGGATCGCGGATCACGGTAAGCTAAATCTCTCTAATACTTAAAGAACTAAATAAAAACGCAAGACGATGCGCACAAGCTGATTGGCCCGACGCGGCAGGTGTATGTGCCGACATCGAGTATGTGGCGCCATCTATCGGCGTCGAGGGGATCTGCGTATGCGCACTGAAATGCGCGGTGGCGGATCACGGTAGCGGATCGCGGATCACGGTAAGGTAAATCTCTCTATTAACTGCTTAGTCGTTCCGTGTACAGCTACTAGCATCGTCCTGTCCGAAATTTCACCATGGTCCAGCAGTTAAGGATATTATTACAGCGCATAAAAAACATCGCGCTTTAAACTTCTGCATGGTCTCTTATGTTGCAGATTACGTTGCACTGTGGCGCCATCCTTGGTAACAGCCTGGAAGCCGTTCCGCATTGCACCCCTTTCACACTGGAGCTGCCCTCTCAAGGGCCCTTCAATGCCAAATGCATGGTGCCAGTTATCTGCCTTTTGCTCAAAGTTATTAGGAATGGCAAATTAAAATTCATCGTAATCTGCGTGTATGTGCAGCTTTAGTGACATTTCAAGGAACACTGAGAAGGAATTAGAAACAGTAATTTTTGTACTCATTTGGACAGAACTTAGCGTTTTTATGCCGTTCCTGTACAAGAATTAGATTACGGTGAAGTCATCTCGTTAAACCTCGTTCGGAGGCTGGATGGTCTCATATCGGCTCAGAGTGACGAGATATCGGTGTCCGGCTGGTTTGACTCGATGTCACCTCAAGGTTGCCGACAAAAAGAGTTAAAAGCATTTCATACCAGATACCAGACCGTATTGCGGCAGCAGTGCGTACCAAATAGGTGTTAGGAATTGTTGTATCTGGAGTTTTGGTTTTTGTTTAGTTTTCATAAATTAGCTTTGCGCTTATTTGCGAACATGCGTTATTATTGATATGGGATATATGTAAGGTGTTTGTAACTACAAATAGGAGTCGCGTACGACAAATCTGATCTTCGCTTGGGTCATGCATGGAGTTACTAGCCACGTTACTTTGAGTCTCGGCTCTCCTCCTACCGCAGTTTTGGCTGTATAAATATATATCAGGACTGCTTTACTGACAAATGTGGGGGAGTCTCAATACAGTAGGTTAACAATGAAGTTTGTGGTAAACCTGGTAAAATTTACAGCTATAAAACACCATTTTATTTTTCACCCCCTTGTTTAGCACCTCTTAATACCAAGTGTTCCCTGCAGCTTACACTAGGCTTTGTTTGATTAAAATGGCTTTACCACAATAAGGCCAAGCATATTTAAAGCAGCCCTGTGCTCGCGGACCCTTTGGTGCAAGAAAACAGAAAAAGAAGTGGAAGACGAATGAATCACGCTGAACGTAGGACGCGTCCAAACAGACGCAGCAAGCGGAGAAGAAATGAGCGGGTCTTCGAGGTGCCCTCCTCGCGAACTTCGCTCTCTGAGAACACTGCAGAGTTGATTTCGTTTTGGCAAGGACAGCTGTACGGCGAACAAGACACCGCTCCTCTCACAAGAATCCACCGACCGCCGCGGCTCATCACACACTCGGAGACTGCAGTTCGCCGTCATCCTGTCCGGCCACATGGAACGCGCAGTCACGACGACGACTCTGAGACGCTTTCGGACAGCCGCAGTTCGGAGTCAGCGTCCGAAGACTCACCCCTTGGCATCTCGGGTTCCCCCATCATAGTCTTAGCGATGGCAACGGTACTCTTCGGGTTCCTTATAGCTGCAATTGCCCTCATACTTGCTCGCACGGACCAGGACTCGGAAATGCAACCACCCTACAAGGTAAGGAGAAAAATGTAACATTATGTTGCCGCGCATAGTTAATAGCTACATGAAGTGCGTTTAATTGTAGGATGTAAAAAATATAAATTTCTTATCACAGGGTAAAGATAACGAGCTTTCAAAAGTTTAGTGAGCGCCCTATCAACTGTAGCTATCCTACAATACTTAATACTATAGTAGATAAGGCAGCGCGAAATTCTGAATGCATTCCACAGCTCGTGTAGGCTCGAAACGACAGAAAGAAGCATGACATGAGCGAGTACCACTCCAAAACCCTATAGAGAAATCTCGTCCTGGGTAAGGTGGAGACAACAACACCTAATGAGGCCTTCGTTTTACCTTAATATATCCAAATAAACATGTACTCTTCGTTTTTGGTAACTTGTACGAAGTTTGACAGCGAAGCAGTATTTTTTCCGGAGCAAATTAATGTTGATGTTCACAGTATGCGGGATCTCAGTTCAAAAAATATCTACAAGTGGCATTGTCTTTTATCGTCACATAAATTTATCACTTCAATTTCGCATCTAGTTTGAGTAACGAAATGTTTATGACGACATCGTTGCGTCACGCGAAGCATGCTTCTGGCTGCAGAGTAAGTTTCGGTTTGGTTTTGTTTGTGAGGTTTAACGTGCCATACCGACTCAAGCTATCAGAGAGGCCGTAGTGGAGGACATCGGAAGTTTCGACCACGTGGAATTCTTTCACGTGCACTGACATCGCACAGTACACGGGCGCCTAGCTTTTCGCCTGCACTGAAAGCGGCCGCCCAGGCCGGTATTCGATTCTGCGTCCTTGGGCACAGTAGTCGAGCGCTTAAAACCACTGCGCCACCCCTGCGAAGCAGGAGTGAGTTTCAGATCCATTTTGCTGTAATAACTGTTTTCAGGGGGTAACATTCGGTATAAGATGCAACGATTTTTTCTGGGCGACGAGTGTGACTTTGAGAATTCTGATCAGATCATCGACTCTACATGTTCTGAAAGCCTCTGGTTTCATATTTTAAGGGAAGCGCAGTTGATGAAGTTTTCAACGCTTTTTGCCTTTTTGCTCTGCATTTCTCATTTTTTCAGACAGGAGATGAGGATAGCCTAAATTTTATTCGTAGGCTTAGCAGGTTTCAGCACTTATCATGATGGGTGTCAAGGGCGGTGCACTCTATACGTATCACGAATATTAGCTTGAAAATTTCTGCATTTTAATCTTGAATGCAAGATTACGATGTCACATCCCAGCCGAGTCAATGAAAATTCGATGGAAGTGAAATGCACAGATGGTCATGTGACCTTCAACGTCACTAAAAGTTAAAAAAACATCCAAAGCTTGGGAGAGCGACAAACGGTTTCAAGAGGGCATATAAATCTCTTTGTAGACAGTAGAAGTAACAATAAACCTGCCTACGAGATGGCATGACATTCTCAAGAACAACGCATATTTTTTCCTTGTTTTCTTATTTTTCTGTATTATTTTGCATAGATGCATGCTCCCCACATCGTGGTGCACCGCAGCTCTAGAAAGCAGGCGGCGCAGAGGACGCTTGCGCCAACGAGGCTCGTCCGGGCGCGGATGTCTCAGGTGCCTGTCGCCAAGAATGAGAGGAATAACAGTCCCGCTGCCACAACGCCAACGAAGGCCTCCACAGCACGATCTACCAGCACTTCTCGAAAACCTGGTGCGCGAACGATGGTAAAGCGGCTCGACTACTCACCTGTCGGTTCACCCACGAGCGACCGAAGCATTTCAAAGGTAAGTTAAGTTCGTCGTACTGTCACGGGCAAAGCGTCAGGCGCATAGACAGATGCAGCGCATTCACCGCTAGGCGGAACAGGCTTGGTTATTAGGATTTAACGCCCCAAAAGGGCTCAGGCTCTAAGAGACGCCGTAGTGAAGGGCTCCGGACATTTCAACCACCTGGGGCTCTTTAAAGTGTACTCGCGTCACACTTTGAAACATCATTCTATCTAGCCTTAAGTCTTTCTCGAAGATTGCATCTGCTCTAAAAGGCACATCCTATCACTGTAATACACCTCCCACAACTATTTCAAAGTTGACATGTAACGAGAACGCAGTGCCTTTTTTTTTTTAAATATAGCATCTTTGTAATGAATAAGAAAATAGCCATCGCTTAGGAATCCAGATGCCTCCATCAGCTTGGACTTTGCGTATATATTTTCTCTGCAATAATAGAGAAAGCAACGAGAGTGAAGAGTGGGAACCTGGTTTATTTCTTTTTTTTCCGCTTCCAATAGCAGCTAATGGGTATTATTGTGGCAGCAGTTTTCTTACAGCTTACACATGTCACAGGCTCTAATTTTATTTGTTTGCTCATTGTCAAAGCGCACAAATAACAGTGCAAGCGCGCTGAATCGTCAAGACAAAGACTATACATGCGAGCATCATGTCCATGTAGGCAGGTGCATACAACTTGGGCCAGCAGAGCGACTGCACAACATGCTCTACGCGACGGCTTTGCCGTAAACGGCAATAAGGAAAAAAAATATATGACTTGAATGTGAAACGATGCTTTAAATGTTTGAAGTTTATACATTGGCGATGGTGAGGCCGAGCTTTAGAAAGCTTCCTCCAAACAGTAAACATAAAATTTAGGTGTAGCGCCGACCACACACATATATTGGTCGGAGATGCAGTGCAATTTAAGTGACGCAGCAAGCGAACCTGTTCTAGTTTATATTTTGACAGCCGATATCTGCGAATCAACACGAAAATGCTCCTTGTCAAGGGCTGCTGCACTCCATACCACCAGTCGACATAGCAATATATTACATTTTTCAACGTTTTTTTTCAATTTCACCCATCTGACATTTTTGTCGACAGAGAAACTCTGCTTACTGCGTAATCAACTTCCAAAAATCATTCCTTCATTTTGGTTGTTTGTCTCGCGCATGCAGGTATACGTATTGTTAGGCTACAGACTTATACAGGGCTTTGCAGACGTTTATATAAGTCCAGTAAACACATTTAAGGTAATATTCCAACGCAGCACCCCTTTGGAGGCTGTTCTTGTCAGCATTTTACTGAAATTGAAAATTTCTTCGCGTACCTTATATTTTACAATTTCAAAATAGTGCTCCTCGCGACAGCGCGCAGCTGAGTAGGACGCCACCATAGCGCGCGTTCTTGACCGCTACTGTCTGTGCTGACATCAAATGGTCAACTTAGGTGCGCTCTTTCATTGGGCGCGGCCAAGCAACGCGGGCGAGTCAAGCCTTCTGGGGTGCCGTCTTGACCACTTTTCTTTATTCTTCTGCGTCGGCAAGTGCTCAGCTGAGCGGTTTACGTCGCCGTCCAGTTGTACACATCAATGCGTATTCCCCAGGAAAGCACCAAAGAGGTGCCACACGGGCTTATGCTCGTTCAGTGCCTAAGCTATAGTTTAATATGTTTTACTTTGCGGAGACCAATGATGGAATAGCGATTTGTCCAGCGCGTTAATAGCTTTAGTAACCATGTTCTCACGGCTGCTTTACTTCGTTTGAACGAAGTATTTTTATTTCAAATCAGAAAAAAAAAACGGCAGCGAAGACAGTTGAGCGCCCCATATTCCCAGCGTATGTTTGTCACTTCTAGTATTAGTGCAATTCAGCCGACTGGTGGTTTTATTTCCTTTTTCTTTTCCGGTTGCTTGTTATGCTCTATCATATGTAAAGTACTATTTGCAATGCTCAATTAACAACAAGATATATGTCGTTAATTCAAAAGCGCAGCCATATAATGAAACAGCATGATGCAGCAGCTCTTGTTTCCTCCAGCCCCAGCCACAGGCACAATCCATATGCTCCGTGGTGCTGCATAGCTACTGCGCCCGCATCCGCGAAGAGTTTTTCTACCTGCCTTCGGCCAACAGCTGTGTCACTGCACTCGGGGACAGCACCGTGCTGTGCAACCACAGCCCCAACCGGTTCGCGTCGCTGTCCAGCTGCACACAGCGATGCGTGTACCCCAGCAAACCCTCCGAGCGCTGCTTCCACACGGCCATGTTCTCTCAGTGCGTAAGGTGAGCCTCTTTGCATTGCGGAATGCTTCCTTTAGGTCCATTATCGAGATCGCTGTCTAATAGTAGCTTCACAGTGTTTTCATACTCATGGTTTCTGCAAGCTTCCCCATGTCCGACTCCCAATGTGTGAAGCTTTTATTTAAGCTTCTTTTGCTTTTGCCGTCGAGTATAAAACTGTAGTCACTGCACCCTGCGTCACCAGCTTTAATAATGCGGAATCATTAGCAGGCAATGTTAACTCCAGAAGTGCCGCAAAATGTATCCCCCGAAGTCGGTCGCCTTGTGATGTCATCACCAACAGACGTCATAAATTCATAACCGGACGACCTTTATAAGTCATGTTTTAAAGAAGTGCTGTATTATCAGCAAGTCATGTTCCATTAGAGACAAAAATGTCTAGCCATGTAATTTATTTGCCATGAGTCACGTGAGCCATGTGTCATGAGATAAACAGGGCTGATTCATGTCATGAGGGCAAGTAAAAGTAGGAGGGCGTCGACTAGGAGCAACCGACGTCACACCAAAGCTAATGTTTTTGCATTCTCCCCATGCAGTTTCTGCAGTGATCTCTAAGCTCTTTAGAAGATTCAAATAGCTATACCATGCACTTATACACTTGTATGACTGGCCTTATTCCAGTCGCAAAAAGTGTCCGTGTCGTTTGTCATGAAACACTCATCTCCAAAATGGAATACCGTTATCTATTGACGTCGAACTGTCAATCAGGATGCATGAGCTTTATATCGAGGAGTTATTTTGGCTGCTGTCATTTTGTACTGGAACTGAACACGAGCATGATTGCAGTCTATCGTTGTAGAAGAACGCTTTCTGCTCTTGTAGCTGTATTCTCGCTAAACATATCACCAGGTCACTCCATCTTATAAGCATGTTACTTGGTGCATAGTTGAGTAGCCAGAGTAAACATTTTACTTCTTCTCGCCACTTTTTTCCCCGATGCGTAATAGTAGAAAATGGTTCTATTATTATAGAATAAACTAAAAATAATAAAGGAGGGACAAGATTTTTGCCTGCCCCGGTATCTGCTATCGAGAGAAAAACAAATATGACAAGCGACAATAGGTCGTTTGTGCCGAAAATTCGAATAGGTCTACATACGCGTGCTAAAAAAGTCAATTTCGCAAAATATGCCGCTACTTAGGCGGCAACAAGACGAAGTATGAGCCCTGCTGTAATTTTAAGAGGGAGATAGTCACTATATCCTGAAGTATTCACGACAGGAATTATCAGGACAGTGCCCTATACATCGCGGATGCATTATTGCTCATAGTCATTGCGTGATCAAAATATCACAGATCGAAAGTCTTCCTCCTTTTAGATAGGTCGCACGATATCAGTTTTAAGTTGAAGTGTTACAGGTCACGCTATGAGCACAATTAGCGTTTATCACCGGTGCAGGTTTAATAACTATCCAACATACACAAAGAAGGCTATGTCGCTTATCCCGAATAAAGCTCAGGGATCGCGAACCCCCTTTAAAAGCCTTGCTCGGCGTGACATATTCGCAATCTTGGCATGTTGCAGCCGCGACGTGAAGAGCAGTCTGTGGTTCTTTGATGGCACTGACTGCCGCCAGTGGCATTTCCCGCTGGGCGCCTGCCCATCGACGTACGAAGGAGGACACGTGTTCCCGAACCTGCGGGCATGCTTGAGACAGTGCACTGGTCGCGGTCTGCCAGTTTCTTCCTGTCAAATGCCAGCCGCCGGTCCCTGCGAACCACTCAGACTCAGGTATCCCTACTTCGCGGCCTTCACTCCTTCGTCAGGTGGCCGTCTGCGCTGCTTTGAAGCCTCGGCGGCTGTGCTCAGGCACCATCGGTGCCCGACAGGATCAAACCGGTTCTTGACGCCGGAATCCTGTCGGAAGGCGTGCCATCGTTCAGATGCTTCACCGGACACATACTCGCTTTCTGTCCCGAGCGGGCCTTCGGTGGAACAAGAGAAGGACAACCAGTATTTTCCCCCTTTTGAGCCATTGGCCGATGCAGACGACGTGGACGGGGTGGACAGTGTAAACGCAGCAACGAGCACGGGCCACGAGTTCAGATTGAAGCAATGACAGAACGCAACTGTGGGCCCCGTTCATCGCAACAAACATCTTTTGTTATAGGAAATTAGCATATAAGGCAGACGCCGGTACTTTCTCTCACGCCCAGCACCCAACTATAGATTCGTTGAAATTGGTGTGCGTGACCAACCACGCATCGCGGTAGCATTTCTTTGGGGACTTTATTGTCCAAGCTCTTGATAAAGATTTTCGCAATAAATATAGCCCCACAACCTATTCGATAAGTGTTTTATTTTTAAGCACGATAAAACGGTTTGGTTTGGTTTGTGGGGTTTAACGTCCCAAAGCGACTCAGACTATGAGAGACACCGTAGTGGAAGGCTCCGCAAATTTAGACCACCTATCGTTCTTTAGCGTGCATTGACATCGCAGAGCACACGGACGCCTTGCTTTTCGCCTCCACCGAAAGGAGGTCGCCGAGGCTGGCATTCAATCCCGCATCCTCGAGCACAGTAGTCGAGCGCCATTACCACTGCGCCGCCCCGGCGGGTAAAACGCTGTAAAACGCTTTTTCCCTGTACTGTCCCAACATTTCACTACGTTTAAGTCACATCTCCACGTTGTTTTTAAGGTGCCCAGTAAACTATTGTATGCAAACAATATACTTTTCGTTAAAACCATACTTATTTTTGTGAAGTTTCTGGCATGAACCGGGAAAGGATGCGTCGTATAGGAAGTTAGTATAGTTACTTTCCAGCGCCTGCACATAAAAAAACCTTACTTGTCTCAGTGTTGTACAGGGCACATCTGGTACCACGAGTCGGTACCACCGGTTTCGATGTATACGCTGTGTACTTGAAAGGTGCCGATCTGAAAGATCTGAAAAGCAATATAGTTGCAGATTCGCATATGGCGAGTTTACGCGGCACATATTTTTCAATCTATCGGTGTCCCTCTCCACCCTACTATACTGCAAATAAGGCGAACAAGTGGCGCGAATAAATTGTACCGCATCCTCGCGCCTTTTGTCTGCGTTGCTCCATGCCGTGCTTTCGTGCGCAAAAGTTTACGCAGTTGAAAAAAGTGCGATGTGATCTCCGCTACCTAAAGACTTAATCTAGTGGTTTAGGCTTTGTTTCCGTGCTACCATTCTAAAGTCTTAGACTGTGTTAGCAGACTCATGCTTGCTTTTGAAATAACCTATCGACGAACGTTCACTGAGGCATTTTTATATTTCTCCCGTCAGTTTCCATAACACTGTAGCTTTGCATATAGATGATTTATTTGAAAATAGCCGTCTTGAAGACAAAAAGTGCAGTGAATGAAACGACATTCACAGTGTCCGTACGCCGAGAATTATTCGCACAAGGCGTCTCCGTCTCTCGATCGTCGTTGTTTCGTTAGACTTCATCCGACGTCGTATTGAGGCTTGCGCGGAAGCCAATCTGGCAGACCTGCACGCAGGCCTCTCTGGACCCGAAGCGATTAGTGCCGGCGAGACAACGATGGCCGCGCACCTGCGCTGCTGACGTCAACAGGCAGCGCATGCGACCGTCGGCTGGCGACACTTCGGCGAACGCCGGGTACTTCAGCAGGTCGGCGGTGCACGGCGCCGGCACAGGCTTCCGGCAGGGAGGGTAGCGCGGGTTGGTGCACCGCCTCACGCACTCAGACGCCGTGAAAAAGACGTCGAGATCACCGTCGGCCGGGCAGCCGCCTGACGGAAAGTCCCACGCCAGGCACGACCGCCCGTCAAAGAACCACCAGTCCCTGTGGACGTCCTGTCTGCGTAGGCACGAGGGAAGTACAAGGGAGACAATCGAGGCGTTTCCCCAATTTATTGGCATTATGTGTCGCTGTTTCTGTCCCTGTCACTGTCGCTAGAAATTGTTTCGATGCAGTTTTCCCTAGAGTTACTATGTAGTAGTTAGCGGGTTCGGCTGGGGATCATAGGGATGGTGGTTAGATTCCTGGTGGTGAAACCATCTTTTTTGTTTACAATGATTGGCAGATCTTCGTCACATTCGGTCCACAGCTCTCAGTCGCGCTACTTATGAGGCAGGCAAAATTCTTTCTCATTAAAAACGCATTCAAAGCTTACGACCTAGCGTTAAGGGACCCGTTCAGATTAGAAGTTTTCGTCGTCTGTGTCACGAGCGGAAATAGCCTGTTCTGTCGGGACGATATAACCACATGACCTATTAACACAAGTACCCCATAGAGATGCCGTCACTATGCGATTCATCATTGTCTACCGTGTCGTGACACCGCAAGGAGCTGAAGTACGTTACAACATCGGACAAATTGGGATTGGACGACTCAAACATCGATAGACATGTAAGATTGTAACAAAGTACGTTGTTGGGCGAATTGGTTACGATTTTCCATATCCACAGCGCGATAAACGGGAGAAGATGAAGGATTTAGTATTTACTTGTTTCTTCTTCTTGTTCCGTTTATCGGGTTGTAGTTACGTAAAATTGCAACGTGGATTAGTACAGCTCGAAGGGAAAGAGGGGTGAGGTTTTAAGCAAACCTAGGACCCAAATGCTACCCATATGTCACCGAGACACGTTCATTGAACCATGGTTAAAGGATGGCCTGTATTTAGCAATAAATTTAAAAAAAAACACTGCGTGTGTCTACGAAGTAATATGGAAAGAAAGTTCAGTCCGCACAAGGTACCCTTCTATCGCGTCATTCTCACAAGGCGGGATTTAAGTATCCTCCAATATGGCCTTCAATGTTTTTTTGTCATACGCTTCAACGGCGGAGTGCTGTCACGCTTAAATTTAGACCATATTGTTAACCCCTGAGCTGTATGTTTCCTAAAGAAAGGGTACACTCAGCTCAAAAGCATTTCGTACATTTCCTACCTACAGTAAGTGATCTTGTTTCAATGTGTATCCAGTGTTCATTTGAACTACGCGTTTCTCTTTTGGCTAAGTGACTCAATACTGAGTGCACGAATTCGTATTTTCTTTCACAATACTCTTCTTTCTGACGTCAAGGACATGGACAATGCACGCATCATTAAAATGGAGCTTAGTTTCCCTAAAACCACTCACTTTTAGTCCATGTCCTGTTTTTATATACGTTCTATTCCTGTACTGATACACCAACTCAGGACCAGTGCATCAACCACAATCTCTCCTGTCATACTTAGGATGGAGTTATTTATTTTGAGAAGTTATAGCCCATAGCATGCGAGATGATAGCAGACCTGTAATGACCTTGTAGTCCCTAAGGGAGCTACTGCAGGCAAGGAATTCGTGCAACTTTTCTACAGAAGCCGCGCCTGTTCTTGAAACATACACATTTCGTTTTGACGATACAAACTCAGAACGGGATCTACGTGTAGTAGCTCTCTTCAAGAGGTCAGTCTATAACGTTTCTCGTCAAAGTAGAAATTCAAGGTCACTGAAGTTCCTGGACGCACTCTGACAGCCCTACTTAAACTAATGTTCTTTGAATAAGGAATTGCGAATGCACCTGCTACACGCTGTCAATAGCGCTTGATCCAGGCAGGCGTCCTCCGGTTCTTCGGTGACCACACAGCTCCTCTCACAGCTCAAGACCGACGAGAACCGATTCGGACCATGGTTGCACACAAAGAAGCGGGCTGCTCCTCCCTCCTCACCCGCCTCGACGCAAGCGTTAGCAGAACGGCTGTAGCGGAACTCATGCCGGTACCTTGGGCAGTTCGTGTAAAGCACTCCATCGCACGAGGGTTCGGCCTGAAAAAATCAATACGGATTCACTGCATGACTACTATCTGACTCCTATTGTAAGCCAACATAGAGATCGATCCTTAGCTCAAAATTAGACCCACTAGTCCATTGCGACTGCAAATGTCGTGTCACATTTTCAAAGCAGAATTAAAACGGGCAGCTCGCAAATATCACCAGTTCTTAATGATTGAAGTTATGGTATACGCATGGCTGTTTTTCTAGAACGAGAAGAAGCTATAGAACACATGGAACTGCACTCAAGTGTACGACTTCTTTGCGTTTTTATTGCACAGATCCGTTACACTTCTCCATACAACATCTGCAAGCTCGGGGCAGCAAAGACGTCACAGTCACGTGACTTCTATGGCCTTACGTTATTTGTCCACGTCACTGCACTCTAACTCGCCTGACTTTCGCGTACAAGCGTGCGACGGCGTTTGTAACTATTAGCGCCAAAACCGATAGAGATAAACAGTTCGGAGGAGCGCTCAGTGCGGGCTCACCGCTATCTTGTAAACTGCTTTCTTATCGCGAGGTTTAACTATAATTGAGATATTTACAGACAAGAGCGGCTCGTCCCAGCCGATTTCGATCAGACAGCAAGTGCTTAGGAAACTCTGTTAGCGTCATTCCTGCACCACTCACCGAAATACGAAAAGGTTGCGCCCATATATCCTCGGGTGTGTCGATCAGAGCTGTGGAAGCAAGGCCGTCCCGTTTCTCACTGTGCTCGAAAGTTGCACGGTCACCAGGGCCCATCTCTGAGACACCGAGTCCGCTACGAACGCCTTGTACTCCGGCGTTCTCTTCACTATTGCTCCGAGAACCACCCTTCGTTCGAAATGTGGCTTGGGAGGCGCTGCTGGCAGTGGTGTTCAACCTGTCATTCGTCGTCCGCTGCAACGATGTAGATTTGCAGGTAAAACGCTGACACAGCTGACTTTTCGCCTGGTCTCATCATTGGTGTGGCACGAAAATTGCTTTTGCAGCAAAGTTTTGACTTAACAAGGAACAAGTCAGCACTTAAGAGATTACGCTATGCTATCGTCTGAAGCATGAGCAACACCATGAGTCCCTTGTTGATTTGCCCATGCAATAGCCAGTAAGTATTAGTAGGCAACTACCA